>NC_088379.1:144070000-144695000 GCF_037993035.2 Macaca fascicularis
GCTGGGTGTGGTGGTGCCCCCCTGTAATCCCAGCTACTTGGGAGGCTGAGGCAGGAGAATCTCTTGAACCTGGAGGCAGAGGCTGCAGCGAGCCAAGATCGTGCCACTGCACTCCAGCCTGGGTGACAGAGCGAGACCTCATCTCAAAAATTAAAAAAATAAAGAAAAATTTTTAAAAAGCTGAATAGGGCCGGGCGCGGTGGCTCAAGCCTGTAATTCCAGCACTTTGGGAGGCCAAGACGGGCGGATCACGAGGTCAGGAGATCGAGACCATCCTGGCTAACACAGTGAAACCCCGTCTCTACTAAAAAAATACAAAAAAATAGCCGGGCGAGGTGGCAGGCGCCTGTAGTCCCAGCTACTCGGGAGGCTGAGGCAGGAGAATGGCGCAAACCCGGGAGGCGGAGCTTGCAGTGAGCTGAGACCCGGCCACTGCACTCCAGCCTGGGCGACAGCGCGAGACTCCCTCTCAAAAAAAAAAAATAAATAAAATAAATAAAATAAATAAAAAGCTGAATAGATCTTAGTTTCTCTTCAGCGAAAGCTATAAAAATTTGAGAATTTTGAGAGCCCAGAAGCTTGAGTCTATGTTTTTCTCTGTTGTGTCCCCATTTCCTGGTCCAAAATCTGGCATAGAGTAGATGCTCAATAGGTCTTTTTGGACAGAAAGTGATAACACCATGAGTGTTGAGCCAGACAAGCCCTTTCAGGCAGTATCCACTGTGAGACTGATGGGCCTGGGGGAGCATTTAGGAAAGGCATGAAAACCAGGTGCACATCAGAGCACCCGGAGATGGGCATCCTCCCAGAAACTGAAATGTGCAGTGCAAGGACATGGAGATGCCTGTGGGAAGAATGCCAGGCAGATGCCAGGAAGGTACCTGGAGAGACAGGCCATCCATGCCCAGGGAGAGAACACACATAGGACTTCATAGGAGCCCAAATTGATTACTCTGAATTTAATATTTGCTTAAGTTCTGAAATTCATCTCAATCATAAAACCCTAAAATAGAAAGGAAAATCTAAAGGATACGTCATCCCAGTGATAAAATCAGCACCAATTCGAACCTTATCATCCAGAATCCAGACATTTAAAAAATAACAGAGCCTAATATAAAAGGGGACAAATGAGAGAAATCAGAAATTATTCTCTGAACCCAGTGATACCTCAAATTGCCCCATTTACTTTCCAATATCTGCAATGAGCAAGTGTATGCTCTCTAAGTGACCAAAGCAGACACTCAGGTTTGCATTCCCTGATTTTTTTGATCAAATTGCTTCCTACAGTGGGTGTCCTCACTGATATTGCTTTCTGTTTCTGCTAATAGAATAAAAAAATGTATTACTAGTATATAAAGAAGCTTTATTACTAATTTGGAAATTCTTATGACTCTGAATTATTATAATCTTAGAAAATCACTGCAATTGAAATATTTAAGTCTGGCCATTAAACTTTGGTTAACAATGATTAATAATTGCCCTCGTAACACCAGGTAATACAGGCCAAAAGGAAAAAAAAAAAAGGTGTTATGAGTGCAATGATTGGGGTATGTGTAGGGTATTATGGAAGCAGGTAAGAGGAGTCTCTACCCAGTTTAAAGGGTGAGGAGAAAAATGAGGAGAGGAGATTTCCTGGAAGACCCAGTTGAGCCTAAAAGCTTCCTCTCACCCCATGCCAGATCAGCTCTTGTTTTCATTTGTATCTGGAAACAAATTGACCATTTTTAAAGGAGTGAATAAAGTCAGGCACGGTGACTCACACCTGTAATCCCAGCACTTTGGGAGGCCAACGTGGGCGAATCACAAGGGCAGGAGTTCGAGACCAACCTGGTCAACATAGCGAAACCCTGTCTCTACTAAAAATACCAAAAAAATTAGCTGGAAGTGGTAGCGGGCACCTGTAATCCCAGCTACTCGGGAGGCTGAGGCAAGAGAATCACTTGAACCCAGGAGTCGGAGGTTGCAGTGAGCCAAGATCGCACCACTGCACTCCAGTCTGGGTGACAGAGCAGGACACGGTCTCAAAAAAAAAAAGCAGTGAATAAATCTGAATGCTGACTATGTCTAAACCCAAGGAACAGGGGTTGTCATTGAGACTTCCCAAACACTGCAAAGACTACGCTGTTGTTATACACCCTATGATCACAGGTCACATCGAAGCAAACTGAATAATCAAAATAATTTGCAAAAGATTTTTATTTCTTCAAACCAATGTAAGAAAAAAGGAGGCCGGGCATGGTGGCTCATGCATATAATCTCAGCACTTTGGGAGGCAGGAGGATCACTTGAGGCCAGGAGTTCAAGACCAGCCTGGCCAATATGGCGAAACCCTGTCTCTACTAAAAATACAAAAATTAGCGAGGCATGGTGGTGTGAGCCTGTAGTCCCAGATGCTTGAGAGGCTGGGGCACAAGAATTGCTTCAACCAGGGAGGTGGAGGTTGCAGTGAGCGGAGATTACACCACTGCACTCCAGCCTAGGCAACAGAGTGAGACTCTCACTCAAAATTCAAAGGAAAAAGAAAGAAAAGAAAAAGAAAAAAGGAGATTCTCACACTTTTGGAGGCCAAGTTAGACAGGTCACTTGAGCCCAGGAGTTCAAGAACAGCCTGGACAACACAGCAAAACCCTGTCTCTACAAAAAATACAAAAATTGGCAGGGTGTGATGGCATGTGCCAGTAGTCCCAGCTACGCAGGTGGGTTGAGATGGGAGGATCGCCTGATCCCAGAGAGGTCGAGGTTGCAGTGAGCCATGATCGCACCACTCCACTCCAGCCTAGGCGACAGAGTGAGACCCTGTCTCAAAAAAAAAAAAAAAGAAAAAGAAGGAGGTGGTGGACAAAGAGAGTAGAAGAGGAAGTAGAAGGGGGGGAATAAGTAAGTCTCCCAGCAGGAAGGACCTGGAAATTTTACCTTATACAGAGAAGCTTTCTTTCTATAAATGTATGTGTCCACCCTTATCAGAATTTACAGAGAGCCCATATCATAAACCCGAGCACTTTTCATTATTTTTATCAGAGAAATGGAGGGCGCTTACACTGGTCAGTGCTTTAAAATTTCCTGAGCAATGATCCTAAGTGCAAGATGTTATTATGTCCTGTGCCTCCTTCCTCTGACATTCAAGGTGCTCTTAGGAGAATGGCAAATGTTGGGAATACGTTAGAATGATGTGAGGTCAAGGAAAATGGTGGCCAAATGTTGGTAAAGATATCTACAAACGATACCCATGTCATCTCTTCAAAAATACGTTTCACTCAGACAGCAGCAAAAGAATTTTTGATGAGTTTGGAGAGAGGGAAGTAACACAATTGTCTGACAATAGCCTAAGCTTTCTTCCCTACCCTCTGTAGGGATCTATTAAGGACACAGGAAATGGAAAGAGAAGCTCAGTGTGTGATGAATGTCAGTTACTATTACATTTATTAAGCTCTTCTGCAAAGGCCTTGGGTATAGATGGGTATGTAACAAGGAAAATACATAAATAAACAATCACCTGCATTCTAGGGTTATTTGCCTCAGCCCTCTCTGTGAACTTATTGAGACTTGGTGAGATTACAAGAGAGATGCTAGAGAGTAGAAAATGAACTTGTCACTGTGCCAAGATGCTGAGCAAAACAAAAGAAGATTTGTGGCTTCCACCTGTGAGATCAGATGGATTAAGGTGTTCTTCACTTGCTGGTAGAGGAAAAAGAATACTCAAATCCCCCTCACCTCAGTCTTTGTTTCTTAGCTTTCCTAGCTTTGTTTCTCTGTTTATGGATGGTTTTGTTCTGATTGGAAAGTAAGACTAGGACCCTCCACAGACCAGTGGGGAGAATATGAGAAGCCACGTATGGCCTTGCTTATAATAAACCATGCTGATCTGCAAGTCACCAGGGAAGAATGTTCGGTAAATGTTTGGAAAATGCAGACTTCCAAAGAAGCGATCACAGAGCCTTATGCTTAGATGGTGTCTTTTTTTCTGGGAGCTTCTTCAAGCATTTTACGAACCTATCTAAAGGGTCCCTCACCAGTCATTGGAATGCACTTGTATCCAGGGTAGAATAAAGGCAGCTGCTCTGCCAGAAAGCAAACATGCTTTCAGGAAGAAAAGTTATTTTGTAAGTGTACTTATGAAATGCTCCAAGTTTTCCCCTTTATCAGGGCATTTATGTGTTAGAGTAGAGATGGGCTATGGGTATGGAGCTCGGGACTCTCCTTATGGGGAGCAAGCTAGGGCATTTGACATGCAGCCCATACCCACACCCTTCATTGAAGCTATGCGCAAAAGTGGGTTAAATTAAATGTCCTAGCCAGCTGGAAGTGTGTGCACATGTGTAGAGAAAAGCGCTGGCTTGCAGAGTGGGCCATGTCATTAGGGAAACAGAAGACTATTATGGGTTAACTACAAAGATCTCAGATCCTTTTTCACACCAGCTGGCAGAGTCAGAGTCCCTTTCTTTTCTCCCCAGCGGTCTGATCCCTAAACCATGGCCCAGACCCAGCTACCAGCAAGAATTCGTATGGTGTCTCTGCAGAACCAGCTTCACGGGCTGCAACCTACACAGTCCCACAGGCCCTCATTCAGAAGGCCCTGCACTTGATTTCATGCTCCATTGTTGCCATCTTAAAATTCCTAATAATGTTATGTTTGAATTTGTGTTTTGTAAGTGAAGTCTCATGGGACAATGGAGAATGAGTGTAAGCAGATGAGATACAATATGTGTGCATGTGCAATAACACCTTTTCTTGCCTCCCATTCACATACACCACCTGTGATGTCCCATGCAGAGAATTCTGGTGGACCCATGATGCATGAAAGTTCAGAGTAACTCAGTGATAAGTGACCCCCTACCCCACAACCCAGCCAAGAGGCCGTGCTTTCCCTTTGAATCAGTTTAGCTTGAAAGAATCAATACTGTTTAAGCAAAAAAAACAACCAAGGAACCCTACCATATTCTTTCTCACTCATGTTACATCACTGTATTAGCAAACCACACTGAAAAGGACATAGAAGGAAAGGCAAAGATGGGGCAACCCATAGTTTATTTTCCTGTCTCATCAGTTAAGCCAAAGGTAGTGAGTGTTGGTAGAGCGTGTCATATTAAGTCAGATTTTTACACAGACTGGAAAAAGCACAGTGTTTATTGGTCATTTTAAAAACTCTTACAAAACAATAAGAAAAAGATAAATGTTCTAATAAAAAACAAGTTTAGGGCACTAACAGGCACATTACAAGAGAACTTCAAATGACCAACATTAAACATTATAAAACGTTTTTAACTTTGCTAATAATGAAAGAAATACAAATAAAAACAACAGTTATCAAAATTTTTCTACTCAGAAGGTTAGAAAAGATGAAAATGAAAATATTAGCACTCAGTACAAACCTGAAGTGGAAAGCAACCGGAGAAAAGCTTGACTACACTGACCAAACTATGAAATGACTCAGCAATAACATTGCCAGGAATCTGCTAAAGAGACAATAGGAACATTTATAAAGATGAATATGCAAGGTTGTTCACTATCGCATTGTTTAGCGTATCTAAAAATTGAAATAACCTCAACGTTGATCCATAGGTGCTGTGGTCTGAATGTTTGTTTCCTCTCAGCATTCATGTTGAAATTCTGACCCCCAAGGTGATGATATTAGGAGGTGGAGCCTTTGGGAGGTGATTAGACCATGAGGATAGAGCCCTTGTGAATGGGCTTAGTGTCCTTACAAAAAGGCCTGAGAGAGATCTCTCACTTCTTCCACTACGTGAGGACACAAGAAGAAGATGTCATCCATGAACCAGAAAGTGGACCCTCACCAGATACCAAATCTGTGAGTGTCTCGATCTTGGACTTCCCAGCCTCCAGAATTGTGGGAAATAAATAAATACATTTATATTGTTTATAGACTATCCAGTTTATAATATTTTATTATAGCAGCCCAAACAGACTAAGACAATAGGGTATAGGTTAAATCAATCATGGTACATCCACAATATGTTTGCAGTTGTCAAAAAAGAATTAGATCACTTTATATGTACTGACCTGGAAAATGTACAGAATACAGTGTGAAATTTTTTAAAGCAAATTATAGAAGATAAAATGATCCCATCTGGGAAAATATGTGTGTACATTTTTTTTTTACTAGTCCTGTCTCATCCTAGGGAGATCTTTTTTTATTTTTTTTTTATTTTTTTTTGAGACGGAGTCTCACTCTGTCGCCAGGCCTGGAGTGCAGTGGCCCGATCTCAGCTCACTGCAAGCTCCGCCTCCCGGGTTTAGCCATTCTCCTGCCTCAGCCTCCCGAGTAGCTGGGACTACAGGCGCCCGCCACCTCGCCCGGCTAGTTTTTTTTTTTTTTTGTATTTTTTAGTAGAGACGGGGTTTCACCGTGTTAGCCAGGATGGTCTCGATCTCCTGAGCTCGTGATCTGCCCATCTCGGCCTCCCAAAGTGCTGGGATTACAGGCTTGAGCCACCGCGCCCGGCCGGGAGATCTTTTTTTAAAGTTACCCTTGGGAGGTAGAATTAATTGGGGACAAGAATGAATAAATGAGATTACTTTTTACTTTATGCCTTCTGCAATGTTTAGGAAAAAACATTTCAGGCCAGGCACGGTGGCTCATGCCTGTAATCCCAGCACTTTGGGAGGCCGAGGCAGGTGGACCACAAGGTCAGGAGTTCGAGACCAGCCTGGCCAATATGGTGAAACCCCGTCTCTACTAAAAATACAAAAATTAGCTGGGCGTGGTGGTGGATGCCCGTAGTCCCAGCTACTCAGGAGGCTGAGGCAGGAGAATCGCTTGAACCCGGGAGGCAGAGGTTGTAGTGAGCCAAGATTGGGCCACTACACTCCAGCCTGGGAGACAGAGTGAGACTCTGCCTCAAAAAAAAAAAAAAAAAAAAAAAAAAAAAAAAAAAAAAAAAGCATTTCAGAGCATGTCTTTCTAACAGTTTTTTTTAAAAATCACATGTTAAGATAAAATCATTACTGCACATCTGTACAATGAATATTAAGTGACCATTAAAAATGATGATGTTGGCCAGGTGCAGGCCCCATGCTCGTAATCTCAGCACTTTGGGAGGTCGAGGCAGGCAGATCGCTTGAGCTCAGGAATTCAAGACCAGCCTGGGCAACATGGTAAAACTCTAACTCTACAAAAAACAGAAAACAGCCAGGCGTAGTGGCACACACCTGTGGTCCCAGCTACTTAAGGGGCTGAGATGGGAAGATGGCTTGACCCCAGGAGGTCAAGGTTGCAGTAAGCCATGTTTACACCACTTGCACTCCAGCCTGGGTGACAAAGTGAGACTCCATCTCAAAAACAAAACCAAAAAAACAAAGGTTAATGCTGTAATCTATACATATTGACCTTAAAATATGGTCACAACATATATTTCTGAAAAAAAGAAAAACAGGTTACTGAACAATATATGTAAGACAAACATGGTTGCATAAAATTCTGCATCTGTTGAGAGAAGAGCATCAGCTGTCTGGAAAGATGTTCCTCAAATATTGACAGTAGTTATTGCTGGGCAGTGGTACTTACAGTGATTTTTACTTTCTTTATACTTTTCTGTGCTATGTAATTTTTGTTTTACAATGAGTGTATAATCTTTTTCTAAATCAGAAAAAAAAATCTGTTTCTATTTTGAAAGTTGTAATATGTGCTAGGAAAATAAGAGTAAGAAAGTTCCACAAAATGAATAAAAAGTAATTTCTTCCTGATTCCCAGTAGTATCCCTAAAGTCAGCACAAATAAGGATCATAACTTAGAACTGCATATTTTCTGATTTGAATCTTTTAGCCCCAATTTTGCTAACTATACTAAAAACAGTATTTCAAATTCCCCCTGCCACAAAGAAAATACAAGTACATCACTAATCTGTTCAGCAAATTCAACCCCAACCAGGGGTTTTTTCCTAAACTAATTTATTCTTAACTTTTTCATTTATCTCCTAAGCACTGTGTTTGATGTTTAAAAAGAAAAAGCACTGACTTGACCTAATATTAGTTCTACACGAATGTGCGGGTTTATTTTCCCAATTTTGTCCTGATGACAGTAATTATTTCAGAACCTTGCTAAGTCTTACTTCCTTATCAGTCTTTCCAATAATTCTCACCAGCAAAACTGGCAGTTTTATCCTTCTTTTCAACAGAGATTTAGAGGCCAAGAATTATAGTGAATTCTCACCTGACAAAGCGTTTATTGCCTTTTTCAAAATATACTGCAGGACGTTTATTAGTAGACTATGAAGTATTTATCACCAGTAATTAAAAATAAGCTGTTCTTGTTGTAATAAATGCAGAGTCAGAGATGCAATACTATTACTTTTTATTGTTTATTTGCTCTTCCTTTAACCTAATATAAAAACTCCTTTACTAATGTGCTAAGGCATTTATCTGAAGGCCAATGTTAAACAAACCTGTTTGCATTTTACTAAGCAGACAAGGAAAGCATCCGAAGTCACTATAAAAAGATTTCTAAGGCAACAGTGAAAAGATCCAGGAATGTTTGTGCACTGCTAGTAGAAATAAAGGTAAATTTACTTTTAAAAGATAAGAAGGTAATTTGCAACATAGAGGAACCACGTTCTCATCCTTTAACCTAAAAATTCCACTTATAATATTTATCCTAAAAACTAATCATAAATATACATTAAGTGATAGCTACACGATTGTTTAACCATTGGAACTTCGTTTTTTAAATTTTTCGAATAACAAAACACCTTGCAGCCATTAAAAATAGTGTTGCAGAAGAATATTTAATTACCAAAAAAAATGGGAGACAAGGAGTTTATAAAATAGTATGCATATGTACAACATGATTGCAAGTTATAGCTTAAATAGATAGATAGAGATCAGAACTAGAAATATATCAATCAAGCATTAATAGGTCACCAAAACATAAATGTTGAAATCTCTGGAGGATGGAATTATGGGTGGAGTGTATACTTCTGTGTGCCCATCTGTATTTTCTAAATTCTTACAGTGTATGTGTGCTACTTTTGTAATGGGAAGAGTTCTTATCAAGAGATAGTAAGTGCCCTCTAGAAGCTTGTTGAATGAATGAATTCAATTTACTTTTTATATCTCTCTCCTGCTTTGAGGACTCTCCATATATGTAAAGTTGTCATTTGAGAAGAAAAAGTTTTAGCTATAATTCAAATGTAGTCTCACTGAGACCTGTATGAGTAGACCAAAACTTGTTTCAAAACGTCATCACACACATACACACACATAAAAATTGAGCATATCACATTCTAATATCAGCTAAATAAGATCAAATTATAATTTAAAAATAATGATTAAGGGATAGCCGCAAGTGATTAAGCTTCACCAAAGACTAAGACATATTTGAGTATTCTCCTAAATTCAAAGCATATATAATGATCTTAAATGCAGCAGACATAATTTCTTGTAAAACCTCACAATTTTTATGTTTGCGTATGTACACACACGCAGGTGCAAAGCAGACCCCCAGGTTATTTGAATTTATCTTTGCTACATGAGTTCTTGTTACAAGCATACCGGACCCACTGTCTTAGTTCATTTTGTGTTGCTATAAGGGACTCTCTGAGGCTGGGTAAGTTATAAAGAAAAGGAAGTTTATTTGGTTCACAATTCTGACGGCTAGAAAGCTCAAGATTGGGCATTTGCATCTGGTGAGGGCCTCAGGCTGCTTCCACTCATAGCGGAGGACAAAGAGGAGCTGGCGTGTGCAGAGATCACACAGAGAGAAAAGATGAAAATGGTGTGGGGCGTGCCAGGCTCTTTTTAACAACCAGCTGTCTCAAGAACTAATAGAGAGAGACTCACTCCCGAGGCAGGGCATCACTCTATTCATGAGAGATCCACCCTATGACCCAAACACCTCCCATGAGGCCCCACCTTCAACAGTGGGGGTCATATTTCAACGCGAGGTTTGGAGGGAACAAAGATCCAAGCCATGGCACCCGCAGATTTTTAGGAAGTAGAAAACAGTTCCATTCACACCTGAAATTTCAGGCCCAAACTTTAAACTGTCACTTTTATCTATTGTCATTTTTGGGATATTATTGTTTTAGTAAGGTTAGGGATGAGATTTGCCTTAAATTCGTATCTTGAAAGTTTAAATTACAGGCCAGGCGCAGTGGCTCATGCCTGTAATCCCAGCACTTTGGGAGGCCAAGGCGGGCGGATCACCTGAGGTCGGGAGTTTGAGACCAGCCTGAATAACATGGAGAAACCCCGTCTCTACTAAAAATACAAAATTAGCCAGGTGCGGTGGCGCATGCCTGTAATCCCAGCTACTCGGAAGGCTGAGGCAGGAGAATCTCTTGAACCTGGGAGGCAGAGGTTGCAGTGAGCCAAGATCACGCCATTGCACTCCAGCCTGGGCAACAAGAGCAAAATTCTGTCCAAAAAAAAAAAAAAAAAAGTTTAAATTACTTAAAATGAAAAGCAGTTCTGGAATTCCTGGCCAATTCATATGTCCCAGGGTTTACCAAAGCCACAAAGGGCAATATCAAAGTGAACCACTAAAATGATTCCTACTTGCCTTTAAAGTTTTTAAATTGTAAAGAAGTTTTGTCACTTAGGGGGCATCTGTGGAGTAAAATCAAAACAGAATTTAAATAAAGTAATACCACACTAACTTGCCTCGTCCTCCGATTCTGGGAAAACTCTTGAGTCTGCCTTGTGAAGTAAAAGGCGACGTGCCAGTCATCCATGAAATGCTGCTTATTGTTTCAGCTTAAGCAACCTGAAAACAAAGAACTTCCTTTCTGCACTGGTATTTCTTTAGTTTTCTTTTACCTTGGCAATCCAATTAGAAGGTCTGCATGTACGTTTCATGATTGAAAACGCCTATTGGTAGGGCGTCGTGGCTCACGCCTGTAATCCCAGCACTTTGGGAGGCCGAGACGGGCGGATCATGAGGTCAGGAGATCGAGACCATCCTGGCTAACATGGTGAAACCCCGTTTCTACTAAAAATACAAAAATTAGCCGGGCGAGGTGGCGGGCACCTGCAGTCCCAGCTACAAGGGAGGCTGAGGCAGGAGAATGGCGTGAACCCGGAAGGCGGAGCTTGCAGTGAGTGGAGATCACCACCACTGCACTCCAGCCTGGGCGACAGAGAGAGACTCCATCTCAAAAAAAAAAGAAAAGAAAAGAAAACGTCTGTTAAATCAAGAAAATGAAATTTAAGTCATTGATGCTTCCTTTAGACGCAAAGGATCCTTTCTGAGGTGCTGTTGAGAGGGCTGGGTGTGGAAATTCCCTGCATCTCTGGGAACAGTTTTAAATGCCTACCCCCTCCTGAGGCTCTGTGCTTTGCTGAGGAAATAATTTCAAAGGCGAACTGTATTTTGGCACAGCTCCACACCTGTCTAAATCACCATGCCACAAGGCTGGAAAGAGAAAAGACTACTACTGACTTTACTCCTCTTTCCTTTAACGAGTTTTGAAGGGTTTCTTTTTACCAAAGAAATAATGAACGCCTCTTGCAAACTGTGGGGGAAAATGTTCTATTTGGAAGTAATTGAAAATATGTTTTGCAGCTACTTACGGACCCTTTTCCAAATAGCTTTCTTTCCTAATTAACTCACCACAGTGCTTAGCTCTGAAATTCAATGGGTAGAGAGTGACATCTAGTGTGTTGAAAAAGAACTTGAAACACAAAAGTTGGATGGGGGCCAAAGATCAACGTTTATAACTATGACTCCTAAATGCTTCCCTTCTAATGTAATAATTGCCAGATGGAAATGCAAGGTTGCTATCATGGAAGTTTCGTGAGTGTTTGAAATTATGAGAAAGACTGTTTTCTCTTTAGATATTTAGAAAACTGTGGATGTTTTAAGGTACACTTTGTCTAAAGCAGCCTACAGTCCCTAAAAGTAATTTGTATGAGGACAAGGTGGGGTCATAACACCTAAGAGATGAAATATGGCTTCTCCCTGAGGTCAGAAAAGTAATTTTCACTTTAAAGTTAAAGTGGAAGGGATCAGGGATGACCAGCTGCCCCTGAACTCTAGCAGCTTGTCATCATGGGAATTTTTTCAGGCTTTGCAGGTAGACAGTTCAAACCTGATTCAGGAGGAAATAGTCACTGCCGATTTAACAGACACAGGTGCCTAAGGTGAGCAATATCTGTGCTGTGGTGACAACAGATGGAACAAGGCAAGTCCCTTCATCAAAATAGAAATAAAGTGCTAAAGAGGACCCCCAAAGAGGAGGCAATCATATAGAAGGATCAGGAACTACTTGGTGTAGATGAATCGAATATGGATAAAATGTTTGGCATGTGCAATAGGAAGAAAGGGCACTCTAGGTAAAGGAAACAGCATGAACAAAATCACAAATTAGGAAAAGATCATCTGAGTGCTACTCTCCTTTTATTGAATCAGAAGTAGTACATTCTGACTCAAATGCAGGATAAATATAGGAGAGAAGTAAAATATGATGTTGATTGGTGGAATCTCACACAGACCCTCAAATGCCAATACAGGAATGGCTGCAGGGTCCTTGGTGCTGTGTCACAGCTGTTATCAAGAATTCATGCCTGCATTCTCTCCTCCACGGAACCCACCAAGGAAGAATGAAGCCAAGCAGAAACGCTGGTGTACAGTCACCTATGAGAACCAAAATAAGGCCAGCCAGAATACCGGCAAGGTCATGGCAGAGCCCAGGCATCCCTGTTAACATCGATCTCTAAGTGAGCATTATGCAGAGAAGTTTTCCCCACTCCCAATTCCTCTTCCGGATTTAAAGAAAAAGCTATTAGACTGCAGAAGGAACTTGAGCCTTTCCTCATAGGGAAGATTACCATCTTTGACCTTACCTGTTCTAGCTATGAGGCAAAAATCTTTCTAAATAGATACACATCAATCGCGAGGCCACATCTGCTTGCTTAAGTCAGGATTACATCGTTAAAAATCATTCCCTGTTCTCAGTAAGCCATCTCTGGATACAGTAGGGGAGCCAAGAATTATTGACCAACTGAAAACTGACAGGGCCCCGTCAAATCTATTTGACTTGTATTTCCCAGTTCCAAAGAACAGAAGGCCCTTTGTTTTATGACGAAGTGGAATCGGACGTTTGAAAGCCAGCATCCAATCACATCATAAGGGCACTTGGAAGATCCTAAAGTCTAAAGTTAGCACTGAGCTACTTTTCCAGTGGAGATCAGATAACTCTCCCTAAGGATAAAGCTTTATGCTAAATTCCTGGAATTCGCTAACGTAACATTTGAGGTATCAGTTACACTCAAGCAGCTCCTATGATTCAGGATATGTAATAATTTCTCAGTTTTCTGAGACAAATTTAAATTAAGTCTGCTGTGAGGTTTAACCTTGTGGCTCTCTGCATGTCATCATATGCTCTGAAATCCCAGAAACCAAGTCCCTGGTTCTTGGAGAGAAAAAGACAACAGATAAGAGGAAAATTATTAGTGAAAATTGAAATCTAGGTTTTGAGGATCCTGGTGCTCGTGTGACATTGGGTCCTCTATAAGAAAAAGAATTGTGGGTGGGGCGAGGTGGCTCACGCCTGTAATCCCAGCACTTTGGGAGGCTGAGGCAGGCGGATCACCTGAGGTCAGGAGTTTGAGACCAACGTGGAGAAACCCCGTCTCTACTAAAAAAACAAAAAATTAGCCGGACATGGTGGTGCATGCCTGTAATCCCAGCTACTCCGGAACCTGAGACAGGAGAATCACTTGAACCCGGGAGGCGGAGGTTGCAGTGAGCTGAGATCGCGCCCATTGCACTCCAGCCTGGGCAACAAGAGCAAAACTCTGCCTCAAAAAAAAGAAAAAAAAAAAAAAAAAAGAAATTTACAGTGGTAAATATCTCTTTAGAACCAAATACGAAATCCTCACAAATTATCAAATTTCTTAAAGCTATTGAATACCATAAACATCACAAAAATTAGAAAAAAAAAAAACTTGTGTTTTTACTAATTAGCTGCCTGACACACTTCTATGATATGCTCTTTACTGCATTTACTGTACATATCCTTTGCCTCTTTATGAGATTTAGAAAAATCGCTTTCTATAGAAAGAATAGAAAGATAATTCAGTCTTTACTCCATCATGACTCATCAAAATGTGTTTTTATTGTTAGTTTAGAAAGGTTTCTTTTAGCTTCATAACACATTATTGATACCATGTAAAATTTAGGATTGTTGTCAAATTTTTAAAAATGAGATCTAAAATTTCAGGATGTTTCCAATGTTCTTGGGCAATGGCTAATCTTAAATACTAATTGGTATTTCATTAAATAATTTGCTCATCGGCCGGGCGCAGTGGCGCATGCCTGTAATCCCAGTACTTTGGGAGGTCAAAACAGACAGATTGCCTGAGCTCAGGAGTTAGAGATCACCCTGGGCAACATGGTGAAACTTCGTCTCTACTAAAATACAAAAAATTAGCCAGGCGTGGTGCCGGGCACCTATAGTCCCAGCTAGGAGGCTGAGGCAGGAGAATCGCTTGAACCCAGAAGGTGGAGGTTGCAGTGAGCGGAATTCGTGCCACTGCACTCCAGCCTAAGCGACAGAGGGAGATCCTGTCTCCAAGAATAATAATAATAATAATTGCTCATCAATATGGTCATCAATATCTTCACAGTAATGACATGAATTTTATAGTATCTTCATCGATATCAGTGTTTTATCAAATAAGCAAGAAATGTAAATCTTTGCCTAGTGTGATACACTCCTCTTCATCAGACATTTTATCAAATAATTGTAGACCTTATTCATTATTTCTGCTCAAAATTACTTCTTCCTCTCCATGGATGGTCACTTTAGGCATGATCTAAAACATTTTATTACAATTAACTTCTCAGTATAAGAAAATTTCCATTGATTTTTCTCTTAATCACTTTTGTCTCACATTTCATTCATTTTTTCCTCATAATTTTCTTTTTTTTCTTTTCTTTTCTTTGGAGACAGAGTCTGTCACCCAGGCTGGAGCACAGTGGTACATCTTAGATCACTGCAACCTCCGTCACCCAGGTTCAAACAATTCTCCAGCCTCAGCCTCCCAAGTAGCTGGGACTACAGGCGTGTGCAACCATGCCCCGCTAATTTTGTATTTTTAGTAGAGACAGGGTTTCAACATGTTGGTCAGGCTGCTCTCAAACTCCGGATCTCAGGTGATCCACCCACCTCAGCCTCCCAAAGAGCTGGGATTACAGGTGTGAGCCACTATGCCCAGCCAGTTTTCTCCTTTCTTTAATAAAAATTATAAAGGTGACTAAAGAAGATACCTTTCATGTATGTCCAAATCGAGCAAATAATTTTTCAAAAGTATTAATATTCAATATATTGTTACTCAAAAGTATTCTTTCCAAATTCACTTCTTACTTCTTCACAATATTTTACTATTGAAAACTTCATGAAAACAAATGGCCATGTGAACACATTGGTAAGCATGTAAGAGAGGGGCCCTAAAGCATAAGCTTCATTAGTTTCACATTATTATGTTGGTATAAAAGTAATTGCAGTTTTTTCCATTGCTTTCAATCTAATTCTGCATCAACCTAATAAATCCAATTCTGTTGAAATGATAGTTTGTTTGGAATTTTAAAGGTAATGCAAGATAACCCTCTGATTCTTGTAGGATATGTGATCCAGGAGAAAACCTGAAGCTTGTTCAAATGTAATCATATTCAACACTTTGGGAATTCTGAAAATTCCTTAAATGTATCCTGGAGGAAGTCAATAGTAGACTTAGAACTTAATAAATAAACTAGGGGCTGGGCGTGGTGGCTCAAGCCTGTAATCCCAGCACTTTGGGAGGTTGAGGTGGGAGGATCTCTTGAGATCAGGAGTTTGAGATCAGCCTTGTCAACGTGGCGAAACTCTGTCTCTACTAAAAATACAAAAATTAGCCAGGTATGATGGCACACACCTGTAACCCCAGCTACTCGGGAGGCTGAGGCACAAGAATTGCTTAAACCTGGGAGGTGGAGGTTGCAGTGAGCCAATATCTCGCCACTGCACTCCAGCCCAGGTGATAGAGCAAGACTTTGTCTCAAAAAAAAAAAAAAAAACAAAAAAAAACCAAGGACATTAACACCTTATACACCAGCCTATGTCATTGAGTACAACTACTGCATCAGCCAGGGTTCTACCAGAGAAATGAAACCAGTAAAGAGGGAGAGAGAAATGTATTACAAGGACTCCGTTTATGAAAATGTGGAGACTAACCAGGTAAGTCCAAAAGCCATGGGGCAGGCCAGCAGGCTAGAAACTCTGCCGTCCTCAGGGAAATTTCAGTTTTGCTCTTCAACTGATTAGATCGCCATCCCGATTATCAAGGATAATAGCCTTTACTCAAAGCCCACTAATTATAGATGCTAATCACATCTACAAAATATCTTCATAACAACACCAACGTTAGTGTTGGATTGAATAACCAAGAATAGGCTAGCCACGCTGACACAGCAAACTAACCACCACACGTTAACATCTACTGTTAGAATGTGCTAGCAAGTGGACAACAAAGGTGAAATATACTCTCTTTCACTCAGTTTGAGTTCATGGAAGCACAGAAAAGATTAATTTGCTGCAGGGGTGGAGTCAGGGTTGGAGAAGCTTCATGTAACATTGGTCAAGACCTCAACTCAGGAGTCAACATCCTGAGTTCAAATTCTGGCTCTGACACTCCCTTCCTAAGTCACTCCCTCATATCCTTATTTCTTCAATAGGAAGTGAGGATAACAGTACCTATCTCATATCTATTGTGGAAGTTAAAAGAGATAAGCCATGTAAAGTGCTTAGAACAGGCCAGTCATGTAACAAGTGCTTAACTATCAGCTGTCATCATTATGTTGATGATGACGATTGTCAATATGAGCCTTGAAGGATGAGTAAGATTAACCCAGGATAGGAAAGGCATCCCAGGCAGGAGAAACAGTAAGAGCAAAGGCACAGAGGCATGAAAATGTCTGTCATGCCTGGGGAGGAGTAATTAACACCGTGTAGCCAGAGCATGGAAGGTGTTGAGGAAAGCTTAGATCTGAAGGGTTGGCTGGACTCAGCCAGTGAGGAGCCTTGAATGTAAAAAAAGCTTGTACTTTATTTAGGCAGCAAGAAGAGACAGAAAGGTTTTGTAGTTTTTTTTTTTTTTTTTAATTAAAACAAAGCAATCCAGTCTGAATACTTGGAATGCCCAGGCCTAGTGTAAGTGCTCCACATTTGAATAACGAGCCTGAGTCTTGATACTCTCAGTACTCACTGCTTGAGTAACAGGAAGTCCGGTCCTTTCCCTGGCTTCCTTCTCCTGCATATTTTCTGGAATCCCCCAGAGGTGTTCCTGTGAGTCTTTAAATCAATCCTGATGGTAGCTTACTGTCACCATGACTGGTGGTCCAGAACCCCATGCATAACCCTCAAGAGAACACTCCATATTGAGAGATCCACCACCCCAATCCTCCATGCTGGAACCAGAAGATGCCCTCTGAAGAGGGACCTGTCAAAATCATCTGGGTTCCAACATATTATAATCCTACATATTCACATATACTCAACATATCAAAGAAGGCTAATTGTCCCCCAAAATCCATTCTGTCTAAGTGCTATCATAAAAGAGTTATAACTGGGCATGCAGGCACCTGGCTAGGGACTACATTTCCCAACACTTTCTGCAGATAGATTAAGCCATATGACTTCTCACCAATGGAACATGGGGATAGTGATACATGCCACTTTCAGCCCTGGACCTTAGAATATTGCACATGTATTTCCCCACGCGCTTTCATCTTCCCTCAAACTAGAATACCAATTGATTGTGACTCAGTTTCAAACATGTCATTAGAACCCAGGATTTAGGGGATAGTAGAGAATAATAGGCCCCTGAGCACTTGAATGACTTCACAGAGCAAAGCTCGCCTTAGACTGTGGTTAACAAAGAAAGAAACTTCTATTGCTTTAAGCCGCTTGATTATTATGCATCTCTTGATTACAATGGCCTAGTTTTACCCCAATATACTCAGCTCTTTCCCAAGTCTTATACATGGAAACAGGTAAAGCTTGTAAGTAGAACCATCACCCCATCAAATAATTAGACCTGGATATCAGGTTTGTCCATTGTGCCAAATTGCCTATGATGAATTCTAATTCACAGAGACAGAAAGAGGGAAGGAGAGAGAGAGAGAAATAACCATTGTCCCTCCTACAATCTGGTTTATGTCAGAACTTCTTCACAAATCCATCTATTATGTTTGTGGATCCCACAGATGAACAGAGTTCAATGTTTTGTTTTGTTTTTTCTTGTGGGAATTTTCGCAGCTCCTGTGCAATGCAATGGATATGAATGAATACCCAGGTAGGGAAAATGTCTAATACCTCTTATCAGAAGCACCGATGGCCCTGCTCCTGCTCAGCCACAACTCCCACGCCTCACAGCTCCTAAGATGCCTGAGATACCTGTGGTCTCTATAAAGAGGATAGGTGGAGAAGGTGAGAGCAAGGCTAGACTCAGAGAATGCTGCAATTATCCAGATAAGAGATAGTGAAATGCCAAATAGGATAGTACTGGGGGAATGGAAAGAATCAAATGTAAAAGAATCAAACGTGTCAGAAGAACAATAAGATGTGCTGACAGACATTTATCATAGTTATCACATATACACTTCAGTAATTTTGATGATTATATTGATGATGATAATCATTATGTTATAGAAATATTGCAGGGGAACTACTCAATTTACATAAATCTGCTTGGTCCTGGACCACCTTGTGGTAAACAGTATTTAAAAAAAAAAAAAAGCAATACAGTGTTACATAACAATCATAGCTCATAAAAGTTTCTTTTATGACTTAAGAAGGGAAAAGAGGGGAGGAATTCAGACATAGCAAGAGAGTGAAAGATGAATGACAAAGAAAAACTAAGGCCACCCTAGAAATGAACAAGTAATACAGGTTTTTATGGGACTGTTAAGCATTGTGAAATATTTCATATTCTCTATCAGAAAGTCTCCATTTGTACAGTATCTTTTTGAAAACCAGGTAGAATTTTAAAAAGGATAAGTGATCAAGGAAACTTCTGTAAGTTTCTTTATCCCAGCCATCTTAAGTTCCTTTTTTTTTTTTTTTAGCATTCTATATGGTTCAGGATATTCACCTGCAAACAATATAATCTACTTGATTACGATTTAATCAGTGTTATGCACTAAATGTTTGCATCCCCCAAAATTTATATGTTGAAGCCTTAATCCTGAGTGTGTCTGTATTTGGAGATGGGGCCTCTAAGGAAGTAATTAGGTTACATGAGGTCATAAGGGTGGGGCCCTGATCCTATACGATGAGCACCCTTATAAGAGACAACACTCTTCAATTCTCTCTCTCTCTACACACACACACACACAGAGGAAAGGCCATATGAGGATACAGTGACAAGGCAGCAGTCTACAAGCCAGGAAAAGAGTCCTCACCCAAAATAGAATCAGCTGAAACCTTGGTCTGGGACTTCCAGCCTTCAGAACCATGAAAAAATTAATTTCTATTGTTTAGGCCGCCCAGTCTATAGCATTTTGTTATGGCAGCCCAAGCAGATAAAGACAAGCAATAAGGCATTTATTACTGTTTTTCACTGAAGCTAAGATGTCATCTTTTGTTAAGACACACCATTGTTTTATAATCCATTATAAAGATATATTATTACTAATTAAATTATAATATGTCATGAATTGTAAGAAGCATCCCAATTTCAGGAACGTAAAAGTGGGAGAAATGTATATCTTAGAATTGATGAAATAAAAGTATACTAGGAAGTTTATAGACTTTCCAGGAAGACCAGGGGAATAGGTTTAGATGCTTCACAGTCAGAAACAAAGCATCCCAGAAAAATGCCCAACCATTCCATGTGACTAGTCCAGCAGAAACAGCATTGCCACGCCGATCAATACCTGTAACACATCGGAAATTCTGCCACCTGCCCTGGAAGAACTAATGCCCAGGGACTTGCCAAAACAGCCAATCATCAGCACCACTCTAAGCCCCTTTGGTGACTATGAGCATGAAGGAGCGACCCTTTCAATAATTATGCCAGGACAACAGGCATAAACCAGACTGCTCAAGGGAAACCAGACATTTGGTTATACTTGGTGGAAACTATAACCCTAGTTACAAAAGAGTCTGGGAAATATTTTTAGCTTTTCTGTTTCTATTATAAAGGAAGACAGCCTAGAAGCCGGTGGCACTAGATGTTAAGTGAGCCTATGTACCTGACCTGCTACCCATTTGTTAAATATGGGGGCAGGCACTGTGGCCCATTCCTGTAATCCACCACTTTGGGAAGCTGAGGTGGGAGGATCACTTAAAGCCAGAAGTTCAAGACAAGCCTGGGCAACATAGCAAAACCCTGTCTCTACAAAACAAAATACAAAAATTAGCTGGGCATGGTGGCACATGCCTGTAGTCCTAGCTACTTAGGAGGCTGAGGCAGGAGAATCACTTGAGCCCAGAAGTTCAAAGCTGCAGTGAGCTATGACTGCACCACTGCACTCCAGCCTGTGTGACAGAACCAGACAGATAAATAAATAAATATTGGAGAGCTCATGGATGAATATATTCCAAAAAAAATCGAATATTATAAAAATTTTATTATAGTGATATAGTTTGGCTGTGTCCCCACCCAATTTTCATCTTGAATTGTAGCTCCCATAATCCCTACGTGATACTGAATAAGTCTCACAGGATCTGATGGTTTTATAAACGGCAGTTCCCTTGCACAACTCTCTTGCCAGCCGCCATGTAAGACATGTCTTTGATCCTCCTTTGCCTTCTACCATGATAGTGAGGCCTCCCCAGCCATGTGGAATTGTGAGTCCATTAAACCTCTTTTTCATTATAAATTACCCAGTCTTGGGTATTTCTACATAGCAGTATGAAAATGGACTAATATAGGCCCGGCGCAGTGGCTCACACCTGTCATCCCAGCACTTTGGGAGGCCAAGGCGGGCAGATCACCTGAGGTCAGGAGTTCCAGACCAGCCTGACCAACATGGTGAAACCCCATTTCTACTAAAAAATACAAAAATTAGCTTAGCTATGGTGGCAGGCACCTGTAATCCCAGCTACTCAGGAAGCTGAGGCAGGAGAATCACTTGAACCCAGGAGGCGGATGTTACAGTGAGCCAAGATCGCACCACTGCACTCTAGCCTGGGTGACAGAGGGAGACCCTGTCTCAAAAAAAAAAAAAGAAAAGAAAAGAAAGAAAAAGAAAATGGACTATTACATATAGCAAAGAAAGAGCCTCTGTGTAAACCGGAAATTGTTTTGAGCTGGCTTTGTTGCAAGGGCTCTTACCTCCAGCAGCAGGGCCAGAAAAGCCTCATGAAGAGAGCATTTTATCGGGAGAGATTCTTAGCCATTTTGCCCACTCTGAGCTTCAGAACGTTGATGCTAAATTTGTTCCATCCAAGATAAATGTATATTACAATGCCTGAATGTTTTCTTTCAGTTGGAATTTTATGACGATTACAAATGGATCTGCTCTGTTACGAGAACTATATGCATAGTTATTCATTGACCTGTAAAGGTTATTATACAGAAGTTTCTGGACTCGATCTCCAGTTTCTTCTCATAGATGCATTGGCCTCTATGATGAGGAGACTCATTCTGCTTTATGCTCCATCTTGCTTTTCAGGACACTCTATTCTACATCACTCTTGTCCCATACTCTTCTCCTCTCTAAGAAGTCTAGTTCTTGCTGCAGAACCCTTTTCACTGATCTCAGAGAGTCTGAGGCCTTTGTTTTGTAAGTGATAACATTTCACAAATATTAAACCTCTGCATGTAATTTTCTCCACAAATAACACTCTCTAGAAGCTTCTCACCTCCCAGGAGACATCACTGAGGCTGGGGGCCCCAGAGAAGGAGAGAATGGAGATTTGACTTATTTAGCAAGACTCGGAGCTTGAAAAACAGGGTTAGGCAGTCCGGCATAGCTTCTCAATGGGTCACCAATGGCATTTTAAGTGGGACAATTATTCCTTATGGGGACTGCCATGGGCAGTGCTTCACCTCAATGCCAGCAGCACACTCCAGTTATGGTTGCAATAAACAACACTCACAATCTTCCCCAAATGCGCCTTAGAGAAATAGTAATTCCCCTATCTGAGATCTGCTGAGCTGAAGAGATTTCCTAAATGTCTATAGCATCACATAACACCAATTCCAGAGGACCAGACTGATTTCACAGAGTTCCTCTCAATGTATGAAGAATAAAACCCACTGGGTTAGGATAGCTAGGCCTAGGGTGACAATTTTGTCCCAGTTTGCCCAGGACTGTTCGGGTTTTTGTTTGTTTTGTTTGAGATGGAGTCTTGCTCTGTTGGCCAGGCTGGAGTGCAATGGCACAGTCTAGGCTCACTGCAACCTCCGCCTCCCGGGTTCAAGTGATTCTCCTGCCTCAGTCTCCCGAGTAGCTGGGACTATAGGCATGTGCCACCACACCCAGCTAATTTTTGTATTTTTAGTAGAGATGGGGTTTCACCATGTTGGCCAGGCTGGTCTCAAACCCCTGACCTCATGATCCACCCGCCTCGGCCTGCCAAAGTGCTGGGATTATAGGCATGAGCCACCACGCCCGGCCAGGACTATTCAGTTTTAGCACTGAGCTCAGTCCTGGGCATACTGGGGTAGTTGATCACCCTAACTCAGCTGTGATGCTTCTTGTAGGAAAGGATGAGACACAAAAGAGCTCACTTCTTCTAATCTGGAGGGAATGTGAGGAGAAAAGAGGGGACAGACAAAAAAAAGTACACCCAGGGTTCTCGCTTTCTCTCCTACCCCAGACATAGGCATCCTTTGGCCTACAAAGCCTTACAAACATCCAGATAGGTGGGAAGCACCCGAGGGCAGGGGCTCTGCTGGCTTCCTCATTGGGAAGCAATACTCTAGCCAGCTACCCTGGCTGCAGCCTGGAGCAACCACAGCTGGCACTTTACGTAATCTGTAAAATGAAGGAGTTGGAGAAGATCCCCTCCTAGGGCCCTATTCACTCACATTAAATAACTGCTTTAAAGTTTCTCCATTTAACTTTCCAGAACTTTTTTCAAACTCTGGGGAACTGATAAGGTAAATATTCCAAATAAGGAGTCGCAGCCATCAGAGTCATTCAAGTAAAAGAGCCAGAGTGGGTGGAAAGCCATAGAAAGTGGAAAAATTCTCTAATGAACAGATCTACCTGCTTTCTCTCCCCTCCAGCTCTTTGCAGGGTGTTAGGGAAAAAAACCACCATACTTTCTAGTGCTGCCGTAACAAAATACCACAGGCTGGATGTTAGAAGTCCAAGATCAAGGCATCAGCAGGGCTGGTTTCTTCTGAGCCTCTCTCCTTGGCTTCCAGACAGCCGCCCTCTCCCCGTGTCTTCACATCGTCCTCTTTCTGTATATGCGTGTGCCCTAATCTCCTCTTTTTTTGGTTTTGTTTTAGTTTTTTGTTTTGTTTTGGTTTTTGTTTTGAGATGGAGTCTCGCTCTGTCACCCAGGCTGGAGTGCAGTGGTGCGATCTTGGCTCACTGCAACCTCCACCTGCCAGGTTCAAACAATTCTCCTGCCTCAGCCTCCCCGAGTAGCTGGGACTACAGGCATGTGCCACCATGCCAGGCTAATTTTTTTTTTTTTTTTTTTTTTTTTTTTTGTATTTTTTGTAGAGACAGAGTCCCACCATGCTGGCCAGGCTGGTCTCAAACTCCTGACCTCGTGATCTGCCCACCTCAGCCTCCCAAAGTGCTGGGATTAGAGGTGTGAGCCACCACGCCCGGCCCTCTAATCTCCTCTTATAAGGACACTGGTCATACTGAACTGGGGCCCACTCTAATAATCTCATTTTAACTTAATTGCCTTTTCAAAGGCCCTATCTCTAAATAAAGTCACATTCTAATGTACTAGAGGTTAGGAATTCAATATATGAATTTGGTGGGGGCAAAATTCAGCCCATAACATCTACCTCCCCGGGCTTGGAACTCTTTCTCCTTCCCTTCAATGTCTTGGATCCTCCTTTCCCAGGGATTACAGAGCCTAGAAGAGAGTCATTAGATAGAATCATTCCCAACCTGCAGATGTAACAACTATCTTCAGCTGCTGCTCTTAGCAGGTGGTGAGTATTAATGTGTTTGAAATGAGCTCTTTTTAAGGTAGACCTAGAATAGCAGTTCTCATACTTTTGGGGGAAGGTAAGTAATGTGTTAGTATTATTACAAAAATAATTTTGGCCAGGTGTGGTGGTTCACACCTGTAATTTCGGCACCTTGGGAGGCTGAGGCAGGCAGATCACTTAAGGTCAGGAGTTTGAGATCAGCCTGGCCAACATGGCAAAACCCCATCTCTGCTAAAAATACAAAAATTAGCCGGGTGTGGTGGCACGTGCCTGTAGTCTCAGCTACTCAGGAGGCTGAGGCAGGAGAATCGCTTGAACCTAGGTGGTGGAAGTTGCAATGAGCTGAGATTACACCAATACACTCCAGCCTGTGTGATAGAGTGAGACTCCATCTCAAAAACAAAAAAAAAAAAAGGAAAGGAAATAATTTTGACCCAATGGTCTCTGTGAAGGAGTCTTAGGGAATCTCAAGTGTCCCCAGACATACTTTAAAAACAGCTACCTTAGAGGAAATACCTGTGTGGATGCCGTCCTCTTCTAGTTGTCCTTCACTGCTACTTCTCGTGGCCAATACAGGCCTTCCTGATGAGGCAGGAGGATTTCACCCCAATCTCAACCCACCCTAATGACACAGAGCAAGGCCCAGCTTTAGACCTGTGCTTACAGGTGTCCACAGGACCTCAGTCTCAGAAGACAGCACATGGCAAGAATAGACATGAATACACATTAAACCAAGGCCAGAATGCCTCCATCTTCCACAGTGAGATCACTTTGCCCTAGTTCTCCCACAGGTGAGTCAACAACTTCCCACGTTAGGTAAATGATAGCAGTAAGCAAGCCTATATTAGTTAGGATTAAGTTTAGCTAAATATAAGGACCAAAAAAACTTTTTAAAGTGGCTTAAATAAGATAGAAATGTATTTCTCTTTCATGTAAAAGAAATCTAGGAATAGGCATCCCAGGACTGGTATGGTGGCTCCACAAAATTGTCAGGGACCAGTATCCTTGCAGCTCACCGTCGGCCCTCCCTATGTTATACACTCATCCTCAAGATCCGAGGTGGGTGCTGAGCTCCAGCTATTGCAACTATATTGCACCCAGAAGAAATGGAAAAAGAACATTTGCCCAGCAGCTGTGATACTTCTGTTTAGGTCTCACTGGCCAAAATTAAGTCACATATTTACCTACAAAAGAATCTAGGAACGTATTTTTTTAGTTGGACAACAACATGTCGTACCAATGAAGAAAGGAAGAAGGAATGTTGGGAGGCACTAAGCACACTTGCGCGGTGGCTCAAGCCTGTAATCCCAGCACTTTGGGAGGCCGAGATGGGTGGATCACGAGGTCAGGAGATGGAGACCATCCTGGCGAACACAGTTAAACCCCGTCTCTACTAAAAAATACAAAAAACTAGCCGGGCGAGATGGCGGGCGCCTGTAGTCCCAGCTACTCGGGAGGCTGAGGCAGGAGAATGGCATAAACCCCGGAGGCGGAGCTTGCAGTGAGCTGAGATCCGGCCACTGCACTCCAGCCCGGGCGACAGAGCGAGACTCCGTCTCAAAAAAAAAAAACAAAAAACAAAAAAAAAAAAAAACAAATCATCAATTAAAGTTCTTCTCCTCTAGAACTTAGCAAAGCCCAATTGAGATGGCCGCTACATGACTCATCAGCCAGGTGACTCACTCCTGCTCACCAGCCTGTCAGTGAAACTGTGTTTCTATATGTCAGGGACCTTCCACATTGCTAAATATTCACAACTCTGAATGTTACATAACTATTCACACCTCTGAATGTTACATTTTTTAATGCAAAGGGCCTACTATTCAGCATATTCTCTAAATTTTCAAATTATATGTTTTTATATAAAAATTATTATCTATGTCAGACACTGAAGGTAAATACACTTAAACATTAACCTAAAAGTTTACAGAGATTATTTCTGGGTGGTAGAATCACAGAACATCTTTCCTTTTTTTTTTTTTCATTCTTTTCTGTAGATATAAATGTTTCTGCGGCCAGGCGAGGTGGCTCACACCTGTAATCCTAGCACTTTGAGAGGCTAAGGCGGGCAGATCACTTGAGGTCAGGAGTTCAAGACCAGCCTGGCTAACATAGCAAAACCTCGTCTCAGCTGGGTGCGATAGCTCACACCTGTAATCCCAGCACTTTGGGAGGCCAAGGCAGGCAGATCACAAGGTCAGGAGTTCGAGACCAGCCTGGCCAACACAGTGAAACCCCGTCTCTATTAAAAATACAAAAAAAATTAGCTGGGCGTGGTGGTGGGCACCGGTAATTCCGGCTACTAGGGAGGCTTGAGGCAGGAGAATCACTTGAACCCGGGAGGCGGAGGTTGCAGTGAGCCAAGATCATGCCACTGCACTCCAGCCAGGGTAACAGAGCAAGACTCTGTCTCAAAAAAAAACAAAAAAAAAAACTGTTCCTCCAATGTATACACATTGCTTCTATAATTGGGTGAAGCCGTAATTTCTTTCCAGTTTTTGTTTTGTTTTGTTTTGTTTTTTGAGACAGAGTTTTGCTCTGTTGCCCAGGCTGGAGTGCAGTGGTGCATCTTGGCTCACTGCAACCTCTGTTCAAGTGATTCTCCTGCTTCAGCCTCCAGAGTAGCTGGGATTACAGGCACCCACCACCATGCCCGGCTAATTTTTGTGTTTTTTAGTAGAGATGGAGTTTCGTCATGTTGGCAAAGCTGTTCTTGAACTCCTGACCTCAGATGATTTGCCTACCTCAGCCTCCCAAAGTGCCAGGATTACAGGCGTGAGCTACCGTGCCCAGCCTGTAATTTCTTTTCAAGGGTCCAGTCTTGAAAAGTCTTATAGCCCTATCATTCATTAGTTGAGGGATTTATTTATTTACAACCCACAGTAGCTGAGACCAGAGATAATTTAAGAAATCTGGTGCTTGAAATAGTTCTTTACCCCACAACCACTCTATTTTTTCTCAAATCACATTTCTGGGGTTAAATATAAAAATTATATCATGACTATTCTTAATATTTCAAAATTATGTCTTATGGTTTAAAGAGAACCTGAGAATAAATGTAACCCACAAACAGTTTGAAGTTCCGATCTGCTATTGCAATTATATGTGAGTTGGAAGAAGGGGAAAGTTCTGCAATTCAGACCTTGTAAGGAAAAATGAATGTTTTTCTTCTCAGAAACTCCCTAGGAAGAATCCCCCTTCTGCACTTTTTACTTTGTCCATTTGCCAGGGAATTTTTTTACAACTGAAAGTGAATCCAGGAGATCTGGAAATAGCTGACTCACAGGGTGTTGTTCCGCTCTTCAATCCCCATCACCATCCAGCCTTTGACAGGACCACAGGAACTCAGGAAGGGGATGGTGGCCAGCGCTGGTCGAGGAAGAAAATTCTGACACAAGCTAAAACATGGATAAACATTGAGACGTTATCAGTCCCATAGGCAAACAGCGGAAGTCTCTGGCTTCCAGAGGGAGCTTGTTAATTATCCTACCCATCCTGCACTGCTTTTTCTTCAGAAAGGGCATTTACTGAAAAACTGAAAGGCAATTCTTTTTGATTTTTATGTTTGTGCTTGTTGTTCCTACCCTAGAGCCAAAAGACTGACAACCAATTTAAACACACCAACCCTGCTAGAAAAACACCCAAAGGCACATGTATAAATGCATTAACTTCACACACAAAGAATAGCCCAGTTATATTTACTGAAGATTTACACAGTGTGAGGCAACAGACAAAATGGGTCTAGACTGGACAGAAGGCTCAATTACTTGTCTCAGGGAAATGGAGAGAAAGCTAATTATTCCATTCACTTGAATCCACTCCACATCTAGCTATTGATGAGTGCAAGACAGGTGGTGGATCCTACAACCCTCCTTGTAGGGCACACAGTAACAACCTTTTGCAGTGCAGCCCGGCTGTCATATTTGCAAGGCATACAGTAGCGCCAGGATAAAATATAAAACTTTCGTGATCAGCAGAAGCAGATTATCCTCGAAGCTAAGGAAGCTCATGCTCAGGATGCCTTACTTACACAATTTCTTCCTATTCTCATTCCACATAAATATGTGCTTCCTTACCTAATGTTCTATTTGTATTTTTTCTGTAAAAGGAACTCCAAATTCCGTAAGCTTCAGGCCCCACAAAACCTGGACTCTTCCCTGTAGCAAACAAAACAACGGGGCTAGGTGCAGTGGCTCATGCCTGTAATCCCAACACTTTGGGAGGCCAAGGTGGGAGGATCACTTAAGCTTAGGAGTTTGAGACCAGCCCTGGCAACATAGCAAGACCTCGTCTCTACTAAACATCAAAAAAATTAGCCAAGCATGGTGGCATGTGCCTGTAGTCTCAGTTATTTGGGAGGCTGAGGCACGAGCATGGCTTGTGCCAGAGAGATCCAGGCTGCAGTGAGCTATGATCACACCACTGCTCTCTAGCCTTGGTGACAACAGCGAGGCACTGTCTCAAATAATAATAATAATAATAATAATAATAGTAATAATAAGTAAAACAATGGGTTGTGTGTTCTTCTTTATTTTTTACTGTAAATTGTGCCAAAAAGCATATAAAATTTACCAAATTGACCATTTTTAAGTCTACAGTGGTATTAAGTACATTCACGCTGTTGTACAATAATCTTTGCTATCCATCTCCAGAATATTTTCACTATGTAAAACTGAAACTCTGTACCCATTTAAAAGTCACTCTCCATTTTCCCTTTCTTGGCCTCTGGAAGCCACTACTCCGTTCTACTTTCTGACTTACAAATTTGACTACTCTAGGTCCCCGCTGCGAGTGGAATCACATGCTGTACTAGCTGTCTTTTTGTGACGAGTTTATGGTGTCTCAAGGTCCATCCGTTGTTGTAGCATCCATCAGAATTTCCTTCCTTTTTAAGGCCGGACAATATTCCTTTGTATATGCCACATTTTGTTTTTCCATTCTTCCATCAATTTGATTTGAACTTTTTTTTATTTTAACATAAATGCTTGTAACCATTTGAAAAGTCATGTAAAAAGTCATTTGAAGCACATTCTCTAGAAGGTGCATAGAGGTCCCTTGTCAGTCTCATCTACATGAGGATTCAGAGTTCAATGCAGAATCACAAAGGGACAGTTATCTTTTTGTTGCCAGCTTATGAATAGCTTCTGCTAACAAACAACATTTTCTCACCTGGGCATTCCACATTTCTTTCTGCATATTCTTTAATCAACCAATACATATGAATTGAGGTGTGTGTGTGTGTTTTTTTTTTTTTTTTGAGACAGAGTCTCACCCTGTCGCCCGGGCTAGAGTGCAATGGCCAATCTCAGCTCACTGCAACCTCCGCCTCCCAGGTTCAAGCAATTCTCCCTGCCTCAGCCTCCCAAGTAGCTGGGATTACAGGCACGTGCCACCATGCCCGGCTAATTTTTGTATTTTCTAGTAGAGAAGGGGTTTCGCCATGTTGACCATTGACCCGGCTGGTTTTGTTTGTTTGTTTGCTTGTTTTGAGACGGAGTTTTGCTCTTGTTGCCCAGGCTGGAGTGCAATGGCACAATCTCGGCTCACTGCAACCTCAGCCTCCCGGGTTCGAGCAATTCTCCTGCCTCAGCCTCCCAAGTAGCTGGGATTACAGGTATGCACCACTACACCCAGCTAATTTTTTTAGTAGAAACGGGGTTTCACCATGTTGGTCAGGCTGGTCTCGAACTCCTGACCTCAAGTGATCCACCCGCTTCGGCCTCCCAAAGTGCTGGGATTATAGCCGTGAGCCAACTCACCCGGCCTGTATTGAGAGATATTATATCCTTTTATTTTCAACTATCTTTCAGCACCTTCAGTGTTCTGAGTGTAATACTCCACTTTGGAGAGTGAAAAGAAAAACAAAAAATGAGTAAGAGTAAGCCTAGATAAACTCACCTTCCAGAGGAGGAGACACACCTACAAATCCTAAAACAGTGTAATCAGTTCAGTAATAGAGGTATTTATGCACAAGGTGCTGAGAGAGCACATTAAGGGAAGGATTATTTCAGTATAAATGAGTCAAGACTACCCAGAGAAGGTTACATTCAAACTGGGCATTAAAAAATATATTTGTGGGGCCGGGCGCGGTGGCTCAAGCCTGTAATCCCAGCACTTTGGGAGGCCGAGACGGGCGGATCACGAGGTCAGGAAATCGAGACCATCCTTGCTAACACGGTGAAACCCCGCCTCTACTAAAAGTACAAAAAACTAGCCGGGCGCGGTGGCGGGCGCCTGTAGTCCCAGCTACTCAGGAGGCTGAGGCAGGAGAATGGCGTAAACCCGGGAGGCGGAGCTTGCAGTGAGCTGAGATCTGGCCACTGCACTCCAGCCTGGGCGACAGAGCGAGACTCCGTCTCAAAAAAAAAAAAAAAAAAAAATATATATATATATATATATATATATACTTGGTGAAGAAAGTTGCCAAAGGTGTTCTATGCAAAAGTAACAGTGTGAGCAAAAGGCTTGAAAGCTTTGCTACCTCCAGAAGAAAGCAAGTATTCTGGTGGCTGGAGGGCAGAATGCGTTAGTAAGAGTAGCAAGGGATGGGGTTCAAGAGAGATCACGGGCTAGGCTGTGCATGAGGCTTGCTAAGGAGTTAGTACTTTTTCTGGTGAGCAAAGGTCTTTGACCTGGCAGGGAGAGTGGGCACGGAGGGGAGCAGTGGGTGGAAGAAGGGTGCATCCTGATGAAATGTGTGCTTTGTAAAGACCATGGTTCCACCAATCAGGATAGGTTAGCGTAAGAAGAAATGAAGAAAGAGAATGAAGGCAAGAGAAAAGGATCAGGAGATCCCTAAATTTGAGTGAATATTTGACTAAAGACAATGTTTTTTCCTCCATCAGCAGAAATTGAGAGCTGATGAGCAAGTGGAATTCAATTTTGAAAAATATTATATTTCTGTGCTTCTGCATTTTAAAACTGCTACATACACACGTGTGTGTGTGTGTGTGTGTGTGTGTGTGTACAATGTCATACAAGAAAATGGTAATATTGGCCAGGTGCAGTGGCTCATGCATGTAATTCCAGCACTTTGGAAGGCCGATGCAGGCAGATCATGAGGTCAGGAATTTGAGACCAGCATGGCGAACATAGTGAAACCCCGTCTCTGCTAAAAATATAAAAATTAGCCGGGCATGGTGGTGCGCACCTGTAATCCCAGATACTCGGGAGGCTGAGGCATGAGAATGGCTTGAGCCCAGGAGTCGAAGGTTGTGGTGAGCCAAGGTCACTCCAGTCTGGGCAACAGAGCAAGACTCCATCTCAAAAGAAAAAAAAAAGAAAATGGTAATGTTGGATATCACTGGGCGGGAAATTTAAGGCCAGCTTTAATTTTCTTCCTTATGCTCTCCTCTATTTCTCAATGTTCTGTACTCAAATATATTTCTTTTAACAATAGGAAAATAATATTTTTTAAAACTGTAATTTCTCATCATCCCTAGCTCTTTCATGTTGTGGAAGTTATCATTTGATTGTGTGGTGAGCTGGGGAGCTCCACTCGTCCCTAACCAAGCCCCAGAATAGGGTCCCAGAACAATAGGTATTCCCAGATCTTACTGGACCCCCAAAATAAATGCATGCGAGTAATGGGAGGGGGAAAGGAATATAAACAAAAGAAAATGTGTGACCCTTTACATCCACACAGGGAATATATATATACATATATGTGTGTATATACATACATATGTGTGTGTGTGTATATATATAGAGAGAGAGAGAAAAAAAGTGGAAAAGGGTGGGCTTTGTACTAGTTTACTTTTGAAGGACAGAAAAAGTGAAGGATATGAGGGTGATATTCCAAGCTGGATGAACGGTGTGAGCAAACAGGAATGCATGGAGTGCTTGGCAGAAGGTAAGGGGACAGGCCACTTGGAACAGAGGATTCAGGGAGGAAAACAGGCTGGAAAGGTGGGTTTGAAACCAAGAATCCTTCAGGAAGTGGGAATCAATAGCTGTGAATAACAGTTCTGATGCAAGACACACAGGACTTTAGGAAGATCAGTTTGAGGATGGTGGGCAGGAAACATTGCCAGAAAGGAAATGGGGTTGGAGGTGTGGCTTCCTCATTGCCACACCAGGAAGAGAGTGGGGAGAGCTAAATGTCCGTCGCCAATGCTGTGTCTTCACCGATCCCTTTCAAACGTGCTGTTTCTTTCTTTAAAAATAAAAACAAATGTATTGAGATGTAATTCCCATGCCATACAATTACACATTTAGAGCATAGAATTCATTGCTTTTTAGTATATTCATGTGGTTGTACAAATGTCACCATAATTTAATTTTAGAACATTTTCATAAAAGAAACCTCATACCCATTAGCAGTCTTCCCTCATTCTCTCTCCCCTAACCCTCCAGTCCTAAGCAGCCACTAATCTATTTTCTGTGTCTGTGGCCTGTCCTGGGCATTTCATATCAATGGAATCATACAGTATGCAGTCTTTTGTGCCTGGCTTCTTCCACTTAGCATGAGGTTTTCAAGGTTTGTCCGTGTTATATATCAGTACTTCATTCCTTTCATGGCTGAATAATAATATTCCAATGTATGGACATACCACATTTCACTTATCCATTAGTCATTCTAGTTATTTCCACTTTTGAGCTATTATGAATAATGCTGCTATAGGCGTCCATAGTTTTGTGTGGATATAGGTTTTCATTTCTCATGGAAATGAAAATAGCGAGGAGTGGAGTTGCAAGATGTATGTTAACTAGATTCAGTTAATCTGAATGTTTCTGTTTCTGACCTATTCTTTTGCAGGCTCTTTGATGAATCTTACTGTTTATTTGTTCATTTGTTTTTGAAACTGGCTTATTTCTCACCCAGTGTAACTCTGAATTTCATTCAGCCAGTGCAGCCTTCACCCTAACTTAACTCAGCCTTTCTTGTGATTTTCAAAGCTGAAAAGGAAGTAGGTGTGTGCCAGAGCCATCTGCTCTTCTCGAGAAAGCAGATTTGGCCATGGAGCAAGTCAACTCAGCCTACATTCAGGCTGCCCCATGCCTCCTACACTTTCATGGTAAAGAAAACCAAACGTGTCTCTCTCTTTTAAGTCTGGGTAAATTGGGCCAGGCACGGTGGCTCACACCTATAACCCCAGCACTTTGGGAGGCCAAAATAGGGGGATCACTTGAGGCCAGGAGTTTAAGACTAGCCTGGGCAACATAGCTAAAACCCATCTCTACAAAAAAATAAAAAAATTAGCTGGGTGTGGTGGCATACACCTCTATTCTTAACTACTCTGAGGGGCTGAGGTGGGAGAATCGCTTGAACCTGGGAGGCTGAGGCTGCAATGAGCCATGACCATGCCACTGAACTCCAGTCTGGGTGACAGAGCAAGACTCTGTCTCAAAAAAAAAAAAAAAACTGGGTAAATCAGAAGCATCCTATATGGAAGCAGAAAAATTTTGCCCAATCAAGGATCTTCTGCTAGAACTCTTTTCCCGTGTTAATTGAGACAAGGTTTCCTTAAGGAGGGATCCCAGGATCTCAAAACCAGTAACTGTCAGAGCAAAGGCTGAAGCTCAATGCTTTATAAATGTGTGTAAAATTAGAACTATCAAGAGGGTTTGTTGTTATTGTGGCTGAGGGTTTTATGCAGAATAAATGACAACCAGAAGTAAAGAAAAAAAGCAACATTTTGCAAGCCCTAGGTTAAGGTGATGTCATGTGAAACAAAACAAACAAGTTTTTTTAAATACAGCCAAAGCAAAGGTAAGAGACAGTTATAAATAAACATCTTGTATCTTCAGATTCCAGAACCTCTCCTCCCCTAGGAGCCAATGTGATGGCAACCAAAGTCACGTACAGTACTGAAAATGCTGAGTTAGCCAAACCAACTAACTGACCTGTGATCAATACCGAACGTCATCAATGAGTAGTTAAGCAATAGCAAATGATTGACCTGTTCTGAAGACTTGACAATGGAGGGAGTGAGATTTATACCTCAATACTGTTCTAACAATATTTCAACATCCCTGCCAGCACTGTGTGATTATAAATGGATTCTGCTAAGAGTAATAACCTTACTCCCAGAATCCTATATGTATGGGAAACAGGGTGCCAGGGGAACAGACATACTGAGAGAGAGGTGTTATAAAGCTTGAGTTAGGAAAGAGATTAATGTTCCAGTGTTACAGAACAAAACATTCTGAGGAACACAAGATGATGGCCTGTCTCTCTGTTATTGGGAACTTGTAACCTACAAAGAAACATAAGAGGTAACAAGTAACTTGACGTTAGAAGCAGTGAACTACCTGCCTTAAGAAAGTAAGGATTTAACTCTTATGGTACAAAGTATGGTATAAACTAGAAAGTATTCTGTTGAATCAGAAGAGGCAGATCCCCTCTTCCTCTTGTTTCTGAACTCTTTCATGCTGATGAACCAACACATCTTCTGGAAAAATCATTCAACATGGCTATTTTTAAATGTTCTCAGAAAAGAATCTTTCTGAGGAATGGACATAGGCATGGGACGTCTGGCAACAAAATATGCTTGTCTCTGCTTTGGAGAAGACTCCCAGACAACAGGTATGCCCCTCCCAACCTTTCTCAACCATGACCCCAGTCCCTCGCAAGAGTAAGCTTTACCAGTCTTGTCCAAAGCAGTCTACACATGGATAAACTCAGGTTACAGCTGGTGGGTGGGGATTAATTTTTGCTGCCCAGTTCTGGTGTGCTCAATAAAAGTTCTGGACATCCATGCATCTGTTTCAGTTTCCCCTGGTGCCTACTCTGCCTAGAAGGTGGAGGCATGGAGATGAGGCCCTTCCTCCATTTCCCCATAGAGACTCTCATTATTCTGTCCTAAAACCAGATCTGTTCAGTTGAGGTTTTGATATCTGCCAACATCAGATGGCCCTTCCTCCACGGCACCCCTAAACTGTTAGCTTTTCAGTGAGGCTGTTATCAAAGCTGTCTGGACCACTTAGGATCATAGCTCTGCAACTCCTCTGTTGCCAGATATCAGTTTTCTTGGTCTTCTGTTGCAATGTGCCAGCTCCACTGTCCCTCCCCATTCTGAATCTTTGATCATCTGGACACCCCACTGGGCTCTTCCTTTAGCCAGGTGCTTTCCCAATACCTTGTCCCAGCTTCTTCCCTTTACCTCCCGGCTGGCTATCTCCAGACTGGCTAAGGTTATTACAATGCACCTAAGGGTAATAGAAATCCAAGGAAATGCAAGTACACTGTGAGACTGACCTCTGACCTTGCACATGTGGATCTCAGTTACATCACTTTAATTTCCCTGCCTTTTTTTCTTCAAGGAGCCCAAGACCAAAAATATTAAAAAGAGAGACAGGAAGTATATTAGTCAGGCTTCTCCAAAGAAACAGACAAATAGGATATACAGTTGACCCTTGAAAAATGCAGGGGCTAGAGTTATCGACCTCCACAGTCAAAAATTCACATATAACTTTTGACTCTCCAAAAATTTAACTACGAATAGTCTACTGTTGACCAGAAGCCTTACTGATAATATAAACCATCAGTTAACACATATTTTGTATGTTACATGTATTATTTACTGAATTATTATAATAAAGATAGCTAAAGAAAAGAAAATGTTATTTTAAAAATCATGAGGAAGATAAAATATATTTACTATTCACTAAGCAGAACTGGATCATCATAAAGGTCTTCATCCTCGGCCAGGTGCGGTGGCTCAAGCCTGTAATCCTAGCACTTTGGGAGGCCAAGGCAGGTGGATCACAAGGTCAGGTCAGGAGTTCAAGACCAGCCTGGCCAAGATGGTGAAAGCCTGTCTCTACTAAAAATACAAAAAATTAGTCATGCGTGGTGGTGGGTGCCTGCTACTCAGGAGGCTGAGGCAGGAGAATCGCTTGAACCGAGGAGGTGGAGGTTTCAGTGAGCCGAGATTGTGCCACTGTACTCCAGCCTGGGTAACAGAGTGAGACTCTGTCTCAAAAAAAAAGAAAAAAAGAAAAGAAAAAAAAAGGTCTTCATCCTCATCTTCTTCAAGTTGAGTAGGCTGAGGAGGAAGGAGAGGAATTGGTCTTGCTGCTCGAGGGGTGCAGAGGCAGAAGAAAATCCACTTATAAGTGGACCCATCAGTTCAAACCTGTGTTGTTCAAAGATCAACTGTACACAGATATATAAAAAGAGATTTATTATGAGGGATAAGCTTACATGATTATGGAGGCTGAAAAGTCCCATGATCTACAGTCTACAAGCTGGAGGGCCAAGAAAGCCAGTGAAAGCCAGTCCAGACCCAAAGGCCCGACCACCAAGAGCACTGATGTCTGAGGGCAGGAAAAGACAGGTGTCCCAGCTCAAGCAGATTGCAAATTAGCCCTTCCTCCACCTTTTTGTTCTATTTGGGTTCTCAACAGATTGGATGATGCCCACCCACACTGATGACGGTGATCTTTTTTACTGTGTCTCCTGATTCAAATTCTAATCTCTTCCAGAAGCACCACCACAGAAATACCCAGAAATAACATTAAACAGCTATATGAGCATGCCCGAGACCAGTCAAGTTGACACATAAAATTAACCATCACAAGAAGGAAGTGACGGGAAGGGGAGGGGAGGGGAGGGAAAGGGAGGGGAGGGAAGGGGAGGGGAGGGGAGGGAAGGTGAGGGGAGGGGAGGGAAGGGGAGGGAAGGGAAGGGGAGGGGAGGGAAGGGGAGGGAAGGGAAGGGGAGGGGAGGGAAGGGAAGGGAAGGGGTCACTAGTGACATAGGAATTATCTAAATATTCCTAATGACCTTTTAACCTGAACTTAGTTCTTGTTTTTACTCATCAGAATCACATCAGGAGGGAGGAAATGAGAGATGGGAGGGAGAAATCTACCTCTGGTGTCTGAAATTTCATAACAACCCATCATACTCTACAACAGACTTCAACCAGCTAGCAATATCTCTACAAGTTTTTCTTTTAACACTAAGTTTCTGATAAGAGAACCTTGCATTTAGTTGAGTTCTGCCTATACTCAGTTTCCTTTCTCAGGAGCCAGGGTTGAAGGCCCAGCAGGCAAATTTTCCAAGGAGAGAAATAGCAAATGAAGTTAACTGACATTAATGAAAGTAAATATTTTATCAATGAAAAAATAATTCTCCCACCTATGATGAAAACTAGTTTTTTCAGCCTGATAGATAAAAATTCTAAATCATTTCATATACCTTGGCTGCATTCTAATGTCTGCTTATGAAAAACAACAATGCTCCATACATTATATGAATTACATTTCTCTTTTTATAATTAATTTTTTGTACTACAAATGTACATTTATTGTCTAAAAATCCTAACAGTACAGAGGTATACAGGGTACAAAAGTCAAAATCTCCGTTCATCTCTCCTCAGGCCCCATAGGGTTGAGACTCACAACAACATACTTTTTTTTTCTGAAAACATGTCACGTTCATAAAACATGTCACGTTCATAAGCACATCATATTTTTTATGGGAAGCAATGATTAGCTGTTCACAGTGGACCCTTCCAGACTTTTTCTATATATGTGTATCTATTTACACATATAGGTGCTATGAATCTTTTATGTTTTTATTACATATAGTGGATTGTATTAAACATATTGTTCTGAAACTTGCTTAATGTTAAGTCAGAAACATCTTCTGTGTCAATACATCCAGCACTGCCTGACTCTCCTTTGCAGATGTAGAATTATCACTGTACCATAAGTGTTTGGTAGCTGTTTTTAGTTTTCCCAGTTTGGCTATTTTCAGATTTTCTTTAATGCCAACTATGCTGTAATAAATATTCATGTACATTATACATATGTTGCTGAATCAATGCATGTGAGCATTACTGTTGTATTTTATTTTTATTTTTACTTTTATTTTATTTAAACAGCATCTTACTCTGTCACCCAGGCTGGAGTGCAGTGGCACAAACACAGCCTACTGTAGCCTCGACCTCCTAAGCTGAAGTGATCCTCCCATCTCAGGCTTCCAAATAACTGGGACCTGAAGAGGAATGCACTACCATGCCAGTCTAATTTTTTCTATTTTTTGTAGAGATGAGGTCTTGCTCTGTTGCCCAGGGTGACCTTAAACTCCTGGCCTCAAGCAGTCTTCCCACCATGGCCTCCCAAAGCACTGGGATTACAGGCGTTAGCAACCACATCCAGCCTGAGCATTACTGTTTTGAGAGATATTCCCAAAGTGCTCTCCACAAACAGTTACAACAATGAACACTTCCATCAGCTGAATGTGAGATTATATTTTTACTTTATTTTGGGGAATGAAGGTAGCATATTATTGTTGTATTTATTCATATTTCCCTAGTTGTGAGATTAAATAATCTTCAGGTGTTTCTCAGCCATTTTATATTTCTTTTTCTGTAAATTGCCTTAAGTTTGCCCCTTTCTTTTGACTTACTTTTTCTTGTAATTTGAAGGAGCCCTTTAAATATTATGGTTCTTATATGGGTCATGAAAACACTTCCTCTCTCTGATATTTGACACATAGCTTTAATTATGCATCATTCATTAAATGGAAGTTTTTAAAATAGTTATGAGGACAGATCTGTCCATCTTTTCTTTACGGTTTTTGTGGTTTGAGACTTCTTTGAAAGGCCATCTTTACCCCCAAGTTTGTTTAAAAAAGAAAAAAACAAAAACGGGCTGGGCAAGGTGGCTCACACCTGTAATCCCAGCACTTTGGGAGGCGAAGGCGGGTGGATCACCTGAGGTCAGGAGTTCGAGACCAGCCTGACCAACATGGAGAAAACTGGCTCTACCAAAAATACAAAATTAGCCAGGCATGGTGGCACATGCCTGTAATCCCAGCTCAGCTACTCGGGAGACTGAGGAAGAAGAATTGCTTGAACCTGGGAGACAGAGGTTGCAGTGAGCCAAGATCGTGCCATTGCACTCCAGCCTGGGCAACAAGAGCGAAACTCTGTCGCAAAAAAAAAAAAAAAAAAAAAAAAAAAAGACACTTCTCCTATACTACCTTCTAGTGCCTTTATGGAAAGCTTTTAACATTCGAATTTTTATTTTTTTATTTTTATTTTTTAGACAGAGTCTTGTTCTGTTACCCAGGCTGGAGTGTGGTGGTGTGATCTCAGCTCACTGAGATCACAGTTCAAGTGATTCTCCTGCCTCAGCCTCCCGAGTAGCTGGCATTACAGGTGTCCGCTGCCACGCCTGGCTAATTTTTTTGTATTTTTAGTAGAGATGGGGTTTCACCATATTGGCCAGTCTGGTCTTGAACTCCTGACCTCAGATGATCCGCCCGTCTCGGCCTCCCAAAGTACTGGAATTACAGAATATTTGAATTTTTAATTCATTTGGAATATGCTTCTGAAAACAATATGAAACAAAAATCCCTAACATGGTGATGGTGGAATTCCTGTCCCACTCCCATCTTCAATAGAAATCTTCTGATGTTTCATCATTATATCTGCAGTGGCTTCTGCCCTTATCAAAGCTTGTTAATAGTTTCTTTTCAAATAAAGAATGCACGTTGAATTCTGAGTGCTTTTTCAACATCTAATGAGATCATCATTTGAGCTCTTTCAATTTATTAACATGTGAATTGCATTATTGGATTTCCTAATGTTCAAATTTTACTCTTTCTCTAAAAGTTATATTTCTCAATTTTTCAAAGTATCTCAACTTTCTGATATGAAAGAAATTATATTTTTCTGTATGAACCATCTTCTAAAAAGCAAAAACAAAATGACATTTTTATTCCACATTATTTAAGAAGATTTAAATATGAAAATCTAATTATTCTGCTTTTTCAATATCCAAAGCCATGTAAGTTACACAAAAGAATATATTTTTGTTTTGTTTCTTTCTAGAAACTAAATACTCAAATTGGTATTGTAGCGTATGGCCCCCGCATCAAATTTACTTTTTTTGAGACTCTTGTTTCCTTGATGCTTTCATTTGCATTCAGTTGTAGGTTATCTTGTAATGCAGAACACATTTCTTAAGTGGCTCTCAATGCGCCAGGTTCTGGGCTTGCTTAGCAAGACTCACAAAATTTGTTACAACCAATCAGTCCTCAGTCCACTGAAGCAACGGAAAATGATCAGGGTCTCATATTTCTATCTATAAGCAGAAAGATGCCATGTTTGTGCTAACCTCATTCACAGAAGGCACAACGTCAAATGTTTTAACAGCAGCCACAATTTGTGTTCATGAGTATGGAGTCATCTTTGTACCTTCCATGTGTACCACCATGTAGAGTTGTGTGATTAATAAGTTATTTTCAAATAATGCGGATGGTGAAGAAAGTGTTAAAGAATAACAAGAACTGGCAGCCACAAGAAGCATTACACAAATTAATGTATGACTGTATATGTACATAAGGTCATTTAAACCATCTTTGTATTCTCACTAGTGACGTAGGAATTGTTTCGAAATAGTCCCAATGACCTTTCAACCTGAACTTAGTTCTTGTTTTAACTCATCAGGATCACATCAGGTTTTTTTCTTCAAGTATTCAAATAGCATGAACTGATATGTTTCAATCTGTCAGTAACTGATTATGAAATTTCTTATATTTGCTGAAAATATATCCTAATAATTTGTATTAATACATAATTTATTAAACCATTTTTTCAGGCCTAGTTATTTGTGAAAACTTTTTGTAACCTTTCAAAAAATATAAATCAAAAAAGAATAGCCTCTCATAAAGACCTTTTCTATAAGCCAATTGGTCTTGAACTCCTGGCCTCAAGTGATCCTCCTGCCTCAGCCTCCTGAAGTGCTAAGACTACAGTCATGAACCACCACACCCAGACCCCGTATAAGCCAACTGGAAATTAAATGAACAATAATATTAAAATGGTATTAAACCACATGTTCTCACAAGTGGGAGCTAAACAATGGGTACTAATGGACATAAAGATAGCAACCATAGACACTGGGGACTACTAGAGGGAGGATGGAGGTAGGGGCAAGGGCTGAATAACTATTGGGTACTATGCTTAGTACCTGAGTGACAGAATCAGTCCTACCCCAAACCTCGGCATCACACAACATACCCAGGTAACAAATCTGCACATGTACCCCCCGAATCTAAAATAAAAGTTGAAATTATTTAAATATAAAAAATAAAATTGTTTTTAGAGAGTTTTTTAAATAAAATAAAATAGTGTTGAAGTAAATGAAATAGGGAATTACATTTGTTTTAAGTTATTTCATTTCCAAGGTATGTTGCTAACTTCCTAGTTTTTCTTTTGTTTTTCTGTTTTTTATTTTATTTGTCTCTTTTAACACCTTTGCTGGTAGGAAGCTAGTTCTTTAATAAGTATTTGTTAGAATGGTGATGAGTAAGATGGAAGAATCTGCATCTTTGAAAGCCAGCATACACTCTTTTTTCAAAAGCAGACATTAAAGTTAAGACATGGTATGTGATGCTGAGCTATGCATTCTCTGAAAAAACAAAACGAGCTGAAAGATATTTTTAATTTTTGTAATTTTTTTTACAGAGCCTGTGAAAGCAGTTGTTGAGAGATTTTGAAATAAGTTCAAAACCAAACTGTAGAAAAAAATCATTGAGAAAAAAAAGAAAATAATTGAGGAATCATTACTAAAGGCAACTTTTGTCTAAAAAAATAAGAACATTTGCTTGCAATGCAAAATCAGGTTTCAGCTGAAAAGCCTGTTAAAAACATTAACCACAACAGCAAAAATCTCAAATATTTTTTTCAGCAATTCTAATTAAAGTGTGCATCTTTTCAAAGTTTCTTCTGCTGTTTTCTTTCCTTAAAAAGGAAGACGAAGAACGAGTCTCAGCTATCTGAATAAGATATTAATGGGTTTCCAAAAAAATTATAACCAGAAACAATAAGAACAAAAGTTCCTCATTTTTACTTCTCTTTTCAAATAATCTTTTCTCCATGATTATCTTTTCCAATTAGCAAATGATAGAGAGAAAATGGTATAGGTAAATTGTTCAAATTCCCAACTTTCCAAAGTACCTGCCTTTAAAATGACTGCTGGCCAGGAGTGGTGGCTCATGCCTGTAATCCCAACACATTGGGAGGCCAAAGAAGGAGGATCATTTGAGGTCAGGAGTTCAAGACCATCTTGGCCAACATGGTAAAACCCCATCTCTACTAAAAGTACAAAAATTAGCCAGGCATGGTGGCAGGCAACTGTAATCCCAGCTACTTGGGAGGCTGAGGCAAGAGAGTCGCTTGAACCCAGGAGGCAGAGGTTGCAGTGAGCTGAGATCTCGCCACTGCACTCCAGCCTGGGCAACAGAGCAAGACTCCATCTCAAAGTAAAATAAAATAAAATATAAAATAAAATAAAATAGGTGCCTTTCTTCCCCCTACTGCCTATATAATTGCAGAAGCTTTTGATTTGTTTCGAATTGGTTCTTTTTTTTTTTTTTCTGAGGCAAAGTCTTGCTCTGTTGCCCAGGCCGTAATGCAGTGGCACAATCTCAGCTCTCTGCAACCTCCACCTCCTGGGTTCAAACAATTCTCCTGCCTCAGCCTCCCAAGTAGCTGGGACTACAGGCGTGTGCCACCATGCCTGGCTAATTTTTGTACTTTTAGTAGAGACAGGGTTTCACCATGTTGACCAGGCTCGTCTCAAACTCCTGATCTCAAATGATCCATCTGCCTCGGCCTCCGAAAATGTTGGGATTACAGGTGTGAGCCACCGCGCCTGACCTAAATTGGTTCTTTAAAAACTAGAAAAAATACACACTTGTTGAAATAAAATTTTAATACAAATGTACCTGTAATAAAATATGAATGTCCTTCTCTCACCCGCGTCAGTTTCCAGACGAATTCTTACTCAGCTTAACAGTTTTTGTGTTAAGGATCCTTCCAGATCCTTTCCTGAGCAGATACAAATACATTTTTTCATGTGACTATAAACATACTCAGCTTAACAGTTTTTGTGTTAAGGATCCTTCCAGATCCTTTCCTGAGCGGATACAAATACAGTTTTTCATGTGACTATAAACATAGGTTTATTTTATATATTGTTCTACAACTCTTTTTTTTTTTTTTTTTTTTTTTTTGAGATGGAGTCTCACTCACTCTGTTGCCCAGGCACGATGTTAGTTGACTGCAACCTCTGCCTCCCGGGTTCAAGCAGTTCTCCTGCCTCGGCCTCCTGAGTAGCTGGGACTACAGGCGCCCACCACCACGCCCAGCTAATGTTTGTATTTGTAGTAGAGATGGGGTTTCACCATATTGGCCAGGCTGGTCCCGAACTCCTGACCTTGTGATCTGCTCACCTTGGCTTCCCAATGTGCTGGATTACAGACATGAGCCACCGCGCCTAGCCTACAACTCTTTTTTAATATGCCAAATTGACACAGCTGGAAAGACCTGGTACTGCGATGTGACTCCCAGTCTATCCGATTCTAGAACTTACTTTGTCTCCAGTACACGAAAACGCCACGTCAATTTGGGAAGACCAGTTGGGTATTGTACAGTTACACATCCGTTGAATTCTTGATTCAATCAAGACATTCTTCATCAGGGATTTCGGACTATTCAACAACCAGGAAATAAATAGTGGCACATTGACTAGATCATCTACTGACTGAAAAGTATGAAAACTATGTTGCAACATGGAAAAGTAATTGTGGTAAAATCTTAAGTGGAAAAAAAAAGGTATCTTCTGGTGATTTTTTTCCAAAACAAGATAATTTTGCACCATACCTAAATTGATATCTTCAGTTCCTATTAAAAAAAAAAAAAAAAAAAACCAAGTAGTTTAAATGGTAATTCCCCCATTAACAACAAAAAAAAAATAAAGTCCTATCTCCCTGGGCAGAGATAATAAAAGCCCTCTGTAAACTCTAAAGTCACTATACAACCATTAATTATTGTTTTCCTACAGAGAATGGAAAGTGTTAAGGGTTTGACTAGCATCCCCCAAAAACTATGTTTGACACCCCAAAAAATATGTTGACATTCTGTGAATGTGACCTTATTCAGAAATTAGATCTTTGCAGATGTAATCAAGTTAACATGAGACCATTAAAATGGGCTTTAATCCAATATAACTGGTGTCTTTATTTTTTTATTTATTTTTTTTGAGACGGAGTCTCACTCTGTTGCCCAGGCTGGAGTGCAGTGGCGCGATCTCAGCTCACTACAACCTCTACCGCCACCCGAGTTCGAGCAATTCTCCTGCCACAGCCTTCTGAGTAGCTGGGACTACAAATACCTTCCACTTCTTCTGGCTAATTTTTGTAGTTTTAGCAGAGACGGGGTTTCACTATCTTGGCCAGGCTGGTCTTGAACTCCTGACCTTGTGATCCAGCTGCCTCGGCCTCCAAAAGTGCTGGGATTACAGGTGTGAGCCACTGTGTCTGACCTAACTGGTGTCATTATAAGAAGAAAGTAACTTGGACAGAGAGACACTCAGGGAGAAGAACACTAGGTGAATACACACATACAAAGGGAAAGCTGAGGTGTGAAGGTGGTTTGCTGCCACAAGCCAAGCATCACCTGACACTGGAAGAGGCGAAAGAGGTGAAAGAGGCAGGGAAAGATTCTCCCTAAGCGACCTCGGAGGAAGCATGGCTTTGCCAACACCTTGATTTTGGGCTTCCAGCCTCTACAACTATAAGAGAATAACTCTGTTGTTTAAAGCCACCCAATGTGTGGGATTTTGTCATGGCAGCCCTAGGAAACTAATATGGAAATAATCGAAGATTTTTAAGATTGGAGGTGAGGGGACTAACATTTGCTGGGTGTCAGGCCTCTGAGCCCAAGCCAAGCCATCGCATCCCCTGTATAACTTGAACTTATATGCCCAGATGGCCTAAAGTAACTGAAGAATCACAAAAGAAGTGCAAATGCCCTGCCTCCCCTTAACATTGACATTCCACCACAAAAGAAGTGAAAATGGCCGGTCCTTGCCATTCATATTATCTTGTGAAATTCCTTTTCCTGGCTCATCCTGGCTCAAAAAACTCCCCCACTGAGCACCTTGTGACCCCCACTGCTGCCCGCCAGAGAACAACCGCCTTTTGACTGTCATTTTCCATTACCTACCCAAATCCTATAAAACGGCCCCACCCCTGTCTCCCTTCGCTGACTCTCTTTGCGGACTCAGCCCGCCTGCACCCAGGTGAAATAAACAGCCATGTTGCTCACACAAAGCCTGTTTGGTGGTCTCTTCACACGGACGCGCATGACACTGGGAACCTATGATGTTCCAGGCTCTTTGCTAGATGCTTTACCTATTTTATTTAATTCTAATAATCATGAGAAGAAAGGATTTTTTTTTTTTTTGGAGACGGAGTCTCGCTCTGTCGCCCAGGCTGGAGTGCAGTGGCCGGATCTCAGCTCACTGCAAGCTCCGCCTCCTGGGTTTATGCCATTCTCCTGCCTCAGCCTCCCGAGTAGCTGGGACTACAGGCGCCCGCCACCTCGCCCGGCTAGTTTTTTGTATTTTTTAGTAGAGACAGGGTTTCACCGTGTTGGCCAGGACGGTCTCGATCTTCTGACCTCGTGATCCGCCCTTCTCAGCCTCCCAAAGTGCTGGGATTACAGGCTTGAGCCACCGCACCCGGCCAAAAGCATTTTACAGATGAAAAAATTGAAGGTTGGAAGTTGATATGTTGTTGGGGAGGCCAAGGCAGGAGAAACACTTGAGGTTAGGACTTCAAGATGAGCCTGGGCAGTATAGCAACACCCCGTATCTATAATAATAATATAAATAAATAATATAATTATTTATAAATAATATAAATAATAATATAATAATAATATAAATAATATAAATAAAATAATAATAATTGGCCAGGCGTGGTGGTGTGTGCCTGTAATCCCAGATACTTGGGAACCTGAGGCAGGAGGGTCACTTGAGCCCAAGAGTTGGAGGCTTCAGTAAGCTATGATGGTGCCACAGAGCAAGACCGCAGAGCAAGACCTTGTCTCAAAAAAAATAATAAAGTTGATGTGCTGATGTTCCCTCAGCTGGAAAAAGCTGAGGCATGGCTTTGCTTCTAAAGCTAACAATGTTTCCAAGGGCACAGCATTAGTTTGAGAAGACTGATTCAGCAGAATTGTGTATAATGATGTTAAGCATCAGTTACCACACAACCTTTAACCAGGTGAACCAGACCTTCACTCTTTCCCTGAAACCATTTTTTTTTTCTTTTAGAGACAGGGTCTTGTTTTGTCACCCAGGCTGAGGTGCAGTGGCACGATCATAGCTCATTGCAGCCCCAAACTCCTGGTCTCAAGAGATTCTCCTGCTTCAACATCTCAAGTAGCAGTGACTACAGTTATGTGCTACCATGCCTCGTTAATTTTTTTGTTTTTTAATTTTTTGTAGAGACAGGGTCTTGCTATGCTGCCCAGGCTGATCTCAAACTCCTGGCCTCAAACAATCCTCCCACCTCAGCCTGCCAAAGTACTGGGATTACAGGCATGCGCCACCACACCTGGCCTCCATTTCTGGTCTACCAAATATGGTTGCTTACAGTACTGACTTTTATAATTTGCCAACTAGCAGTCAAACTCTGTGCCTTTAACCAAAAGTTAACTTTAATGCTGAGATTGTGAATAAATAACCACATCTATTACTGATCGGCCTTCATATTGAATGGTGTACTGGGGTAAACGATTCTTTCTTCAGCAAATACCAATCACAGACAGTATCCTAATATGTACATCAATTTTTGGTTTTATTTATTTATTTATTTTTTTTTTTTTTTTTTTTTTTTTTTTGAGACGGAGTCTCACTCTGTCCCCCTTGCTGGAGTGCAGTGGCCGGATCTCAGCTCACTGCAAGCTCCGCCTCCCGGGTTCAGGCCATTCTCCTGCCTCAGCCTCCCGAGTAGCTGGGACTACAGGCGCCCGCCACCTCGCCCGGCTAGTTTTTTTGTATTTTTTAGTAGAGACGGGGTTTCACTGTGTTAGCCAGGATGGTCTCGATCTCCTGACCTCGTGATCCACCCGTCTCGGCCTCCCAAAGTGCTGGGATTACAGGCTTGAGCCACCGCGCCCGGCCCAATTTTTGGTTTTAAAAAGTTTGCTTCAACTTTCATTTCCTAAGGCTTCAGTGACTGCGAGCTGGTAGATGATAAAGCTGGTTTCCAGGATATAAAAGCTCAGTCAGCTATTAGTTTTAAAGTCCATATGGTGTGTAGTTAAGAATTCTACAGTCAGACTGGCTGGGTTCTGATGTGCACAAAGACACATGCTGGGCAACAGTGAGCTGGATTTTAGGCCCCATTTTCCCATAGTTTGCATCCTTGAGCAGGGCACAACTTGCACAGCCCTGCATGGCAGCCCCACAGGTAGGTTTCCGCCTCTCCTGACTATGGGTGGTAGTTATTGTTCTCCATGCCATGCCAACTGATCAAAACATCATACAGGTAAAAAGGAAGCAAAGCAATCTGTGAGTTTAAAACATTTAGTATATTTGATACTCGTGAGATTGCAAATGAAATCATGAATGCTTTCAAAAAGGAAGTAGAAATTGTAGGTATTTCCCAATCACCATAGTTTCCCTTAGGTGGGGCCACTTTGGGAGAAAATGAAAGGACTGCAGCTGCGTGATACTGAGATTTTAGTCCTCGTGGCCCCCCTACAAACTTATCTAATTCAGCTCAGCAAGCAGTAGCTGGAACATGACACCCTGGATGTGATTCGGGATATGTGTCTCCAGGAGGACTAATTAGCAGCTCATAGAGAAGAAGCTGTTCTCTGGTGCCCCATTAATTACCGTGCTCCTGGCAATTCAGGCGGGCCCACATGAATGCGTCCTGCACAAAAAGGTCACATCCTGGTGTTGCTAGTCAGATCGGTGCATGATCTTATTGCTGTTCATGGTTATTTCCCTGATAATCGCTCCCCAGAGGTCAGTCTGGCTACAACCTAGCATATTTGAGCACAGCAATTTGTAAGATTTATGGAAAACAATTTTTCAGAAATGTGCTCTCAATTTTCATTGGGCAAATTCCTCTTTCTCGGGTAAGTGCTGGAGCATATGGAGCAGGTAAATGTTTTAATGGACAGCATAAAAGTAACATTTTTCTTCTGAGGTTGATGATTTGCACTTAGAGCTTCCAATCCCATTTTTTACTATAGCAAGTGTTCAGTACAAATTAAAGAGAGACAGAAAAACTCCAAGCCTTCAACCTTGCTATCTCCATAGCTCAGTAATGACTGTATCATTTCACAGATTCATATCACCTCCCTCTAGGGTTCCCATCCTCCGGGAGGAAACTTTTATTGAATTTCTCTACCTCAGGTTTTAGTCTCCTATCTGTCTCTTGTGTTATATACAAGGAACTCATTCCTTTCTAAGATTTAATACAATAAGATGAAAATGGCTAAGAGCAGTCCTTCTAGTCTCTGGGAGTTAAGATTAATGGTAGACACAAACACGTAATGAAAAGTTAAGGGGAAAAAATGTAGTGCAAGTAAACATAACCCATGTGAATGTATACAGTGCCTCGTTGTTCCTTAGAATCATAACAATTGCAACCATTATTAATTTTCTTCTTCTATGACATGAAAGAATAATAATAAGGGTCTGGCATCAGCCATCTAGCAATTCAAAGTTAGAATAACAGCAATATGATTCATTTTGTAAACCAAATATAAAATTCTAAGCCCCCCAGCTGGCTGAATGGACCCTTCCTCTCAGCCAAAGGGATTCTACAGAAAGCTGAAAAACTAATTCAGGCTATGGTGGGAAGGGGGAACCGGAAATACCTCATTATGCTCTCCTGCCTTTGGAATTCAGGCACAACTGACCAGCATTAACATTAAAACAGAGATTTTAGGCTGGGCACGGTGGCTCATGCCTGTAATCCCAGCACTTTGGGAGGCCAAGGCAGGCAGATCACGAGGTCAAGAGATCAAGACCATCCTGGCCAACATGATGAAACCCTGTCTCTCCTAAAAACACAAAAATTAGCTGGGCGTGGTGGCACGTGCCTGCAGTCCCAGCTACTCAGGAGGCTGAGGCAGGAGAATCACTTGAACCCAGGAGGCGGAGGTTGCAGTGAGCCGAGATTATGCCACTGCACTCCAGCCTGGCAACAGAGTGAGACTCTGTCTCAAAAAAACAAAACAAACAAACAAACAAAAAACAGACGATATCTTAAGACTGACACAATTCACTCATATAATCTGCATACGTACCCCCTGAACCTAAAATAAAAGTTAGAAATAAATAAAAAAATGTTAAAACTCTGCCACGGAAAAACAGACTCTGTAGCAATAAGATACCAAATTCCAACATGCCTCTCGTATAGCATTGCATGACAGATACTAGGCCCTGAGAGAAATAAAGTATTTTGTCCCAAAATATATTTATTTGACATATTTTGAAATAGCCCTGCACAGCCCTCTCTTGTGGGGAAAATGTATATTCGGTAGAGAATTCCCTTCCCTTTCCAGGTCTTCTCCTGATCCAAGAGAGGTTCAACTAAGAGTCTGGCACCTTTTAAGGTATGATGAGAGACATTTACCATCTGTTCTCTCTGTAGCCTGCTACCTGGAAGCTTCACCTACATAACAAGAATGTTGGCCACCTGGTGGCTGACACCTGTAATCCCAGCACTTTGGGAGGCTGAGGCGGGAGGATCACTTGAGCCCAAGGGCTCGAAACCAGCTTAGGCAACATAGCAAGACTCTGTCTCCATCAAAAGAAAAAAAAAAGAACCTTGGCTTCCACAACCTCTCTTATCTTACCTCCAAACATTTATCTCTGTTGATTTCAACTCTTTAGGCAAAACTTAACTCTTTCAACCAATTGTCAATCAGGAAATCTTTGAATCTACCTATAACCTGGAAGTCACGCCTGGCCCCCCACCCCCGCCCCCACCCCCGCCCCCACCCCCGCCCCAAGATGTCTCACCTTTCTGGGCTGAACCAATGTAAACCTTACATGTATTGATTTATGTCTTTGGCTGTAACATCTGTCTCCCTAAAATGTATAGAATTACACTGTAACCCAACCACTCTGGGCACATGTTCTCATGACCTCCTGGCACTGTCACAGGTCATGGTCCTCACCTTTAGCTCAGAATAAATCTCTTCAAATATTTTACAGAATTTGGCTTTTTTTTTTTTTTTTGGCCAACAATTTATTCATTCAGTCACATCCATTTACTAAGTATCTACCATGTTTTACCTGCTTACTTTTTTTTTTTTTTAAGATGATGTCTCACCCTGTCACCCAGGCTGGAGTGCAGGGGCACAATGTTGGCTCACTGCAACCTCCGCCTCCCAGGTTCAAGCGATTCTCCTGCCTCAGCCTCCTCAGTAGCTGGGATTACAGGTGCCCGCCACCACCCCCCACCCCCCGGCTGATTTTTGTATTTTTTGTAGAGATGGAGTTTCATGATGTTGGCTAGGCTGGTCTTGAACTCCTGACCTCAGGTGATCCGCCCACCTCAGTCTCCCAAAGTGCTGGAATTGAGGCCTCCTGCCCGCTTTTTTATATCTCAAGTTTAACCCATTATACTACTCATATGTGGATTATCTGGCCTTCCTATATTCTCTCTTAATACTGTCTATATATCTTTAGCAAAGCATTTATTACTTTCTATTGCAATAATCCAATTCCATGTGTATCTTCCAAGTTGACAGTGGACTCAGAGGGAGGGAAGCACCAACAGATCCATTTCTCCTTTGACTGCTCAGCACCTGGCCCAGGTGTTGAGTAAATGGAAGACGGTATGTGTCAATATGTCAAATAAAATAATAAGACCTCACATAATAACAAAATGAACTCTATTCTCCTAAGGCCTACTCTGAGAGTGAACAGGAAACATCGGGCACTTGCGAGGAGTTAAAAAGTTAACAAACACATTCTCTAACGATGAAATAACAGAGGGTTCTTTAAAAACTACTCTTAGATTTTTTTTTTTTTTAAGCACCGGAAGGAATGGTAGAGATCATCTGGCGGACTCCACCCAATCCTCTGCCCTTTTCTACAGGTAGAAAAATGGAGGTTATAAAATCTCAGCCGGGCAGGGCAGGTGGCTCACACCTGTAATCCCAGCACTTTGGGAGGCCGAGGCAGGTGGATTATGTGAGGTCAGGAGTTCGAGACCAGCCTAACCAATAAGGTGAAACCCCATCTCTACTGAAAATATAATATTAGCTGGGTGTGGTGGTGCATGCATGTAATCCCAGCTACTCAGGAGGCTGAGGCAGGAGAATTGCTTGAACCCAGAAGGCAGAGGTTGCAGTGAGCCAAGATCATGTCATAGCACTCCAGCCTGGGCAACAAGAGCAAAACTCTGTCTCAAAAAAATAAATAAAATAAATAAAATTAAAATAAAATCTCACCCGGGCATGGTGGCTCACACCTGTAATCCCAGCACATTGGGAGGCCGAGGCAGGCAGATCACTTGAGGTCAGGAGTTCAAAACCAGCCTGGCAAACATGGCGAAACCCTGTCTCTACTAAAAATACAAAAAATTAGCCCGGCGTGATGGTGGGCACCTATAATCTCAGCTACTTGGGAGCCTGAGGCAGGAGAATCGCTTGAACCCGGGAGGTGGAGGTTGCAGTGAGCCAAGATCGAGCCACTGTACTCCAGCCTGAGTGGCAGAGCGAGACTCAATCTCAACAAGAAAAATAAAAAGAAATCTGCTTAAAACCCTACATGTGGTTGGTGACTGAGGCATAATTAGAGTCCTAGTTATTGGATACTGCGCCCCTCCCACTCCACATCCGTTGAAAAACAGAGCTGACCAACTGTGCAAGACAGACCCTTCAAGCACTAACTTCTGCTTCCACAAGAGTTGCACAAATGCAACTCTCCATTTAAAAATGCAAATCAGAGAAGAAACATCTCATGAGTTCTGCTTCCCCTCCCTCAGTTTGTCATTTATTTGACCTGGTCACATCCGCTTCACAACCTTTCCATCCTCCCCTCCCCAGTGCAAACATCACATCCCCAGGAAGCCCCTTCCTTATTATTCTTTCTCACACACACCCCAGGCCAGATCAGATTCCCCTCTATATACCAGCAGGACACCCTGTATTTCTCCTTCATGGGATTTGTCACCGCTTGAAGTAACATATTTGTGAGATTGTTTAATTAACATCCGTCTAATGTATCCTCCATTAGATTAAGAGGTCATAAATTACATCTCTAGAGATAAGGGGTATTCTAAAAGCACATCATACCGACCTGGGGGTACAAATGGGATTGGTGTGTTAATATCAGAACTATCCCTTTGAATCTGCTCCACCTGTTGTTGTGGGTCCTTCAAACTCAGTTCCAGACCCCCACCCGTCCAGGGTTCCAGGAGTCCCAGCGTATGCCTCCCATGGGCAAACCTGAGCCCTCTCAGCCCTCCAAGACATCTCATATTTCCTGCCTCTGGAGTGCGGCTCCCTGCAGCAATGAGCTGCTGAGGCCTCTGTGCGCCTCAAAGCCACCTATGTGTTGTCAGATATGATATTTTGGTTCTGATCACAGAGATTTCAATCAATTAGTTCTTTCGGTTTTTACTCCCAGTCCCTGCTTCCTAGAGCTCAAGACTGGGGTTGGCAAAAAGAAAAAAAAGAATTCCCCATCCGATCCTGAAGCAAAGGCTTACATCATGCTCGGGTGCCTTGACGCCCTTTAACCTTGAGACAAATTCTTTTCCAGAAGCCTTCGTGGTGGCTCATCTAAATAATCCCCAGTACAGCCTACCAAATGAGTCTTCCAGTGACCCCAGGCCTGTGTGCACTGAAGTGAAACAGAAGCCAGGGCATTATAGTGAGACCCCCATCTCTATGAAAGAAAATGTTATCAAGTTAGCTGGGTGTGGTCACATGAGCCTGTATTCCCAGCTACTCAGGAGGCTGAGGCAGAAGTATCACTTGAGCCCAGGAGTTCAGGTTTGCTATGATGGTGTCAGAGGTGTTCAAACCAGAGCAACTCCATCTTGAGTGAGGACTAGGAAAATGAGGCTGGGACTTGCTGGGCTGCATTCCCAGAAACTTAGGTATTCCTAGCCTCTAGGTGTTTACAGTTAAGGGAACAGATGGAGAGCTTACTAAACAGACCCAGACTTGTGTCCTGATATCTTGATATCTTCAGAACAAAGGCATTCCGAATTTTGCTTTATTTATTTACTTATTTATTTATTATTAGTATTATTTTTGGAGATGAAGTCTCATTCTGTCTCCCAGGCTGGAGTGCAGTGGCTCACTGCAAGCTCCGCTCCTGAGTTCAAGCAATATTCCTGCCTCAGCCTCCCGAGTAGCTGGGACTACAGGCGCCTGCCACCACGCCCGGCTAATTTTTTGTATTTTTAGTAGTGACGGGGTTTCACCGTGTCAGCCAGGATGGTCTTGATCTTCTGACCTCATGATCCCTTGCCTCAGCCTCCCAAAGTGCTGGGATTACAGGCGTGAGCCACCGTGCCTGTCCCAAATTTTGTTTTAAAGATAATAATATTGATTCTAGGCTGGGCGCGGTGGCTCACGCCTGTAATCCCAGCACTTTGGGAGGCCGAGGCCGGCGGATCACAAGGTCAGGAGATCGAGACCACGGTGAAACCCCGTCTCTACTAAAAATAGAAAAAATTAGCCGGGCGCGGTTGTGGGCGCCTGTAGTCCCAGCTACTCGGGAGGCTGAGGCAGGAGAATGGCGTGAACCCGGGAGGCGGAGCTTGCAGTGAGCCGAGATCGCGCCACTGCACTCCAGCCTGGGCGACAGAGCGAGACTCCGTCTCAAAAAAAAAAAAAAGATAATAATATTGATTCTTGCAAAATATCATAATTAAGAAAATTAATTCTTTATCACAAACCCTCATAGCAGAGCACGTCTCCCCATGACCTTTTTTTATCTCATATATATATACTCATATATATATACACTTCTATATGAGTATATATATATACACTTCTATACAAATATATATATACACACTTCTATATGAGTATATATATATACACGAGTGTTGTACCTAGGGTGGATGTGTTCTTCCCCTTACTTTCAGGAACGCCCTACTCTGCCTATGGAGTAGCTGTTCTCTCACCACTTTACTTTCTTAGTAAACTTGCTTTTTCTTTGCACTGCAGACTTGCGTTGAGTTATTTCTTGCATGAGATCCAAGAATCCTCTCTTGGGGTCTGGATCGGGACCCCTTTCTGGTAACAATGGGTGCCACCACACTCCAGACTGGTGACAGCAAGACCCTGTCTCTGAAAAGTTTAAAAATAAAAATAGTAAAAATAAAATATGAAGGGGAATGAAATTCAGTCTGAAGTTTGGACCATTGCTAAATTCAGAGAAAAGAGCAGAATGTCAGTGCCTATAGTAATAGAATAGCAAGGTCAAGCCTTTATCCTGGCTCAGAGGGGAAGAGAACCTCCTCTTGCACCCATTCATTCAACAGCTATACTTAAGAGCAAGGTTTCCTGGAAATGGCCTATGCACAGGCACTGAAAATCCCAGCCAAAGACACTTCATGACTTGCAAATCTTGGCAGAGTCTTCGGGAACATGCCCAAGTGATTCCTGGAACAGAGGCAGAGATGACGTAGAAGGTATCACCTTAGGAGTCCGATACTTGTTTGAATGTTGGCTCCATCACTCGTTAAACAGGTTTCTTAGTCTCAATGAAGCAGTTTCCTCATCCACACACTAGTATAATCTCTGTGTCTCAGAAATGTTAGGGAAATTAAACAAAACCAGGTTCATAAATCAGATAAATCATCTGTTATATCCGACCATAACAGATGTTCAATAAACGGGAATTCACACACACACACACACACACACACACACATATTAATGGGAATTCCCTTTCCTGCAATATTTTACCTGTTCTGATTTTATAATCATTTATTCTCCAGTTGCTTTGGTCAAAGATTTTTACATAAAAAATTTTAAAACATCTATTCATTAGCACTAGCTAGAAAATTCTGCTAGTACATAATTTATTATTGCATCATTAAATCTAAGAAGTTGTGCTCATTATTAATTAGCTATTTCCTGAGTTCATTCCTTCTGATGTGGAAGGACACTATATCCCCCACTTTGCAAATAAATTCCAATTCAATAAGCTTATCTTAGGTTAAAAAAAGAGGGGAAGAATCAATATTTCTTTATGATCTATGTGCCTAGGTGACTAATTGCATGCATGGGATCCAGACTCCACCACTTAACTAGCTGTGTAATCTTGGGAAGGTAGCATAAATTTTTGGTGCCTAAGTTTTTAATCTATAAAATGATGCTGATTATACCTACCTCATAGTATGGTGAAGACAACTGAGTGAGTTGATTGGAACAATGCTTGGCACATAATGAATACTCAATACTTATTAGCTATTATTATTTCCCCATGTTATACATAGCTTGATCCTCACAGCAACCCTTCAAGGGCTGTGTTTCTCTCTAATGTCCCCTGAATGAGAAAACCGAGCTTGGCAAACCTGCCCCAGAACCCATAGCCAGCTCCCAGCAGCCTCACATCCTGCCCAGGGTCTTAGGAGCCCAAAGCCCTGAACTTTCCTCCACAGCTTGACACTTTCCAGGAGGCTGGAACTAGTTCTCTTGAACTAGTAAAAGTAAAGTAATTTACTTTAAAACTCATATTTTACCACCCTAGAGAAGGCAATTAATATATTAATTTTTTCCATTTAAAATTTTCATTTACTTATTGATATATAAACACACATACATAGATGATAACCAGATCGATAGATAAGAGATACAGATAGAGATAGAGATTTTCAAAACAGAGTCTTGCTCTGTGACCCAGGCTGGAGTGCAGTGGAATGATCATGGTTCACTGTACCTTTGAATTCCTGGGCTCCAGTGATCCTCCTGCCTTGGCCTCCCAAAGTTGCTAGGATTACAGGCATGAGCCACTATACCTGGTCTTTAATACAGAAATATGTTAATTGAGAATTCACATGCCATCTAAGTGAAAGTGACAGTTCAGCATATATAACATGTAGATTTTGCCAGGTGCAGTGGCTCATGCCTGTAATCCCAGCACTTTGGGAGGCCAAGGCAGGTGGATCACGAGGTCAGGCGTTCGAGACCAGCCTGGCCAACATAGTGAAACCTCGTCTCTACTAAAAAAAAAAAAAAAAAAAAGCCGGCCATGGTGGCAGGAGCCTGTAATCCCAGCTACTTGGGAGGCTGAGGCAGGAGAATCGCTTGAATCTGGGAGGCGGAGGTTGCAGTGAGCCGAGATTGCGCCACTGCATTCCAGGCTGGGCATCAGTGTGAGCCTCTGTCTCAAAAAAAAAAAAAAAAAAAGTAGATTTTTTTTGTTGTCTCACTTCTGAATTTTTTAAGTTAACAATTACATTATATATATGTGATTACATATATGTATTTGACCTCCTCAGGCACAGGTGACACATAAATATATTAACTAAGAATTTACATGCCATCCAAGTGAAAGTGACAGTTCAGCATATGTAATAAATATACATATTTTTTAGTTAACAAATATACATATATTTCTTAACTTCAAAAACTCAAGGACTGATGGAAAAAAATGACAAGGATTACAGAGAACAAACCAAAAGTGAATTTAAAAGAAGGATTTCTTAGAGGCCACCATCTGAATTCAAATGTATCTGCCAATAGGGGCAGGAGCAGGAGAGGATGAAGTCACAGTAGGGTTGCAAAATGCTGCCAATCCACTTAGAGTTGTTTACTGACCTCTTCCCCACTTGCTTCCTCCCAGTCTTTGGAGAACATAACTGAGAGTTCTAAATTCTAATTTTCTTCTCATAGACACTCCCATGGGAAATCATGATGTAATTGACGAATGTCCCTGTTGCCAACTTTAGCCATTTAATATCACAGAAATCTGCTAAGGAAATGTTTGTGCTATTTCCCATCCAGCCTGGCAAAGGGCAGTCCCCTTTGACATATTGAGAAAAGTTGCCAGAGACATTTTCTGGTAAACTGACACAGTTCCTGGGGCTTAGAAGAAGAAACAGGTCCCTCTAACAGGCCAAGACAGACACCAAGAAAGGGAGCCAGAGAACAAAACAAGCAGATTTTGTCTTTTTTAATTGAACTTTTTCTTTGACATTATTATAGATTTATATGGAGTTGTAAAAAATACTACAAAGAGGCCGGGCGCGGTGGCTCAAGCCTGAAATCCCAGCACTTTGGGAGGCCGAGACGGGCGGATCACGACGTCAGGAGTTCGAGACCATCCTGGCTAACACGGTGAAACCCCGTCTCTACTAAAAAATACAAAAAACTAGCCGGGCGAGGTGGTGGGCGCCTGTAGTCCCAGCTACTCGGGAGGCTGAGGCAGGAGAATGGCGTAAAAACCCGGGAGGCGGAGCTTGCAATGAGCTGAGATCCGGCCACTGCACTCCAGCCTGGGCAACACAGCAAGACTCCGTCTCAAAAAAAAAAAAAAAAATACTACAAAGAGATTTCCTACATCCTTTGCACAGCTTCCCCAATGGTAACATTTTGCAGAATGATAGTACAATATCACAACCAGAATACTGACAATGAACAGTCAGGACACAGAACAGCTCCATCACCACAAGGATCCCTAATGGTGGTCCTTTATAGCATCATCTACTTCCCTCCCACCTTCTCCCTCTCCTTAACCCCTAGCAATTGTAGGTAAGAAAATATAATTTCTTTTCCTTCCCTTTATAGGTTCATAGTTGAGCCACTCTCCTAAAAATAAAAATCAGATTAACAGAAGAAAAACAGGCCGGGTGCGGTGGCTCACACCTGTAATCCCAGCAGGTTGGGAGGCCAGAGGCAGGCAGATTGCTTGAGGCCAGGAGTTCCAGACCAGGCTGGCCAACATGGCAAAGCCCCATCTTTACTAAAAATACAAAACTTAGTTGGGCGTGGTGGTGTGCACCTGTAGTCCCAGCTCCCAGGGGGGCTGAGAATCACCTGAGCCTGGGAGGTCAAGACTGCAGTGAGTTGAAATCGTGCCACTGCACTCTAGCCTGATCAATCGGAGTGAGACCTTGTCCCAAAAAAGAAAAAAAAAAAGAACAGAAGGTGGGGTGCGGTGTCTCATGCCTGTAATCCCAGCACTTTGGAAAGCTGAGGTGGGTGGATTACCTGAGGTCAGGAGTTCAAGACCAGTCTGGTCAACATGGTGAAACCCCGTCTCTACTAAAAATACAAAAATTAGCCAGGCATGGTGGCGCATGACTGTAATCCCAGCTACTCAGGAGGCTGAGGTGAGAGAATCACTTGAACCCAGGAGGCAGAGGTTGCAGTGAGCTGAGATCACGCCATTTGCACTCCAGCCTGAGTAACAAGAGTGAAACTCCATCTCAAAAGAAAAGAACAAAACAAAAAAACAAAAAAACAAAAAAACAGAAAAGCAGAAGTTCAATGTGTGCTGTATCTACCCATCATGAGGGAAAGGCCTCTGTTCAAAAGGATTTCTCTCTCTGGGCCGGGTGTTGTGGCTCACACCTATAATCTCAGCACTTTGGGAGACCGAGGTAGGTGGATCAAATGAAGTCAGGAGTTTGAGACCAGCCTGGGCAACATGGTAAAACCCCGCCTCTACTAAAAATACAAAAATTAGCCAGGTGTAGTGATGGGCACCTGTAGTCCCAGCTACTTGGAAGGCTGAGGCAGGATAATCGCTTGAACCCAGGAGGCGGAGGTTGCAGTGAGCCAAGATCACACGGCTGTACTCCAACCTGGGGAACAAGAGTGAAACTCTGTCTCGAAAAAAAAAAAGCATTTCTCTCTCAAGGCAGTGGCTTAAGGACCTTGCTTAAGTAGCATTTTAACAAACAACCATAAATCCTACCTAGTGACAAGACAAGGGAGAGAGCAGTTCTAGTCAGTTATTTATTTATTTTATCTATTTATGACAGGGTTTCTCTCTGTTGCCCAGGTTGGAGGCATTGGTGCCATCATAGCTCACTGCAGCCTCAACCTCCTGGCCTCAAGCAATCCTCCCACCTCAGCCTCCAGAGTAGCTAGGACTACAGGTATATGCCACCACACCCTGCTAATTTTTTTTTTTTTTTTTTTTTAGAGACGAGGTCCCGCTCTGTTGTCCATGCTGGAGTTCTGGGGTTTTAAAAGGTGGGAAAATGTGGGAAGACAGTAAAATCTGTTCCCAGATTCCTCTGGTGTCTGCTGGTCCCTCCTCTGTGCCAATACGTAAGTGCTGTCTCCAGTAAGGAAGGATATATATCTCACCATCAGGCAAACAGAGGCTGAGGCAGAGTGTTCTCTGGCACTTTCAATGCCTTTAATGTAACAATCCTCAATATTTGGGAGAGAAATATTTTGGTTTCCTTCACAATCATTAGTCTGTCCATTTCTATAATTTTATCAGCACAGGATGTTACATGAATGGAATCATACAATATATAACCTTTTAGAATTTAATTTTCTGGTGATAAATCCAGGTGGCTTTGTGTACAATAGTTCTCTTTCTATTGCTAAGTAGAATTCCATAGTATGAATGTATTAACTTGAAACAAACCAGATGACCTCCAAAGGTTAAATGATGACCATTGGCGTTCACCTGGGTTGTTTCAAGTTTTTAGCTATTTACTAATAAAACTGCTGTAAATATGTATGTACAGATTTTTGTACATAAGTCTTCATTTCTAGGATCAATACCCAGGAGTCCAATTACTGACTTGTAAGGTAGTTGCATATTTAGTTTTTTAGAAAACTGACAAACTATTTTCTAAAGTGGCTATAACATTTTAAATTTCACCAACAATGAATGAGTGGATCCAGTTTGTCCCCATCCTTGTCAACATTTGTTGTTGTCAATATTAATTTTAGCCATTCTGATTGTGATTTTAATTGGCATTTCACTAATAGTTAAGGCTGTTGAGCATCTTTTCTTGTGCTTATTTTCCACCTGTACATCTTTTTTGGTAAAATGTCCCCTCATGTCTTTTGCCCATGTTCTTTTTTTTTTTTTTTTTTTTTTTGAGACAGAGTCTCGCTCTGTCGCCCAGGCTGGAGTGCAGTGGCCGGATCTCAGCTCACTGCAAGCTCCGCCTCCCGGGTTCGGGCCATTCTCCTGTCTCAGCCTCCTGAGTAGCTGGGACTACAGGCGCCCGCCACCTCGCCCAGCTAGTTTTTTGTATTTTTTTTAGTAGAGACGGGGTTTCACCGTGTTAGCCAGGATGGTCTCGATCTCCTGACCTAGTGATCCGCCCGTCTCGGCCTCCCAAAGTGCTGGGATTACAGGCTTGAGCCACCGCGCCCGGCCATTTTTTTTTTTTTTTTTTTTGAGACAGAGTCTTGCTCTGTTGTTCAGGCGGAAGTGCTGTGGTATGATCATGGCTCACTGCAGCCTTGACCTCCTGGGCTCAAGAAGCATATCCTTCCCAAGTAGCTAGGACTACAGGTGTGCACCACCATGCCTGGCTAATTTTTTTATTTTTGTAGGGACAGGGTCTTACTTTGTTGCCCAAGCTACTCTTAAACTCCTGGCCTCAAGCAATCCTCCTGCCTTAGCCTCCCAAAGTGCTAGGATTATAGGCATAAGCCATTGTGCCCAGCTCCATGTTTTCAGTGAATTGTTCTTTCTGAGTATTGAGTTTTCAGAGTTGTTTTTATAGTCTGGATGCTAGTCCTTCGTAGAATATTTTCTCCCACTCTGAGCTTGTCTTTTTATCTTCTTAATGTCATTGGCAGAACAACAGTTTTAATTTAGATGAAGTCCAATTTATCAATTTTCCTCCCAAAAATGTGCTTTTAGTATCAAATCTAAGAATTCCTTCCCTAGCCCTAGATTCTGAAGATTTTCTCTTATTTTTTTCTAAAAGTATTACAGTTTTACATTTTATATTTAAGTCTGTGATCCATTTTGAGTTTATTTTTATATAAGGTATAAGAATTAGAGCCTGGGCCAGGAGCAGTGACCCATGCCTGTAATACCAGCACTTTGGGAGGCCAAGGTGGGTGGATCACCTGAGGTTGGGAGTTCAAGACCAGCCTGACCAACATGGAGAAACCTCATCTCTACAAAAAATACAAAACTAGCCGGGCAAGGTGGCACATGCCTATAATCCCAGCTACTCAGGAGGCCGAGGCAGGAGAATCACTTGAACCCGGGAGGCAGAGGTTGCAGTGAGCCAAGATTGCACCATTGCCCTCCAGCCTGGGCAACAAGAGTGAAACTCCATCTCAAAAAAAAAAAAAAGAGAATTAGAGCCTAGGCAACATAGTGAGACCTCGTCACTAGAAAAAAAATTTTTTTAATTAGCCAGGATTAGCCAGGCATTGTGGCACACACCTATAGTTCCAGCTACTTGGGAGGCTGGGATGGGAGGATCTCTTGAACCCAGGAGTATGAAGCTGCAGTGAGCTATGATGGTGCTATTGCACTCTGGCCTGGGCAGCAGACCAAGATGTCTCAAAAAAAAAGAATTAGGTCATTACATCATGGTAGTTTTTTTGGCCAACGCACGTCCACTTGCTCTAGCACCCTTTGTTGAAAAGGCTACCTATCCTCCATTGAGTTGCTTTTGTATCTTTGTCAAAAATCAGTTGGCTCATGCCTGTGATCCCAGAACTTTAGGAGGCCAAAGCAGGAGGATCTCTTGAGCCCAGTAGTTTAAGGCCAGCCTGGGCAACATAGTGAGACCCTATCTATTTTATTTTATTTTTTTTATTGAGACAGAGTTTTGCTCTTGTTGCCCAGGCTGAGTGCAATGGCGCAATCTCAGCTCACTGCAATCTCTGCCTCCTGGGTTCAAGCAATTCCCCTGCCTCGACCTCCCAAGTAGCTGGAATTACAGGCTCCCGCCACCACCCCCAGCTAATTTTTGTATTTTTAGTGGAGAAAGGGTTTCACCATTTGGTCAGGCTTGTCTTGAACTCCTGACCTCAGGTCATCCACCCACCTCGGCCTCCCAAAGTACTGGAATTACAGGTGTGAGCCACCATACCCAGCCACAAGACCCTATCTCTATTAAAAATAATTTTTTAAATTGGTTTGGCATATTAACATTGGTCTATTTTTGAGTTCTTTGTTCTGTTCCATTAATCTATTTTCTATCCCTCTGCTAATACCACACAGTTGTGATTACTATAGCTATTTAAGTCTTGAAATAGGGTAGACTGATTTCTCCTACTTTATTCTTCTTTTGCAAAAATGTTTTACCTATTCTAGTTCTTTTGCCTTTTCTGATAAATTTTTAAACAAACTTGTCTGTAACTACAAGGAATTGTTGGAATTTTTACAGGAATTGCATTAAACCTACATATCAATTTGGGAAGAATTATCATTTTTGTTATGTTGAGTCTTTCAATCCATGAATGCTGTATGCCTCTCCATTTATTTAGATCTGCTTTGATTTCTTTCTTTCTTTCTTTCTTTTTTTTTTTTTTTTTTTTTTTGAGACGGAGTCTCGCTCTGTTGCCCAGGCTGGAGTGCAGTGGCGCGATCTCCACTCACTGCAAACTCCGCCTCCTGGGTTCACGCCATTCTCCTGCCTCAGCCTCCTGAGTAGCTGGGACTACAGGTGCCCGCCACCGCGCCCGGCTATTTTTTTTTTTTTTTTTTTTTTGTATTTTTAGTAGAGACGGGGTTTCACCGTGTTAGCCAGGATGGTCTTGATTTCCTGACCTTGTGATCTGCCCGTCTTGGCCTCCGACAGTGCTGGGATGACAGGCTTGAGCCACCGCGCCTGGCCGCTGATTTCTTTCTTTAGCATGGTGTGGTTTTCAGCATACAAGTCTTGTACATGTTTTGTTAGATTTACAGTTTGGTTTTTTTATTTTTATTTTTTTCTGGGTTGTTTGTTTGAGACAGACTCTTACTCCCTCACTCATGCTGGAGTGCAGAGGCACAATCTCAGTTCGCTGCAACCCCTGCCTCCCGGGTTCAAGTGATTCTCTTGCCTCAGCCTCCCGAGTAGCTGGAATTACAGGCATGAGCCACCACGCCTGGCTAATTTTTGTTTTTTCAGTAGAGACAGGGTTTTTGCCTTTTGGCCAGGCTGGTCTTGAACTCCTGACCTCAAGTGATCCTCCCACCTTGGCCTCCCAAAGTGCTGGGATTACAGGTATGAGACACTGCGCCCAGTCTTTTCTGCTTTTAGTGACTATAAATGGTATTATCTGCCGGGCACAGTGGCTCACACCTGTAATCTCAGCACTTTGGGAGGCCAAGGCGTGCGGATCACAAGGTCAGGAGTTTGAGACCAGCCTGGTCAACATGGTGAAACCCCATATCTACTAAAAATACAAAAATTAGCCGGGCATGGTGGCACATGACTGTAATCCCAGCTACTCAGGAGGCTGAGGTGAGAGAATCACTTGAACCCAGGAGGCAGAGGTTGCAGTGAGCCAAGATCATGCCACTACACTCCAGCCTGGGCGACAGAGCGAGACTCCGTTAAAAAATTTTTTTTTAATTTTAAAAATTGGTATTGTTGCCCAGGCTGGAGTGCAAGGGCATGATCACAGCTCACTGCAGCCTCAACCATGTGGGCTCAAACAATCCTCCCATCTCAGCCTCCTCCTCCACTCCTGCCTAGTAGCTGGGTCTACAGGAGTGTGCCACCTCACCCGGCTAATTTTTGTATTAAACTCCTGAGCTCATGGCTGCCTACCTCGGCCTCCAAAAGTGCTGAGATTTCCATGCCCAGCCTGGTATTGTATTTTTAATTCCAGCATCTACATGTTCATTGCTGGTATACAGAAATCCAATTGATTGTGTACGTTTATTTTGTATCTTGAGACCTTGCTGAACTCACTAGTTCTAGGATTTCTTTTTGTAGATTCCTTGGGATTTTCCATCAAGAATATCATATTATGCCGGGCGCGGTGGCTCAAGCCTGTAATCCCAGCACTTTGGGAGGCCGAGACGGGCGGATCACGAGGTCAGGAGATCGAGACCATCCTGGCTAACACGGTGAAACCCCGTCTCTACTAAAAAAATACAAAAAACTAGCCGGGCGAGGTGGCGGGCGCCTGTAGTCCCAGCTACTCAGGAGGCTGAGACAGGAGAATGGCCCGAACCCGGGAGGCGGAGCTTGCAGTGAGCTGAGATCCGGCCACTGCACTCCAGCCTGGGCGACAGAGCGAGACTCCGTCTCAAAAAAAAAAAAAAAAAAAGAATATCATATTATCTGCAAATAGGAACAGTTTCATTTCCTCCTTTGCATCTATGTGCCTTTTATTTCCTTTACTTGCCTTATTGCCTTGGCTAGAACTTCCAAAATTATAACTGAATCAAGAGTGAGTAAGAGTGGGTATCTTTGCTTCATTCCTGATCTTAGAGGTTATTATGGGCTAAAATTATTTCCCTCCTACCCCTCTGCCCAAATTCATATGTTAAAGCTCTGATCCCCTTTACCTCAAAATATGACTGTATCTGGAGATAGGGTGATATGATTTGAATCTGTGTCCCCTTCAAATCTCGCATCGAATTGTAATCGCCATTGTTGGCAGTGGGGCCTGGTGGGAAATGATTGGATCATGTGGGTGGGGTTCTCATGAATGGGTTAGCACCATCCCCTCGGTGCTATCACTCTCATGATAGTGAGTGAGTGAGTGAATTGTCGTGAGATCTGGTTGTTTAATAGTGTGTGGCACCTCACTCCTGTCCCTCACACCACCCTTCCCCTGCTCAGGCCACGTAAGATGCCTGCTCCTGCTTTGCCTTCCACCATGATTGGAAGCCTACTGAGGCCTCCCCAGAAGCAGAAGCTGCCATGCTTCCTATACAGCCTACAGAACCGTGAGCTAATTAAACCTCTTTTCTACATTAGTGTCACTAAAGTTGGTATACAATCCCTTCCACTACTAAATTTGACTGGCTTTTTTAAAAAAGAGAAAAAATAACAACAACAAAAAACTCTTTTCTTTATAAATTACACAGTCTCAGATATTTCTTTATAACAGTGTGAAAACAAACTAATACATGGGGTCTTTAAAAGGTAATCAAATTAAGATAAGGTCACTAAGGTGGGCCCTAATTTAATATGGCTGGGGTCCTCATAAAAAGAGATTAGCACACGGACTCATAAAGGGAAGACCACGTGAAGACACGGAGAAGGCAGTCATCTACAAGTCAAGGAGAGAGGCCTCAGAGGACACCAACCCTGCTGACACCTTGATCTTGGCCTTATAGCCTCCAGAACTGTGAGAAAATAAATTTCTGTTGCTTAAGCCAACCAGTCTGTGGTACTTCGTTATAGCAACCCTAGCAAACTAAAGGTGTAAAGCATGCAGTTTTCACCATTAAATATGCTGGCTGTAGTTTTTTGTTTTTTTGTTTTTTTTGAGAGAGAGTCTCGCCCTGTCACCCAGGCTGGAGTGCAATAGCACAATCTCAGCTCACTGTACAAAAATTAGCCAGATGTGGTGGCAAGCGCCTACAATCCCAGTTACTCGGGAGGCTGAGTCAGAGACTTACTTGAACCTGGGAGGTGGAGGTTGCAGTGGGCCGAGATCATACCACTGCACTCCAGCCTGGGTGACAGAGCGAGACTCCCTCTCAAAAAATGAATAAATAAATAAATACAATTTAAAAATAAATAAATAAAAACAAAATAAATAGTAATTATTATTATAGGAGTATTCAAATTATCTGAACTGTGATTATCTCAAATTATCTGACTTGTGTTTTTGAGAAATGGTCATTTCATCTAAGTTGTAAAATTTGTGTGTGTGGAGTTGTGCCTTGTATTCTCTATTTATCCTACTCATTTTTAAATACACTGATTTATTTAATTTTTGTTCCCAGATGGAAAAGTGCTTTATTGTTTTCATTACAGTAAAAAATAGAACATACCCATAGTAAAAAAAAAAAAAAATATATATATATATATATATAAAAAATATAGAATATTTCCCAGGAAAGGAAGTAAATCTAACCAATCAAAGATGTTAACATTCTAGTGAAGAACCTTTCAGACATCCATCTTATCCACCCACACAAATACATGAATGTATATATGGATACATATAAATAGGATCATATTATAAGTGCTCATCTGTAACCATTCCTTTCACTCAACAAATCTATGTCAGCATAGATCTACACCATCATTTATGATGACCACAAGCTATTCCATTGTGTGAATATATTATAATTTACTTTACCCTATCTGATGTTGATTGTCAAAAGGCTAAGTTGTTTTTAGTCTTTTATATAAACAACACTGTGGGTGAATATCCTTGTTCATTTAGCTACAGATGTGTAGCTAACTCTTTAGAATTATTTCCAAGAGAAGAAATACTGGTACATTCATTGAAAATTCTGATCCATGTTACATAGATATATTATGTCGGAAAAAGAAGAAGAAGAAAAGAAGAAGGGGAAGAAGGGGAGGAGGAGGAGACGAAGGAGAAGAAGAAGAGGAGAAGAAGGAGGAAGAAGGAGGAGGAGGAGAAGGAGAAATTCTGATACATACAATCAAACTACATTGCACAAAAATATATTACCCTATCATCACCTTGCAAGCACTGTACTTTTTTTCCCCTCCTTGCCAAAATAATTTGTGAAAAAAATCAGGTTTTTTTGGTAGTACTGTAGTTGTTTTGCTTTTCTTTGAGTACTTATGAGATTGATGTATTTATGGGGTTTTTTTGTTTTCTTTTGTCTTGTAATTTGTGTTTCCTCTTCAAACACTACCTAGAAGCAGTAGGTTTCATTAGGCAGTCTAGAACGGATGTCCCCAACTCCCAGGCTGCAGACCCATATGGTCTGTGGCCTGTCAGGAACCAGGTGACACAGGAGGAGATGAGCATGGGTGACTAAGCGTTACCACCTGATCTCTGCCTCCTGTCAGGTCAGTGGCAGCATTAGATTCTCATAGGAGCACAAACCCTATTGTGAACTGCACGTGCAAGTGATCTAGGTTGCATACTCCTTATGAGAATCTAATGCCTGATGATCTGAATTGGAACAGTCTCATCCCCAAATGGTTGCCATACCCCGTCCATGGAAAAAAATGTCTTCCATTAAACCAGTCCCTGGTGCCAAAAAGATTGGGGATCACTGCTACAGAGGGTTGATTTAAGAAGCCCTCTTGGCCAGGCACAGTGGCTCACGCCTGTAATTCTAGCACTTTGAGAGGCTGAGGAGGGTGGATCATGAGGTCAGGAGTTCAAGACCAGCCTGGCCAATATAGTGAAACTCTATCTCTGCTAAAAACACAAAAATTAGCCGGGCATGGTAGTGCGCACCTGTAGTCCCAGCGACTCGGCAGGCTGAGGCAAGAGAATTGCTTGAACCTGGGAGGCGGAGGTTGCACTGAGCTGAGATCACGCCACTGCATTCTAGCCTGGGCAACAGAGGGAGACCTCATCCCAAAAAAAAAAAAAAAAAAAAAAGAAACCCTCTTAAAGAAACCCTTTTTTTGGAAAAGAAGATCCAGCCTTAATACCTTTTCCAAAAACCATGGCAGCTTAAGTATTTTCATGTTTTTCTAATTTGTTTGTTTGTTTGTTTTTGTAGAGACAAGGTCTCACTATGTTGCCCAGGCTGGTCTTGAACTCCTGGGCTGAAGTGATCCTCCTGCCTTGGCCTCCCAAAGCACTAGGATTACAGGCATGAGCCACCAAGCCCAGCCTTCATGTTTTCTAATTTTACTGAAAAGCATTCTTATATCCTCGATATAAAAGAATAAAATAAAAACCTAGTGGGGGATGGATGGGTGATGATGATTGCATGACAGTGTGAATATATTTAATGTCACTGAAGTGTACACTTAAAAGTTGTTAAAAAGGTAAATTTTATGTTATACATATTTTACCATAGTTTTTTTTAACCCAGTTGGGGAAGATAGATATAGATATAGATATTTTTGCATACAGACAAGAATTTTGACTTCATTAGTTTATGACAGAAGAATTGACTCTCAGTCTACTTTCCTTAAAAGAAAAAGAAATGAGATTAAAGAAAGTATGGCTAATATTCCACTTTCATGTTCCATATGCTAAGAAATATGAGTTTCTTAAAAATTTAAATCTACCCTTGTTTTGAGATGTATAAAATAATAAATCATATCATCAATAAACTTAATAGTAAATAAAGGGTACTTTACAGAAACATACATAAATGATATCCTCATTTAAAATACTTTGCTTATATGCCACAAATTTACTTCCAAGAATAATGATATGTAAGTTCATTTATATATCAAACTATGTTTGAGACAAAATAATTTATCAAATCTTCTGGGATGATGGCTTTTTTTTTTTGGAGACGGAGTTTTACTCTTTGTTGCCCAGGTTGTAGTGCAATGGCGCGATCTCAGCTCACTGTAACCTCCGTCTCCCAGGTTCAAGTGATTCTCCTGCCTCAGTATCCCGAGTATCTGGGATTACAGGCATGCACCACCACGCCTGGCTAATTTTGTATTTTTAGTACAGACAGGGTTTCTCCATGTTGGTTAGGCTGGTATCGAACTCCCAGCCTCAGGTGGTCTGCCCGCCTCGGCCTCCCAAGTGCTGGGATTGATGGCTTTTAAAGTTCCTTTTATCCTTCGGTTCTAGCTCAAAAGGCTTAGAGGTCCTCTTCCTGCCACTTGCTGACGTTTCTGTTAACGTTATTCAGTAATTTGCTCACATTTCATTATTGACTATCATTTTCATTAACATCCACTAATATTTCCTCAGCTCCTGTTAGAGACTGACTACATGGCTTGGTGACACAGGTCCTGTGGCCAGCTCATTGAGTCATTGCATGCAACTAAAACCTTCCAATAGTCTAGGGAACCATAGTCAAATTGTGGAAAAGTCTGGAAAAGGACCTAAGAGAAGACCTTGTCTTTGCTTTGGGGGCTCTGATGCCCAAGTTCTCTTGTGGCACCTCTGCTCTCTTCGCAGATACACAGAACCTTCCTTACAGTGCTGGGACCCAGGAAGAAAGGATTCTTAGGGGCATGGAAAGGGGGTTGGAGGTGGAGAGTCTTCTGCTCCTGCTATTTGCCTGGTACCCACAGTCTTCAGGTAAGAGGTGGCTGAGGAGATAGCAGAGTCCAATTCCATTCTGACCACCTCCCCTTACAACCCATTTTCCACCCACATGCCAAATGTTTTATGTTTCATATTTTATGTTTCTTGATTTGCTTTATATTTAAAAACATAAATCAGGTGTAGTCATTCCTGTGTGGCTCACCCTCCAATGGCTTTCCATTGCTTTTAGAATGAAATCCAAACTCCTATGACAGTTATGACCTGGCTCCTGCCACACTGACTCCCCTTTCTGTCCTTCAATGTCACCAAATGCTTACCCAGCTCCAGCTCTTCCTAAAGGTAGGCTCATTCTCACCCTCCAGTTCCAATTCAAACATCACTCGCTCTCTATCACATTATCTTATTTACTTCCTTCACAGCACTGACCACACTCTATATTTATCATGTTTATTTTTTTGGGTTATTGTCTGTCTCTCCTCCCTCAATTAGAATGTAAGTTCCATGCAGACACCCTAGTCTGTCTTGTGTATTGCATCCCCAGCATCTAGCACTGTGCCTGGAATATGCTAAGTGTGCAACATGAGTGTTTGTGGAATGATCCCTATACTCTCCACCCCAAATCAGTATAATTGTCCATAAAACTGAGCTCCCCAATACATACCATCTTGTGGAAAAACCAGTACCTTGCAATCCTAGAATTTATAATCTAAGGTTCATTTTTAAAGAAAAAGACAAATAGTCAATGTGCTAGAAGAGTGTCTCTGTCCCACCTCCAAAGCAGATAAAATCAAGATGAATTTACCATTTTGAAAGGAAAACACACAGTGGCCTATACCTGCATCTTCCAGGTGTGGAAAAGACGAGGTATTTGCTGAACTTCTATGTAGGCTGTATCCTCCGGAAGATGTAACTGGAATGTAGAGATGTAAAGCATAAACCTCTTTTGAGTTGTACTGAAAGGGATGTGGTTTGAATGGAGTCTAGCAAAATGCACATGAGAAGCAAGAATCTACCAGTGTGTATCAAACACTGTATACTCTAGGGGAAAGAATATCTATTTTTAAACAGACTTCTTTAAATATAATTATTCCCAAATGCCAAAAAGAAATCCTTTCATAGCAAGCACACCAACAGAAACTGTGACACGCCCAGCTGGCCCCCGTACAGTCCCCTCCTGCTCTCCCTTCTGTCCTGCTGACCCAGGCACTACAGCCAGTGGTAGCTTCTCCCCAGGTGCTCTAGGCAAGCTCCTTCCAAGGAAGCTGTAAGTTACCCAGGAGGTGGGGTGCTGGAAGTGAGGATGTTTTTTTCCCTCTTGTTTGAATGATTGAATGTCTTAAAGTGAGACTGTACTCATCTATTATTTAGATCAATTTTTTTAAATAATAAAAAGAGAACATAATTTTACTTAAAAAACAAACCTTTAGCTTGCCTTCTCAGAATGAGACTCTCTGTCTTCCTGGTTGACAACCACTTGAAAAACAATTTGGTAAGTTGTTTTTTTTTCTTTATATACATATGTTGTGGACAGGTTCTTGCTCTGTCGCCCAGAATGGAGTGCAGTAGCACGATCTCTCCTCACTGCAACCTCTGCCTCCCAGGTTCAAGTGATTCTCCTGCCTCAGCCTCCCAGGTAGCTGGGATTACAAGCATGCACCATCATCCCCGGTTAATTTTTGTATTTTTAGTAGAGGTGGGGTTTCACCACGTTGGTCAGGCTTGTCTCAAACTCCTGACCTCAAGTGATCCTCCCACCTCAGCCTCCCAAAGTGCTGGGATTACAGGCGTAAGCCACCACACCCGGCCGGGAGGGAACTTTTTATGGTGATAGAAATGTTTTCATCTGTATTGTTGTGGTGATTGCATAAGTATATATATTTGTGAAAACTCAGAGAACTGTGCACTTACAAATGGAGGCAAATTTTGAGATCACTGAATTGCGAGGTATGTCCGTTTAAGGCTGCTCATTTGGCAACTTGAAATGATCAGGAATCAAGGGGCTTCCTGGATTGCAGACATGTACTCTTGAAAATTTGGCTTTGGTAATTGGGCTTTCCCATCAAGACTTGTCATTTTCAATGTATATAGAAATAAAACTTGCCACTCTCCGGCCCTCCCCTTGCTCCCTGTTAGGGCTTCTATTTAATTGATCTGGTTGGGCAGTCCATGATCACCTCTCTAGTTAAGATCCTGCCTTACTGATGTTGAGGATCCCCTAAAGGAAGACTTTAACTGGAATCTGAGCCTTAATCTTGGAAAGGCAGCATCCTGGTGAATTGGGCCGATTGCGTCAAACAGAAATTCTTGCCTTGAGGTTTTTTGGGATTGTTGTTGTTGTGTTGTTTTGTTTTGCTTGTTTTTGAGACACTCACTCTGTTGCCCAGGCTGGAGTACAGTGGTGCCAGTGACCTCCAAGACTCAGGTGATCCTCCCACCTCAGCCTCCCCAGTACCTGGGACTACAGGTGTGTGCCACCACACCCGGCTAATTATTGTTTTTTTTGTAGAAATGAGGTTTCGCCATGTTGTCCAGACTGGTCTCAAACACCTGGGCTCAAGCGATCTATCTACCTTGGCCTCCCAAAGTGCTAGGATTACAGGCATGAGTCACTGCACCCAGCCTTAAGGTATTTAAATTAGTGTTTGTAAATGGGGAAAGCATACCTGAAATTGAAATAGAGGATACTGGAGTAGATGTGTGGTTCAAATAAACTGGGTTAGAGCGTAACAAATTGGCAGCCTTTTGTTGCCAATTTACTAGATCTGTTTTTTGTTTGTTTGTTTGTTTGTTTTGAGACAGAGTTTCACTCTGTCACCCAGGCTGGAGTGCAATGGCGCAATCTCAGCTCACTACAACTTCTGCCTCCTGGGTTCAAGCGATTCTCCTGCCTCAGCTTCCCAAGTAGCTGGGATTACAGGCAGCTAATTTTTTTAGTTTTAGTAGAGATGGGGTTTCACCATGTTGGTCAGGCTGGTCTCAAACTCCTGACCTCAGGTGATCTGCCTGCCTCGGCCTCCCAAAGTGCTGGGATTATAGGTGTGAGCCACTGTGCCCGGCCAGATCTGGTATTATTTTAAGAGACTCCTGAAGAAGCATTAGTTAAAAGTGTGATAGTAGAAAGACAGACATTTAATATTCTATGTGCTGCTTAGCTATTCCTGTTAGTTTCACTCCATTTCAGCCTGTACATTAGCTTCCAAGGACGTCTGTGAGCAGATGAGTGGCGTCTTCGTGACAGTGATCCTTGGAGTGTGAGACCTGCAGTGCTGGGCCACAATCATGGAGGCTGCCTGTTAAAATGCAGGTAGGTTCCTGGGCTCTACCGAAAACCTCTCTCACCTCAATGAGATGGACCAGGGACTCCATCTTGGATGATATCCCCAGTGATGTTCACGTGCTCCCAGTTTTGGGAATCACTGTTGCTTCCCTTTGGAGATAACTGCTGAAGATGGGACGGCGGAGCTCTTCAGGTGACAGCAAAACACTCCTAAGGCTGAAGGGCCGAGAGCCTGCCTCACAGAGAAGGCAGTGGCTAGCAGAGCTTCCAAAGCGCCAAACCAGGAGTTCAGGTCGTGTTGTCTTTGCAAGGTGGCCAGCTGGAAGAAGACCCAGTGGTGCTCTTGAAAATTGTGAGTCCTTTGCAGAAGATGCTGTGGCCTCGTACTCATGGAACCCATTTATGCACTTCCCTCTGGGAAAGCTGCATCACAAGGTTTCCTCCTGGCTTCCTAAAGTAAAACTTTCAGAGCTTTTTGCCCACAGCAGGGAACTGACACTCCATAGTTACTAAGAAACTTTCGAACATCTGAGAGGGCAGGTCATCTTGAACTGGGTGATCAAGAGCCCAGGCAATCATCGTGGCAATAATCCCAGCCAGCCCTGCCCTGCAGAATTCACAGGAAGCCCAGCTCCTCCTCCCTTACAACTTCCCAGGACCACTTTGGGCCCCCAACGGACGAGTCCTCACATGACTCCATAGAGGTGACTTCGATGGCTCAAATGGCTATCGGAAGAATCTGTACCGGAGCTAGGCAACCTTTGGGGAACCACCAGATGAAATTGTGGATGTAACTCACTGTTAGGGCCATTCAGAAAGATCTATTAAGAAAGTGATGCCAGACATGGTGGCTCACACCTGTAATCCTCACACTTTGGGAGGCTGAGGTGGGTGAACCATTTGAGGTCAGGAGTACAAAAATTAACCCGACGGTAGTGGCTCACGCCTGTAATCCCAGCTACTCCAGAGGCTGAGGCAAGATCATCGCTTGAGCCTTGAGGATGAGGTGGAGATGGAGCAGCAGGGAGATGGGGTGAAATTTTTTAAAAAATTGGCCGGGCACAGTGGCTCATGCCTGTAATCCCAGCTCTTTGGGGGGCCAAGGTAGGAGGATCACTGGAGGCCAGGAGTTGGAAACCAGGCTGGGCAACAGGGAGATCCCCATCTTTACAAAAAATAACAATAATAATAAAATTAGCCAGGTGTGGCAGCATGTGCCCATAGTCCTAGTGGCTCAGAAGGCTGAGGCAGGAGAATCACTTGAACCCAAGGGCTCGAAGCTGCAGTGAGTCATGATCATGCCACCAAACTCCAGCCTGAGTGAAAAAGACAGACCCTCTCTCTTAAGAAAAAAACAAAGTAATATGGCAGGAGATGCTTTGAAGCTACACAATAAATACACATTTTACTCCAAGAATTAGGAATAAAATAATTTTATTAAAAATGAACATAGATATGTCATGATGTAGAAGGCCAAAATTGCACCAATTTGGCTGGGCACAGTGGCTCATGCCAGCACTTTGGGAGGCTGAGGTGGGTGGATCATTTGAGGTCATGAGTTCGAGACCAGCCTGGCCAATATGGTGAAACCCCACCTCTACTAAAAATACAAAAATTAGCCAGCCATGGTGGCAGGTGTCTGTAGTCCCAGCTACACAGGAGGCTGAGGCAGGAGACTCGCTTGAACTCAGGAGGCAGACGTTGTGGTGAGCCGAGATCACACCACTGCACTCTAGCCTGGGCAACAGAGCGAGACTCTGTCTCAAAAAAAAAAAAAAAAAAAAAAAGGAGGCTGTGCATGGTGGCTTATGCCTGTAATCCCAGCGCTTTCAGAGGCTGAGGCAGGCAGATCACCTGAGGTCAGGAGTTTGAGACCAGCCTGGCCAACATGGTGAAACCTCATTTCTACTAAAAATATAAAAATTAGCCAGGCGTGGTGGTGCATGCCTGTAATCCCAGCTACTCCAGAGGCTGAGGCAGGAGAATCACTTAAACCCAGGAGTTGGAGATTGCAGTGAGCCAAGATTGCGCCATTGCACTCCAGCCTGGGTGACAGAGCGAGACTCCATGAAAAAAAAAAAAAAAGTTGTACTAATTTTTATGATGAAATAGGAAACATGAAAGAAATTTTACAATGTGTCAGTTCCTGTGGACTAACCCAGCTTGAGAAGCCCCTCATGGCCTGCACTGTCTCCAGTGTATTCTCTGGCCTCATCATTTTCCGGCCTTATTATCAACTGTGGAGTTTACTGTATTTGGAACCTATAGACTTCTAAGCCTCCGACTGTATTTATTTCTGACTTAGTATTGATTTTAGAGGCTTCCAATTGATTTTTTAAAAAACATATTTTAAACAGAAATATTCTGATTTTTTTTTTTTTTTTTTTTTGAGACGGAGTTTCACTCTTGTGGCCCAAGCTGGAGTACAATGGCACAATCTCAGCTCACTGCAACCTCTACCTCCTGGGTTCAAGCAATTTTCCTGCCTCAGCCTCCCAAGTAGCTGGGATTACAGGCACCTGACACCACGCCCGGCTAATTTTTGTATTTTTATTACAGATGGGTTTTTGCCATGTTGGCCAGGCGGGTATCGAACTTTGACCTCAGGTGATCCACCCGCCTCAGTCTCCCAAAGTGCTGGAATTACAAGCCTGAGCCACCGTGCCCGGCTCTGATGCTTTTTTTTTTTTTTTCAGACGGAGTCTCTCTCTGTCACCAGGCTGGAGTCCAGTGACATGATCTCAGCTCACTGCAACCTCTGCCTCCCAGGTTCAAGTGATTCTCCTGCCTCAGCCTCCTGAGTAGTTGGGACCACAGGCACATGGCACCACGCCCAGCTAATTTTTGTAATTTTAGTAGAGATGGGGTTTCACCATATTGGTCAGGCTTGTTTCGAACTCCTGACCTCAGGTGATCCCCTGCTTCAGCCTCCCAAAGTGGTAGGAGTACAGGCGTGAGCCACCGTGCCCCGCCCTGATGCTTTTAAAGGGTGAATATGGTCAATGATCCCATTGAGATAGAGCTGCTATGTAATAATATTATTACTACTAGAAAATTTAATTTTCCAGTCCATTCATACAGGTTTAAGAATATTTGCTGATTTGCAAGAAAGGGTCTCAATTCCAACGTAAGTAATTCTATATGGCCCTGAAGCCACACAGTTTTAACTCACGGCTACATGTACAGCCTAGCAGTTCCTTTGATGCTAACCTTCCAGACAAAGTTCTCTGAGCTAGATCATTCAAGGGTGAACCTCTTAATTATGCAGCTTCATGTCACCGATGTGTTCCTATTACGGTGTCTGCTTGAAGGTCGTGGTTCAACTTTAAATAAAACCTTAGTAGAATTACTAGCAATTTCAGTGTTTGCTCCCTACAATTATTTTACCATCTAATGAAAACTTTAAGAACACAATTTGGAGGACTATCAAATTAGTTCCAGACATCTGATAGATGGATATGCAAATGAGCAGATTTAGAGATATACATGAAAAACATATTTCCTTTTTTTTGAGACAGAGTCTCACTCTGTCACCAGGCTGGAGTGGGCAGTGGCGCGATCTCAGCTCACTGTAACCTCCGACTTCTTGGTTCAAGCAATTCTCCTGCCTCAGCCTCCTGAGTAGCTGGGACTACAGGTGAGCGTGATCACGCCTAGCTAATTTTTGTATTTTTAGTAGAGATGGGGTTTCGCCATATTGGCCAGGATGGTCGTGACCTCTTGATCGAGTTTTGCTCTTGTTGCCCAGGCTAGAGTGCAATGACGTGATCTCGGCTCACCGCAACCTCTGCCTCCTGAGTTCAAGCCATTCTCCTGCCTCAGCCTCCCAAGTAGCTGGGATTACAGTCATGCGCCACCACGCCTGGCTAATTTTTGTATTTTTAGTAAAGACAGGGTTTCTCCATGTTGGTCAGGCTGGTCTTGAACTCCTGACCTCACGTGATCCGCCCGCCTCAGCCTCCCAAAGTGCTGGGATTATAGGCATAAACCACTGCACCCGGCTCATATTTCCTTTTTTCACAGATATACATATGTATATGGTATCATCAAGGTATATCAACATTTGATTATAATGAGATACATGATACATTGGTTATTATTTACATGGACAAGTAAGCCAGAGCCTGACTCTCTAATATCAACAAAAATCAGGGTCGTTGGTTTGCCCTAGCACTAACACAGTTTGCTAGGTGACTGAACGGCGAAAAGGAGGGGAACGGGGATCTGAAATCTTAGATACAGGGAACTTCATTTTCTAACAGCATGGTCTCTTAATAAAACTGATGTGTTTTTTTGGGGGTTTTTTTTGGTTTTTTTTGGACAGGGTCTCTGTGTGTCACCCAGGCTGGAGTGCAGTGGCGTGATCCTGGCTCACTGCAACTTCTGCCTCCCGGGTTCAAGTGATTCTCCTGCCTCAGCCTCCCAGTAGCTGGGATTACAGGTGCCTGCCACCACTCCCGGCTAATTTTTGTATTTTTTGTAGAGATGGGGTTTCACCATGTTAGTCGGGCTGGTCTCAAACTCCTGACCTCAGGTGACACATCCACCTCGGCCTCCCAAAGTGCTGGGATTACAGGAGTGAGCCACTGCGCCAGCCCTGATGATGCTTAATCCAAACGAAAAAGTAAGACTGGGGCCACCACACTTGCTACACTGGAGAACAGAATATTTAGACACTAGGTTAAAAACCTGTGAGAATGTCCTGAAAGTTAAAGAACTGTCATAGAACAAGTTCTATGATAAGCCTGTTACTAACACAGCCTGGGCTAGTTGGCCCTAACTCACCCGACCAGGATTCAGCATCGGGCAGGGAAATCACAAACTTCCTAGTCATTATTAGGTCAAGAAAAGCAGATCTTGAAAAAGAATTAGAAAATGACTAGCTATAATTTGTACCTTTGATGAATGTAATTCTAAAATTTTGTTGAATTTAAGAGACCATTTTAATTTACAAGATGTTAAAATGTGAAAACAGCAAACATGAGTCTTAGAACTAACGACAGGCAGCTTGGTAGATAAGGGCTGGAATGAGGAACACATTTCTTTAACCCGGAAAGAAAAGACAAATGCATGTAAAAACATAATTACCGGCTGCCGAGGGCACAGTGGCTCATGCCTGTAATCCCAGCACTTTGAGATGCTGAGGCAGGTGGATCACCTGAGGTCAGGAGTTTGGGACCAGCCTGGCAAACATGGTGAAACCCCGTCTCTACTAAAAATACAAAAATTAACTGGGCATGGTAGTGCACACCTGTAATCCCAGCTACTCAGGAGTCTGAGGCAGAATAGCTTGAACCTGTGAGGTGAAGGTTGCAGTGAGCTGAGATCGAGCCACTGCATTTCAGCCTGGGTGACAGAGCAAAACTCCATCTCAAAGAAAACAGACAAAAAAAGAAAAAAAAAAAAAAGGCTGGGTGTGGTGGCTCACACCTGTAATCCCAGCACTTTGGGAGGCCGAGGCCGAGGATTGCTTCAGGCCAGGAGTTCAAGACCAGTTTTGTCAATGTAGGAAGACCTCATCTCTACAAAAGAAAACTTTTTTTTTGTTTGAGACAGCGTCTCACTCTGTCACCCACGCTGGAGTGCAATGGCGTGGTCTTGGCTCACTGCAACCTCCGCCTCTCGGGTTCAAGCGATTCTCCTGCCTCAGCCTCCAGAGTAGCTGGGATTACAGGGGCCTGCCACCATGCCTGGCTAATTTTTTTATTTTTAGTAGAGATGGGGTTTCACCATGTTGGCCACGCTGGTCTTGAACTGCTGACCTCGTGATCCGCCCACATTGGCCTCCCAAAGTGCTGGCATTACAGGCGTAAGCCACTGTACCCGGCCAAGAAAAACATTTTTTTACGATGACATCTCTAGTCATTAGAGAAATGCAAATCAAAAGCACAATGAGATATCACTTCACATCCACTAGATGACTATAAACAAATAGACTGATAATAACAAGTGCTGATGAGCAGGGGAGAAATGGGAACCCTCCTACACTGTTAATAGGAATGTAAAATGGTATAGCTCTGTTGGAAAACAGTTTTTCAGAAAGCCAAACAAAAAGTTCCTATATGATCCAGCAATTCCACTCCTATGTACTCCCAGGAGAAATGAAAACATATTTCTACACAAAAAATTGTATGCGGGCAGGTGCGGTGGCTCACGCTTGTAATCCCAGCACTTTGGGAGGCTGAGGCAGGTGAATCACTTGAGGCCAGGAGTTTGAGACCAGCCTGGCCAACATGGTGAAACCCCATCTCTACGAAAAATGCAAAAATTAGTCAGGCGTGGTGGCAGGCACCTGTAGTCCCAGCTGCTCAGGAGGCTGAAGTGGGTGAATCACCTGCACCAGGGAGGCAGAGGTGGCAGTGAGCCAAGACCACACCACCGCATGCCAGTCTGGGTGACAGAGTGAGGTTCTGGCTCAAAAAAAAAAAAAATGTATGAAAATGCTTACGGCAGCATTATTCATAATAGCCAAAAAATAGAAATAATTCAGATGTTCAGATGTTCATCAAATGATTAATGGATAAAGACCACATAGTGGCTGGGTGCGGTGGTTCACACGTGTAATCCCAGCACTTTGGGAGGCCGAGGTGGGCAGATCATGAGGTCAGGAGATCGAGACCACCCTGGCTAACACGGTGAAACCCCATCTCTACTAAAAATACAAAAAATTAGCCGGGCGTGGTGGCGGGCACCTGTAGTCCCAGCTACTCAGGAGGCTGAGGCAGGAGAATGGCATGAACCCAGGAGATAGAGCTTGCAGTGAGCCGAGATCACACCACTGCACTGCAGCATGGGCAACAGAGCAAGATTCCATCTAAAAAAAAAAAAAAAAAACCATGTAGTATATTCATACATTAGAATATGATTTGGTTATAAAAAGGAACAAAGTACTCATTCATGCTGCAACATGGGTGAATCTTGAAAACATTATGCTACGTGGAAGAAGGCAGACACAAAAGAGTACATATTGCATAACTCTACTTATATGAAATCCCCATAATAGGTAAATCTAGGCCAGGCGTGGTGACTCACGCCTGTCATCCCAGCACTTTGGGAGGCCGAGGCAGGTGGATCACTAGGTCGAGATTGAGACCATCCTGGCTAACATGGTGAAACCTCATCTCTACTAAAAATACAAAAATTAGCTGGGCATGGTGGTGCACACCTGTAGTCCCAGTTACTCAGGAGGCTGAGGCAGGATAATCACTTGAACCCAGGAGGTGGAGGTTGCAGTGAGCCGAGATCATGCCACTGAACTCCAGCCTGGTAACAGAGTGAGACCATGCCTCAAAAAAAAAAAAAAAAAAAAAAGGTAAGTCTATAAGAAATAAAGAGTGGCTCCTAATGTCTATGGGGTTTCTTTTTAGGATGACGAAAATATTTTAATACTGTCCTTATGAACTCTTCCAATACATTAAGCACTATTAAATTGTAAACTCTAAATGGGTGAGTTGTATGGTTGATAAAGTTATTAAATCACAATCCAGGGGCTGAGATTAAAAGAGAAGAAAAAACAATCCATATAGTGTCTGTTTATAATTTTCATTTTTTCTATACCCCCACCCCCCATCCTCCTCCTTTTCTTTGAGACAAGATCTCACTCTGTCACCCAGGCTGGAGTGCAGTAGCTGATAATAGCTCACTGCAACAAGCTGAAAATTGTAAAAGGTAGAATAACTGTACCTTTTCTGTTTATTGGCTCCTTTTCCTCAACTTATAAATATTTTAAGGTTGAAATTGCCTTTGCAAAATTATGACAATAAGAGAAATCTGACATAGTTGACTCCATCTTGCTTCAGACCTCCAAGCTGTCCTTGGTCATTTCTGTGCATAGGCCTAGCTAACCTTGGGAATAATTTAGTTTATAATTTAACTTGAAAGAAAGGATGATAACAGTCCCTCCCTAAAACTAACACCCTCCTTGCTTAGGGACCAAAAGCAGCCTTTGCAAGACTTTAATTTTGTTTTTTCTTTTTTTTTTTTTTTAGACAGAGTCTTCCTCTGTTGCCCAGGCTGGAGTGCAGTGGCACAATCTCAGCTCACTGCAGCCTCTACGCTCCTGGGTTCATACGATTCTTCTGCCTTAGCCTCCCAAGTAGCTGGGATTACAGGTGAGTGCCACCACCCTCAGCTAATTTTTGTATTTTTAGTAGAGATGGGGTTTCACCATATTGGCTAGGCTGGTCTTGAACTCCTGACCTCAGGTGATCCACCCACCTTGGCTCACAAAATGCTAGGATTCCTGTTGTGAAGGCCACAAAAATAGGATTATGGGAGGGACCTGAGTTCTACTAAAATGTAGGAGTAGTTTCTATAATCTCTTACTGCCCAGGAATCATGTGGCCAGAGATCACAAGATTTGTGACTTCCATAGATAACATCACTATTGTGGAACCTAAGATTGGTTTTTAAAGATTTTTTTCAGACTGACCCCACCTGGACTCATGACTCATGACTCAGCTGATCCTTTGGCCCCATGAGAGGCGGACTCAGTGCAGGAGGATTGTTTTCCACATCCCTATGATCTCATCCTCAGCCAATCAGTAGCAGTCATTCCCTAGCCCCTGCCCAACAAATTGTCCATAAAAACCCGAACCTCTGAGCCTTCAGGGAAACTGATTTGAGTGTTAGCTTTAGTTGAGTCTCATGGGCTGGCTTTGTGTCAAGTAAACACTCTACTACAATGTTGCCCCAGTAAATTGGTTTTGTCTGTGCAGCAGGCAGGACGAACCCTTCTGACGATTATAAGGTTGCTTCAATCTTATGAGAAAAAAAAAATTACCTAGCTCTTTCCGTCATTGTTCTTTGATTGGTGTCCTTCCTTTCCACCTCATTAACCAATGCACTCTGATTTCCAGCACCAGGGCCCCTACCCACAACTATTCATACTGAGGTTAAAATGGCCTTCAGGGCTGGGCATGGTGGCTCATGCCTGCAATCCCAGCACTTCGGGAGGCCAAGGTAGGAGGATCACCTGAAGTCAGGAGCTCGAGACCAGCCTGACCAACATGGAGAAACCCTGGCTCTACTAAAGATACAAAATTAGCCGGGCATGGTGGCGCATGCCTGTAATCCCAGTTATTCAGGAGGCTGAAGCAGGAGAATCGCTTGAATCTGGGAGGTGGAGGTTGTGGTAAACCGAGATTACACCATTGCACTCCAGTCTGGGCAACAAGAGCGAAACTCTGTCTCAAAAAAAAAAAAAAAAAAAGACTTCCGGCCAGGCATGGTGGCTCATACCTGTAATCCCAGCACTTTGAGAGACCAAGGTGGATGGATCACCTGAAGCTGGGAGTTTGAGACCAGACTGGCCAACATGGTGAAACCCTGTCTCTACTAAAAATACAAAAAAAAAAAAAAATTAGCTGGGCATGGTGGCATACGCCTGTACTCTCAGCTGCTCAGGAAGCTGAGGCATGAGAATTGCCTGAGCCTGGGAGGCAGAGGCTGCAGTGAGCCTCTGCACTCCAGCCTGGGCGACAGAGTGGATTCTGTCTCAATAAATAAATAAATGACCAAATCCAAGGGATTCAGTCCCCATCTTGACCTCTTGGGGTAATTTATCACTGTTACATCCATCTGGAAACTGTTTCCTTACTCCTATGAACCAAAAAGTATCTGAGACAGATCACAATCAATCTAGTTTATTTTACCAAGGTTAAGGACATCCCAAAAGACCTAAAAACAGAATCAAAGAAACAGTCAGTGGCCTGTGCCTTTCTCCAAAGATGATTTTGAAGGCTTCAATATTTAAAGGGGAAATGTGGGCTGCAGGGAACAGAGGGAGGGTACAGTAATCCACATGTTTCAAAAGAAAAGGAGCAGGGAGGGGAATGGTCAATTATGTATTAATCTCACGCTCAGTCAATGGGCACTTTACATAAGATAAAATGAGGCTGGGCGAGGCGACTCATTCCTGTAATCCCAGCACTTTGGGAGGCCGAGGCGGGCAGATCACCTGAGGTCAGGAGTTCCAGACCAGCCTGACCCACATGGAGAAACCCCGTCTCTACTAAAAATACAAAATTAGCCAGGTGTGGTGGCAGGTTCCTGTAATCCCAGCTACTCGGGAGGCTGAGGGAGGAGAATCACTTGAATCTGGGAGGTGGAGGTTGTGGTGAACTGAGATTGTGCCACTGCACTCCAGCCTGGGTGACAGAGCAAGACTCTGTCTCAAAAAAAAAAAAAAAAAAAAAGATAAAGCTATCTGTTTAGGAACAAAAGCAAGCCAGTTTCTTGCTTTCAGCTTAATTTTTTTCTTTTGGCAGAGTAAACTGGGGTCCCAAGTTTATTTTCCTTTCGTACTCTCAAGACACCAATCTCTCCTTGTTCTCCTCTGGCCAAGTCTCAAGTCTCTCTCCCTTTCTGCCAACTCCTTAAAGGTACAAGTTTCATAGGATTTTCAACCCTAACGTTTTTTCTATTTCACTTAAAAGACCTTTTTCTGGGTCAACTCATTAGTCATGGCTTCAATTACTGAACTCTCAACAGAATTTGGCTCTCACCCTGCTATGAACTTTAGGGCAATGGTTTATTCTTATTTATTTATGTATTTGTCTATTTATTTATTTATTGAGACTGGTTCTGGCACTGTCACCCAAGCTGGAGTGCAATGGCATGACTGTAGCTCACTGCAGCCTGGAACTCCTGGGCTCAAAGGAGCTTCTTGCCTCAGCCTCCTGAGTAGCTGGGACTACAGGCGCACATCACCACATTAGGCTATTTATTTATTTATTTATTTGAGACAGGGTCTCACTATGTTGCCCATGCTAGTCTCAAACTCCAGGCCTCAAGTAATCCTTGAGCCTCATCTCCCAAAGTGCTGGGATTACAGGCATAAGCTACCATGCCTGGCCCATAGTTTCAACTGTTTACAAAGTGACTCCACCCGTATGTTCCATTGACACATCACAATTATATGTTTACATATCAACTCACTATCTTCCCCTGAGAGTAGCATCTCCACCTGTTGTCCCCATTTGGTTCCATTATCCATCAGTTACCAAAGTCATCACTAGATTCCATTATCTCCTGCCTCAGCCCCGAGATTCAAAGTCACTCAACCCTACGGTTTCTGCCTCCTTCGCAGTCCTTAAATCCATCTCCTTTTCACCATCCTGCCCCAGTTTATCTATTTGGGGGGTGGCATTGAGGGAGGAAGAGGGATGTGCATCAGAACCACCTGTATAATGTTCTTAAGGAAACATACAAGCCCAGCATGGTGGCTCACACCTGTAATCCTAATGCTTTGGTAGGTTAAGGCAGGATGATCGCTGGAGGCCAAGAGTTTGAGACCAGCCTGGGCAACACAGCAAGACCCCATCTCTACAGAAAATTTAAAAAATCATTTGGGCATGATGGTGCATGCCCTTAGTCCCAGCTGCTTGGGAGGCTGAGGCAGGAGAATCGGTTGAGCCTATGGGTTTGAGGTTACAGTGAGCTATCATCGCACCACTGCACTCCAGCCTAGATTACAAAGTGAGGTCTCTCAAAAAATTAAATAATAAACAAACAAATAACCATTACATACCCTGCCCCATCTCCAGAGATTCTGAACCTGTATACACTCTTCCTTATCTTCACTGTCCTTAACCCATTTTCAACACGGCTGGCAGAATGATCCAATGATCCTTCAAAAATGCAACCTCTCTGTTTAGCCTTTCAGTGAGTCACTAGGATGAAAGTTCAAACTCCTCTCAAACCCGTCACCTTAGGTTCTTGCCCACAGCTTCCACCTCATCTGCTGCCACTCCCTATGGATATCCCACACTCAATCCTTATCAAATGGTAGTACTTGCTGTTCCTGGAACATGCCTTCTTTCCTCACCTTAGTGTTCTCTTCTCTGTGGATATCCTCTGTGATATCTTTCCACTTGATAGTCACTTTGTTCAAAACACCTCTCCTGACTTCTCTAGGCAATTAGTTATTTCTGTCACAGGTGTTGGAGCCAGAGCAACTCCATTTTGAATACAGGCTGAGACCTACTGGGCTGTATTGCCAGGTTAGGTATTCCTAGTCACAGGATGAGTTAGGAGGTCAGCACAAGATATAGATCATAAAGACTCAGCTGATGAAACAGGATGTGATAAAGAAACCAGCTGGCCAGGCACGGTGGCTCAGCAGACAGATCACGAGGTCAGTAGTTCAAGACCATCCTGGCCAACATGGAGAAACTCAGTCTCTACTAAAAAATATACCGGCCGGGTGCGGTGGCTCACGCCTGTAATCCCAGCACTTTGGGAGGCTGAGGCGGGTGGATCACGAGGTCAGGAGGTCAAGACCAGCCTGGCCAAGATGCTGAAACCCCGCCTCTACCAAAAATATAAAAAAATTAGCCGGGTGTGGTGATGGGCGCTTGTAATCCCAGCTACTCAGGAGACTGTGGCAGATAATTGCTTGAACCCGTGAGGCGGAGGTTGCAGTGAGCCGAGATCTCCCCACCGCACTCCAGCGACACAGCGAGACTCATGACACAGCGAGACTCCGTCTCAAAAAAGAAAGAAAAAAAAAAAACAAATTTAGCCAGGTGTGGTGGCATGCGCCTATAGTCCTAACTACTCGGGAGGCTGAGGCAGGAGAATCACTGGAATCTGGGAGGCGGAGGTTGCAGTGAGTCAAGACCGTGCCATTGCACTCCAGCCTGGGTGACAAAGCGAGACTCCGTCTCAAAAGAAAAAAAAAAAGAAACCAGCCAAAACCCACAACAACCAAGATGGTGATGAAGGTGACCTCTAGTTGTTCTCACTGTTTATTGTACACTAATTATAATGCATTAGCATGATAAAAGACACTCCCACCAGTGCCATGACCGTTTACAAATATCACAGCAACATCCAGGAGTTATCCTATGTAGTCTAAAAGGTGGAGAAATTCTCAGTCCTGGGAAATCCTTGCCCCTTTCCTAGACAATTTTCAAATAACCCTCTCCATAGTTAGCATGTAATCAAGAAATAGCCATAAAAATAGCCAACAAGGCTGGGCGCAGTGGCTCACGCCTGCAATCCCAGCACTTTGGGAGGCAGATGGATCACTTGAGATCATGAGTTTGAGACCAGCCTGGCCTACATGGCGAAACACCATCTCTACTAAAAATAAAAATTAAAAAATTAACTGGGTGCGGTGGCACGCGTCTGTAATCCCAGCTACTCCGTGGGCTGAGGGAGGAGAATCGCTTGAACCCGGGAGGTGGAGGTTGCAGTGAGCCGAGATCATGCCATTGCACTCCAGCCTGGGTGACAGCGAGACTTCAGCTCAATTAAAAAAAAAAAAGAAAAAGAAAAAGCCATCAGTAGCCCTCAGTGCTGCTCTGCCTATGGAGTAACCATTCTTTTATTTCTTTACTTCTCTAATAAACTTGGTTTCACTTTATGGGCTTGTCCTGAATTCTTTCTTGTGCAAGATCCAAGAACCCTCTTTTGGGGTCTGGATTGTGACCCTTTCCAGTAACATTTCCTCTTCTCTGTTCCCACAATACTTTGTCCATATAGTGATTCTGTATTTATTAGTAGATAATTACAAATATTTTTGTTTATACAATGTCTTACCCCCTAAACTGTCAATAGATTTTGTTCAATTTATTTTTATATGCTCTAATATAGAGCCTGGCACATAATGTATATTCAACAAATGTTAACTGAATAAATTTTCAAGGGAATAAGTTTTAATTTCTATCTTTCTGATTGCTTAGTGTTTAATATATTATAAAAAATATTATTCAGGCCGAGCACGGTGGCTTATGCCTGTAATCCCAGCACTTTGGGAGACCAAGGCAAGGGGATCACCTGAGGTCAGGAGTTTGAGACCAGCCTGGCCAATATGATGAAACCCTGTCTCTACTAAAAAATACAAAAATTAGCCGGGCATGGTGGCACGTGCCTGTAGCCAGAGCTACTTGGGAGGCTGAGGGAGGAGAATGGCTGGAACCCGGGAGGCAGAAGTTGCAGTGAGCCGTGATCATGCCACTGCACTCCAGCCTGGGCAACAGAGCAAGACTCCGTCTCGAATAAATAAACAAATAAAAATAAAAACTACGATGCACTTTCAGGATAGCATGCTCTTTGGATCTCTTTAAATAGTGACAGTTTATATTTGAACAGTATCTTTCATTTTTCAAAGCACTTTCCCCCAACATTTTATTATGAAAATCTCCAAATATATGGAGGAAAAATAATTGTAAGTGAACACTCGTGTCAGGACTCAGAAACCGATACCCCAAAATGTGGGGCTTTGACATGTTGAATGGAAGCCTCAAGGTCTCTCTGACCTCACTGCCCTGCACCATCTCTCCCAAAGCACAGGATGAAGTTGAAGTTCCTTTATCTGGCTACGATCCAGACCCACCAAAAGGAACAATTGTTTTTTCTTCCCCTCTCTGTAAGACCAAAAATGTAACCACCCGAAAAGACCCTTTCACAAGATAATGTGCAAGTTCATCCCTGTGCCCTGATCCATTCACTTTCCCTAGTCATCCCCTCAACACAATGCCTCTGCTCCTCTCTCCCCAAGTCTGTTTGCCAGGATGGTAGACAAGCTTCTGAACCCCGTCGGGCATGTGTTTCTCCCTGTGCACACGTTAATAAATGCATATGCCTTCTCTCCCATTAATCTGCCTTTTGTGAGATGATTTTTCAGTGAACTTCAGAGGGCAAAGGGAACATTTTTCCCATGGTCCCTATACCCATATATACCCACTACCTAGATTCAAAATCAACATTTTGCTATATTTGCAAAACACTTTTCATAGGCTAATTTTATTATCACCTTAAAAAAAATTTTCTTTTTACAAGTACTACTCCTTGTGGAGCAGGGCTACCCCGTAGGCAGTGTGCCCAGAGTAGCTTATTATCACCTTTTACTTCACCTAATGACTAAGGTGTGATTCTATGTTTTATAGATAAGGAAACTGAAATTGAGGCTTTAATGACTTCCAAGGAGCTTATCTGCCAGAAGTTGTAATCAACTTGTGCCAGTTGATCTGTCCACACCCTCTAGGAGTTAGACACCTCTAGGTCTGAAAAATATTTAGAATATTCCTGTGATGAAAAGTTTGCAATTCCACAACATAGGGGAATCAGTAAAATCATGGGAAAACCAACAGAATACATTTCTAACTCATGAATCATTCAGAGAAGAATCCAGTCTTGGGTTTTCCCTCCCCCTCATCCCATTTCTATTCCTGATTAGTCATCATTTCCTGCCCAGCCTATCTGAGATGTTTCTTCCATCCTTTCTTTTCCAGTAACAGTAACCTGATGCAGATCTACAGTATGTTATCTCAGCTGATTTCCTTTCTGCCTTTTCATGAACCAGAGACATGTGATTTCCAATTAAAGCACAGCCCTGACCATATCCTTGCCCAGCTTACAAAACGTCAACGGCTCGAAGCTATCTACCGAGTTAAGCCTACTATAATCCCCCTCCTTCTACACTACAACCTATCCACGCATCTGTCCTCTTACTCCTTAGCTTCCATCTTACATGAATGACTAAGAGTTGTTTCCCCAAATACACCCTTATTTACTTTTTTCATTTATAATTCACCACCGCCCCCACCAAAGTTTCACGTGGGTAAATTCTAGACCTTCACGTCATAGGCCAACTCAAATGCCAATCCTTCTAATGTACCTTCTAGAGATCCCGGGCCTGTTGTCATCTCTATCGCCAATCTTTGGCATCTTGTGGCACTAATCTCAGTCTACCTTGTTGAGCTTTCTGATCTGATTTCCCTTGCCACCTTCTTCTGCTCCCTTTGCCTAAGTGTAACACCTCTGAGGAAAGGGACGCTGTTTTAATCACCGTCGCCTCGCACATAGTCGGTGCTTTATTGTGCTTAATGTCGTTTAACGCAACACATCCTGCCGAGGGGGTCGGAGGCGGACGACTTTTGCTGTATCCACACAGACCCGCGCATGCACACACGGACGCCATCTGCAACTCTGACAGACACGTGTCCCCTGGGCCACAGCCCTGGAACTGTCTCGGGATTCCCAGCCTGTGGGCGTTTCCATGCTGGCCAGCGGAAGGGGACGCTTTTTGCTTCAGAACTGCTTCAACGGATATCTCTTACTTTAGACCGCCTACAGATTCTACCCGATAAATCAGCCTAAGCTCTGCTTCCTTTTAAAACAGCATTACGCCGGGTCGAGGGAGCCCGGCGTGGCCGCGCAGTGGCCGGGTCCCGCGGATCCCCCTCCACCTCCCACTTGGTAGCGCCCGCTTTGTCAGCGCGCAGCGCTAGCCGAACGGCCTGCAGCTCTCGCCAGGTCTCACAGCAGACGGTGCCGACGCAGCGCTCTGGCGCCTCACTCTCCGGCTCTGCTGCCCGGGATTTCCCCAGGACCTGCGCCGCGCGAGAAGGAGCCTGGGAGCATCCGCCCAGACTGCTCGGACAGTCGGCTCGACTCGCTGCCCTCGGCCCCAGCCGGGCTCCGCGTTGGTGGCGGCGGTGCCCGGCATGTTTCATAGTCCGCGGCGACTCTGCTCGGCCCTGCTGCAGAGGGACGCGCCCGGCCTGCGCCGCCTGCCCGCCCCAGGGCTGCGCCGCCCGTTTTCCCCGCCGGCGTCTGCTCCCAGGCCCGCATCCCCCAGGCTGCTGGCGGCGGTCTCGGCGGCCTCGGGCGCCGCGAGGTCGTGTTCCCGAACAGGTGAGTGCACCCCATTTCTGGGCGGAGAACGCCACGGCCGCCAACGCTCGGCCGCCACCTGGAGACAGCGCGGAATGAATGGGAAGCCCGGGGCTGCAGTTCGTGGGATCTGGCCTGAAACCTTCCCGGAGCAACCTTTTCTGTTCGCTTTTTCCTCTTTCCCTGTCCCCCGACTTGCCTGGGGCTTGCATCAAAGCTGGTAAGAAATGGGAGGCTGTATTCAGGTTCTCGCTTGACCCTTGGAGGCCGTGCTTTCAGAATTTCTTGCTCTTGACCTACGTTAAATTTCCCCCTTCCGAGGCTACGAGTTACTATTTTGGTTACACTTTTTATTGCACGGAAATTAACGGAAATTTTTATGGAAAAAAATCTAAATGATGCTTATTTGTTCATATGGCTTTCGTGGTCTAGATATTAAGTTTTTTAAGTCGTGATAACACATTGATTCATTTAACGTTTCTTTTTCTTTCTTTTTTTTTTTTTTTTTTTTTTTTTGAGACGGAGTCTCACTCTGTCACCCAGGCTGGAGTGCAGTGGCAGGATACCGGCTCACCGCAACCTCCGCCTCCCGGGTTCAAGCGATTCTCCTGCCTCAGCCTCCCGACTAGCTGGGATTACAGGCGCCCGCCACCACGCCTAGCTAATTTTTGTATATTTAGTAGAGACGGTGTTTCACCATTTTGGCCAGGCTGGTCTTGAACTCCTGACCTCGTGATCCACTCACCTCAGCCTCCCAAAGTGCTGGGATTACAGGCGCGAGCCATCGCACCCGGTCATTTTACGTTTCTTTGGATTTTTTTTTCTTTTTTGGAGACTTCAACTCTTTTTTTTTTTTTTTTTTTGAGACAGAGTCTCGCTGGTCGCCCAGGCTGGAGTGCAATGGCGCGATCTCGGCTCACTGCAAGCTCCGCCTCCCGGGTTCACGCCATTCTCCTGCCTCAGCCTCCCGAGTAGCTGGGACTACAGGCGCCCGCCGCCTCGCCCGGCTAATTTTTTGCATTTTTAGTAGAGACGGGGTTTCACCGTGTTAGCCAGGATGGTCTCGATCTCCTGACCTCGTGATCCGCCCGCCTCGGCCTCCCAAAGTGCTGGGATTACAGGCTTGAGCCACCGCGCCCGGCCTGACTTCAACTCTTAATACTTAACATAATTTTGTGTCCTGTGTACCTAAGATCTTGTAAAAGTGAGGCCTTAGTTTCACCAACAGCTGTTTTTATACATCATAGTAATTACCCTTTTTTTTCCCCTTTTTAGCCACCTCTGTTTCTGCCTGGGCACACATTACCGTGGCCACAAATTACATACAAATTAATTATACTTTTAACATTGATAAATTTTTTCTTTCAAAACTAGGCAATACATAGCATTTTTTTTTTTTCCGAGAGGGAATTTTGCTCTTGTTGCCCAGGCTGGAGTGAAATGGCGCGATCTTGGCTCACCGCAACCTCCGTCTCCGGGTTCAAGCAATTCTCCTGCCTAAGCCTCCCGAGTAACTGGGATTACAGGCATGCACCACCACGCCTGGCTAATTTTTGTATTTTTAGTAGAGATGGGGTTTCTCCATGTTGGTCAGGCTGGCCTCGAACTCCCGAACCCAGGTGATCCGCCCGCTTCCGCCTTCCAAAGTGCTGGGATTACAAGCGTGAGCCACCGCGCCCGGCCTATAAAGTTTTAAAAATAGGCCGGGCGTGGTGGCTCACGCCTGTGATCCAGCACCATGGGAGGCCGAGGCGGCTGGATCACCTGAGGTCAGGAGTTCGTGACCATCCTGGCCAACGGGTGTGGGCGTGGTGGCACTCGCCTGTAATATCCCAGCTAAGAGGCTGAGGCAGGAGAATCGCTTAAACCCGGGAGGCAGAGGTTGCAGTGAACCTCTGGAGATCGCACCATTGCACTCCAGCCTTGGCGACAAGAGTGAAACTCCGTCTCAAAATAAAATTAATAAAAATTTTAAAATGCATATATATATGCATTTTATATATATATAATCGTTTTATATATATACATATATTTTTATATATATGTATATATATAAAACGATTATCTGGAATGTGATTGAAGCCAGTACTTTAAACTCTATTTGCATTGCTGGCGGATGTTTAGATATTTCCCAAACTAGTTTCAAACTCCTGGCCTCAGGCTATCCTCAGACTCTGGAGTAGTGGAGATTTGCAGGTGGAAGCCAACCACGCCCAACTTAGTTGTAAAATTAGGATGTTGAATTGGTTGCTAGAGACTCTGAACTATATTGTTCCTTAGAATAAACTTGACAGTTAGATTCCCCACCCCCACCCCCAGTTTCGTAGGAATGTGGCACATTGTGAAATAACTGCCAGAATGGGTATACCACCTGATAACTTTTTTCTTGCTGGAAATTTTAAGAACTACATTGTTAGGTTTGAGGTAGGAAAAGTAAAAGAAAACGAGATGATGTCTTTTGTACCAGCTTTTATCTTAAATTCCCTCAGTCTCAGAGGCAGGGTTAGTAGGTGCCTCTTGGGAATACAGTTAGCTTGTGTAAAACAGATAGAGATGGCTGTGTTATCTGAGCAATTACTGTTATCTGAGTAATAAATATCAGGTCAGATTGGAATGTTGGGCTTTTGACTCAAAGTGTTGAATGAACTTCTTTTAAGAAATCTCCTGAAACCCCCTAGTTTTACAGATTAGGAAATTGAAGGACTTTATGGTACTTAAACTTTTGTAGGCAGTTACTGTAAAGTCTAGACATTTTTCCTGTATCATGCAGTTTTAGCTTCGGCTTGTTGGAAGAAACATGTGCGTGCATTGATTCATTCATTGCTTGTTCACTCATTCCAGATCTTTACAGAATGTCTCACACAATGTAGGTGCTTTATTATAGGAGCTAAAAAGAACATGAGCTTTTTAGTCAGTCCCTAAGGAGTTTACTGCCCAGTAAGAGATGAGATTTGCACAAAGAAATGGCTGTTCAATGAAATGAAACACCTTTTATTCTCTGGACTTGGAAATGGCACAAGGGTGCAGGAAAGCAGGAAGTCCCTTTTAGGCTTCTAGAAGTGGATGGCATTTCAGCTGGCTCTTGAAGCATGGTTAGTATTGGAAGAGATTACTATAAAGCATTTTGTTTGGAAAAAGCAGGCATAAATGCAGAAAGGCATGAGACACAGATGAGGAAGGGTGAGAGAAGAGGCACTTTGCAAAATGGACATTGTTTTCCAAAGAGCCTCAGAGCCAGCACTAAGTACTTTTTAATTTTAATTTTAATTTTTTTTGAGACAAGGTCTCGCACTGTTGCCCAGGCTGGAGGGTAGTGGCACCACCTCTGCTCACTGCAAACTCCACCTCCCAGGCTCAAGCAATTCTCCTGTCTCAGCCTCCGGAGTAGCTGTGACTACAGACACACCGCTGTGCTGGGCTAATTTTTGTATTTTTAGTAGGAACGGGATTTCAACACGTTGCCTAGGCTCTCTCATCAGCTCTGGTGATCCACCTGCCTTTGCCTTCCAAAGTGCTGGGATGACAGGCATGAGCCACTGCGCCCAGCCTATTAAGTGCATTTTTAAAATGCAGATTCTTAGATCCTACTATAGACCTATTAAGTCTGAGTCATTCATGATGGGCCCTGGATTCCACATAACCAAATGAAATGACAAAAAGAATAACTCCAGATTGTTATTCTATGCCCTCAAATTTGGACATCTGGCACCCATATGTGAGAGAGACATTTAAGGAGCCGAAAACTCCTCTCCACTCCTGAGCCTTTTGATGGGGAGTGGTGAGTCCCAACACCTGTCCACATTTGCTAGTCAGTTCCTGCATAACTTAATGCCCCTTGGCAGTTGGTGGTTATTGGGAAGATAAGTACAGTCCCTTTGGAGTTATCAGATTCCAGGTTTTTAGAATTAAAAGGTGACCTTGGGGATGATCTCGGTGTTTGGCTTTCTTTTCGCAAGGATAGCAGCCCCCATAAGAAGTAGCAGTTGCCACAGTTACTGTACTGGATGAAACAAACGCAGTTGGAAGTCATCCGTGGGTTTATAAATGCTATCCTCCACATCCCTCCTCAGAGAATGAAGAGTTGGCTGAGCTACTGTTCTCTACCATTAGAACATTTGCTTTTTTCATGGTACAATTTTAAAGGCAAATGCCACCAACTCATTTGAGAAGGCAGCTTTATTTAATATGTCCTTTAACTATGTGAGTAAACTGCTGATGAGAGAAGAAATGGGAAAGCTTGTAATTATCAAGCTGCTATGGAATAAATTGCTTTCCTTGTGGGAAAACTAATGTATGATTTTTCTGTTAGGATTCAACGGCAACAGTTTAAATATGGTGAACTGGGGTTCTTTGGGATTAATAACCATGGCTCCAGATTCACATTCCACACACTTAACATTTGCAAATCATTTAACCTTGCTTGCTGTCTCAACACTAGACTTTACTTAGAACAAATAAGATGAATTGATAGCAATTTATCCACAAGCTTTATTGAACAGTACATGTAAAATGCGACATGACTAATTGCAGCGGGAGTTGGAAGAGAAATCGGTATGGCTGAATTTGTCAAGAAACACTTTGCTTTGAATTAGGTGAAAAAGGAGGGTGCTTTGGAAGGGGACAGGTTGCAGGGTGAGGGGGCTAGGCAGAGAAGACCACACACTGCCTAGAAGAAGGTGGAGCATGCAGGAGCTGTGGCAGGCATCTTAGGAAAAGAGGTATAATCAGAATCCTTTGGGACACTTGTTAAAATGCAGATTTCTGGTCTTTCACCCATCTTGAATCAGTTTCCTGTGGAGAAGTCTGGTGGAGTACATATTTAACAAGTGCCCCAGGGGATTCTTCCAAAAAGATTAGGGAGTATTCATGAGCTCTGCCCCTCCTTTCCCCAAAGGTACTTATTCCTGGAAAGCTTGAGAAGCTCTGGAGAGGATTCTGGAAGAGCCTGAAGACCTTTGGCTGGGCATAGTGGTTCATGCCTGTAATCCCAGCACTTTGGGAGGCCGAGGCACGAATCACTTGAACTCAGGCGTTCAAGACCAGCCTGGGCAACATGGTGAAACCCTATCTGTACTAAAATTTAAAAAAAAAAGAAAAAAAAAAAAAGCCCAGTGTAGTGGTGCACACCTGTACATCCCAGCTGCTTGGGAAGCTGAGGCAGGAGAATCACTTGAACCCGGGAGGAGGAGGTGTCAGTGAGCCGAGATTGCACCATTGCACTCCAGCCTGGGTGATAGAGTAGGAGCAATACTCTGTCTCTAAAAAAAAGAATCTTTGAGCTTGGGGCCTAAGGCAATTCAAGAGACCCCTGAGCAAGAACGTTGACCCCCAACAAAAGCAGCTTTAAAACAAATTTGTATATTTTGTCGAGATGGTTTTGCCATGTTGCCCCAGCTGGTCTCAATCCTGGGCTCAAACAATCCTCCCACCTCAGCCTCCCAAAAGTACTGGGATTACAGGCATGAGCCATCACGCCCTGCCAAAAGCAGCTTTTAAGAAAGGGAAGAAATTCCAGGGCGAGGCACAGTGGCTCACGCCTGTAATCCCAGCACTTTGGGAGGCCAAGGCAGGTGAATCACCTGAGGTCGGGAGTTAGAGACCAGCCTGACCAACATGGACAAACCCTATCTCTACTAAAAATACAAAATAAGCCGAGCGTGGTGGCGCATGCCTGTAATCCCAGCTCCTCAGGAGGCTGAGACAGGAGAATTGCTTGAACCCGGTGGAGGTTGTGGTGAGCCGAGATCGCGCCGTTGCACTCCAGCTTGGGCGATAAGTGTGAAACTCCATCTCAAAAAAAAAAAAAAGAAAGAAAGAAAAGGGAAGAAATTTGCATATTAATGAAAAGTTCAGTGAGAGGAAACTTGAGACTGACATTATAATGGGAGTGTGTATCCATGTAGTCGTATAACTTATAGAGTGGGATAATCAAGGAGGTTTCTATAATGTTTACTAAAAGGGAGGCAATTGTGTTCTGGCTTCTTGGAGTTAGGAAGGGAGATACAGCATCTGTATTTGCTGTCAGGAGTCACTGGTGACTAATCAGAGTTTATAGGGCTTTGATAGCCACTTAAGTGGTGGTTATACTTCAGTAAATACTTAGAAACTTGAAGGACAGTGTGCATGGGTGTTTAGCCTCATAGTAAACCTGTTTGGACGTTCGTGGAAAGCAGCTAAGATACTTTTTATTTATCGTTATTCTTAGAATGGGAGAAAATCAGCCTTCCCACGGAGGGAGTGAGACCTCAAGTGAAAACCTTAGCTGTCCTCTGGCCCTGTGGGGCCTCAAAGCAGCACTTGAATCATATATTAATACTTAGCAAGAATTCCGTGTCAGCGATGTGGGCAACAGTGCCCAGGGGAAAGAAGGCTAAACAAAATTGGTACCATCCAATTTGAATGTCCCTATAACCATTTTTTTCTCCTTCCAGTATAGACAAAAAATGCATGGGCCCCATTCAGATCTTCTGGATTTTAATATCTCCAAGTGGGGCCTGAGCATCTGCTGATTCTGACGTAGGCCCCGGGTAGACACCAGCCATATACTGAAAACACAGGCGGACACCTGAGGAGGCTCGTTTTACTAAATGTTTAGAAGCCTGTTCTAAGTTTCTCAATGCATTGATGCGATTCTCCTGTCTTCAAAAGTTAGAGACCACTGTTGGATTGTGGAGAGTTGTGCAGAAAGGAACATTTTTATTTTATTTATTGTAGAGACGGGGTCTCACTGTTGCCCAGGCTGCTCTTGAGCTCTTGGCAAGTCCATGAAAATAAGTGCTTAGAAGTTATGATGCCGGCCGGGTACAGTGGCTCACGTCAGCACTTTGGGAGGCCAAGGAGAGGGGGGATCACTTAAGGTTAGGAGTTCGAGACCAGCCTGGGCAACATGGCAAAACCCTGTCTTTATGTAAAAATTAGCCAGATGTTAGTGGTGTGTGCCTGTAATCCCAGCTACTCGGGAGGCTGAGGCAGGAGAATTGCTTGAACCCAGGAGGTGAGGTTGCAGCGAGCTGAGATTGCACCACTACACTCCAGCCTGGGCAACTGCGAGACTCCATCTAAAAAAAAAAAAAAAGTTCTGATGCATCCGAAGTGACAATCAGAATTGTTCTGGAAGGATATCTGGGAAGTTTCTTGGTCTTGTTGCATCCTCTCCAGCTGTCTTCCTTTCCCTTTTCTATCTTTCCTCCAACTCTTGAGGTTCCAGTACCTAAACAGCTCAGTTTGCCGGTCTGCAAATATGCTTGTAAGTCCAAATATCTTGTCTAGTACAGGGTACAAAGTAAGTTACACTGCAGATTCTAATAATACCTGGGATATAATACTTTTCTATTTCCTCTTGTGTGTTTTGCTTTTATGGATGCTAACTATCATTGAAGTTCTGCTGAAGGAAAATGTTTATCTTTCAAATCTTGTAGGTCAAATAGACTCACTGAGACTTATTTCTATAATTAGTTTCTCTTTCAGGTGGTTCTGAAATTATGTTTGGAAATAGTTTTATGACAGTGTTTTTAATCTGATTTTTAAATTTTAATTTAATATTATTTTATTTTTTGAGATAGAGTCTTGCTCTGTTGCCCAAGCTGGAGTGCGATGGCGCAATCTCTGTTCACTGCAACCTCCGTCTCCTGGGTTCAAGCAATTCTCCTGCCTCAGCCTCCTGAGTAGCTGGGGATTACAGGTGCCTGCCACCACGCCCAGCTAGTCTTTTGTATTTTTAGTAAAGACTTAGGGTTTTGCCATGTTGGTCAGGCTTGTCTCGAACTCCTGACCTCAGGTGATCTGCCTACCTCGGCATTACAGGCGTGAGCCACCACGCCTGGCCTTGCCTCTGAATTTTTAAAGACCATTGTGAGTACTGATTATCTGTAGAGGCTTACAAGATGTCCTTATCTTTGGTATTCAAAAGTTCCATCAGGATAAATGTCTCAGCATCTGATGCGCCCATGCAATCGAAATGCATGCCTTAGCACGTGAAAAGTTAGTATCATTTCTCGGGTTATTTTGTCCACTGTATTGTCTCTTGTCCTCAGGTTCTTGAACTCCTATTAGATTGTTGGCCATGTGGATCTATCCTCCGTGTCTATTCATCCTTTTTTTTTTTTTTTTTTTTTAATTATTTTAGAGACCGTCTCCACTTTGTCACCCAGGCTGGAGTGCACTGGTGTGATCATAGCTCACTGTAACCTCTAACTCCTGGGCTCAAGTGATCCTCCCACCTCAGCCTCTGGAGTAGCTGGGACTATAGGTGTGCTCCACCACGTCTACCTACTTTTATTTTTTTGTAGAGACGGGTCTCAGCTCAGACTGGTCTCAAACTCCTGGGCTCAAGCAGTCCTTCTGCCTCTGCCTCCCAAAGCACTGGATTACAAGCATGAGGCACCAAGCCAGGCCTCCATTCATGTTTTAGTGTTTTTATCTCTTCTCTGTTTCATGAGATTTTCTGAAAATTTTTGTTCTGCAGTCATTTTAAATTCCTAGACATTTCTAGTTGTTTAATTGCTCCTTTTTTTCATAGAAGCCTGTTTTGTGTCTATAATGTCTCTTGTACTTTAAATATATCAAGATGTGTGTGCCTGTTTCTCCTTTAGGCCTCTTTCCTGGAGAGGAGGGGAGTTTGCCTGTTGTTTTGTTTGTTTGTTTTTTGAGATGGGGTCTCTCTTTGTCACTCAGGCTGGAGTGCTGTACCGTGATCTCCGCTCACTGCAGCCTCCATCAACCCGGTTCAAGCATTCCTCCCACCCCAGCCTCCCAAGTAGCTGGCACCACAGGCATGCACCACCATACCTGGCCCAATAATACAACAGTTACTGTATTTTTAGTAAAGACAGGTTTTCCCCATGTAGGCCAGGCTGGTCTCAACTGCTGAGCTCAAGTTATCCGCCCATCTCAGCATCCCAAAATACTGGGATTACAGGTGTGAGCCACCGTGCCCAGCCAGTTCGCATGTTCTGAATGGAAAGGTAATCTGGAGAGTGGGCAGCCAGGCTTCCTTGTTGAATGCATGAGAGGGAGCAGGCTGGCAACTACTGCCTTTGCCAAAGAAAGGAGGGTTTCCTTCTGTGTTCTTCAGTCCAACCCCTCCCCCGCTTTTTAAGACTGTCCTAGAGGTTCAGAGTTAGCTCCTGATCTGGTCTGCTTCTCTTTCAGGTCCATTCACCCTTGCAAGCCATTCTAAAGCTATCGCTCATTTGCTTTGGAGTATTCTTTGGTTCGATGGAGCATGCGAAAGCCACCCTTCCCAGCTTTGTCTGTGAGAGAGGGGACGTGTGTAACTAGTGCCACTGTTCACTTTCATTCTTGAATTGCCCTAACAGTTACCCCCTCAGCCTCTCCTGCCCTTTCTATTTGTTGATTCAGCTTGGAGTTTCTTCAAGGTGCTCTTGGGAAAACCACATTTACCTTTGGTAACTTGTACTGCCCCTTCCTTCACTCTGGTTTTTGTTAATTCAACCTTGTTTCTGTCTTTTTGGAATTCCTCCAAGTTTTTGCTCTATTGATGTCATGCATCCCTTCTTGTTTTCCAGTGTTATTGATGCATTCTTTAAAAAATTTTAAATAGGCTGGGTGTAGTGGCTCACACCTGTAATCCCAGCACTTTGGGAGGCTGAGGCGGGCAGATCGCCTGAGGTTGGGAGTTCTAGACCAGCCTGGCCAGGATGGTGAAACCCTGTCTCTACTAAAAATTAGCCGGGCATGGTGGCAGGTGCCTGTAATCCCAGCAGCTACTCATGAGGCTGAGGGAGGAGAATTGCTTGAACCCAGGAGGCAGAGGTTTCAGTGAGCCGAGATGGTGCCATTGCACTCCAGCCTGGGCAACAGAGTGAGACTCCGTCTCAAAAAAAAAAAAAAAATTAAGTATAGGTACTTTATTTCTTCAAGATCTTAGGAAGGAGAGAAAGTAAATGTATTTTGCTCTCTTGGCCTAGAACCAACCTGCCCAATTATATGCAACATATTCTTTTTTTTTTTTTTATGTGCCTTAATTATTCAAGCAGTGCTCTGGGAATTTGTATATGAAAATTGTTTCCCCTCTTTTTTAAGTGACTAAAAATCTTTTATTGGTTTTATGATATATATACAAATGGACTAGTGGTGAGCATAGCTGCCTTCCAAATGGACTATACAATTTTATTTTTTATTTATTTTTTTGATGGAGTCTTGCTCTGTCACGCAGGCTGGATGGAGTACAGTGGCGCAATCTCTGCTCACTGCAACCTCCGCCTCCCAGGTTCAAGTGATTCTCCTGCCTTAGCCTCCCAAGTAGCTGGGATTACAGGCATGCGCTACCACGCCCAGCTAATTTTGTATTTTTAGTAGAGATGGGGTTTCACCCTGTTGGTCAGGCTGGTCCTGAACTTCTGACCTCTGGTGATCCGCCCATCCCAGCCTCCGAAAGTGCTGGGATCACAGGCGTGAGCCACCGTGCCTGGCCAATTCTTTTAGGGATGGGGTCTCTCTATGTAGCCCAGGCTGAACTCAAACCCCTGGGTTTAAGGGATCTTCCTGCCTCAGCCTCCTGAGTAGCTGAGACTATAGGCATGTGTCACCATGTTTGGCTCATTGTTTAAAAATTTTTATACTTTTTTATTTTATTTATTTATTTTTTTGAGACGGAGTTTCACTCTTGTCACCCAGGTTGGAGTGCAGTGGCATGATCTTGGCTCACTGCAGACCCCACCTCCTGGGTTCAAGTTATTCTCCTGCCTCAGCCTCCCAAGTATCTGGGATTACAGGTGCACGCCACCACACCTGACTAAATTTTGTGTTTTTAGTAGAGATGGGGTTTTTGCCCTGTTGGCCAGGCTGGTCTTGAATTCCTGACCTCAGGTGATCTGCCCACCTCAGCCTCCCAAAGTGTTGGAATTACAGGTGGGAGCCACCATGCCTGACCTTTTGTTTTGTTTTTTTTTTTTTTTTTTTAATGAGACAGGGTCTTCCTCTCACCCAGACTGGAGTACAGTGGCGCAGAGACAGCTCACTGCAGGCTCAACCTCCTGGGCTCACGCAGTCCTCCTGCCTCAGCCTCCCAAGTAGCTGGGACCACAGGCGCATGCCACCATGCCTGGCTAAAGGCTCATTTTAATATAATGTAGAGCAGAGGTTGGCAACCTTTTTCCATAAAGAGCCAGCTAGTAAATATTTTAGACTTTCTGGGCCATATATCTGTCGCAGCTACTAAGCTCTGCGGTTATAGTGTGAAAGCAGCTGTAGACAGTACAATATGTAAACTTTATGATACTAAAATTTGAATTTCATATCATTTTCACATGTCACGACATATTACTGTTCTTAAGGTTCCCCCCCCCCCAACCATTAAAAAGTACAAAAGCGTTTCCTAGCTTGCAGGCAGCACAAAGACAGGATGCTGCCAGAGTTAGCTCATGGGTCACAGTCGGTAGATCCTGATCTAGAGAGGGCTCTGTACAGTCACCAGAAGGCTCCTCATAGTTTCATATTTCCACTCACAACTGTAAAAACACGTCATTTTTCCAAGTGCCCCAGAAATGTTAGTGATGGGGGATCACCAGATTTTTAGGTTTTGCCTTTTCACGTTTGTATTTCAGAGGAATGTGCTAGAAAAGCCCAGCTCGTGGAAATGATTTGTCAGCCAATAGACAATGGAGCACCAATCGAACATGTTAAACTAAGCATTTATCATGGAGGGATTTCCTTCTCCTTAGAGAGCTTTTCCATATGAGTCTGTCATGGCTGAAGGTATGGCTCAGTCTTGTCTGGATGACGCTTCAGCTTTCTTGTCTGGTCTGTGACTGCCTCCTGGCAAAGAGACTTGTTTGAATTGTCACGCTCAGTCTAGGTGCTTGTATTTTTAGACACGTTAGGTTGGGAGTTCTGACCTTCACTTGATCTCTCTGGTAATGCCATGCGGGTCGTGACACTGCTTTGTACACTCTGTGCTGTGCCAGTATGTGTGCTGTGATGACTGTGACGTCGACAGATGGAGGAGATGGAACTTGACCTCTGTGTCTTCCTGGTGTGAAGAATGGGCTGCTGTGTCTGTCCGGGGCCAGGCAGGACAGCTATATCGCAATTACCCTGACGCGGTATCAGCATGGCTGGAGATGCTGACGAGCAGCAGTCCAAGGTGCAGGTAACTTTCTCCAGGGCCAGCCCCCTTACTAGTTGTGCAATCTAGAGAAAGCTCTGCAGTTACCTGATCCATGCCTGGAAAGTGGTGAATATGATACCCACTTCACCAGATTTGAGACAGAATAATGAAAATAGTTGGAAGCAGTCTGGCACATTATCTCCAATGTTAATAATAGTCTCTTTTTTTTTTGAGACAGTTTTGCTCTGTCGCCCAGGCTGGAGTGCAGTGGTGCAATCTTGGCTCACTGCAACCTCCTCCCGGGTTCAAGCAATTCTCCTGTCTCAGCCTCCCAAGTAGCTGAGATTACAGGCACCCACCACCATGCCCAGCTAATTTTTGTATTTTTGATAGAGACAGAGTTTCACCATGTTGGTCAGTCTGGTCTCAAACTCCTGACCTCAAGTGATCCACCCACCTTGGCCTCCCAAAGTGCCAGGATTACAGGCATGAGCCACCACGCCCAGCTGAATAATAGCCTTCTCTTTATGCCTAGGAAAAAAGTGAGTTTTCCAGAATGAAACAGAATAGCTAACATTTAGCTAATCACTTAGGATGTGCCAAGTACCTCTAGTTTAACTCAATCCTCACACTAACCAAATAAAGTAGGTTACACTTATCCATATGAAGAAGATAATGAAGAAGCAGAGAGGTAAATAAGTTATCCAGGATCCTATTAGTAAAAAGTGGAGCCACGATTTGAATTCAGACAGCCTAACTTGAGTCCGTGCTTTAAGACTTGCCTCTGCTGAACCACAGGCTGAACTTCCTGGGGAGAGCTGAGGCTTCAGCTATAAGGCTCAGTACTCGAGGCAGGCCTGTCACAGTCAGTCAGTGACACTCAGTAACAGACTGGGAGCCTGGTCGGTCACTAACTAAAATATTTGATTTCTACCACACAGTAATATCTTCTTACCTTGGCACTTAGTTTATTTTTATTTTAAATTTAATAGCAGTGGGGTCTCACTACATTGCCCAGGCTGGTCTCAAGTTCTTGGGCTCAAGCGATCCTTCTGCCTAAATTGGCACTTAAAATCCAGTCTCTAGGATCTGGAAATTCATGTCATAAAAGCCCACATCATGTAAAATTTGAAGGTAACTGCATTCATTTGCCAGGTGGACCTTCAGGGGACATGTCACACTGTTTGAGTTTTGCTTTTCTTGCTGATGGGTGCACACCAAAGTTTCACAAAAATTTAGAAAGATAGTTACTTTTTTTTTTTTTTTTGAAACAGTCTTGCTTCTGTCGTCCAGGCTGGAGTGCAGTGGCGCAATCTTTGCTCACTGCAACCTCTGCCTCCCAGGTTCAAGCGATTCTTATGAACCTCAGCCTCCTGAGTAGCTGGGATTACAGGCACCTGCCACCAAGCCCAGCTAATTTTTTTGTATTTTTAGTAGAGACGGTGTTGTTGGCCATGTTGGTCTCCTGACCTCAGGTGATCCACCTGCTTTGCCCTTCCACAGTGCTGAGATTACAGGCGTGAGCCACCACGCCTGGCCTAGAGTTACATTTAATGGTAACTTAGGACCTCATTTACACTTCTGAACCTTAGTGTTCTTATCTATAAAGTGGTGTAAATAATGACCAATGGGTTCTTGAGCAGGTAACTGGTTACAGCAATTAAAAATGCTTGGTATACCATAAAAATGCTCCACCAATAAAAGGTGGTCCTCCATCAATGTTTGACAGAATTTTTTGGTACTTTGCTGTCACTTGCCATCTTTTATTAATTGTTTAAATCACTGGACTGGATCCTGGGGGAAATGGTAAATAAGAGAAACAGCCCCTGCCCTTGGGAGGCTTAAAGTCTCATGAGTAAAGGACAGAGGTCGTAGTTCAAATATCCAAGGGTACCCTAAGTAGGAAAAATGGGCCAGGTATAAGAAAAGAAGAGCCATTGGTTGATCCATAGAGCTAGGCCTGTTTGCTGTGAATCTTTGTTGATTCCTTCAATATATATTAAATAAATATATTGTATATCCAATATCCAGGCTGCTTTATTTATTTATTTATTTATTTATTTTTTTGAGACGGAGTCTCGCTCTGTCGCCCAGGCTGGAGTGCAGTGGCCGGATCTCAGCTCACTGCAAGCTCCGCCTCCCGGGTTCGGGCCATTCTCCTGTCTCAGCCTCCTGAGTAGCTGGGACTACAGGCGCCGGCCACCTCGCCCGGCTAGTTTTTTGTATTTTTTAGTAGAGACGAGGTCAGGCTGCTTTAAAGTTGGTGGTTATCTTGTGTGAATTCTCGTTTGTATTGAAGATAGCCAGGTATTCTGGAACCTACTCTAAGAAGGCTAATGAAAATCAGCTGCTAAATTAGCTTAGTTTTGTGTTCAACACGCATGGCCAGTAGATGGCAGCATTGGATTGCTGTTTCAGGGATGCCTTCCTGTGCCGTTGATGGCTTACAGTTTTTGTGTTGTGTGTGCTTCAAGGTTTCCTCGGGCGGAGGTTGATCAACTTCCATAGCTTCCCAGGTGCGTACTCAAGATAATCCTGGCTGTTGCTTGGTTTTTAATTAGCGTTTTTGCCAGGCCACCATTTCAAGATACTAAACGTAAACTGTGAGAGAAGTAATTAGACGCTGAATGGTTTGGGCAAAGCCTAGAACAGGCAGTTGCTGGGCAGCCCGAGGAAGGAACCCTGTGTGGAGCTGTGGGGAGCGGTCTGCCCTGAGTGATTCCTGAGTGCTGTTAGGAGTGCTTGGAACGGTGGGCCCAGTCAGTTTGGGCCTCGACTGTTGGGGTCGTCATCCAGCATTCTAATTATTAATGTGAAGGTGTTTAATTGCAGCCCGACCGTTTTCCTTATGGTCAGCACTCTTAGGAACTTGAATTGTGATCTGCCTGATTGCTTTAGAAGTGTGTAGTAATTGGTAGTATTAAGGGTGTACATATATTCAAATATATTTGTGATTGGCCCACTTGTGGGTTTTTTTTTTTTTTTTTCTTTTTTTTTTTTTAGAGGAAGTCTTGCTCTTGTCGCCCAGGCTGGACTGCAGTGGTGCGATCTCGGCTCACTGCAACCTCCACCTTCCAGGTTCAAGCGATTCTCCTGCCTCAGCCTCCCAAGTAGCTAGGAGTACAGGCGCCTGCCATCACGCCTGGCTAATTTTTGTATTTTTAGTAGAGATGGGGTTTCACCATGTTGGTCAGGCTGGCCTCGAACTCCTGACTTCAGGTGATCCACCCACCTTGGCCTCCCAAAGTGCTGGGATTACAGGTGTGAGCTACCGCGCCCAGCCTCCCACTTGTGTTTTTTAGGAAAGTACAGGTATTACCAAATGGGAGATCACATACTACTACTGTATTTCAGAAATCTAAATAATCTGAATTCTCTGGCAGTTCTTTAAAGGCTGTTTATAAAGGTAAGAAGACTTATATTCTTTTTTTTTTTTTTTTTTTTTTTGAGGCGGAGTCTCGCTCTGTCGCCCAGTTCACTGCAAGCTCCGCCTCCCGGGTTTACGCCATTCTCCTGCCTCAGCCTCCCAAGTAGCTGGGACTACAGGCGCCCGCCACCTCGCCTGGCTAGTTTTTTGTATTTTTTAGTAGAGACAGGGTTTCACTGTGTTCGCCAGGATGGTCTCGATCTCCTGACCTCGTGATCCGCCCGTCTCGGCCTCCCAAAGTGCTGGGATTACAGGCTTGAGCCACCGCGCCCGGCCGAAGAGTTATATTCTTATACAGTAAGATAGCAGTGAGGTCTTAATAATAGTGGTACAAGGAATTAAGACATCCAGTTCTAAATGTATGTAAAAATGTGCTTAAAGAATTAATCGGTGGCAGGGGATGGGGTGATGTTGCTAAATGGACACTAGGCAGAAGAGATAAAGCTATTTTGATGTGCCTGTTAACTGTATGAATTTTGTAATTTGTGTTGCATTGAGAATGGTGGCTGGCCCATTGCAGTGGCTCACACCCAATCCCAACACCTTGGGAGGCTGAGGTGGAAAGATCACTGAAGGCCAGGAGTTTGAAGCCAGCCTGGGCAACTTAGTGAGATCTCGTCCCTATTTTTTAAAATTCTTTTTTAATAAAAAAAGGAAAGGAGAATTACTGTGTCTGTGAAAAGTGAATTGTGAGCAGAAGCCAAATATGTGTGGAATCAAATCCAAAATTTCCAAACACATAAAATTAGACCCGAAGCCAATTTGAGTGCCAAATAGAGTTCAGCAGAGGTTTTGTCAAGATTTGGTACTTTTCAGTGTCTTAATTGCCACGTGGGTGAATTATTTGTGCTGTCTAGCCTTAGGAAATAAGCTTTGAATATTGAGCTATTGCCGGGCGTGGTGGCTCACGCCTGTAATCCCAGCACTTTGGGAGGCCGAGGTGGGCGGATCACAAGGTCAGGAGATCGAGACCATGGTGAAACCCCGTCTCTACTAAAAATAGAAAAAAAAATTAGCCGGGCGCAGGGGCGGGCGCCTGTAGTCCCAGCTACTCGGGAGGCTGAGGCAGGAGAATGGCGTGAACCCGGGAGGCGGAGCTTGCAGTGAGCCGAGATTGCGCCACTGCACTCCAGCCTGGGCGACAGAGCGAGACTCCGTCCCAAAAAAAAAAAAAAAAAAAAAAAAAAAAAAAAAAAGAATATTGAGCTATTATGAATGTTTGAAAATCTTTTTAAAGTCCTGAATAGCAACTCCTATTAAGGCATAAAACTTAAGTAGATGGTTTGAAATCCTGGAAATCAACATGTATTTATGTATGAAAGGAATTTTTTTTTTTAATGGTTGATACTCAAAAATTAAAAAGTGAATGTGCATTAGCTGAGTGTGGTGGCGTGCACCTGTAGTCCCAGCTACTTGGGAGGCTGAGGCTGGAGAATTGCTTGAACCTGGGAGGCGGAGGTTGCAGTGAGCCAAGATCGTGCCACTGCACTCCAGCCAGGGCAACAGAGCGAGACTCCGTCTCCAAAACAAAAAAAAAGTGAATGTGGCCAGGTGTGGTGGCTCACACCTGTAATCCCAGCACTTTGGGAGGCCAAGGTGGGTGGATCACTTGAGGTCAGGAGTTCAAGACCACCTTAGCCAACATGGTAAAACCCCATCTCTACTAAATATATAAAAATTAGCCAGGTGTGGTGGCGTGCCACTGTGATCGCAGCTACTCAAGAGACTGAGGCAGGAGAATCGCTTGAACTGGGTGAGGGGCAGACGTTGCAGTGAGCTGAGACTGCGCCATTGCACTCCAGCCTGGGCAACAGAGTGAGACTCCATCTCAAAAACGTTGAATGTTAGGCCAGGTATGGTGGCAATGCCTGTAATCCCAACACTTTGAGAGGCTGAGCTGAGAGGATTGCTTGAAGCCAAGAGTTCAAGACCAGCCTGGAAACAAAGTGATACCCCTGTCTCTACAAAAAGAAAAAAAAATTTAAATTAGCCGGAGTTGGTGGCATATACCTCTAATCCCTGCTGCTTAGGCTGAGGCAGGAGGTTTGCTTGAGCTCAGAAGTTAGAGGATGCAGAGAGCTGTGACGGCACCACTGCGCTGCAGCTCCAGCTTGGGCAATGGAGTGAGACCCTATCTCCAAAAAAAAACAAAGGGAATGTTAAGTTGTTTTTTAAAGTAGGTGAGAAACAATGAGACTTGTTACTCAGTTATTCTCTCATTTTGTTTTTTGTTTTGTTTATTTGTTTTTTTGAGAGATGGAGTGCAGTGGTGCAATCATGGTTCACTGCAACCTCCACCTCCCGGGCTCAGGTGATCCTCCTGCCCTAGCCACAGGCACATGCCACCATGCCCAGCTAATTTTTTCTTTTTTTAATTACATCTAGAAAAGGATCTCTCTATGTTGCCCAGGCTACTCTCAAACTCCTGGATTTAAATGATCCACCCACCTCAGCCTCCCAAAGTGCTAGGATTACAGACTATTCCCTCATTTGAAATTGGCATAATAAGAGTATCTGCTTCCTAGGATTCTGATGAGAACTGAAAATATAGTTAAAGTTCAGGAGGCTGGGAAGTTCATTCAAAGGGCTGGCATCTGGTAAGGGCCTTGTTGCTGTGTCATGCCATGGCCGAAGGTAGAAGGGCAAGAGAGGGCTGAACTCGCCCTTTTATAAGAAACCCCCCACCCCTGCAACAGCACTGTGTCTCTCCCACCACCATATTGGTATTAAGCCATTGATGAGAGCCATGCCCTCATGACCAGACACCTCCCATTGCCCAGCTCCCAACACTGCTGCTTTGGGGATCAAGTTTCTAATACATGACCTTTGGGGCACATGCATTCAAACCATAATAAAGTGAGGAGAAGAAAAAGGTGGCCCTCAATCTTCAGTCTTCTTTAGTTTACAAATTTAAATACGTAGACTCACTACATTATAGTCCCTAGGTAGTTCTTAGTAAGCCTTAGCACTGTGCCATAAGTATAAAAATAATATGTAAAGTCTATCTAGTATTTACTTTGTTATTAATTCCCTAGCCCTGGTTTGTTTGCTGTGTTGTTGTTGTTGTTGTGACAGGGTCTTGCTGTGTCACCCAGGCTGGAGTGCAGTGGCGTGTTCACAGTTCACTGCAGCTTCAAACACCTGGGCTCAAGTGATCCTCCCTCCTCAGCCCCTCAAGAAGCTGGGACTACAGGCACATGCCACCACACCCAGCTAATTTTTGTGTTTTTTGTAGAGACACAAAAAACATGTTCATATGTTGCCTAGGCTGGTCTCAAACTCCTCGGCTCAAGTGATCTGCCCACCTCAGCCTCCCAGAGTGCTGGGATTACAGGCGTGAGCCACTTTGCGCAGCTCACGTTCTCCTACTTCTCTGGCCATGTCATTTCATGTTGCTTTTGCAGATTTCCCAGATCTCAATCCTTTGATCTTTCTAACTCAATTCAGTCTTTTCTGTACATTAATATCTCTCAATGTTTGTTTCCAGTTTGTAACTCTCTCCTGAATGCCAGTCATCTAATTGTTGGACTCCTATTTTCTGTAAACCCTGTCAAGTCTTCCTAACCACTGTAGTTGGCAACTCTATCCTTCTGGTCGCTCAGCTGGAAACTGTGGACACTTTTTTGTTTTTTTTAAGAGATACATAGGGTCTCGCTCTGTCACCCAGGCTGGAGTGCCGTGGCATGATCACAGCTCATTGCAGCCTTGATCTCCTGGGCTCAAGCAACCCAGTTCAGCCTCCCGAATAGCTGGGACTACCGATGCACACCACTACACCTGGTTAATTTGTTTTTGTTCTGTTTTGTTTTGTTGTAGAGACGGGGGCTGCCGATGTTGCCCAGTCTGGTCTCGAACTCCTGACCCTAAGCGATCCTCCTGCCTTGGCCTCCCAAAGCAGTGTTTTGATTACAGGCATGAGCCACCACACCCAGCTTTCAGGCTCCTTTTTGACTGCTCTGTCACAAATCACATCCAAGTTATCAAAACTTGTTGGATCCAACTTTAGATTTATTGAGAATCCAACCACTTTCACTGCTGCCCCCCTAGTTCACCCCTGCTATCTCTTGCCTAGATTATTGTACGTTTCCTCAAATGAGTTTCCTCCTGTCTGCCCTATGTTCCTGTAGTGTAGTGTATTTTAAATATATCAACCAGTGATATTTTTAAAATGTCAATCAGATTCTCCTCTTGAGTAGAATTCTCCAGCTGCTTCCATCTCTGTTAAAGGCCAAAGTCTTTAGATAGACCAGCAAGGCCCTACTCGATCCGCTCCCTCTCACTGCTTTTTCTCTGACTTCATCTCCTTTTATTCAGACTGTTCACGCCACCGTAGTCCCCTCTGTTTATCAAGCTTGCTACACATGTTCCTCAGGGATTTTGCACTTGCTGTTCCCTCTGCTTGGAATGTTCTATCAGGTCTCCAGCGAGGCTATTTCCTTACCCCTTCCCAGTGTCTGCTCAAATTCCATCTTTTGGTGAGGCCTCCATAAGCGTCACATATCCAATAACAGCTCCCTGCCCACAAGCATTCCCTATTCCACCTTTTCCCTTTATTTTTCTCCAAAGCACTTTTCATTATATGACAGACTACACACATATATATGTTTGTATACAGGGTCTTGTTTGTCTCTCCCCACTACAAAGAACACAAGCTCCATGAGGGCAGAGATACTCCTCTGTTTTGCTCAGTGATATATCTCCAGGGTAGTGTCTGGTACACAATAGGCACTCAAACTTTTTTTTTTCCTAGAGAGATTTTAATTTTTTTTCTCTAGAGAGACAGAGTCTTGCTATGTTGCCCAGGCTGGCCTCAAACTCCTGGCCTCAAGTGAGCCTCCTGCCTCAGCCTCCTGAGTAGCTGGAATTATAAGTGTGAGCCACTGCCTGGTTCCAACTCAAAGATTTGACCAAAAAAATGAATGAACAGCCATTTGTGTCTGTGGTTTGAGTGGGGCAGAAGATGAGAGTGGCCACCCATGGTGGGCCAAGTGGTATACTTGTCACAAATTAGAGTTTCATATCTAAATCCTATTTTTTCAAAGTCCTTTTTCTGGTTAGTCTTATCCATCCTGATTGTTTTAACTCTTATTATACCCTAGTGATTCTGCATAGTTAGCACCCAGTTTTTCTGTCATGAATTCATGAGTATTAATCTTTCCCCAAATACTTGCTAATTTTTTGAGGGAAAATATCAGCACATATTTTATTGGCGTAACTCGAATTGCAGGGAGCACAGAACAGCCTGACACAAGGGAGTCCCTCAGTAAGCTGTCTAGAACAAGGGTGGATGAGTGGAAATGTCTTTCAGGACCATCTGTATCTCTCTGTCCTAACTTCATGATCATTATGCAACAGACTAATGTTTCCCAGGTACTTAGTATTAGAGGGCTTGTCCTGTGTCATGTTGTGGTTAAATACTCTGGCAGGCAGTGTTGCATCAGTCCACCTTGGGGAATATCTTCGGGTTTCCTGTAAGGTCTAAGGGGGCAGAGACAAGACTGTAGTAAACACTTCCTAATGATTCCTCTCTACCTAGTCTCTTATTCAAAATGTAGCCTAATAATATCTTTCTCAGATGAATTAATCTACTGCGAAACAAGGGCAAAAGGGCTATGCCAATAAAACTTGAAAGGCAAATTGCAGTGTATTATTCCATATATGAGTAGTGTTATCACACCTGACAAGAATTATTCATTGTTTTTGAAATACGAGAATAGAAATTCTGAATGAAACATCTTTTTAAATAATAATAATTATTTTTTTATTTTTGTAGAGACAGGGTCTCACTGTGTTGTCCAGGCTGGTCTCGAACTCCTGGACTCCAGGGAACCTCCCGCCTCAGCCTCCGAAAGTGCTAGGATTACAGGTGTGAGCCACCCCACCTGGCCCAACTTTTATTAATAGGAAGATATGTGTCTCATATCCTCAACAGTAGGGATGAGGAACATAGGAACATAGATTTGAAGAGTTTTCCCTGTTCTAACCCAGATGCCTTTTCCACCTGATCTTGGAAAATTAAGATCACGTAAGCCCTCATTTTAAAGAGAAGTAAGCAGATCTTGGCTGGGTGTGGTGGTGTGCACCTGCAGTCACAGCTACTCGGGAGGCTGAGGTGGGAGGATGGCTTGAGCCCAGGAGTTGAGGTTGCAGTGGGCTATGATCATAGCACTGCATTCCAGCCTGGGTAACAGAGTGAGGCCCTTACAAAAAACAGGCCCTTTGGGAAAAAAAAAAAAAAAGGCTGGGTGCGGTGGCTCACGCCTGTAATCTCAGCACTTTGGGAGGCCAAGGTGGGTGGGTCACTTGAGGTCAGGAGTTTGTGACCAGCCTGGCCAACATGGTGAAACTCTGTCTCTACTAAAAATACAAAAATTAGTGGGGTGTGGTGAAACACGCCTGTAGTCCCAACTACTCGGGAGGCTGAGGCAGATGAATCACTTGAGCCTGGGAGGTGGAGGTTGCAGTGAGCCGAGATCACACCACTGCACTCCAGCCTAGTGGTGGAGCGAGACTCCATCTCAAACAAATAAATAAATAAAATAAATTTTAAAAAGTTAGATAAGCAGGTCTAGAGAGTTGTGGCACAGCTAAATAGTCATAGAACTGGGACTAGAATTGCTCTTTTGAGGCCTTAGAATTTGGCCATGCTGCAGTATATCCTGCATCTCAAAAGCTTAGTCTTCTGTTGAAAACCACCAAGAGGCTCTGAGGCCAAATAAGGTAGATGACCAGATTTGATAATCTGCTATTGGTTCAAAATGAGCTGGCTTTAACAAGAATGTTTTCCTTGAGAATTGTATCTAACAGCCTATTAAATGCATTTCAAAAACTAGATCCCCCAAGAGACAACAGGGAATGATAGACTATCCCATTTGATTCATCTCATATATACACAGCAGTCTCAGAATGGCAGTGCCAATATCACCACTACTAATTATGATCACTCAGTCATAATTGCTAGTTATCGCTACAATTAAACTTATGGAAAAGTTTAACATTTTTAAATTGAAGATGCTTTTCTCATCCTGCCACCTCCTTTTTTGGGGTATTAAATCTTCGTGTTCATTGTTGGGCCGTATAGCCGTTATATACTGAATTCTCCCTGACAGTCTCCTTTAGGATTGATTTGCTAAGTAGCTCTATGTTTAGTGCTCTGCACCAGTTCTTACACCAATGTTTCTGGTCATCTTGGTCTGAAGCTTGTTCTCTAGTTCTAGGTATGGCAAATTTCTTTTGAAGAAGGCTGCTTAGTAAATATTTAGGCTCTGTGGGCCAAAAATGGTCCTGTTAATGTATTCGTGAGTGTGTGTGTACTTAACACATTTTTTAAATGTAAAAGTCTTTCTTAGCTTGTCGGGTGTGGTGGCTTATGCCTGTAATCCCAGCACTTTGCGGGGCTGAGATGGGAGGATGGCTTGAGCTCAGGAGTTTGAGACCAACCTGGGCAACATAGTGAGACTCCGTTAAAAAAAAAAAAAAGCCATTCTTAGCTTGAGGACTGTACAAAAGCACCAATCCTTGCACTAGTAGATTCCTCATAAGGGGCTCTTGGAGACAATATTCTAGTGTTGCTGGATATAAAATCCTTGGCTTACACTTTATGTATGTTAAATAGATTACTTCATTTTCTTCTCACATAAAACATTGCAGTTGAAGTCTGATGATAATCTGATTTTTTTTTAATAGTCCACTTGGTGTTGGTCATTTTGGGTTGATACTCTCAAGTTTGCAATGTGTTTTTTTCAATATCTACTTTTTAAGTATTGTTTTTAAAAGTTTTCTTGGTTTATTTTGCTCCCTTTCATTGGTCTTCATCTGTAAGAACTGCTATTACTCATATTTTGGGTCTTTGCTCATTTTTAGTATTTGTCACTTTCTCCCTTTTATTTAAAACAAATGCAACCCTTAGTTTGATTCTGATCTTTTTCTCATTTCTTTTTAATTTTTATTGTTAATTCTTTTTGGTGTCTCATTTCTGAGTTTTCTAATTCTGATTTAGGTTATTCTTTCATGTCTTTTTTTTTTTTTTTTTTTTTTTTTTTTGACGGAGCCTTGCTCTGTTGCCCAGGCTGGAGTGAAATGGCGCCATCTCGGCTCACTGCAACCTCCTCCTCCCGGGTTCAAGCGAGTCTCCTGCCTCAGCCTCCCGAGTAGCTGGGATTACAGGCGCCCAACACCATGTCTGGCTGATTTTTGCCTTTTTAGTAGAGACAGGGTTTTGCTGTGTTGGCCAGGCTGATCTCGAACTCCTGACCTCAGGTGATCCGCCTGCTTCAGCCTTCCAAAAAGTGCTGGGATTACAGGCATGAGCCACCACGCCCAGCCTCTTGTATCATTTTCTTTTCTTTTCTTTTTTTTCTTTGAGACAGAGTCTCGCTCTGTCGCCCAGGCTGGAGTGCAGTGGCATGAACTCAGCTCACTGCAAGCTCCACCTCCCGGGTTCTCGCCATTCTCCTGCCTCAGCCTCCAGAGTAGCTGGGATTACAGGTGTGTGCCATCATGCCCGGCTAATTTTTTTTTTTTTGTATTTTTTTAGTAGAGATGGGGTTTCACCGACTTAGCCAAGATGGTCTTGATCTCCTGATCTCATGATCCGCCTGCCTTGGCCTCCCAAAGTGCTGGGATTACAGGCCTGAGCCACCACGCCCAGCCTTGTATCATTTTCTTAAAGACTTAGCTCACTCTGCAATAGGATGCAGTTTGATTTGCTTCCTGGGCACATGTTTCTGGCATGCTTTCACTGTCTGATACTGTTCTATTCTTTATTCTCTTCATGTGAAATTGGTTTTTCTAAATTTTTAGAAGGAGTGTGGTTCAGGATTGCTTTTCTGATTTCACATACTCCTTAAATGTTTGACTCCCATTGGACACTATCATCCTTCTTTCTCCACACTCACTTTTGTAAATGGTAGTTTTTTCATATAACCACCCTAAAACTCAGCTTGGCAAAGATAAAGGCAAAGGACTGTAGGGCAGTCCTATTGAAACTGAGTTCTACATCAAGCTAGTAGTCTGCCCGGAGCCTGACAGGTGTCAAACGTCACTGTTTATTTCACATTTAAAAATAAAATATACCATGGTGTCCCTGTGAGTTTGCTGTGGTTCCCTGGGACATGTTAGCTCACAGTTTGGGGATCACCATCTCAAGTGATGCCGATGTTGCTAATCAGGAGACCACACTTGGATGTTTGGCTGTTTTTTGTTTGTTTTCCCCAAAAAACCTACAGGAAGTTAAAAAAAAAAAAAAGTACAAGAAGAAAGACTTTCAAAACTTGTACTGCCAGCCGTGAAGACAGTTTCTTCCTTTGGACCCATGTACTCAGGCGGAGATCAATTAAAATGAAATTATTGAAATCAAACAGTTTGGAAACAGTTGTGTGTGTGTGTGCTTGTGGGAGCGCATGCTTGCTTGCGGATGCACACACACCTGCCGTGTTTGTTGGGAAAATTAGTATGTGTTTATTTGCTGTAGTCTAGCTTTCTTACTGGCGGGAAAAACTACTTTGAGTAGACAGGAAGGAACAAAAAAAGCATGCTTGCATCCTCATTGACCTTAATGTTCAAGGACATTTGGTGGTAAATATTTGAATTTCCTTTGTAACCTGCCACAGTTAATTTGATTGACTGCTAGTTTGAGATGTGGTTGATGAGCCTGCCAAATTTTATAACAAAAACTTTATATAATATTTACATTTATAAAATGTTTATATTTTATAAAGAAAACTTTGTATCTTTCAGGAGAGGGAAATCCAGATTGCCTTTATCATACACAGAAATTTGGACATTACTCCCAGTAAAACGTGCCCCTGATTTATACTATAATGAAAATAAAACATAGTTGACCTCTAAAAGCAATCAACTGCTTTCAAGTGAACTGCCACATAATGCTAATTAGTTGAAGATTATGCTCTATTCTCCTTAATGAATTATAAAAAGCAAAACACTAAAAATTACTTGGGAAGACAAAGTAACTGGTGCTTCCTGCATTTTTCCTTGCTCTTTGTCTTTCTAGGATCCCAGGAAATGTGGGCAACTCATGAGAAGGTAGTGCCCTGGATGGAAGTTAGCTGACCAAACTCAGCTTACTCTTAACCCCTTCTGGCCTCAGCCCCTTTTCTGGATTTTAAGAAATCCAGCAATTGATACTAGATTATAGACTATACCACTCAATGAAGTTCACAGTTCTACAGAAAGCCCAAGCCTTGATTTACACTTAACATCTAAGAGAAATGGGAAAGAATCCAGCCATTACTTTCCCCAACAGAGGGATCTGTATAGATGAAATGACCAGGGTAGCAAGCAGCCTGCTATTACCTAATTTCTCACCCAGGATTAACATTAACATGGGCTTTCTAACATTTCACTTCTTACAAACTAGTCTTTTTTTTTTTGAGACGGAGTCTCACTCTGTCGCCCAGGCTGGAGTGTGCAGTGGCGGGATCTCAGCTCACTGCAAGCTCCGCCTCCCGGGTTCACGCCATTCTCCTGCCTCAGCCTCCCGAGTAGCTGGGACTACAGGCACCTGCCACCAAGCCTGGCTAATTTTTTGTATTTTTAGTAGAGTATTTTTAGTAACACGGGGTTTCACCGTGTTAGCCAGGATGGTCTCAATCTCCTGACCTCGTGATCCGCCCGCCTTGGCCTCCCAAAGTACTGGGATTACAGGCGTGAGCCACCACGCCCGGCCACAAACTAGTCTTTTTTTTATTTTAGTCTCGCTATGTCACCCAGGCTGGAGCACAGGAGAGTGATCTCGGCTCACTGCAACCACCATGCCCTGGTTCAAGCGAGTCTCCTGCCTCAGCCTCCTGAGTAGCTGGGATTACAGGCACATACTACCACACCCGACTAATTTTTTATATTTTTGGTGGAGATGGGGTTTCGCCATGTTGGCCAGGCTGGTCTCGAACTCCTGATCTCAAGTGATCCACCCACCTCAGCCTCCCAAAGAACTGGGATTACAGGTGTGAGCCACCATGCCCAGCCTAGTCTTTTAAGTTCTTATTAAGATATATAGAAAAAGGAATGTAGATTTTGTTAAGCCATGCTCTTTTTTCTTTTTTTTTTTTGAGACGGAGTCTCGCTCTGTTGCCCAGGCTGGAGTGTAGTGGCCGGATCTCAGCTCACTGCAAGCTCCGCCTCCCGGGTTCACGCCATTCTCCTGCCTCAGCCTCCCGAGTAGCTGGGACTACAGGCGCCCGCCACCTCGCCCGGCTAGTTTTTTTGTATTTTTTAGTAGAGACGGGGTTTCACCGTGTTCGCCAGGATGGTCTCGATCTCCTGACCTCGTGATCCGCCCGTCTCGGCCTCCCAAAGTGCTGGGATTACAGGCTTGAGCCACCGTGCCTGGCCGCCATGCTCTTTTTTAAAGACTGGGTTTATAAATTACAAAGACAAATCCTAGGTTAGAAGAGGCCATCAAGATCAAGGTATTTCTACCTTAAAAGGATGAGTTTTCATTGTTAATCAGAGATTAGTTTTAATGGTAGTACTTAAATTAACTGTCCTAGTAGAAAGCTGGAACCTGGAAACTCCTTTATTCTGCCTCTGTAGAGATGGCTTTATACACCGGGCGTGGTGGTTCACACCTGTAATCCCAGCACTTCGAGAGGCCAAGGCAGGCGGATCACCTGAGGTCGGGAGTTCCAGACTAGCCTGACCAACATGGAGAAACCCCATCTCTACTAAAAATACAAAATTAGCAGGGGGTAAAGGTGCATGCCTGTAATCCCAGCTACTTGGGAGGCTAAGGCAGGAGAATTGCTTGAACCTGGGAGGCAGAGGTTGCAGTGAACCGACATCGCGTCATTGCACTCCAGCCTGGGCAACAAGAGCGGAACTCCATCTCAAAAAGACAAAAAAAAAAAAGAAATGACTTTATACATGAATATGGCAACAATTGAGCTCCTGGTTTCTGTGGACAGTAAATGTTTATCTTACAGTTGTGCTGGGCGAGAAGTCAGGAAAAGGAGCTGAATGTGTAATTGTGATTTCCTTTTCCGTAGCGTGTTCCATGGGAACCGGTACAAGCAGACTCTATAGTGCTCTTGCCAAGACACTGAACAGCAGCGCTGCCTCCCAGCACCCAGAGTATTTGGTGTCACCTGACCCAGAACATCTGGAGCCCATCGATCCTAAAGAGCTTCTTGAGGAATGCAGGGCCGTCCTGCACACCCGACCTCCCCGGTTCCAGAGGGATTTTGTGGATCTGAGGACAGACTGCCCTAGTACCCACCCGCCTATAAGGGTTATGCAGTGGAACATCCTCGCCCAAGGTATGCCCGATGCTTTTGTGCCTGTGCAGTCAAGTTTGCTGTGACTGCCTTTCTGCTTCTGCACATCCTCAGGTCACTGATGTTTTATATGGAAGGAAGAAGTGTGGGCAGATGGAGGTGTAGAAGGATAGGGTGACTAGAACAGCATGGAGAGCTCCTAGAAGAGGTTAAGACAGGGAGTCATCTGGGTTTTTTGTTGTTGTTTTTTGAGATGGAGTTTGACTCTTGTTGCCCAAGCTGCAGTGCAATGGCACAATCTCAACTCACTGCAACCACCGCCTCCCGGGTTCAAGTGATTCTCCTGCCTCAGCCTCCTGAGTAGCTGGGATTACAGGCATGCGCCACCACACCCAACTAATGTTGTATTTTTAGTAGAAACGGGGTTTCTCCATGTTGGTCAGGCTGGTCACGAACTCCTGACCTCAGGTGATCCACCCACCTCGGCCTCCCAAAGTGCTGGGATTACAGGCGTGAGCCACCGCACCTGACCTGGTTTTTACAATTAAAGCAAGTAACTCACGGTTTATTCTTTACACCTTCCATGTTTGTGGACTATCCATGAACAATGAAAGTCTGTCTACTTCCCAGCAGATCCAAATTTGAAGAACCCTGCCTTTTATTAGGCAGTTGAATGGAACAGCCTCAAACTTTCTGTTGCCCCCAGCTTTCAGTCCATAGCACCACGATACCATTTGCAGGGAAGAAGCTGGGTAACACAGAACTTTATGCAGAAAATGGCAGCTCTGTGTGGGTGGAGGTGAGTCTAGCCATATTATTCATACTCATTTATATAACTTGAGACCAAAATGATGTTGCTTCAGTTCTCTATTACTTTGTGGCCAGGCGCGGTGGCTCACGCCTGTAATCCCAGCACTTTGGCAGGCTGAGTTCGGCAGATCACCTAAGGTCAGGAGTTCAAGACCAGTCTGAGCAACATGGTGAAACCCCATCTCCTAAATATACAAAAGGAACTAGCTGGGTGTGGTGGTGTGTGCCTGTAATCCCAGCTACTCAGGAGGCTGAGGCAGGAGAATCACTTGAACCTGGGAGATGGAGGTTGTAATGAGCTGAGATTGAGCCACTGTACTCCAGCCAGGGGGACAGAGCGAGACTGCATCTCAAAAAAAAATACATATATATACGTGTATGTGTATATATATACGTGTGTGTATATTACTTTGTTATGGTAGAAAGGATTTCTTTCCTGGGTCTGCCAAATTAAAAAACAGATGTGTCAATCAACTTTATGTAGCAGTTGAGATTTTAAGAAAAACAAGGGCCTGATTTTTTTTTTTTTCATGGAAAATAAGAGGAGATTCCGTGACTTACCAATCTTTGATTCTTTTTCCATAAAATAAGTCCCATTCATTCTGAGTAGTGTCTTTATAGTCAGGGTTAAAACTAATACTTGGCGTTAAATATTTGGTGTTTTAAAAAACCAAAAAAAAATTTTTTTTAATTGACATTTATTTCTTTTGACATAGCTTAGATCCCTGGGACTGCAAAGCAGTTTCCTTAAGTAAGATCTTGATATCCTGGAATATAGTTACATGAAATAGTTCTGAAACAAAAGATCTGTTGTGTGCTTCATCCACATAGTGAGAGGTGATTTAGTTTGGATAGGGTAATACAGTTTGGACAGAGAACTACTCCAAGCTTTTGAAGCAGAGGAAGCATTCTGAGGGTGTTGAGTGATGCCAAACCTCCTGGGTACTTTGAAGTTATGGTTCTCTAAGACCTGACAGCTGACTGGCTTTTTCTTTTCAGCTCTTGGAGAAGGCAAAGACAACTTTGTACAATGCCCTGTTGAAGCACTCAAATGGGAAGAAAGGAAATGTCTCATCCTAGAAGAAATCCTGGCCTACCAGCCTGATATATTGTGCCTCCAAGAGGTGGACCACTATTTTGACACCTTCCAACCACTCCTCAGTAGACTAGGTTATCAAGGCACGTTTTTCCCCAAACCCTGGTCACCTTGTCTAGATGTAGAACACAACAATGGACCAGATGGCTGTGCCTTATTTTTTCTTCAAAACCGATTCAAGCTAGTCAACAGTGCCAATATTAGGCTGACAGCCATGACACTGAAAACCAACCAGGTGGCCATTGCACAGACCCTGGAGTGCAAGGAGTCAGGCCGACAGTTCTGCATTGCTGTCACCCATCTAAAAGCACGCACTGGCTGGGAGCGGTTTCGATCAGCTCAAGGCTGTGACCTCCTTCAGAACCTGCAAAACATCACCCAAGGAGCCAAGATTCCCCTTATTGTGTGTGGGGACTTCAATGCAGAGCCAACAGAAGAGGTCTACAAACACTTTGCTTCCTCTAGCCTCAACCTGAACAGCGCCTACAAGCTGCTGAGTGCTGATGGGCAGTCAGAACCCCCATACACTACCTGGAAGATCCGGACCTCAGGGGAGTGCAGGCACACCCTGGATTATATCTGGTATTCTAAACATGCTCTGAATGTAAGGTCAGCTCTCGATCTGCTCACTGAAGAACAGATTGGACCCAACAGGCTACCTTCCTTCAATTATCCTTCAGACCACCTGTCTCTAGTATGTGACTTCAGCTTTACTGAGGAACCCGATGGACTTTTATAAATACTTGCTTTGTCTTTTTAATCACAAGAGTCTTAACGGGATGTTTCAGGAAACAAATAGGATAAGACAATGCCAGAGGAAGGATAGAAACATGGGAAGTTTCTATCATTTCATTTTCTGTTTCCAGCATGCCCTTGGAAAATACTCCCTTTAGTTCACAGATCTTTTCAATTAAAACCTATAGCAAAAAAGGTGTTTGCACTCCAATTTTGGCTTGTATTGTTTTCTTTTCCTTAATATTCCATTTTGACCATTTAAGGGCATTAAATTGGCTTGTTTTGGTCAGGTGCGGTGGCTGCTCATGCCTGTAACACCAGCACATTGGGAGGCTAAGGTGAGAGAATCACTAGAACCCAGGAGTTCAAGTCCAGCCTGAGCAACATGGCATGAGACCCCATCTCTATTTCTAAAATAATAAATTCGGTTATTTTGAAGCTTTTTCAGTTTGAGGATGCTATAAAAACTCAGACTTGCTTGAATCTTCCATACTAGTATGTAGGAGTAATTTCTCTAAACAGCATTTTAAGTTATTTGTGGGTTTTTAAAATGTCAACAATATGCATGGCAATATTTATTTTTTATATCTTCATATAAAATTAGGTAAATAAATTATAGCATTATGAACATTTTAGAACCATGCAGGAGAAGTTATAGAGAAAGTAATTTATGGTAATTTTCATAAAGCTTTAAAATATTTTCATTTGGGCTGTAACAAAATGAGTGCAAAGGAACAATATTTAGCCTGGAGGGGCTTTTGTTATTTAAATGTCAGATTTCTTTAATACATTCTTAAAATAATCCTTGTGCTGCCTCTACGTTCCCTGTTACTGTGTTTCTTGAAGAGATTCCAATTAGTTTTCAATTATTTAATCAATTAGTTTTCATTATTGTATTGCTGTTACATATTTAAACTTTGCCATTGGAATAATATTGGTATACATTTGATATTAGTCACTTGATGTCATCATTATTTGTATTGGAATATGCTATTCACAATAGGTTATTTAGAAGCCGTATGTGGCAGTGGCCAAGAGAGTCAGTAGGACCTTCTTTTCAGAGATAGGAAACTTTCTAGAAAGCCTGTTAATGGGCTTTCATTGAAATTTCCTAAGATAGCCAGATACTGTGATTCAAAATATCTAGAAAGAAGAATGTAAAAATTAGATAACTTGGGTTGGGTGTGGTGGCTTACGCTTGTAATCCCAGCACTTTGGGAGGCCAAGGCGGGTGGATCAGTTGTGGTCAGGAGTTCGAGACCAGCGTGGCCAACATGGTGAAACCTCATCTCTACTAAAAATACAAAAATTAGCTGGGTTTGGTGGCAGGTGCCTGTAATCCAGCTACTTGGGAGGCTGAAGCAGGAGAATCGCTTGAACCTGCGAGGCGGAGGTTGCAGTGAGCCGAGACCGCACCATTGCACTCTAGCCTGGGCAACAAGAGTGAAACTCTGTCTCAAAAATAAAACAAAAAAACAAAAAACCTGGAATTCTCTTCCATCAGAAATAAAAGTACAAATTACAGGTAAAGCCTCTTCCAAACAAAATAACTTACTGGTAATAGATATTTTAATTTGTGAGTTGTAAATACATAAGATTAATAAACGGTCTTTTAAAGCTAGTGCTTTTAATGTCTTTGTAGTCCAAAAAGAATCTGGGAGTAGATTTTCTCCTTTAATACTGTTTTATCGTAATGACCCACATATATCCATTCACACACGGAGCCTTCACTGTAAAAGTGAACAAAGATAGATCTGTAGCTGCAAGTTGACGGCACTTATGCTCTCTGTGTATGTGGTAGCTGCAACAACATCCACTGAAATGGATCACTCATTCTGTAATAGAACCACTTTTAAAACAAATGAGGTTTTCAGAAGTAACATAGTATGCACACAATTTTGGGGCTACTGGAAAGAATGACAAGCATGAGAACATCTACCAAATGTAGAACTGGTTCAGATTTTAGCATGACTAATTGCTAGTCATATGTTGTTGAGAACAATACTGATTTGAATACTCACTAGTGCAGGTACATTGTTTACCTACCCCCAAATATTTCAACCTGAAGAGAAACCATGGCAGCCTTAAGTAAATCTGGAGGAGAATTAAAGTCAATGTTTGAGTTTTAAGTGTTGTCTGCCAAAAAAATTAACAGGGTATGAGTTGAGGGCAGGCATATGGGTGCATGGGCATGCCACCGGACAAAATCGGTTTTGGAAACACCAACATATGATTGGTATGTTACTATGAGTTAAGGGGATTGGAAAAAATCCATAGTGAAACTCTGAGTTATCCTTTCTAGTTATCACTGCAGGAGATTGAATCCTTCCTTCACTGATGCATTTGCCTGAAGTATTTATGTTCTGTGAGTTACCAGGAACTGAAAAAGAAAAAAAGTCATATGTGAGCCTTCTATGTAAGGATTTTTTAGTGTATAAATCTTACTAGGTTGCTTTTGTCTTTTCTTTTGAGACAGGGTGTTGCTCTGTCATCCAGGCTGCAGTGCAGCGGTGTGATCGTGGCTCACTGTAGTCTCTACCTCATGGGCTCCAGTGATCCTCCTACCTCAGCCTCCCGAGCTGCTGGGACCACAGGTACATGAAGCCATGCCCAGCTAAATTTTTTTATTTTTTGTAGAGATAGGGTTTCACCATGTTGCCCAGGCTGGTCTCAAACTCCTGGGCTCAAGTGATCCCTCCTACCTCCACCTCCCAAAGGGCTGGGATTACAGGCATGAGCCACTGTGCCCCACCCCAAGTTGCATGTTCCATGCATAGATCCCTTATTCCATCCATATGTACCGTTCATTCTGCTTTTCCTATTATACCCTATGTACTATTTTGTTTCTGGTTTTTATTTTTCTATTTTCCCATATACTGTTTTGTTACTGAGTCTCAGAAGGTAAACTGCTAATTTGAAGAGGGAGTAGGAGCGGCATGAGTTTTGGTTTCCTTCACGCCACATTTCAGTAGATACCGTACATAGTACATGGTGGTAGTAATGACTGACTGGATTGTTTATTTAAATAAGGCATTATGGTGTATACATATGATGAAATTAACATTTGAGTGCCTTTGACTAAGAGCTTTATATAGGGTCTTAAAACTATAGACAGGGGCTCAAAAGGTTAAAATAATTTGAGCAAAGTGATAGCTAATAAATAGTAGCTGAGTCAAGATTCAAACCCAGGTCTATCTTGACTCCACAGTGCTTGCTTCTTCCTCACCACCGTTTCTTTGGCTTTGAGTGAACACAAACGGAGAACAGATGTTGCAGTGTAGCAAGAGATGTGTTAAACATGGTCAAATGGTCAAACGTGTAAGTCAAATACACATGCAGTATCATACATACAGAATTAGACTACAAGAAAGATGTGGTGGCTGAATACTGGAATATAATGGATTTCCAGTGTTTTGTTTTGTTTTGTTTTTAAGATGGAGTCTGTTGCCCAGGCTGGAGTGCAGAGGTGTGATCTCAGCTCACTGTGACCTCTGCCTCCCAGGTTCAAGTGATTGTCCTGCCTCAGCCTCCCTAGTAGCTGGGATTACCACCATGCGCAGCTAATTTTTGTATTTTTAGTAGAGATGGGATTTTACCACGTTGGCCAGGCTGATCTCAAACTCCGGACCTCAACTGACCCACCCGCCTCGGCCTCCTAAAGTGCTGGGATTACAGGCGTGAGCCACCACGCCTGGCCTGGATTTCCAGTATTCTGATACAGTAAAGTCTAGTTTTGTCCAAAGTAGAACATTTGATACTGTTTGCATACTTCAATGGTAGTTTTTAAAGGAAGCAGTAAGAACAGCTACTCTGGTATTTCAAATTAAAGGCAAAAATTGATGCAAATATTCTGTATTCAAATCATTTTTAAAACAGCCAAGATTTATAATGAAGGGAATGTTGCATATAGTTACATATATATGCATTACTTATCATGTGTGTTAGACTTGAGGAAAGATTCCCAAGAATTAAATGCTAAAAAGAGGTAAAACTAAAACATGATTTCAGTTTTAAAAAAGGCATCCAAGAAATGAATGTGCATACATAAGAAGCTCTAAGCAACTCTTTCTTTAAAATGACATGTATAAAAATATAGGACAGGCAGACTTTTTACCTGGAGTGCATAGAAATTAGGAAGAGATTTTTGAGCCATGGTCAAACACCAGAATGGCAAAGGCCTGAAATTCACTAGGGCATATAAAATAAGAGGAGGGGAAAAAGCAACATGTCAAAGGGCACAGGCTGTAACTGAAAAGACTTAGCTGTCACCAGTGTGACCCTGAATGAGCTGCTCCATCTCTAGAGCCTAAGTTTTCTCATCCATAGAGTATATTATTGTATCTGCCCTCTCAACCTCATAGATTTGTGAGATCTGTAAAATAATATAAATTTTAAAATACACATTGTAAGTCAGAATAATAATGGCTAAGTTTCAAAACAAAAAAGGGAAGGGCCCTCTGTATTTCATGTCCTAACAACCCACTCCTAATTTTTTCACCAGAGAGAATAACTCTTCAATTTGAAAGGGCAGAACTAATACTGTTCATAGAAATTTAAGCCCAAAATAGGCAGAAGGGCTGACTGAATGGCGAAAGATTGGTTGGTTGGTCTTTTCTACCCAGTTGTTCCTCTAGGCAGATGTGAGGTTGTGGGCTACTGCTTAGGTTCTTCAGTTTCGAGAGGTTGTCAGTTGTACTTTGATTTGTAATGTAGAAAGATCTGCCTTTGAATGACAAAACAGAATACCCACAACTGCAGCCCCTTGTCCCCATATTTCTTTGGAAAATTCAATTCTGGGAAAACATTCATGTAAGATTAGTCACACAGACAGCAAAACCCTTCTTGACAGCCTTGCGTCTCCTAAGCATCTGGTAAACTTGGCCTGTTATGAATCTCAACTGGTTAACTTATCTTTATTGGCTGCCAATATATTCAAAGCCAGTATATAGCTGGATTTTAATGACTGTAACACTTTACAGCATATATTCTGTGTATTAGTTTTCTTTTGTCATTTATTTGAAATTCCTTTTTTCTTCACCGAAATTTCTTGTACCTGTTTATTTTTGTTGACTTTCATTTGTTCTTATATGTAAACTATCTGAAACTCTTGTAGCAATAAAGCAGGACACTGATTAAATATCTTGCCACATTAAACAGGGTCAGGCTTCAAGATCCAGACAACTTGCATAAAGAATAGAAACTTGCATACACGTGGAAATGGGCTGGGCGTGGTGGCTCACGCCTGTAATCTCAGCACTTTGGGAGGTTGAGGTGGGTGGATCACCTGAGATCAGGAGTTCGAGACCAGCCTGGCCAATATGGCAAAACCCTGTCTCTACTAAAAATACAAAAATTAGCCGGGCATGTTGCAGGTGCCTAATCCTACCTATTCCAGGGGATGAGATGGGAGTATTGCTTGAACCTAGAAGGCAGAGGTTGCAGTGAGCTGAGATCACGCCACAGCACTCCAGCCTGGGTGACAAAGCTAGAGCTAGACTGTCTCCAAAAAAAAAAAAAAAAAGGAAGGCGGCATAAGACTGGACATAAAGAGCATGTCTGACATCTGATTCTGGTTTCCACAGAGTGGTAAACCTGCTGAGAACACCCAGCAAAGTTCTGCAATATTTTAAAATTCAGTTTGTGGGAAAGGATTATTACACGATAGAACACACTTATTCAAAGCTAAGCTTGTTTCCCTCCCTGCAACCCCCACCCCCACTTTTTTTTGGATGGGAGTGAGTGAGGGTTCAGGCTAAAACTCAACTGGGAGTCAGAGGGTGAATTCTTTGCAGGTCTGCCACTGACCAGCTGAACCGATGAGTCAAAAGTTTTCCTTCATTTGTAATAAAGGAATAATCTCTAAGTTTTCTTAAAATTCTGATTTGAATTTTAAATTCAAATCAGAGTTACTGCTGCCACTGCCCAAAAATATTTGGGAAACTTTTTTTTTTTTGAGACGGAGTTTCGCTCTGTCGCCCAGGCTGGAGTGCAGTGGTGCGATCTCAGCTCACTGCAAGCTCCACCTCCCAGGTTCACGCCATTCTCCTGCCTCAGCCTCCCGAGGAGCTGGGACTACAGGCGCCCGCCACCACGGCGGGCTAATTTTTTGTATTTTTAGTAGAGACGGGGTTTCATCATGTTAGCCAGGATGGTCTGGATCTCCTGACCTCGTGATCCACCCAACTCAGCCTCCCAAAGTGCTAGGATTACAGGCGTGAGCCACCACGGCCAGTGGGAAACTTTTTGGAACTGCTTCCATATGTTTTATGAAGCTCTTAAAAAAATTTGTGTCAATCTCATAGCCACATCTCCATTTGAACCAAGTATGACATTATCTAGCTTGATTCACATCACATTAACTTCAAATGACGCAGTTCTTTTTAAAACTAAAATCTTCCACAGGAAATTTGTCTCTTAAATATATGTAAAATTTAAATTCTCCTCTAAAAAGCCATTTAAAAGTATTTTGAATGGTAACATTATTAGAATTAGCATATAGCTTTCCAGAGTAATTTCTTTGAAGAGACAAGGCACATTAACTTGGTGTACTGTTTCATAAGACTCTATAAGAGTCTTAAAGACATGTTAAATGTAAGAAAAAGGCTTTAGAATCGATAAAATACACAGTATGTAGGTTTTTAAAAAGCCATTTGTAATAATATATCTCAGACTACCTTTTTCCATTTTTGGAACACTTGAGTTGGAACACAGAACCCTAAATGTTAAAGCTTTCCTTATTGTAACTATAAGGCAGTCGTTCTAAAATGTTGCTGCACAATGAAATCACCTAGAGATATTTTAAAAATAAAGATGCCTGGCTCCCTTTCCCAAACACTGATGTAATTGGTATCAAGTAGAAGCTAAGACACAGGCTTACAAAAAGCTTCCCAGGTATTTCTAATGTGAGGCAAAGTAACCACTGGATTCAAGAGAATTAGTGTCCTATAATTCAGAAATAATTTGGAGATTATATAGATTCGTATTTTTCCTTTTTGGGCAGTGACAGTATCACTTACTTGAAATAGCCAAGTTTCTCAAAGTTAAGATACAACAGTGCAGGCCGGGTGTGATGGCTCACACCTATAATGCCGGCACTTTGGGAAGCCAAGGCAGGTGGATCACCTAAGGTCAAGAGTTTGAGACCAGCCTGGCCAACATGGTGAAACCCCCTCTCTACTGAAAATATAAAAAATTAGCCGGGCGTGGTTGTGCATGCCTGTAATCCCAGCTACTCAGGAGGCTGAAGCCGGAGACTCATTTGAACCCAGGAGGCGGAGGTTGCAGTGGGCCAAGATGGCACCAGTGCACTCCAGCCTGGGCGACAGAGCAAGACTGACTCAAAAAATAAAGATTCTACAGTGCAATGGATGTGAACAATTATCGTGGGAGAAAGTAACTCTGCTGCTAGTTTACAGCCTATTTATAATTCACAGCTTTGTTTTGTCTTTGATATGCAGTATTTTGCATTAAGCAATTATGGGGGTTTTTGGTTTTTTTTGAGATGGAGTCTCGCTCTGACGCCCAGGCTGGAGTGCAGTGATGTGATCTCGGCTCACTGCAACCTCTGCCTCTCAGGTTCAAGTGATTCTCCTGCCTCAACCTCCTAAGTAGCTGGGATTACAGGCGCCTGCCACCACACCCTGCTCATTTTTTGTATTTTTAGTAGAAATGGGCTTTCACCGTGTTAGCCAGGATGGTCTCGATCTCCTAACCTCGTGATCCACCTGCCTCGACCTGCCAAAGTGCTGGGATTACAGGCACGAGCCACACGTCTGGCCAAGCAATTCTGTTTTACTTATATTTTCACTTTGGAAGCTGTGATGTACTGTTTTTTTAGTCTTGAACCCAAAGCATTACTACTGAGTTGCAGTGTTTGGAAAGACAGTTGTGGGTGCTCAAATAAGTCTCCCTGCTGCATGTGAGTGTTTCAAAGGTTTGGAGGTGTGACGCAGATAGGAAGCAAATCAGTGCCCTTGTAAAGGGTGAGCAGTATCTTATTCTACCATTAGGGCTGGCATCACAGTGTACTGAGTTGCTACAGAATGTGTTTTAATTATGGGGGACGGTGATTTTAACAAAGGGGTTGAAGACTAGATGAATCACAGCCACTGAAGACTTGCAGTACTGTGAATGGTTAAAAGCTACAATAAAAGGATAAGTTGCTTTGATAGCTGTGGAACTAAAGGGTTACTCTTGCCTCCCAAAAATAAAGTGCTCTGTAGTACCCTCATAAAAGTAGGATAGGAGACTTAAAGCAAAAGGATCATAGGAGACCTTATAAATAACCCCAAGGCCAAAATTTTGTCTTTAGTTTGTCTTATTAGAAATTAGACATGACTTGTTAATGTGATCAGAAATGTACACTCCTGAGTGTATGCTGTGTCAGACACGCCAATGTACGAAGTGCCCCATCCCTTACATTCTGGCTTCACCACCACACCTCACTGGAACTGCCCTCTCATTGTCAGTGGAATCTCAGTGGCTTTTTCTTTGGCCTGATTTGTTTTGCCTTTCTTTTTGCACTTGATGTTGCCACCATATCTTGAAATGTTACCTTATCTGTCCTGTTTATTCTCTATGAATAGTTCTTGACTTCCGTTGCTGATTCTTTTTTTTTTCCCCAAACCTATCTTTATATACTTTACTCTTTCTAGTCTTTAAGTTCTGAGCTCACTCACAGATCACTCCCCAACCTGAATGGTTTCCACGCCTATTTCAGAAACTTTTATTTTGATGTCTGTCACCTCATATCTCAGTAAATAAAACTGAACTCCAATGTAGGTGAAGGAGGAATGGGTTGTTCAGAAAGAAGCCATCAATGGATGGCTCATGAGGTATGAATGCCTAGAATATTTGGGAAAAAATGAAATATTATAGCCCAGGTAAGTCTAAGAGAGGAGTAGCAAGAGAATGAAGCTTGGGGAGATAGGCAGAGCCCAGATCAAAGGACTTTAATTGCTATGCTTAGGCATCTTTTTAGCAAGAGATGCCACTGAAGAATCGGAAGCCATCACAAAGGTTCGTGAGTGATGAAAGCTGCATTTAGAAAGCTTTCAACTGGTAGCCTGGAGAATGGATTAGAAGGAAACTTGGTGAGACAAAGAAAGACAGGGAGGATGGAAGAGAAGGTATTTAGAAGGTACCATGAGTAGAAATTTGGTTAATGATTAGAGGAGGTAAAGTATCTAGGATGGCCCCCAGGTTGCTTCTAGCATGAGTAATGGGGTTGCTGGTATTATTTACTGGGCTAAGAGAAACAGATTTTGGAGGGAAGAGAGCCCAATTGGATACTCAGGAAGAAATAGCCAGTGGCAATTAGATAAACCCACCTAAGACAGAGTAGTGCCTGCTTCAGCAGCACATATCCTAATACTAGACCGATACAGAGATTAAACACAGCCCCTGCGCAAGGATGACACGCAATTCCATGAAGCACTCCAATGGGAAAAAAAAAAAAAAATGACAGCGTCAAAGTCTAGGCTTTAACAATAGATTTGGTAGTAAAAACCACAGGCATGGGTGAGATTATCTAACAATTATGTTAGTGAAATAATAATAGTAAACGTCCAGTAAGAGTGTTTTCTATGTGCCAGACACTAGTTACAAATCCTTAATATATTAACTCATTTAATCCTTAAAACAATTCTATGAGGAAAAGAAGCCCACAGGCAGAAAGAACAAAGAAAAATTAAGTTGGTTAGGCAGAAAGTAAACATGGGAAACCAAATGAGTTTTGAGAAGTAGGCATGAGATTAAGTGAACCAAAGTGTCTGTTTAATTTGACAACTGTGTTATTGGAGATCTCACGGAGAACTGTTTCTAAGCAAGAATTCAGACTGCAGGCTGTTTGAAGTAAAAGAAGGGACAGAATGATAGGCTATTAATTGTGGGAGCAAGGAAACCAAGTAGGTGTGAAAGGGAGATGCTGAGTACAGGAGGAAGGGCACCTCCTTCCTGAGACAGGTGGTAAGGATGGATGTTGGAGTAAGTAAATCATCTGTAGCAAGGGGTCCAGGAATGGAGGGAATTCACAGCTCATGACCAAGTTCTCTGTATAGAGGTATACTGGTTATCTGGTGAGAAAGGTAGTGAAGGCTGGAATTGTTGCTGGAAAGTGGCCTAAAGAATAAACTGATAGACTACTGATCATAATTTAAAGATCTAGTAAGGCTGGAAAATGTAGTAGCATCAAGCAAAGGTTATGTGGGCTTTTTTCCCTCTAACAGACTGGACACAAAAAAGCAACTATAAATTATGTTGATTTACAGTTTGAAAGGGCTGAGATTAAAAGCCGTAACATTAAAAGGGCAGGAAGGATGGGGGTGAGGCACATCACTGATAATTTCAGGGGTGAGGCACATCATTGATAATTTCAATCTGCAACATTCTGATCAGTATATACTGTCAATATGTATGTTTCCAAGTCTAGACTTTTTTTTTTTTTTTCTTTGAGACAGAATCTCACTCATGCAGGCTGGAGGGAATGCAGTGGCATCATCTTGGCTCACTGCAACCTCCACCTCCCAGATTCAAGAGATTCTTGTGCCTCAGACTCCTGAGGAGCTGGGATTACAGACATGCGCCACCACTCCTGGATAATTTTTGTATTTTTAGTAGAGACGGGGTTTCACCATGTTGGCAAGGCTGGTCTCAAACTCTTGGCCTCAAGCAATCCACCCGCCTCAGCTCCCAAAGTGCTGGGATTACAGGCGTGAGCCACTGCACCTGGCCCCAGGTCTAGACTTTAGATGTGATTATCAAAGAGAAAAAAATTTCCAGTAGAGTAGCAGAGGTAGCTAGATAGCCCTGGTTTAACCCTGTTAGAACCGATTAAGAATCCAGCATAGAAGGAAAGTTTTTAAGCATGTGACTTATATTCTCAGCAAATGTTCCCAAAATCAATAAATGTCTGACCCGAGTGTCTAATATGCTTAGCACTTGGGGAGAGGGATAGGTATAGCATAAAATAATTGTTGCTCTAAATGACCATTACGGAAGACATGACTAAACAAATGAAGTCACAGTGCAATAAACAAGATAATACACTTAAGTGCCAAAGCACTTAATATCAATTTTCAAACCTGAAATATTTTGGAAATGTTTTAAAAGGAGGTAGAATTTGAGAGTAACTCCCAAATGGGAAAAGAATCAAGTGAGTTTTTCTTTGAGATTTTATATAAAAGTATCATCAACACATTTATGGAAAAGTTTAACAGATTACAAAGGGAACTGTTACAAACAATCTCTGACCTAAGTAGTATGTGATCAAATGCACAAATAAAAGACAAAAAATATTAAGTATGATTTAATCTAAATTTCTAAAAGATGTAAAAATAGATACCTTTTCTTTGTAGTAGAAAAGAGCATTAAGATATGTAGTGACAGACAGTAGTGAAATTACATAGTTTATATAATCCTTCAGATACCTTAACTTCCTAATTTGTAAAAGGGCTAGAAGAGTAATTGTTCTTTTTATCCACAAAAGGTCTGATTGTGAAACAAATGGTTTGAAGTGTTTTATAAATATAAATTCTTTAAGTGCAGACAACTAAAATACTAAATTCATTATGTTAAGCAGAACATTATAGTTCATCATTACAACTAGAAAGAAACTGGCAACATGCAGGTATTTGCCAAATATTAATATAATGGAACAAAACAGAAGTAGAATTTCTTCATGCAGTAGTTGGGAAGGAGAAATAGAGATATTTTATCACTTCTTAACTAAAACATGTCTATGCTGGCTTTTAAATATTGTTAAAAATATCACCAGAGACCAAAACAGAAGATAAATTTCATTTCTATATTTCAGAAAACCTACTTGAATACACTTTGAAACAAGAGTACAACAAAATAGAATATACTTCAAATGTTGAATATACAAACTATTATAGTTCAAATCTGAACACTGGTATTTCCCTCATAAACTTCAACTGAAAAAAAAGAAAGAAAGAAAGAAAACTCCAGGTATTAGAGCTACCTGACAAAAATTCATGCTGAGCCTGAACTTCCAAGTGACAGCAGAACTGAAAATGATATGTCTGCACAAATGCCAGGGCTGAGTGACACAGGCATGTTACAGCAAAAGGCCAGAGCCAACTGTTAATCTGTCCACAATTAAGAAACTGACAGACTTAAACTACCATATAAAATGTTACATGTAAATTCTATAACAATACTGTGCTAGGTACAAGATTTTTAAAATTTTTCTTTTAATAAAAAAGCTTTACACAAACAAGCCATTAGCTTATTTCAAGAAAGAAAACCGAAAATTAGTCTAAGGCCTTTGTTTTAAATCAGCTTAAGCTATATGATATATATATATGTGTGTGTATATATATATATATAAAAAATCGCACTAGATCTTTTTTTGCTATCCTCTTTCTGAAGTTTTTGGGATCCATTCTTCAATTCACATTCTAAAATACCTATATTAGCAGAGTCTTCACATAGCACCAGTTAAGTGAGAACTGTGCGAACACAGTAATAATTGCTGGTATGCATATAAAATGCATCAAAAATTGCTATATGTAACAATAAGATCACCCATCCCAACCCCTCCCACTGAAAACTATATAACCTCTTACAGAATGTTAGTGTTCCAAGTCTTAGTGTAACTTGATATCGTAGTGAGCTGCTTGGTCCCTTTCAATCCTTTTTCTTATTGATGGGTTCAGTTGTTTCCTACTGTAAGAGGCAGTTTTCTGTCAGCATCTCAATATGTAGTTCATTTCCCACTGAAACATGGGATAGGTAATTTATTTCCAGTAAGTCTGATTGTTTTCGTATATGCATTAAAAATGTTTTAAAGTCTTCTTTGACTTTTCTTGATGACTTCCCTTGCAAATGTTTATGTCAGTACTGCCACTAACAGCATGAAGTCCACGGTGGAGCTGCTATTTTATTTCTCACATGTCACTAGTCCTTCTGTTTTCATAGTTACAGGAAGGGCAATAGCTGAAGGTGCACTGACAACCACTACGTGGGTCACTGTCTTATTTCCATCTGCCGGTTTTTCTTCTACTAGCTGCAAAGTTTTCACATCATGTTCTTGCTTTTTTGCCACTGCTTCCGATTTAACCTCTGGCCCCTTTATGACTGCACTGATAACTCGAGGAGGAGTCTGGCCAGATGCCTGCTGAGTAGGCATTGATAGTCTCATTACAGGTGTACCATGAGCTATTGAAACAGGGGTAAGTGCTCTCACAGCCAATGGGGTTCCAACAATGTTAATGCTTCCTGATCCAGTCAGATTTGACTTTGTCTGCAGTTGACACTGTGCAAGCTGTGTAGCTGGGATGGTAATAATTTTGGCAGGCTGCATGGTGATTTTGTCTCCATTTTCAGTAGAAGCTGGCATCACAGTAGGGATTGTCTGAATGACTACCTTTGGAGAGGTCGCTGTTGTTGGACTAGTGCTGGTTATTAATGGTGCACCTGCATTAACTGACTGAACTGCCACAGTTGAAATTTTCTGACCCAATGATGTCATTACAACAGGTACCTGCATTGCCACACGAACTGTCCTAGTACATTAGAAAGAAAAAAGCTGATTATATTTAATGCCAAATGAGAAAATAGGTCTCCTGAGTAAAAGATGAATACAAATCCAAAATGTGTAAAACTAGTGCTCCCAAATTTTACAGAGATACTGGCAATTCCTGATGTCTGACACAAACATACCATGACACAAATATATTTTAAAAACTAAAGCCTACATTAAGCTCCATCTATAAAACCATAAAAACCAATTCAGGTAATTTAAGACATCTACTTTTGTTGTTGTTGTTGTTGTTGTTTGAGATAAGGTCTCGGTCTGCTGCCTAGGCTGGAGTACAGCGGTGCAATCTTAGCTTACTACAACCTCCAAATCCTAAGCTCAAGTGATTCTTCTGCCTTAGCTTCCTGAGTAGTTAGGACTACAGGTATGTGACACCACGCTCAGCAATTTTTTATTTTTATTTTATAGAGAGGAGGTCTATGTTGCCAAAGCTTGTGCTGACCTCCTGTCCTCAAGCAATCCTCCTGCCTTGGCCTCCCAAAGTGCTAGGATTATAGGCATGAGCCACTGAACCCAGCAAGACATCTACTTTAACAACAATAAAAAATATAATTAAAATATCAAGCACTTTTCAAAGTCCTGACAACGCTGTGTTCTTAGAACACTAATATTAAGCAAAGGGACATTTCGCTTTCACCAAGGAGACTTTTTTAAAAAGTAAATACATTATAACTAATGGTTTGCCTCACTTACCTTGGAGCTGCTGTTGCTGACACAGATGCATTGGTAGTAGGAGACCTGGATGAAGCATCGTGCCCAGGGGAAGTGATATTCACAACTCTAGCGACACCCTTCTCTGCTCTGGAGCAGTTTATAGGGGATGAATTTTTTCCACTGCGAACAGACGATGCTGCTTTCAGGAGACTTTCTGCAGACAGTGACACTCGTTCTAATGATTTTTCATCAGTAGCTCCTGCTAAATCTTCATTACAGGTTTCACTTTTGTCATCATCTATGACCACTATGTTTTTGGGCATATCCTTGAACTGATATACAAGCCTCTGTCCTTCAACCTTTGCAAGAATTCCCCTTTGGTAGTAGTATCTGTAAGGGGAAAATGTACCAAATGAATCAAGTATATTATTTCTCCACCCCACTCTACCCCCACCAAAAACACTATGTACAGTGCATACTAATAGAAACATTCCCTTATCCCTAATAACAGATGAGAAAAAAACAAACTCTTACTGCCTAGACTGCTCAAAAGGTTACAAATTTAGAGTAGGAATCAGGTTGGAACCTGGCGCCAAGGTCCTACAAACTTAAGATCTATAAAGTAGCTGAAAGTTCATTCGTTTTCTTAAAAGAAATAATTTACCTTACCATTGAGTATTTTACTATACTGACACTGGTAGAAATTCTTTTCTGATTTACATAGGTTATAAAAACAAACTGATATTACTGGAAAAATTATCTAAGCCACACTTAAACTTAGTAGAGATTTGCGAATACTGTCACATAAACCATGTGTTCACTTAAAAACACCTTTAATTAGAAGAAGCCATGTACTTTCCAATGAAAGAATTTTGTGGGTTTATCAAACTGATTATTCTTTTTTTTTTTTTTTTGAGACGGAGTCTCGTTCTGTCGCCCAGGCTGGAGTGCAATGGCACAATCTTGGCTCACTGCAACCTCTGCTTCCTGGGTTCAAGCGATTCTCTTACCTCAGCCTCCTGAATAGCTGGGATTACAGGCGAGCACCACCACACCCGACTAATTTTTGTATTTTTAGTAGAGATGGGGTTTCCCCACGTTGGCCAGGCTGGTCTTGAATTCCTGACCTCAAGTGATCCGCCTGCCTCAGCCTCCCAAAGTGCTGGGATTATAGGCATGAGCCACCATGCCCGGCCAAACTGATAAAACTTAAATTTTCCTATCAACATAAATCCATTTATGACAAACTCCTAAAAACTAAAATACAAATTAACTTTAGGAACCATAATTTGTTTAGGCTTAATTTTTTTTAAGCCTACAACTTCACAATTTCTATTAAGAAATAGTCCTAAGTACAAAAGCACATTTTCTGCAAAAATGAATTTTCCAATTATGTTAAAATTATAAGCATGTAGACTAAACTCCTATCTCCTCATCTACTTCCAAATCTAAGATGCTCCTCTAGAATATCCCCCAAAGTTAAAAGTTGTAAAGGATTTTCAGCTTCTCTTTAAACAGCTAATAGACAATATAAAGAAATACATAAATTTTGTGTCAATATTAGCTCAATTGCATTTTTACCTCAAAGCTCGTCCCATGGTTTCGTAGTTCATGTCTGGTTTGTTCTTATGCTTTCCCCAAAGCTTAGAGACAGCCTTTGAATCCACCAGCTTGAATATGCCTTTTTCTCTCTGAGTCCATTTAATATACCTGGGACAAGTATTTTTATCTTGAAGTAGATCTAAAAGAAACTCCCACAAATAGGTTGTGTTTCCTTTAAAAACAATGACAGACATTGATTACAAATTCATTAACATAATTAAATACATAATTAAAAGCAAATAAAGTGTCCTTCATCGTAACTTAAAAATCCTGAATATACTTGTTTCTACATTTATTTTTTTGGAGATGGAGACTTGCTCTGTCATCTAGGCTGGAGTGCAGTGGCACAACGTCGGCTCGCTGCAACCTCCACCTCCCAGGTTCAAGCAATTCTCCTGCCTCAGCCTCCCGAGTAGCTCGGATTACAGACACATTCCACCACACCGGGCTAATTTTTGTATTTTTAGTAGAGACAGGGTTTCACCATGTTTGCCAGGCTGGTCTTGAACTCCTGACCTCAGGTGATCCGCCCACCTAAGCTCCCCAAATTCTGGGATTACAGGTGTGAGCCACTGCGTCCAGCCTGTTTCTACTTTTAAAAAATGGTATCCACTACGTATGCTTACAGTTACGATGCTAAAATACAGATTCTGGCGTTTGTACATTACATATCACCCTATCCTAGATTTTGAGTTCAGTAAAGGCAAAGGCATAATTGCTTAGGCAAAGTTAACCTGAATTAAACAGAATCAAGTTTATTAGTTTATACAGATTTAAACTCTGAATAAAATAAATTTGTTTACACCTTTGTTTATCATATGATAAGCCTAAATTCCATGATCAAAAGGTACTTAGTAATTTTGTTGGATAGGCAAGCAAAATGCAATGAAATGTGTAAAACTTTTAGGCATCAGACCTAGGATCTTTTTGTAAGAAACTTACTTTTCTTTGATTCACCTACAGGCATGAACTCTGAGGTATATATATTATAAGTGCAAACTACCCTCAACCCTTTAAGCATTTTCTTATCATTTTCCTCTGTACTACCAGTCAATTAAGACTTGATAGCAAAGAACTTTACTGTTGGCTGGATGTGGTGGCTCACGCCTATAATCCCAGCACTTTGGGAGGCTGGGAGGCGGGCGTATCACCTGAGGTCAGGAGTTCGAGACCAGCCTGGCTAACATGGTGAAACCCCATCTCTATTAAAAGTATAAAAATTAGCTGAGCATGGTGGCGTGCACCTGTAATCCCAGTTACTTGGGAGGCTGAGGCATGAGAATCGCTTGAACCCAGGAAGCAGAGGTTACAGTGAGCTGAGATCGCACTACTGTACTCCAGCCTGGGTGACAGAGTGAAACTCTGTCTCAGGAAAAAGAAAAAAAAAAAGAACATTACTGCCTCTAAAAACAGATTAAAAAAAAAATTTCTAATCACTTTCTACTGATTACACCCAGTAGACGGAAGATAATATTTAAAGGATTTCATTGTTTATACTTATATCTTAAAATCTGAGGTCCTAAAATGGAAAAATATGGTAATTCCTTAAAACTAGTCAAGTATTCATCAAATGTTAACTATAACATTAGCTCTGGATCACATTGCTAGAAAAATTTTAAAATGAGGAAATATTAGAATATTTCTTCAGAACAAAATGCTTATTCATCACATATCATGCTTAAGGAGATGAATTTAAAACCTGGTCCCTGCCTCAAGGAATTTATAATTTAGTTGAGAAGGGAAAAGAAAGTAGATGACAAGTTAAACAACAATGCAAGAAATAAGTAACAATTTGAAACAATATAAGGTCTATCACAAAGCAATGCATAATTAACTATATCCCAAGTAATCATAGAAAATAATGTCTGTGGGATTCCAGGAGTGAAAATAAAGTGGACTGAGAGGCCATCATGAAGTCTTGGAAGATGGCTAGGATGTGCATAAAAGAACGAAAAGGAATCTGGGTAAGTAAAATAAAAAAATTAATCCCAAAAGGAAGAAAGTATCACACTCTTTTTTCCCTTATTAAGGAGGGGAGAGTAGTGGGCAGCAGTCATGAGAAGAGGCTTTTCAGGTTGTTTTTATTTTATTCCCTTCATAACCTCTAGATGCCAAGTTCTTATTAATAGAAGGCTGGGCACGGTGGCTCATGCCTGTAATCCCAGCACTTTGGGAGGCCAAGGTGGGCAGATCACCTGAGGTCAGGAGTTCATGACCAGCCTGGCCAACATGGTGAAACCCTATCTCTACAAAAATACAAAAATTAGCCAGACATGATGGCAGGTGCCTGTAATCCCAGCTACTTGCAAGGCAAAGGCAGGAGAATCACTTGAACCCGGGAGGCGGATGTTGCAGTGAGCAGAGATCACGCCACTGCACTCCAGCCTGAGCAACAGAACGAGACTCCATCTCAAGAAAAAAAGAAGAAGAGAAAAGAGTCCCGAAACGGCCACCACTACCCCAACACCTTCAATCAAAATACTGATGTTTTTTCTCTGGCATTTCACTTTCACTGTGGCTTTCCCTGAAAATCCAGTAAATTCATTAATAACGCAGAGTTGAGCCCATTATGCATCTGTTGACCTAAAAAAGCTGACCTTCGGCCAGGCGTGGTGGCTCACACCTGTAATCCAGCACTTTGGGAGGCCAAGGTGGGCGGATCGCCTGAGGTCGGGAGTTTGAGACCAGCCTGGCCAACATGGAGAAACCCCATCTCTACTAAAAATATAAAAATTAGCCAGGTGTGGTGCCACATGCCTGTAATCCCAGCTACTCGGGAGGCTGAGGCAGCAGAATCGCTTGACCCCAGGAGGCAGAGGTTGCGGTGAACTGAGATCGCGCCATTGCACTCCAGGCTGGGCAACAAGAGCTAAAATCCATCTCAAAAAAAAAAAAAAAAAAAAAAAAAAAGCTGACTTTCAACTTCACAATGTTACATTTGTATCTCTAGGATTCTATTACATCAGCATCACTACCTAAAAACTATTAAAATAAACCATGTATAATCTTCAGTTACATAAAAATGTGTAGCTGGGGCATTTTTATTTTGTTCACATAGTAGTAAGTGTGAGTAAAGATTTTATCTGAAAGAAATTTTTGTATAATATAGACAATGCCTTGCATATAAGATATCTGAATGTTTCCATGTTTTGAATTAAACTCATCAAAACCCCTCAGGTTATCTTTAAATACTCACTGCACCCACGTTGCCATCCCCAAGTTAAAATGAACAATTCTAAGGAGGCCAAGGCTGAAGGATCACTTGAGCCTAGGAGTATGAGAATAGCCTAGGCAACATAGGGGGACTCGTCTCTACCAAAAATTTTAAAATTAGCCAGACATGGTGGTATGTGCCTGTGGTCCTAGCTACTTGAGGCTGAGGCAGAAGAATACTTTAGCCTGGGAGGTTGAGGCTGCAGTGAGTCATGATCATGTCACTGTATTCCAGCCTGGGTGAAAAGAGTGAGACCCTATCTCTAAAGAAAAAAATTATTAAAAATTCTATTTCTGATTTTAGGGAAAACAGGATTCAGAAAGAGAAGCTTTCTTTACCAGGTAACAAGGAATTTGCCTATGACAAACATTATTATCATAATTTTACAAAAGAAAAAACACTGGCTGGATTTTGAATATAGGTTTGACTGTAATAGCTTTAATTAATTACATTATAACACACTGCCTCAAATTTAATACAAGACTGAAATTGTAATGAGATATGATTTAAATTGGTAAAAACTGGTCACAGACTTTTTCTCCAGTCTTAAGCAAAAGATGTTCGAGTATAAGTGATACCACTGAGGATAAGAATTATTTAAAAGACAATAGTAATAACTGTATATTTATAGTTTAGTTTTCTAATATTTACTATGTTAACTTTTAAAGTTTTCAATATAAATTAAAAGAGGAAACCTAAAATGTTAGAAGTGTACAACAACCAAAGACAAACAAGGAGGTAAGAAAAGTATTCTAAGCCTCCCCCAAACTGGGTCACCAGTTCCTGAATAAGTGTTCAATGTCACTTTTTTGTTGTTTTTTTTTTGGCCTATCGAAATACCAAATTTCTTGGAAGGCTTACTGGAGACAATTTTCTTTAACTAGACTTAATTTCTGTTTTAATTATTTAAAATTATTAAGTCAAACCACCTGATAAGGACAGAATAAATTTAAATACATTAATGTAAAATTTATCCAACTATTGAATATTGGTCTGAAAACACTTATTCATGAAAGTGATAAATTTTTGGTTATCAGACTGGCAGACAGAACACATCTAAAACCACTACTGAAATGACACTTTATCTGTCAGAATCTGAGTGACAATAAAATTAAAGGCCAGGTGTGGTGGCTCATGCCTATAATCCCAACATTTTGGGAGGCCAATATGGGAGGATCGCTTGAGGCCAGGGCAAAATAGGGACATCCTGTTTCTACAGAAGATTTTAAAATAAAATTTAAAAAAAGGTAATAAAAAAGTAATAAAAATAATATTAAAAAGAAATGTCACTTGAAGTCATCTTATTCGACAAATTAAGAAAGCACAGAATGGGGGAGATTTGGTGCTGTTTTTATCTTTAATCAGGATACACGAATTCTAAAGCAAAAATAGACAAGGGGCAGTGGCTCATGCTTATAATCTCAGCACTCTGGGAGTGTGAGGCTGGAGGATCTCTTGAAGCCAGGAGTTCGAGACCTGCCTGGGCAACAAAGCATGAGACCCCATCTCTTAAAAAAACAAACAAAAAAAATTAGCTGGGTGCGGTGGTGTGTGCATGTAGTCCCAGATACTTGGGAGGCTATAAGCAGAGTAGTACAAGGCTGCAGTGAGCTACCGTCACGCCACTGCATTCCAGCCCTGTCTGTAAAAGTAAGTCAATAAATAAGCAAATAAGCATGGTTTTGTTCTGAATTGTAACTGATGTGACTGAAATTTGTTGACTGGAAAATTAAAATTTAGCTCGCCTTGAATTCTTGCATTGCTTCTAAACAGTTAAGAAGTTATGAGGGCCGGGCGTGGTGGCTCAAGCCTGTAATCCCAGCACTTTGAGAGGCCGAGACGGGTGGATCACGAGGTCAGGAGATCGAGACCATCCTGGCTAACACGGTGAAACCCCGTCTCTACTAAAAAAATACAAAAAACTAGCCGGGCGTGGTGGCGGGCGCCTGTAGTCCCAGCTACTCGGGAGGCTGAGGCAGGAGAATGGCGTGAACCCGGGAGGCGGAGCTTCCAGTGAGCTGAGATCCTGCCATTGTACTCCACCCTGGGCGACAGAGAGAGAGACTCCGTCTCAAAAAAAAAAAAAAAGAAGTTATGTATCAGGCTAGGTGCGGTGGCTCATGCCTGTAGTCCCAGCACTTTCAGAGGCTGAGGCGGAAGGATCACTTGAGCCTAGGAGTTTAAGACCTGCCTGGGTGACATAGTAAGACCTCATCTCTACAAAAAACTTAAAAAAATTAAAAATAAAAAAAAAAATTAGCCAGGGAGAGTGGCATGCGCCTGTGGTCCCAGCAGCTCAGAAGGCGAGGCAGGAAGATTGCTTAAGCCCAAGAGGTCAAGGCTGCAGTAAGCCATGTTCACACCACCACACACCAGCCTGGGCAACACAGCAAGAAACTGTCTCACAAAAATAATAAAAGAAAGAAATTATCTATTAGAAACAAGGCTTAGTTGTAAACCCCTTTGAATTATGGGTACCTATATATGAGGATGGGTGCCATTATACATACACATATCCCCTAAGTCAATGGTTAAGGAGAGTATGTATCAGACTTCCTTAGGACTTTTTCCAAAAGTCCCTATATCCCCCATGATATAACTATGGCTACACAATCTCTGTGGTGTAGGAACTAGGCAAAGGTATTTTGAAAAAGCTCCCCCCATGATGCTGATACATCCCTTATTAAGAACTATTACCAACGACAGTATTCTCATATGTGCATGTACTAGAAATAATTTTCTTACAAATGCAAAAATGTCACCTAACTGAAAAAAAAATCATCTCACTTCCAAAGCAACCCTCCCCACATTACCTTTTCCTTCTCTCGGTTTCTTCTTTATACCTAACTCAGGAGACCCATTGGAAATTGGTGATTGCTGGGTCTTTGGTTTACGGCCAACTGAAAAAATAAGATATTGAAACCATACATTGAAAACAAGAAAAATATGAGAGGCATGATTAGCAGACTTTCTGATTACACATTATTCATTTAAATGGACACTAACTTGTAGATAAATATACTCTGTATGAAAAGCTGCTTCTAAAAGGAGTACTAAAAACACTTCTGTATTTTACATTACAGCAGTAAGTAGTAATCTCTGTCATACACATTGGCAGAGCCTCGATTGCCATATACATTGGTCAGAGCCTTGATTTGCCAATCTTTTTTTTTTTTCTTTTTTTTTTGAGATGGAGTCTTGCTCTGTCGCCCAGGCTGGAATGCAGTGGCACGATCTCGGCTCACTGCAACCTCTGCCTCCCAGGTTCAAGCAATTCTCCTGCCTCAGTCTCCCAAGTAGCTGGGACTACAGGCGCCTGCTACCACACCCAGCCAATTTTTTGTTTTTTGTTTTTTGTTTTTTTTTTTTTGGAGACGGAGTCTCGCTCTGTCGCCCAGGCTGGAGTGCAGTGGCGCGATCTCGGCTCACTGCAAGCTCCGCCTCCCGGGTTCACGCCATTCTCCTGCCTCAGCCTCCCGAGTAGCTGGGACTACAGGCGCCCACAACCGCGCCCGGCTAATTTTTTGTAGTTTTAGTAGAGACGGGGTTTCACCGTGGTCTCGATCTCCTGACCTTGTGATCCGCCCGCCTCGGCCTCCCAAAGTGCTGGGATTACAGGCGTGAGCCACCGCGCCCGGCCAATTTTTTGTATTTTTAGTAGAGACAGGGTTTCACCATATTAGCCAGATGGTCTCAATCTCCTGACGTCGTGATCCGTCCGCCCTGGCCTCCCAAAGTGCTAGGATTACAGGCATGAGCCACCGTACATGGCCTTGCCAACCTTTTATATTAGTGTAGCAATAGAAACAAATCCTAGTAAAAACTTAATTTGTTTTCTGTTCTATAGGATTGGGAGAAACAGCTTTAGCAACTTATTGCAGAAGATCTGATAATTTGCAAAGCTCTTTGAACTCAAATGAGGAAAAGTAAAAAACAACAAACACTCTCTACTGCTCTGGATCAGTTAATTCACCAGAATGTAAGCATAAGTGTTTCAATTTCCCCACTTCCACATGCAGATACATTACAAGGGTAAAAAAACTTCCAAGTGCTTTTTATGTCTAATAAAGGTTTGTGTCCTTCCCTTTTGTTCCTCCTCATTTTTGCCATAAGGCTCTCTCAGATAGACTAGCATCCACAATGAATAGAAAAAATAAGGGCTATATACTTTTCTACACAAAAGAGGATTAAGCCTGAATGAGCTACATTCAATCCTGAGCACAGATGGATGAACACTGGCAGGTGAGAGGCAGACTCAAGAAATAAACTGGAAATACGTAAGTATGCTGTATTTTAAAATCAAATATATATATATATACACACACACACACACTTTTTTTTTTTTAAGAGATGGAGTCTCACTCTGTCACCCAGACTGGAGAGCAGTGGTGCGAACATGGCTCACTACAGCCTGGGTTCAAGCAATCCTCCCGCCTCAGCCCCCTAAGTAGCTGGGACTAAGGCATGCACCACCACACCCGGCTAATTTTTATATTTTTTGTAGAGACGGGTTTTACCATGTTGCCCAGGCTGATCTTGAACTCCTGAGCTCAGGCAATCTGCCCGCCTCAGCCTCCCAAAGTGCTGGATTACAGACACGATCAAATATATTATTACTGATTTGGTGATTGTTCTACATCTGAGATTTCTGATGTCACTCTATTCTTCAATAGGAAACATTAAATTAATTATATTAATCTATATAATTAATTATATAAAGAACTAATTAAAGCATCTGAACATCTGTATTTCAAAATGCACAGATATACTTTAGAATTCTGGTAATTCTAATCAAGAAGTCTGTTTGTAACAAAAAATAAAACAGAAAGTTCACTGGTCTCTGTTAGAATACAGCTTAATTACTCAATTTAAATAATATTTATACATATGAATCAGACAGTAATAAAACTAACATCTTCAGCATCTCCTAAATTCTAGCACAAAAGCCCAATTTAGTAAAGTTAGTGCAAAAAGGTTTAATTTATTTTCTCATAAAGCTGCACGTCCAAAGTCATGTTCCTTAATAAATTTCCTCCATAGGAAAATGGGTTCTATATTCATATTAACTTTTAGAACACCATACGCTATCTTCTCTTGGAAGATAGCAAGATCCACAATGTACATTAGTATATTAAAGGATCTCAAAATAAAAAAAGGGACTGCTATTAAAAAATAACCTATCTAAGTTTGCATATCCCAAATGTACTTAACCACAAAAATATAAATAATGATGCTCTTACTCTTCATTGTCTCCCTTACGGTAATAAGTACAGACAGAATGGTTACATGTATTTTTTTTTTTTTCTTTGAGACAGGGTCTCTCTCTGTCACCCAGGCTGGAATGCAGTGGCACGATTATGGCTCACTGTAGCCTCCCAGGCTTAAGCGATCCTCCTGCCTCAGCCTCCCGAGTAGCTAGGACTACAAGCATGTGCCACCATACCTGGCTAATTTTTTTTAATTCCTCGAGATGAAGTCTCACTATGTTGCTCAGGCTGGTCTTAAACTCCTGAGCTCAAACAATCCTCCTGCCTCAGCCTCCCAAAGTGCTGGAATTATAGGCGTGAGCCACCACACCCAGGCTTGTAATTTTTAAATGGTCATTAAGAGCTTTCACAGAAATAAATAAAATTGTTATTAAATTGGCAAAGTATTTCCTGGTTTATAGAATATCACATATCCTGGCTCCCAACATGGCCCCTGTTTTTCATGGTCTTTTCCATCTTCCTTTAAATGTGTGTGGTTTTTGTTTTTTTTTTTGAAACAGAGTCTTACTCTGTCACCCAGGCTGCAGTGCACTGGTGCAATCTCAGCTCACTACAACCTCCACCTCTCGGGTTCAAGGGATTCTTCTGCCTCAGCCTCCCGAATAGCTAGGACTATAGGCATGTAACACCACAGCCGGCTAATTTTTGCATTTTTAGTAGAGACAGGGTTTCATCATGTTGACCAGGCTGGTCATGAACTCCTGACCTCAAGTGATCTGCCCACCTGAGACCCCCAAAGTGCTGGGATTACAGGCATGAGCCATCGTGCCCAGCATTAAATCTAAACAAACATTTCTTAAGTATTTTGTGACAGCTCTCATTGGATGCAACCAGCCAAGTGCTATAGCAGGCAGTGGGTAAATAAGGCTATTTATATGTATGCCTTTTGTTTTTAAATGATTACATCAGGAAGTAATTCTTCCTCCTAAATTCTCTCATGTATACCTCTCTCGAGATGCATATAATCTATATGTATTGCAAGTGGGAAGACACTGTCTTATTCTCATCTCCCTTACAACAATGACCACAGAATGGCACACACTGTGGCCATCTGAAACACTATATTTAATGAATAAAAGGAAATACCATTATTTCAAATGCACCTTTATTTTTACCTTTATTTTACTCTAAAATGTGAAGAGTTAGAGAAGAAAGGAGAGTTAGGTGAGTACTCAATTACTTAGAATGTCATTTCTTTCCAATTTTACCCTTGATTTCAACAGAAAAAGACTCACTGCCCATGTCCTCATGATGTTGAAAATGTGCTATTGGGATGAGGGGAGCAGAAATTTCAGCAGGAGTCAAATAGTAAGTGGAAATGCTCTTTACCCACTGGTGAGTTTATGCTAATCAGAAGTCTCTATCAGCATTCTTAGTGCTTCAAAGCAGAAGGCATAAGGTAAAAACAGCATGATATATAATAAATGATATATAATATATAGTATATATATCACACTATGTATCATATATTGTATCTAGCATATAAGTGATATATAATATATACAGTATGACATACATATATATATATCTCTCACTGTTTATTTAGGTTTTTTGAGATAGGGTCTTGCTATGTTGCCCAGGTTAGCCTCAAACTCCTGGGCTCACGCAATCCTCTCACCTCCTGAGCAGCTGGTACTAAAGGTGTGCCTGGCTTTTTAAAAAATATCCATGAAAGCAAGAGAAGACAAGACTTTGTAAAATAAAGAATCAAATGGTGTGTGTGTGTGTGTGTGTGTGTGTGTGTGGTTTTTTTTTAAGTAACCAAGTACCCATAAAAGGATCAACAAGGAGAAGATGGAGTAAGACAAGGTGCAGGGAATCTCTGATCTGTCTTCTGTGTGTCGAACACCTGTTAGATATCATTGTCACACAATTATCCTCAAGCCTTACATACTATCTCCTTTAAACAGTATGAGTATGTTAAAACACTAAATTAAAATCTCAATGTTGATTATTTGAGAATAGTTAAGATAACATCAATCTTAAATCTACAGCATATACTATTTTCTATGTCCCTTGATGAGGAAAAAGGTAAGAAAAAAATTTTCACCTGCCTTCTCAGAAATGTATAAATATACTCTACCTTTTTTCTTTTTCATTGGTTCATGGCTATCTGGTGATGTTGGAATAGGAGAGGTATCCATTGGTTCAGACTCTTCAGTTGACACCTCCACTACAGTTTCTGTAATGACATCTGGCCTCATAGCAGCATGGATAAATTCTGGAGTTGATACACAAGGAGGAACAAACACTTCCACTATAAAAAAAAGTTGAAAAATTAAAATTTCCCACCCCCATCAATGTTTCTTATGTGGATAGTTCAATATTTAGAAGAGGTGAGATTTATTAAGAATTAATCAAAGCAGGATAAGAGCTAATTTGCTGAATATTCAATATGATTTAAACTATACAAGGAAAATAAATGCAAGGAAAATCAACTTAAAGGAAAAATGTTAATTCTCTGGGTAAAGCAAGGACCATGAGTAGTCACCCCACTCTTTCACACTTATACTTTCAAACTCAATGTAGAAAAATTCTAAATTATTCTAATTAGTTGTGAAAGCATTTGAAAATAATAGTATAATAGTGAGTTAGTTAATAATTACTTTCTATCCACTTAGCCATCATTATTTTTTAACAGGTAATATGTGGCTCAAAATTTCAAAGATTTGTAAATATGTACTCAGTAAAACACAAGCACCTATAGTTCATTTTAGAATATGAAAAGGAAAACTTGCTCATTACAGACAAGAAATATTACCTTTCAGTATTTAAAGTTTTATTTAATGTAAGAGTCCTGATGTTTTAGTCACCAAAACAGTAGGTACAGATTGTTATCTGGTATTCTGGCACATACAATAATGTTGCCCTGGCTTCCTTCGAATATGCACAAATAACCAAGATAAGACATTTCTATTTCAATTAAGAGATACACTTAATACATACTATCTTAGATTAACAGATTGACCAAAAATGCTGCAAATTTATTCTCGTATCTCTGAGTAATACACAGGATTCTATTCAAATTAAGAAGTATGGTTGCTCTTATTGTAAATCCCAACGAGAAGGTGAGCTAGTCTTTTTGTATCAAGTCAAATTAACATTTGGGCATTAAATTTAGGACAAATCAGAATTGTACAAAATGACTATCAAGGTTGTTCTTAAAGACTAAGAGGGACCACAAAAAAATAAAAACTCACAATCTGAAAGATGTGTGAAAAATATGGCGAAAGTTCCCTTCTCTCTCTACCATATGTGGTTCTCTGGAGTTACTGCCTGTTTATCACTGAATAAAGGATTGAAAGTGGTCCTAACAGGCAACTGCTCCCATCTATCATACTCTGAAGGACTATGAAGGCTTATAACTTGTCCAGAGTTAAGGAAATAGACATTACAGTATAAATAGCTATTTAATAAATATCTGTCTACCTATAGTGGGTATTTTCTGTATCATTTGTTACGAAAATTAAGTATTTAAGACTTGGAGGCCTTGACAAAGTTCAATTACTGCTGTCATATATTCATGTATAATGTATCTTTGAGAATTCCCAACAATCCCCTTGGATTAAAAAAACAAAACTTTATTTTAGACATATGAAGTAGTATGACACATTTAACATAAGAATGAACAGTTTACATACCAGGACTTCTTGAATCCCTCAAGCAGGTAGGAGATTCCATATGAAGCAGGGCTTCAGCAGCTTCAATTGTCTTATCTGTACAGTGTGCATTACTGCTATGAACTGATGCTTCCACTGGAGGAAAAATAAGTTCTACTCAATTAAAAATACACTAAACATATGACTAAAACATATTACTAAGAAATAAACATATTCACTCCTGAAAGAGAAATGAAAACTAAATAAATATAAAATAACACGAGTAACTCTAAGCCATTGATATCTATTTGTCTATATAAATTACAGAAATAATTTTTAAAAAGCTAGTATCTACATTTTATAAAATGAATACTGATATAAAATGAATGTTGATTATAAAGTTACCACTGACATTGATTAGAAATTACTGAGAAGTTGGCCAGGTACGGTGGCTCACGCCTGTAATCCCAGCACTCTGGGAGGCCAAGGAGGGTAGATCACCTGAGGTCAGGAGTTGAAGACCAGCCTGACCGACATGGTGAAACCCCATCTCTACCAAAAAATACAAAAATTAGCTGAGCATGGTGGCACACACCTGTTAATTCCCAGCTACTCAAGAGGCTGAGGCTGGAGAATTGCTTGAACCCAGGAGGTAGAGGTTGCAGTGAGTCGAGATCGCACCACTGTACTCCAGCCTGGGCGACAGAGTGAGACTGTCTCAAAACAGTAACAAAAGAAATTACTGAGAAGTTTCTGAATCTTACTCAAAGGAAAACAAAGAAAGATCCTTGAAATTTGAACCCTGCATCAATTTTAGGCCAATACTGACTTGTAGGAAGGGAGGAAGGGGCAGGGAGAGGCTGGTTGTAGATTAACAACCCTGTGAGGGCAATTACATATTTTGATGTATCATGCCAAGTTAATTTAATTTAATCAATAAATTAATTTAATCAATTAATTCAATTCTTACAGACTCTCTTGAATGACTGAGTAAGCCCTCCATATCCAAGGGTTCCACATCAGCAGATTCAACCAACCTCAGATTGAAAATATTGCAGGGGAGGCAGAGGCAATAAAAAAAATTCAACAATTAAAAATACAATGTAAATACTACAGCATTTTGTATAATGGACTTGATTGAGCATTCTAGGATTTCAGTATCTGCCAGGTGGAGGAGGCATCCTGGAACCAATACCCCAGGTATACTGAGGGACGACTGTACTCTCCAGGCACGGCTGCCTAAAGATGGATAACAACATGCATTAGATTTACTGCCAGAGTACTTGGGAACTTTCTTTAAAATTAACCTTGCTCTCTTCAGAGCCTCAGTGGGTTTTAACCTAAGACTTTTTTCTTAGAGTTTATTCTTCCCACGAAGCCTTCAAATTCTAACACCCTTCGTATTTCTCTTCTTCTAGCACTTCCTTTATGCTTTGCTGATTATGTTACTTGTAAACAATGTGTACAGCAGTGGTTTGAGCTTTCAGGTCCAACAGCTTGGGTTCCAGTCTCTGCCACTTATTTCTATTACCTGAGGTAAGCAACTTAATCTCTATCAAACTTCAATTTCCTGTTTCATAGGGCAAGAATATGATAATTTCTTATCATTCCTGTAAGACTGTAAACTTCTTGAGGTCTGGGGGGCTAGCTTAACCAATCTTTACATATGCCATGGTTCCCAACATAGACTTTTCATGGAGCAGACATGCAGATTTTTTTTTTTTTTAAGACGGAGCCTCGCTCTGTTGCCTAGGCTGGAGTGCAGTGGCATGATCTCGGCTCACTGCAACCTCCACCTCTCAGGTTCAAGAGATTCTCCTGCCTCAGCCTCCTGAGTAGCTGGGATTACAGGCATATGCCACCACGCCCGGCTAATTTTTGTATTTTTAGTAGAGACGGGGCTTCACCATGTTGGCCAGGCTGGTTTCAAACTACTAGCCTCAGGTGATACAACCGCCTCGGCCTCTCAAAGTGCTGGGATTACACGCATGAGCCATCACGCCAGGCAGATATTTCTTTTAGGTACTGAATTAGGGACAACCCACTGACCTTACAGGAAAATCAGCAATTCAAGAACAAATGTTATTATCTTTATAATATATTAATTTCACACCCTGATTTAAAATATTGAATAATTATCTTGGTAAGAGGTTCTGAAACATGAATATTTAAGAGTCTCTAACTTGACAGATTTTTCTAAGATATCCCCTAAAGGAACTAAAAGTAAATGTTTATACAAATTTCATAAAGTCATATTACAAATTCATAAGCACTACACACTAACGATATGAATCTTTTAAAACTGTTTCCAGGAAACTTTTAATTGGGGGGAAAAAATCCAGTTAGTCTCAAAGTTCCCTAAATGCTAAAGCCTCAGTCTTAAACAACAGTCATTTGGAAAGCATTTATTTCAAAAACCCAATGACTGTTTTACCACCTGTTGCACATCATCCACAAGGTACTGGGTCTCTCCAGTTGCTCTTTCCATTTATGGAAATCTGTTCAAAGCTAAATGGTTCCAGAGAGGCAGCCAAACCTCTAAGTAAATCTATCTTTAGGTGACCCTGCTTACTCTTATCTGCAGCTTCACTGAAGCAAAGGATTCAATCAGCCTGTGTAGTTCAACTTTAAGAAAACTTAGCATTATTAAGTATAAGATACATTATTATTCTCAATTATTTTTTTCAAAATGCCTCCCTACAATACTCACATACACTAAGAAAAAAAACCTTGAAAAGCAAATTCTCCAGTTTTTAAAATTTATTCTAGCAAGCATTCTCTTTAAAGTCTGCTTGTGTTGCAATTTAGCTCTTGTCTTAGGTGCTATTAATAAACTATCCTGGGTAAACTAATTCCTTATGTAATTATATTAAGACACACCCTAAAACTTTACCATATTAAAATCAGAGCTTCAAGTATTCAATAATAATACAGCAAGAGAATTTTACCAGATTGTTTAATGTTTCAGCTTATAAACAAAATGAAATTTGCCTAACAGTTACTTACATATTACGTGCCCTGAATTCATAGGTAGTTTGAGGCACATTTTCAAAACCATGATTTTGTGTTATTAAAATTGTTAGGTCAATGGAAGTTTCTTCTTCAAGGGGTAATTTTTGCACATATTTCTGACCTCGATTTCCCCTTCCCCCCTAAAATTCAACATAATATATCTCAGAAATATTTTAGAGTAAAATACATACACTTACTTAGAAAATTTACTCATTCATACTTTAAATTTAGGATGAGAACATAAAATAAGCATAAATTACCTATGAAGTTATCAGCCAGAAGATCTAATACTCTATGTACAACTGACAAATGGTTGCTGACATTTACCATGTGCCCAGACCCTGTGCTATAAACCTGACACAAGTGTGAACAGATCTCCGGCCTCATGAAGCTTATACTACTATAGGTTGGGCATGCCTTATCCAAAATGCTTAGGACCAGAAGTGTTTCAGATTTCGAATTTAAAAACAATGTATCTGCACTATATATTTCCAGTTGAATATCCCAAATCTAAAAATCCAAAATGCTTTAATGAGCATTTCCTTTGAGTGTCACATCAGTGCTCAAAGTTTTGGATTTTAGAACGCTCCATCTATAGTTCAGAGAGCATCAAAAACATAAATGGAAGATATTTCAAAACTAAATAAAAATGTCAAATAAACTTACTTTGTAAGTTAAAAGCATGTTAAGAGGAACACTGATTACTTTTTTGCTGCTTACTAATTTTATCTCGTCATTTTTATTTACTAACTAAAATAATGCAAAACACAAAAATCTAAGAGCCTATTCTCAGATCAATTTACAATAATGTACTAATGCCAGTTTCCAAAACTTAACACATTTTGTAAAAGTGAGCACTATCTTTTTATTTTTGTTTACGTAAGTAACTTTTTACAACAGAAATTTAAGAAATATTTCTCCTGTTTCTGTAATTCAAAAAAATGCTCTTTTGTTCAGATCAATAATTCAAATAAAATTTCAGCTATAATTTTGCACATTTCTTAAGAATAAGCATGGATTTAACAGTGTTGTGCAATCAAAGTAAGAAAGCTACAAACAAGAGCTGAAAAGCAGAATTCCTTATCTTACTTAAAACTTGACTTACTGGTATCTTTATCTACGAAATTTATGGAAGGAAAAAATAAATAACTCATTTTAAAAATAGAAACAATGGAGCTAAAAGTAGTCTGACAGGTATCATTTTCTAGTTACCACTGGTAGTGCGTATTGTTGGTCAATTCCCCTTGAAATAAATTTCAAGAACTGTTTTATCTTTTATTACAGTACCAAAAATAACATTTGCTCATACCTTCAATTTAATATTGGTAAATATCTTCTTGTTCCATTTCTATCTTTCTAATCAACTGGTGTTTGTATGGTACTGCAGACTATTCCAGACTCACTCAACAGCTGTTACAAAATACCAAACTTGGTAATTAAGTCTGACAAGAGGCATACCTCTCAGCTTTGCATAAGAGAATGCCGGCAATGGATCTAGTTCATAAAAATGTTCTCAAGTCAAAAATAAAATTTAGTAGCAATTTAGTTTGAGAGCAGTGAAAAAAAATTAGAAAGCAGTTCATTAGGTGATAGTGGTATTCCCCTATAAGCAACACTATAAACTAATAGTACAAAGTCTTCACTCAACTACAGTACTGATTTACCACTACTTATCCTCTAATACCCCAAAGCAATACCAGTAATAGGTAAATGAAGAATACAAATAAATGCAATGAAAAGGGGGAAAAGGTAATTAAAGGTCTGGAACACTCCATCTTTACCTTTTCCCCCTTGACCTTTTAATCAATATACTTGCATTATAAAGTACAAAAAGAAAAAAAGAATGGCTTTTCTTTTTTTCAGTACTCTCGGAGGGGGAGAGCAAACTGCCCTCTGCAAGATGAAATCAGCCAGAAATTATTTTCTAAACCAGAGTTGTCTGATAAAAATAAAAGCCACATATAATTTTAAATTTTCCAGTAGCTACATTTGTAAAAGCAAAGGAGAAATTAATACCTTCATTTAACCCAGGACATTGAAAATATTTTTATTTCAATGTGTAATCAATATAAGGAAGTTTCCCACTGCTTGTTTTTGAGTTTAAATTAATTAAAATTTAAAACTGAGTTTCTTAGCTACATTTTAAGTACTCAGATACATGTGGCTAGTGGCTACCATATAGTACAGACCTAAATAACACGGTAATTCAGCTATCCTCCAACTTTTTTTTATCAGAGGAACTTTTACACTCAAAATACTGAAGACCTCAAAGAGATTTTATCTGTATTTATCATATTTGAAATTACAAAGAAAATTTCAAAATTATTAATTCATTTAAAATAATACACCCATTACTGCAAACACAAGTAATATTTTTTATGAAAAATAACTGTTTTTTGAGACAAGGTCTCGCTCTGTTGCTTAGACTGGAATGCAGTGGCATGATCATGGTTCACTGTAGGTTAGACTTCCTGGGTGTGATCCTCCCACCTGAGCCTCTCAGGTAGCTGGGACCACAGGCATGCACCAGCACAACCAGCTATTTTTATTTTTCTTAAGTGACGGAGGTCTCAGTATGTCGTCCAGGCTGGTCTCAAACTCCTAGGCTCAAGAGATCCTCTTGCCTTGGCTTCTCAAAGTGCTGGGATTACAGGCATGAATCACCATGCCTGGCCAAAAATAACTTTAAAAAAACAAAAAGTGAGTAGCTTTGTTTTATATATTTTTGCAAATCTTACTATACTTGATTTAATAGAAGGCAGATGGATTCTCCTTCCTCTTTCAATCTATTAGAATAACTCATCTATACATAGCTCCTAACTCCTCTGTACACTTTTGAAAGTGAAAAGGCAAATAATGTCTTAGTATTATTTTCAAAACAGTTTTGTCTTTACAGATCCTGTGAAAGGCTCTTGGGACTCCCAGAATCCAGGTCAGAGCATTTGGTTTTTGAGAAGTGCAGCTGTAATTCATCATCAACTGTAATTAATAACAACCAAATTCTATCCCCAAGCTTATATAAGTTTTAGCTTCTAAACATAAACATCAGTGTGTAGATGACAAATTATGATTCAAGGCTGGGAGCTGTGGCTCACGCCTGTAATCTCAGCACTTTGGGAGGCCAAGGTGGATCACCTGAGGTCAGGATTTCAAGACCAGCATGGCCAACACGGTAAAACCCTGTTTCTACTAAAAATACAAAAATTAGCCGGGCATAGTGGCTCACGCCTGTAATCCCAGCTACTTGGGAGGCTGAAGTGGGAGAATCACTTGAACCTGGAAGGCAGAGGTGAGCCAAGATTGTGCCACTGCACTCCAGGCTGGGCGACAGAGCAAGGTTCCATCTCGAAAAATAAAATAAGTAATAATAAGAAAGAAAAATTACGATTCTATAAGTTAAACAGTATTTGTCTACTCACAGATAAAGAGTTTTTAAAAAGCTTTTCTTAAGCATTTCTTTGCATCCTTTTGAACATTTTGCTATAGATGTCACAAGGAATCAATCATTTTATACAATTATCAAACACAAGGAATCATTTTAAATAGTTACCAAAAACATTCTGCTGCCTGCCCTTCTCCACCAACCAAATTTGTTTCTAAAATAGTTTTATGTTGAATGATTCTGATTGGCTATTTACACACGGACTGATGTGACCATGTAACTCAGTTTTTACATGAATTTTAGTACCAATGCTGCAATGATTTGTGAAGGGTAATTTCTAAAATTCCTTTTCAAATGAGCTTTTTAAAAAGAAAACCAGTGTCATTCCTTGAGTTTCATTTTAATGCATCTATTCACATACTGCTTTTAACTTTTTTTATACTGCTAAATTTTTTTCAATTTGATCTTTTCAAGATTGAGACTACATATTCCAATTTACAGTAAATCAGAAATAATTCCAATTTCATAATCAACTTTAATAATAGGTTTTGTCAGTGAAAATATTTAGGCTAACTTTCCAGAAAAATTTCACCTTAATTTAATAACTGCATTGTTCACCAAAACTTCTAGTTACCTTATTTCGCAAATGTGAAAAAAAAAATAAAATAAGAAAAGACAAATAAAGAAAAAAGTCAAGGAAGGTATACTAGAGAATAAGGCAGAAATCTTCCAGAAAATCCAGACTGTACATATACAATACTTTCACATAAATATTAGGAAAGTAACAATGCTAGACATTTGTTTTTTCCTAAATTAAGCTATATACACTAGAAATAAGCCTAAATTATTAAATAAACTATATTACAGACTTAAACATATGAAGAGCCTCAAGTTACAATTTGGCACACATTTTTATTTTCAAAGACTGGATAAAAAAAGTTAACCTCCCAATTACATAACGAACGTATAGACATATTCACTCACATGGTGTAATATTAAAAAAAAAAAAAAAAAACCCAGGAGAAGCCTTACCTTTCCATTAAGTATTTCCAAGCCACTTATTTTAGAGCTTTAAAAGTCATTAGGAATCATCTAGTCAACCCTGTCCTCTAAGAGAAAATGAAGCCCTAAAGAGGTTAAGTCACTAGCTAGTTTAGTGACAGCTAGATATAGATCCTCAACTCTTCAGGTCAAGGCTCATTCTCATACATCATATTGTCCATGAAAATTTTCTAAAGTATTTCGAGACTTTACTACAAACATACTTTGTAAAATGACAGTGAGTTTTAATAAATAACCTTATTTATTTCATCCTTTACTCAGACTCCTCTGGCAGCATGTTTATAGCTAAAGGAATGCAAACATGATAATGCCTCTAAAGGAAGAAAATAAAAAGTATATTAGAGCTTAACAGCTACCTTAACATGTGTAGCAACAGTGATAATATTAAGTGTTATATACTTGCTTACAAACAAGTTATGCTGAAAATATTAACCTAAAGCTTATCTCCTCTACAAGTTGTATAAATATCATTCTACACTAATCATCAACCCATTACAGCAATCACTGGAGCTATTTTTTACATTTATACATTATATAGATTTTCACCTGTCTCCCCAGACTGTAAAATCTTTGTGAGGACAAATTCTCTCTCACACTTGATGACTTCCCTCAAGGAGATAAAAAGGTATTCTGTCCATTACACAAACACAAACCTTAGAAACATTATCCCACCAACGCTATTGAAAATTGGCAGCAATAAAAATTTAGAATCATGATTCCTAATCTTCTGGGCCATCTTTCCTCCCAAACTTTTAACACACTGAATAAACCTTGGGTAAATGAGCAAACCTCTCTCAAGTTTCCTTCTAAAATAAGGCTTGTAAGGGAGCTTCAGATTACATGAACATAATTGGTGAAATAACTTGAAAATAATTGTATGTAAAACATATTATTTACAAAACATTATTATCTTAAACTTTAAGATTCCCATATAGTACAGAAATGCAGTAGAGCTGGAAAACAGCACTTAACTTTTTGAAACCCCTTTATCAAAAGAAGACAAAACTTTTGTCTTTTCAAACCAGACAGTCTTTTATATACACACATATACACTCCAAGGAAAATATCTACAGGCCATATTCAGTTTCGCTGGTAATTCCAAAAGCTTATGAAAAAAGAGTTTCCAATGGCAAAGTTAAGCCCTCCTACCTTTATAGTATCTTTCAAAGTTTTGATGCAAAGGCATTCTAAGGTTCTTTCCGAGCGTTCGCAGCTACTGGAAACAACATGTCTTGAACTGTACATATTCAATATTCAAGAAATATCATTGACCCCATAACTTCACGTATCATTAGTACCAATAACATAAAGCCAAAAATTCCATCCCTTAATTCATATTGTAGTAATGGACAATATATACAAAGGAATCAAGTTCTCATTGTGTTCTCTTACTAAAACTTAAGTTCTTGTTCTGACCAGAAAGCAACTGTCAAACAGATGTGTTTTAATCACTACCCAGTAAACTGTATTTTCCTTTGGAACCTCTGAAATACATATTATTACATTTTATAGAATAAAAGACTGGTCACCACTGCGTGGTATTCAATACCTATATATTATTTAAGACTTTTAACCTAGAGCGCTTCCGTTAACTTTGGATACACTTGTGTTCATGATTTCCCCCAAAAGAACTGAATCACAGAGTTTTGCCAGGCAAACTACTAATTTCAAGTCCCTTACCTAAAAACAATGGATGGAAAACTGTCAAGATCTTTTACAGAATTACTGTGTTCCCTGAATATTTCTCATCGTCCACTTCCCATCCATGGCAATATGAAATAGGAACCGGGAAGAGGAACATGTATGCTTACTATTACAGTAAGTAAACAGTATTCAAGCAGTGCTACATCGATTCAGAACCCTCACTGCGCTGTCTGCTATTAAGCAAAGCTGCTTTTTCTATGTAACTTAAGTCCGTGCCCTTCCGCTGCAGCAGTGGCGCCGCACATCCCCCACCCCTGCGGCCACTTCCGTGTTTACACTCCTCTTCCCTCCAATTCCATGCGTACATTGTCAGCTTCACTCCCGCCCAATCTTCATTGGCCCAGCGCGGGCCCGTAGTCCCGCCCCCAGAAATCAACGTTCTAATTTGGAACACCTCAGAGAGCAGATTGGAACCAGAGGCCTGTCAATCCCGGCCGTTCTGTCCTTTCCGAGGCGCTTCCGCTGTGGTGGGAGGTTTGGGGGGGAGGGGGGAAGGGGGCAATTCCGTGCTGAGACTTCCCTAGGGCCAAGACTCCCTCCCTCCCGCCTCGCTCCTTAACATTCACCCACTGTTTACAAAAATAAATGTTCTTCTCTGCGCCGCAACCCTCCAGGTCAGGGGTACAAATATATTCCGTGTTCTTCCCATTCTCCCCCTAAAAAAAAACCCACGAGGGAAGGGGCATAAACCTAGTTTCTTCACAGCCACCCATTAAATGAGCAAAGGGAGGCGGGCCCCTGAAACATCATCCCGGTTACTCAACATTATTAAGTGACCCTGTCCAGGACCGTTACTCCCGAGACTGCATAAGGTGGGAATGTGCGGAGGAGGGAGGGTCAGAGCATTTTTTTTTTTGGCGGGTATCGGTCCACCGGACATCGCCCCTGGCTGCCTGGTCCATGCGGAAGTCATGGAATTGTGGACGAAGTCTGAAGGGAGAACCGAGCGGGGGTGGCGAGCGTTCCCTGGAGAAGCCCGCCGCCCCCGACCGCGGGCAGTAGCGGCCTCTCCGGCCAGACAGCGTGGCAGGCGCAGCCGAGAGACAACAGCCTCACTCACTTCCTGGTTCCTCAGCAACTGGGGTGAAGCGCACAACTCGTCCGCCCCCGAGTCCCCAACTTAACCGCGGCTCCGTTCTCCAGCACCCGCTGCCAGCGCTCCGCCCGGCAGCTGCTGCTGCTGCTCGCCGAACCCACCCTGAAGCGACAGCGCCGGATTCGAGGCAGGTTACTCTCCAAGGTGATCACTTCCTGATTCGTCGCCTCCATTACTTCATTCACTCCCCCCTTTCCCCCAGCCGCCCCAGTGACTGTGAGGTGGACACTGTACCCCCAGCACAGACTGCTACAGGGGAGTCACCCGCCTTCTGTGCACCCCCTCTCCTGCTGCACCGATGCACGGGAGAAAAGTTCCCCTGTCCTTACCGGCCCGGATGAGCAAATCCAGCTGGTTCGTGGGTCCCTCATGCAGAGACGTCGCCATGTTTATCCCGGGGCTGGAGCTGCTGCTTCACATTGACTTACACCGTGAGCAGCGGCGGCAGGGGAGGAGGCGGAACCCGCGGCCGGAGACACACGCCGTGCGACCGACACACACTCACGCACTCGCACACACTCCGACGCCCGGATCCTTGCGCGTCCTCCGACAGGAAGCCGAGGCCGGCCCGCCTCCCGCCGCCGGGCTGAGAAACCCCACCACCTAACGGCAGGGGCAGGGGCGGTGGCGGCGGCGGCGGCTGTGGCGGCCGCCCCAGCTGGCAACGCGATCCTTCCGCCCCGCGCCCAGACAGGAAGTCCCGGACGCTCGCTCCGGAGAGCGGCAGCAGCCTGCGGCGAGAGACACCTGAGGCTGGGAAACGGCTCCGGGAGCCGCGCGAGGACACAGCCCCTCGGCAGGAAGAGGCACATTTCACGCTCTGCGGAAGAAAAGTCTGCAATTGTCCCCCCTCTGGAAAAGAACCATTAATCATATTTTCTTCCTGGAAGCAATCTAATACCTAGTCCTGCAGCTGTAAATAAAGGTGGCTATTTAACTTCTTTTGGCTTTTTCAAACCTTATGCAACATGTAACCAGTTCACTTGAAACATCTGCACTTTAACACAGGAACACCAACAAAAAAGTCATACCTAGAACATATTCTGAAACCTTTACTTGGAAAGTAAGGAGTTCCCAACTTTCTGAGACCAACTTCGTCCTTTTCCCTTAACAGAAGTGTCAAAGAGCACATTAAACGGGTACTTAGTAAACAGAACACACCAACCTCTGGAAATTAGACTCCCCCAATATGCTAAATCATGAAATTCATGTACCCTTTCATTTCTGTTTGGTTCATTTGGAAACAAATTTATAATGTCATTTACTTAAAAAAATTCTTCCTGAAAACCTTATTACAAATACATATTAAAATACAATGGACGAGGGAGATAAATCGCCAATTTAATGACTAAATTTACTGAACACAGGAAATCAAACCAATATAATGACGTCGCTTCATTAAAATGCTTCCCTGGTTTCAGAATTTCATAATACATAAATTGTTTGAAACAAAGGGTTATCCTAAAGTTGTTGGCACACAAAACTTACATAAAGGAACAGTGCCTCCTACAGAGTAAGTGCTCAGTAAGTATTTGCTGAATAAACAAAAAGATCTGGCAGTTACAAATTTAAAATAACAAGGTGACAATTTTTATGATCCGAATTAACTGTGTAGAGAAAAAAAGTTTTCAGTGGTAACATTAAAGCGATATCATTTCATAAAATCTTGCCCAACCTGAGTGCAGCATCAGAATGGATTTACATAACCCATGACTATTTTTTCTCATTTATCCTAATATTCATTTATTCTCTTGGTCCTTTTACCCTACCCCTATATGACCATGATCCTCACCCTCCCAAAAAAGAACCTACATGCTATTTCCAAAGTACAACTCCTCTTTAAATAAGGATCTCTTTCTTTAATTAGGTAAACCTGCCATGTATGGGACAAAATGAACTACATGGTAGCTTTTGTATTTTATTGCCAATCAGTTTAAAGTAAGCATCATCCTTAGCCAGGCATTGTGATGGGCCTCTGCACCTAGGGACTCAAGTCTGAAGCCAGCCGTTTTCTTGAGCCCAGGAGTTTCGGGTTGCAGTGAGCTATGATCGCACCACTGCACTACAGCTAGTTATTTGAGAACCACAGAGTTAGTCCACTTCTTCACTTTACACATTGGGAAACTGAGGCCCCAAGAAGTTACTTAACAAAGTTTACAAAGTATCTTATTATTTCAAGGTCAAAACTCTTACAAAACAGTCTTCTATAAAATTTAGAAGTTATTTAAAAAAAAAGTTAAATCCATTTTAATACTATTATATTTATAGTATTATAAACTGCAAAATGGTTGATTTTTTTTTAATGTCAAAGGTAAAGCAATGGGAAGTTAAGAGAGAAAAACGGAAGAAAACAGTTTTGAGAAGTGAATAATGCGAGAATAGGAAGAGGCCAAGCTGTCTTAAGTTTTTCTCATACAACAATGAAATTCAAAGTTGGTGTCTTGAGCATGTTTAGGGAAAAAACGGGGTCAAGAAAACCATAAGAAAAATATGTCTGTGAAGGACAAGTTGGAATCACGTAATTTAGGAGCACCAAGTAAAGTCTGGTCTGTCAACATCAGAAAATAGACAATAGTTACAGAAGTGCAGTCTACAGATGTACAAAGAAAAAAGATGAATTATTTCATATATTTTATACTACTGTTTAAATGTCTATTTGAGCTTTTTATGTTACTGATTTATTTAATAGTCAGGTTTTATAAAGTATTATTAAAATGAAGATGTTCGAACCCATAGTCATAAACTAATTCATTTATTCAACAAATTATTATCCAGTACTTACTTTAAGCAAGTTTCTGTTGTAGGTGTTTATTAAGCTGGTAGCACTAAATTATGTAACAAAAGGAAGAAATTAAGCCTTCTCAATTCATACAAAATTCCCCACCCACCAAGGGTGAAAGTCAGAGACAGTATGATACACAAGACTGCTTATATATGAAATTAAATAATAGGATGTATATACAGTGGGTATAATTACCACCCAAGGATGTTAAATTATTTATAATTATAAAAGCCTTCATAAGGCATATATTTTTAATAGGGGTTCAAAGAGGCAAATTTTTGTTAATGAAATGTGTATTTTTTCTGAGGAAAAGGACTATGGCTAATTTTAGATTCTCAGAGGATCATAACTCCTAAAAGTAATTTTATTGTAAGTCTTTCTATGTACAACCATGAAAATCCTCTGATGAGTAAGGGTCCAGTATGTACTGTTTTTGATACGTACTTAGCTTAGCTGTGATCTGACTTAGGTTCATGTTTTTTGCATTTTAACTTATCCCTGGGCCAGACTCTCCTTGAGACTTGTTGATTCTTCGCTTTATGATTTATACTAGACAAACCATTCTGTTCAATTCTTAGCAGCCACTCTTATAAGACTGTCAGCTAAGTATTGCAGCTAGTCATTAATTCATTTATTTAGTTATAGAAACAGGGTCTATCAAGGCTGGTCATCAACTCCTTGCCTCAAGCAATCCTCCTGCCATGGCGTCCCAAAGTGTTGGGATTACAGGCATGATTTGTGCCCAGCCCTGCAGCTAGTCTCTTCTATGGTGTTAGACAAACAACGTTTTTTCTTTTCTTTTTGAGACGGAGTCTCGCTCTGCTGCCCAGGCTGGAGTGCAGTGGTGCGATCTCAGCTCACTGCAAGCTCCGCCTCCCGGGTTCACGCCATTCTCCTGCCTCAGCCTCCCAAGTGCTGGGACTACAGGCGCCCCGCACCACGCCCAGCTAATTTTTTGTATTTTTAGTAGAGACAGGGTTTCACCGTGTTAGCCAGGATGGTCTCTATCTCCTGACCTCGTGATCTGCCCGCCTTGGCCTCCCAAAGTGCTGTAATTACAGGCGTGAGCCACCGCGCCTGGGCACAAGCAACTTTTTAAAATAGCATCTATTAAGCACCAAATATACATGAGTTAAAATACTTAATTATCTCTATAGTTTAAACAACATTTATGACAACTGATTTCAAGGGTTTGAGTTCTTTATTATCGAAGAATATGTAGTATCTTGAATCTACTTGAAAAAAAATTGCAATTTTTGTGAAACTTTACAAGGGCCCATATATAATTCTTGTTTAGCATGTTTATGAAAAATTACAGGCTGGGCACGGTGGCTCACGCCTGTAATCCCAGCACTTTGAGGGGCCGAGGCGGGTGGATCACCTGAGGTTGGGAATTTGAGACCAGCCTGGCCAATGTGGTGACACCCCATCTCTACTAAAAATAAAAAAATTAGCTGGGTGTGGCGGCACATGCCTGTAGTCTCAGCTACTCGGGAGACTGAGGCAGGAGAATCATTTGAACGCAGGAGACGAAGGTTGCAGTGAGCTGGGATCATGCCACTGCACTCCAGCCTGGGACACAGAGCAAGACTCTCTCTTTAAAAAAAAAAAAAAAAAAAAAATTTACAATAAAAATTTTACTGAAAATATACTAGTCAAATCTCATTTAATTCCAAAAGGAATATTTAGATTAACTAATGTTTTCTTCTCTTACAATACTTTCTGAACTCTACCCACTGAAAAATTCTTCAAATGTCAATACTGAGTTTTTAATTGCCAAATCCAGTGACCTCTTCTCAGTCTCCATCTTACTGCTTCTCCAAATATTGTTGACTACCCCTTTATTGAAATCCTTCCCTTCGTTTTTCATGATAGTAAACTGTCTTTGTTTCTTCCTATTCCTTTTCAGTTGTCTTCACCCACTTCTACACAACCGTTAAACATGACTGTTCGCCCTAAGTGTGATCCTTAGCCGCCTTGTCTCCTCATTCTCCACTCTCTCCCTCTAGAGTGGTATTATCCACCCCCACCGAGGACTTTCTTTTTTTCTCTTTTTTTTTTTTTTTTCCTGAGACGGAGTTTCGCTCATTGCCCAGGCTGGAGTGCAATGATGCAATCTTTGCCCACCGCAACCTCCCCCTCCCAGGTTCAAGCGATTCTCCTACCTCAGCCTCCAGAGTAGCTGGGATTACAGGAATGCACCACCACACCCAGCTAATTTTGTAGTTTTAGTAGAGACGGGGTTTCTCCATGTTAGTCGGCTGGTCTCCAACTCCTGACCTCTGGTGATTCGCCCACCTCGGCCTCCCAAAGTGCCGGCATTACAGGCGTGAGCCACCACGCCTGGCCAAGGACTTTCAATACTATTACTATACTGATTCAAAAATCAGCATATCAAGTCTTGATTTACTTTTTTTAAAAAATATAGGTACTAATTTCCAATTGTATAATAAACATCTCTACTTGAATAACCAACAGATAACTAAAGATCCTTTATCTACAGATTTCATTTACTCTATCAGTAACCATCATCTTACCAGGTTAGAAAACTTAGTCATCTATGTTCCTAGTTTAAGAACTCATCTCTTATACATTTTTAGGGGGATTTAAACCATATAGGAAATTGCTAAAAATAATGTAACATAGTCATATCCCCTTCTCAACCAGAACCTACAACTACTCATTTATGCTGTAAGATTGTTTTCTCCCTAAGAAATAACATATAAAAGATGAAGATGGCATTTTTGAATACGACCCCCAGACACCCTTCCATCTCTCCAGAGAAATTGCTATCATGAGTTTAGTGTATATTCTTCCATTCTATTTTTTATACTTTTACATGCATATATATTTACATATGTACATATGTGTTTGTGTATGTATCCCTGAATGACATATAGCATTATTTTACATGCTCTGGGTACATAAATGACATTAAACTACATATGCCATTCTAAAATGTATTTTTTAACATTCAATATTTACATTCTATCCATGTCAGTATAAGTAAATATAGCTATGCTTTTTAAATGCTACAAAGTATTCCAATGTATGCATTTACCCCATTTTATTCATCACATTATCTAAGTTATTCATCACATTATCTAATAAAGTTATTCATCACATTAGCAAAGAGTTTCCATTTCTCACTTTTATAAATAATTCTGCAAAAAAAAATTGTTTTCTTAAACATGTATGGTAGAGTCTCTCCACATCATATACCAACAAACAAAGTTTCTAGGTTATAAAATAAGCATTTTCTTTTTTTCTTTTTTGGTATGGGTCTCACTCTGTCACTGAGGCTAGAGAATAGTGGCATGACCATAATTCACTGCAGCCTTGAACTTCTGGGCTCAAGTGACCCTCCACCTCAGCCTCTTAGCTAGGACTACAGTCATATTCCACACCTGGCTAATTTTTAAAAATAATTTTAGAGGGTCTGTCCATGTTGCCCACGATAGTCTTGAACTCCTGGTCTCAAGATAGCCTCCCATTGGTCTCCTGAGTAGCTAAGACACACACCACTACACTCAGCTTGTAAGTACAATTTTAATTTGACGTAATTCTGTCCAAAGTGGCTATGCAAGTCCAGTGGTTTGGTAGAGTTACCATTTTTCTCACATGCTTGTCAATCCAAGATATAAGCTGAAATTTTAAATTTCTGCCATGTGTTGAGTAACAAGAAATTTTTCATTGTTGTATTAACATGCATGTATTTAAATATTAAGGATAAATGTTTTTCATATACATTAGCTGGGCATGGTGGTGCACGCCTGTAATCCCAGCTACTCCGGAGGCCGGGGCAGGAGAATTGCTTGAACCTGGGAGGCAGAGGTTTCAGTGAGCTGAGATCGTGCCACTGCACTCCAGCCCAGGCAACAGAGCGACATTCCATCTCAGAAATAAAATAAAGTAAAATGCTAAAAAAAAATAGAGCCGGGTGCAGTGGCTCACACCTCTAATCCCAGCACTTTGGGAGGCCAAGGTGGGTGGATCACCTGAGGTCAGGAGTTTGAGACGAGCCTGCCTGAGCAACGTGGTGAAACCTCGTCTCTACTAAAAACAATACAAAAATAAGGTGGGGGTGGTGGCGGGCGCCTGTAGTCCCAGCTACTGGGGAGGCTGAGGCAGGAGAATGGCGTGAACCCGGCAGGCAGGGCTTGCAGTGAGCCGAGATTGTGCCACTGCACTCCAGCCTGGGCGATAGAGCCAGACTCCATCTCAAAAAATTAATAATAATAATAATAATAATAATAGGCTGGGCACACTGGCTCACGCCTGTAATCCCAGCACTTTAGGAGGCCGAGGTGAGCAGATCAAGAGGTCAGGAGATCGAGACCATCCTGGTTAACACAGTGAAACCCCGTTTCTACTAAAAAATACAAAATCTTAGCCAGACCAGGCGGGGGGTGCCTGTAGTCCCAGCTACTCAGGAGGCTGAGGCCGGAGAATGGCGTGAACCCGGGAGGCAGAGCTTGCAGTGAGCCCAGATCGCGCCACTGCACTCCAGCCTGGGCGACAGAGACTCGGTCTCAAAAAAAAAATTATAAATAATAATAGGCACACACACACAAAATTGAATAGAATAGTAAATAGTAAAGAAATTAAAACACAATACAAAACCTTCCCTCCATGGAGAAAAAAAAAACAACCCAGGCTTGAATATTTTTTATGCAAATTTTAGCAAATTTCAAAATTAATTCTTAACTTACACAAGCTGTTTGCAGAAAATATAAAACTAAGTGAAAGCTACCTGGATTATTTTATGAGCCAGTGTAATCTTGATTTCAAAAGCAGATAAAGACAAGAAAAGAAAATTATGGTTCCACTTCACTTATGAATAGATTCCAAGACTCCTTAACTTAAAGCAATGCAAAGCAAAATGATGAGTAACATTTATCCTCAAACTCCAAGAGTTCAACATCTGGGAAGCCATCAACTGACCATATTAAAAGAGTAAAAGAGAAAATGACTTATCAAATGCCAAAAAAGCACACGATAGGACTCATAGTTACAAACAAAAGGAATAGAAGAGAATTCCTTAAGTTGGTATATACATTACATATTAAAGACTATAACAATTTCAAGTTTAAACTTCAGATTACATTCCCTTCAAGATTAGGAACAAAACAGGGATGGCCATTAATATTATTAATCTTTTTAAAATATCACTTTAACATAATACTGGAGTTCTTGACTAATTTTTTTTTTTTTTTTTTTTTTTTTGAGATGGAATTTCACTCGTTGCCCAGGCTCACTGCAACCTCTACCTCTTGGGTTCAAGCAATTCTTCTGCCTCAGCCTCCTGAGTAGCTGGGATTACAGACATGTGCCACCATGTCTGGCTAATTTTTTGTATATTTAGCAGACGGGGTTTCCCCAGGTTGGTCAGGCTGGTCTCGACCTCCAGACCTCAGGTGATCCACCGCCTCAACCTCCCAAAGTGCTGGGATTACAGGTGTGAGCCACCGTGCCCGGCAACTAACATCTTAAGAAACAAAAAAGAAATAAGATAACAGGAAAGACAAAAGGAGGGCTGAGTTGTCCTAGCTAAGGCCCTCCTGGTCCAGTTAGTTTCCAGCTGATCCACAGATGATCCTAGATACAGGACCAAAGCCATCACAGCAGAGCCACATAACTAGCCCATAAGTCTGATGAAAACAATAACTGGTTCTTGTTTCAAGTCAATAAATTCTGGAGTGGTTTGTTATGCAGCATGAGGATAAAAGTAGGGACTGAAGGTTATTTATTATCTAGTAAGTAGAAAGGTAAGTAGAAAGGTAAAATGTGGTGAATGTTTAACAGGGAATACTCTGCAGCAGTTTGAGCAACAAATAAGATATACACAAAGCAACATGCAAGGATATTAGGAACAGTGCTTACTTTAAAAAGTAGGAAACAAAATAAGATACATAACACCATTTATATAAATTTTAATTATATACAAAGGACATACAATCTCAACACACTAAGAAAATATACATTACTCAATTTAAATTTGATGCTTATTTGGGAGGGCGGAAGATGAGACTGTTGTGTAAAAAAGATTAAAGTAATGCCATTTTTAAAAATGAATAAAATGAGTGGATATGAAATAGGGATCTAATTTTAGATTTCTTTATTTATCTTTATATATCTTAGAGTTATTCTTAGCTCCCTAGTAAAGGGTGGTTTTTTTTTTACTATTATCAATGGGATTTTTGTTTCACTTCTTATTGATTATTGCTCCTGCCTACGGCAAACTCGATAAAACTTCTTAGCAATGTTAACAGTTTATCTGGATCATCTCTTAAATTTTATGTGTTAATTAAGTCATCTGTAAATAATAACAATTTTGTTTCTTCTATTCTGATCTTTATGTCTTTTTTTTTTCCCTGTCTTATTGCATTGGCTAGGACATCCAATAATAATTCTAGTTAGTAAAGTTGATAGCTGGCATCTTCTTTCTCTATTAAGCATGATTTTGCTATAGATTTTTTTTTTTTTTTTTTGAGACAGTCTTGTTCTGTTGCCCAGGCTAGAGTGCAGTGGCACGGTCTCAGCTCACTGCAACCTCCATCTCCCAGATTCAAGCAATTCTCGCACCTCAGCCTCCCAAGTAGTTGGAATTACAGGTATGCAACACCACGCCCAGCTAATTTTTGTATTTTCAGCAGAGACAGAGTTTCACCACGTTGGCCAGGTTGGTCTCAAAACTCCTGACCTCAAATGATCTGCTCACCTCGGCCTCCCAAAGTGCTGGAATTACAGACGTGAGCCACTGTGCCAGCCTGCTATAGATTTTTAGTATGTACTCTTTATCAGGTGCCAATACAGATTAAGAGTCTTTTATCCTCAGCAGATTTTAATTTTTTTTTTTAGACGGAGTCTCGCTCTGCCACCCAGGCTGGAGTGCAGTGGCACGATCTCAGCTCACTGCAAGCTCCACCTCCCGGGTTCACGACATTCTCTGGCCTCAGCCTCCCGAGTAGCTGGGACTACAGGCACCCACCACCACGCCTGGCTAATTTTTTGCATTTTTAGTAGAGAAGGGGTTTCACCGTGTTAGCCAGGATGGTCTCGATCTTCTGACCTTGTGATCCGCCCTCCTCGGCCTCCCAAAGTGCTGGGCTTGAGCCACCACGCCTGGCCCGGATTTTACATTTTAACAAATGTTTGTTTGAATCTATAGAGATGATTACAGGAGTTTTTTCCTTTAATCTAGTCACATGGCTACTACAATAATTAACTTTTTAATATATAGCCACCTTTGCCTTCCTATTATGAATTTAGTCATTATGTATTTTTAAATCAATGATGGATTTCATTTGCTATTCGTTATTTAGAATATTTGTAGCTATAATTGGCTGGGCATGGTGGCTCATGCCTGCAATCCCAGCATTTTGGGAGGTCAAGGCTGGCAGATCACTTGAGGTCAGGAGTTCAAGACCAGCCTGGCCAATATGGGTGAAACCCCATCTCTACTAAAAATACAAAAATTAGCCAGGTGTGGTGGCATGTGCCCATAATCCCAGCTACTCAGGAGGCTGAAGCAGGAGAATCGCTTGAACCCAGGAGGCAAAGGTTGCAATGAGCCAAGATCACGCCACTGCACTCCAGCCTGGTCGACAGAGCAAGACTCTGTCTCAAAAAAAAACAAAAAAACAAAACAAAACAAAACAAAAAAACAGAAAAAGAAAAGAAAAAAAAAAATGGAATGCTTTCAATGTTATTTAGCCATAAGTATTTTAACATTTTCATTTCTTCTTTGGTCCACTAATTTTTAGTTTCCAATATTATTAAGTACTTTGTCTTTTCATTGTTTTCTAATATTCTTGCATCATGACCAAATATTTATTTGATTTTCTTTTTAGAGAGAAGGTCTGGCTGTCACTCAGGCTGGAGTGTAATGTGTCCTATAGGTGAGTGCCACCATGCCCAGCTAATTTATTTTTTACACAGAGTCTCATTATATTGTCCTGCCTGGCCTCAAACTCCTGGCCTCAAGTGATCCTCCCGCCTCAGCCTCCCAAAGCACTAGGATTATGGGCATGAGCCACCATGCCTGGCTGAAATAACATATTTTGTATGATACTGACTTTCTAGACATTATTAATATTCCTCTATGGAATAGTACATGTTTAAAAACTGACTTACATATAACTAAAAAATGTTTAAGTTTCTATTAGGTTAGGTACAATGTCCTATATATCTCCAATTTACAAAGTTTGTTAAGCCCTTTGTAGTTGAATTCTTTGATACCATTTTTAATTTTGTATATGCTTGATTTTTTCCACTTTGACAAAGACCTCCCACTATTTTGTAGACATGTCTAGTTTTCCTAAAAATTTTTGTTTTAAGTGGTGTTTCAAGGCTGTGTTGCTAGATGCATATAAGTTTATGATGATTTTGTCTTCTAGATTGTTCCTTTTAGCAATATAAAGAGTATCTCTCTGTCCCAATTAAAAATGTTCACCCTAAATTGTATTTTATTATACCTGCTCCCTTTGATTAGTATTTTTCTGGTAAACATATTTTTCTATTTTTAAAACTTAATTTTGGTTTATCTGTTACATATCAGCTGTTTCCACTCATTTAATTTTGCTTTATGCATCTATTATAAATAACACAGGTTATTGTCTTGTGACCGCAATAATTTTAATATAATTTCTGATATATTTTGTACTTACTTCTACTATCTTGACTTATTATTTCTATTCCATCATTTTATTCTCCTTTGTTGCCTTTTGTTAAATTGGTAAAGTTTATTCCCTAACCTATCCCAAAGTTATTATTTTGAAAGCTACATCTTCTATGTTCTGGATGTTTAAGATAAATGTCCCTCTTTTCACTTCTCATCTTTTCCAAATAATGTTTCACACAGTTCCTATTTTATTCAAGGGCCATCACAATCCAGTCCTACTGTACCTTTACCTGTCTAGCATTATCTCTCAACCATACCTGTCTATGTAGCCTAAACTCTAGTTAAACTACACTGACGGGCAGTCTCTAAATAAAATACAAAGTTCTTGGCAATCCATTCTGGTTCATGATGTGTTCTCATTCAATAAACAAATATTTTATTGAAAACCTACTGGGTTCCTGGCCCTGAGAAATTCCAGTAAACACAATGGATATAGTCTCTGACTTTATGGAGCACAGTGTGGAAACATTAAGCAAACGAGCACAAATATAAATATAGTCGAGTAAAACTTCCTGAATACATGAATTCAGGTAAGGCAACTGATAATTGGCTCCCATCTTCCATCCTATCCTCAAAAAGCAGTCACAGGAGTACACAACTACCACCAGGTGGCACCAAACCACAGCTGGACCTTAGACTGATTTTGGATACCTTAGTCTGAATTCTGGAACCCATTTCATACACACACCTCTTCCTCCTATACCCAGACTGACCCGGGCCATTTCATTAACCTCACATTAATGCCAGGTTTTATGTGATTTGAATTTCTTGGAAGGTATTTACTACCTAATGGTGGGAACTGAATGCATCAAAAGTTGTAGGTGCTAACAACAAAACACATTAAAGAATGGAGGGCTATGATAAAAAATAACAGAACAGTCCTAATTGAGATTTAAGAATATCAGCCAAGGCCTCTTTCTCTGTGAGAAAGTGACATTTAAACTATAATCTAAAGGACAACCAGGAGTTAGAAATTGAAAACTAGAAAGTAATCTACTCCAGACAGAAAATGGCATGCATGAACACCCTGTGGAGGTCAAGAGTTTGGATTAATGGAAGGATGAAAGGAGCACTGTGATTACAATAATTTATATTGTGAGGGGAAGGGATATTATATAATTCATCAGAGTACAATGCTTGAGCTTGGGCTCTGGGTTAAATCCTTGCTTCTACCACTTAAATAGCTATCTAGCCTTGGAAAAGTTATTCGGCCTAGGGTTGTTGAGAGTGTGAAATATGTATGTTAATATGTAAAACCCTAAAAACAATTCCTGGCAATATAGTAAAGAAACTTTAAAGGTTAGAGCTTTTTTTTTTTTTTCCTTTTTTGGGGGGTTGCTATTATTATTGTTTCTAGATGAAACCAAATTATTCAGTGTCTTAAAGACCATGTTAAAAACTCCTGCCAGGCGCAGCAGCACATGCCTGTGGTCCCAGCTAGTTGGGAGGCTGAGACAAGAGGATCGCCTGAGTCCAGAAATTCTGGGCTATACTGCACTAAGTCAATTGGGTATCTGCACTAAGTTTGGCATAAACGTGAGGGACCACAAGGTTGCCTACGGAGAGGTGAACCAGACCAGGACAGAAACAGAGCAAGTCAAAACTCCTGTCCTGATGAGTAGTGGGACTGCACCTGTGCATAACCACTATGTTCCAGCTTGGGCATCATAACAAGACCGTATCTCTTTAAAAAAAAATTTTTTTTAACTGTATCCATTGAATACAGAAAAAAATAAAAATTAAGTGAAAACAATTTTAAAATACTCCTGAATTTTATCTTAAGTGCAATTAGAATCCACTGAAAGATTTTAGGTAGGGAGTATCACTATTCCACTTACAAATTTATATTTTAAATCACTTTGGCTACTATGGTGAGCATAGATTGCTGGAGGTAGGAGGAAGAGGCAATAATGAAAACAGAAAGGCTGATTAGAAGGCCAAAGGCCATCAACATAGCTCATGTAAAAAAAACTACAGAGTGAACTAGCCTAGTAGCAATGAAGATGGGAAGACTCAAGGTATACTTCGGAGGCAAAATTAACATGATTTGGTAATGGACTGGGAGAAGGTAGGAAAAGGTATAAATGAATGACTTCTCAACTAGAAAATTCTTTTCTTCGAAATGAAATTTTATTTATCCTCCCAAACTCAACTAAAATGTAAACTTCCCATCACAATAGCTAAGATCTCTCTCCTTCACTCTTATAACACTAATATTATTAAACCTTAGGTTATAAAGAATTGTTTCCTTATATATTTTCCCCACAAACGAGTGAGCTTCTTTACAGGAGGGGCCATATCTAATTTCTTGTTCTAGTTCACATAAAAAGAACACAGTGCCACACACATCACAGGTCATCTCAGGTAACCCCACTAATGGTCTCAGATCCAGGACAACTCATTCTTTTGTTCTTCCTCTGATAAGCACAAGAATTCAGTCTGCTTTCTTCTCCTTTCAGCTATTCTATTTTTTGGAGTTCTGTTTCCCCTAAGACTAGTTGCAGAATTAACCGGAGTCTCTCATGAGCCTCCCCACTTCTTGTGGCCTCCAAAAACAAGTATATGGGGATTCTTTTTGTAAAGCACTTGATACTAATTATTATGGAGAAACAGAGGATAACAAAATTAGACATAGGACTTATATGATCTTACAATAGTGGTCTCTGACCTATACAATACTTGAGTCCTTTTGTAAGATGGTAAACTGAATGCAGTGGCTTCTGATCTTTACTTTTATTCTCCAGGATAAAGGTCACTAAAAGTTCTTCCTTTTTTATGGAGGCCTCTCTTCCCAGAACATAGGCCTTCAGATGAAGCCTAGCCAAAATAATCAGTGCTTCTCGTCTCAAGTAAATAACTTGCATCTGATAGCCTCCTAAGTCTGTAATATTAGCAATGGAATTAAAAACAAATGTAATTCTGCCAGCCTTATTTTTCCAAACAAAATGAAAGAAGCTTAATGTTGTAAACCGAGATACAAACTGTAGACCAATGTCCCTAGAGAAAAAATTTAAATAAAAAAAAAAAAAGGATGCCAAGTTTATTCAAGAAAGCAAATGTCTCAAAAAGAAAGTACCACCTTTTAATTTCTTTCACCTCTTGAACCAAGTTCTTGGTTTCCTCTTCAAAAGAATTTTTTCATTCTCAGTAATTATTCTAAATCTTGCCTTTATTTTCCAACTATTACATATCAGAATAAAGGTGATATGGGGAAAAAAATTCAGATTTTCCTGTAAGACTTGTCAAACACCATATATAAGAAGTATCAGCCAGGCGGATCACCTGAGGTCAGGAGTTTGAGACCAGCCTGGCCGAGATGGTGAAACCCCATCTCTACAAAAATTAGCTGGGCATGGTGGCGGGCACCTGTAATCCCAGCTACTCGGGAGGCTGAGGCAGAATTGCTTGAACCCAGGAGGCGGAGGTTGCAGTGAGCTGAGATCGTGCCACTACACTCCAGCCTAGGTGACAGAGCGAGACTCCTTCTCCAAAAAAAAAGAAGTATCTTTTTGCTAACTAGATCAGAGACATAAATGGTTTTGTTTTGTTTTGTTTTGTTTCCCCCCGAGACAGGGTCTCGCTCTGTCACAATGCAGTGTCACAATCACAGCTCACTGAAGTCTTGACCTGCCAAGTACAAGCAATCTGCCCACCTCAGCCTCCAACTAGCTGGGACTGCAGGCATCTGCCACTATGCCCGACTAATTTTTGTATTTTTTTGTAGAGATGGGGTTTTGCCATATTGCCCAGGCTAATCTTTTCTTTTTGATGTAAAACTTTCTTGTGATCTTTTGCAAGCTCATCTAGTGATAAGAAAATCTCCCAAGTTCTAGCTGTGATATTGTGAAATATGTGTGAAATAAATTTATTTAGTCTTGCTCCCCATTTCCTGGCATACAAGTCCTAAAATCCTTGGAATCTCCAAAGTAGTAAGTGTCCTTTTGTGTGCCAAAGATTGACTAATGGCTGCCAGCCCCTAGGTATCTTCAGGATGGGGGCTGATCACCAGAAAGACCAAGGCAGGATTATAGGGTTGGGACTTTCAGCCCCACTCCCAACCTCTGGGCCTTCAGGAAACCTGAAGGTTTAAGTCAACCACCAACAGCCAATTACTTAATCAATCATGCCTACTTAATGAAGCTTCCATAAAAACCCAAAAGGAATAAGTTCAGAGACTTTCCAGATAGCTGAACATGTGGAGGTTTCTGGAGCGTGGCATGCCCAGTGAGGGCATGGGACCTCCATGACCTTTCCCCCTATTTCACGCCCTATGCATTTCTTCATTTGTATCCTTTAAATATCCTTTATGATAAACTGGTAAATGTGTTTCTCAGAGGATCTGATGCTATCTCCAGGCAGAGAGTGTTAGAATTGAACTGAATTAGAGGACACCCAGCTGGTGTCTACTACAGAACTGACTGACCCGTTTATTGGTCGGGAGAAATCCCACACACTTCCTGGTAATCAGAAGTTCCAGAGGTCTTGTGTGTTAACTGTTGAGAGTATAGTGAGACAAACAGTTTGTTTTTCTACTCACTATCTTTTAATAATAACGATCCCTGGCCAGCAGCAGCCCTATCACCTGGGGACTTGTTAGAAATGCAAATTCTCCAGTTCTACCACAGATCCACTGAATCAGAAATCCTAGGGATAGGTCCAACACTCTGTATTTTAACAAGCCCTTCTGATAATTCTTATGTATGCTTAAGTTTAAGAACCATTGGCCATGGAAATTTTTGTCATGGAGATAGAAAGGATCTCAAACCAACAAAGAGGTCATTAAAATATTTAATAAACATTTGAAGAGATATATTAAATGCTCAGCCAAAGAAATTAAACTGTCACTCCATTAATGAATATGAAAAACTACCACTACATATTTGAGAGGCTTTTTTTCCTTTAAAAAAAAGAATACAGCAGGGATCATAAAACTATACTTAAAATGTGACATATTTAAACTGGCTTTCAGATCCCTACTATGGACTATTAGGGAAAAGAGAATGGAAGTAGGGCAGAACATAGAGGAAGAAAGGATGATGAAAAAGGTAGATGACAGTTAAAATAATACATGGATGAGACTTGGGAACAATAGATTTTTAGCTTCCAACTGAAATTTAGCTCATTACTTTTAAATAAAAGCACAAACCACAGTTGTTTTAGTAGTATCTGTGATTTCATGACCAATATAAATCATAGATATTTTCATATCTTATTACAGTTTGTTTTTTTTTTTTTGAGACAGGGTCTCGCTCTATATAATTTATGGTCGTCACTACTTTGAAATTATAGCAGTAAATTATATCTGCCACTAGATTTCATTATTTAATATATTAATACAGAAGCACATGCATTGATATATATATCACAATTTAAAACAGTCTGATAACTTTTTTTTTTTTTTTTTTTTTTTTTTTGAGACAGAGTTTTGCTCTTGTTGCCCAGGCTGGGGTGCAATGGCACGAACTCGGTTCACTGCAACCTCTGCCTCCCAGGTACAAGTGATTCTCCTGTCTCAGCCTCCCAAGCAGCTCAGACATGCGCCACCATAACTGGCTTTTTTTTTGTTTTTTTTTTTTTAATTTAGTAGCGAAGGGGTTTTACCATGTTACTCAGGCTGGTTGCGAATTCCTGACCTCAGGTGTTCCACCTGCCTCGGCCCCCCAAAGTGCTGGGATTACAGGCGTGTGCCACCATGCCCAGTCTTGATAACTATATTTCAATATATATGGTTTCTTTTTAATCCTAGATATTTTACTTTATATTTTAAAACAATGCTCTGAAAGTTCATGGGATTCACCCTATGGCCAAAAAGGTTCAAGACACAAAAAGGTTGAAAAACCTTACAATCTAAGAACTGACCACTGAATTTTAAAAAAGAAAAAAACAAAGGAAAACCTTACAAAATTTAACAGGTAAGAGCTATTAAAAGTTCTATTGACCCCCTCTGAGTGACAGGCCTCTTTATAAATAAAGACATTCACAGACAACTACCCTCTTCACCCCCACCACCACCTCCTTGAAACATATTTGTGTTAAAAACCTCTTGTTAAAACAAAACAATAAATGTGTGAGGTGATGGATATCCCAATTACTCCAACTTTATCATTACACATTTTATATATATATAAAATATATATATGTGGTGTGTGTATCAAAATATCATACCTATGCCCAAAATATGTACAACGATTATAAACCAATTTTTAAAATACAAAAAAAAATCAAAATAAAACACAACACTAAGGGTAATAACAATCAACAGTTAATAACTATAGTTAAAAGAGACAGAGAGGCATCTTTACCACACAATCAGGGAATTTTCACATTTTAGGGGAATTAAATAAAAGTGCCTCTCAATAGCTAAACAGACTTCTATTAGTAAGTCCCTTAATCTTCTTGTAGTAAACATTTGGGTATTCTAGATTTAGAAACGTGTGAATGGTGGAAAGGTAATATGATACACATACCAAATATAATATAACAACTCTCACAAGTATGGGACAGCACCACATGATAAAAGTGATAAATACTGGAAAGATCAAGAAATCCTTCCTAAAGAAATGTCTGATCACAGATAAAAACAAGAGGGGCTGGCTTTTTAGGCAAAGTGTAAACCTTACCAAGTTGTGGAAGCCAGAGAGCCAGGAGAAGAAAAGGAAAAAAAAAAAAAAAAGGCATGGTAAGAGCTATAACTGAAAAAGTGAGAACGATAATATATAAAGGTCTTGTGTATCTTTTAAGGCATTTGATTTTATCCAGACTGTCATGATAATACAAGGGCTTTATAAAAGAAAATGACAATCAATTTGTCGATGATAGGCTGTCATTAAATTTTTTTAAAAAGAAAATTACAATCAAAGAACATTTTAGGAAACTTACACTAGCAGCAGTATGAAGAATGCATTGAGCTTTCTTCATGCCAGGCACCATGCTTAACACTGTGAATACCTTATTATTAGTTTTCAGAACAGTGAGAGATAATTACTGTATTCTTCATTTTGCAGATGAGGAAACTCGTACTAACAGAAAGTAAGTGGCTTCCTCAAGGTTATACAAATTAAATTAATGATAGAAGGGAAACACAATTCTCTTTTGATTTCTGGTAGTGAAATAAAAATTCAGAACATTTTATTAATAACTATGTTATGGAAGCTTATTAAAAAACAAAAACTACAGAATCTCTCAGGCCCCAAAGCAGCACTCTAGGACAGAAACAGTCCTGTCCTAGGAATCAGGAGACCAGGGTTTCTGGACCTGCTCCATTGCTAACTAGCTCTTTTGAAGAGGTGGACTAGATTACCCTAAAATCCATTCATATTCTTTTAAAAAAAAAAAAAAAAATCTGTGCTTTCTAAAAATGCCATAGAATGACTAAAAAGCACACTCAAAATAGCAGAGTAGGGTTGTGGGGAGGTGGTTAATGGATAGAAAGGCAACAAAACATACCCTGCTCTGAGAACAGACTTGTCTTCATTAAACAGGTAAATGTCCGTGGGTAGAAAATAAGAAAAGATCAAATAATTGAGGAACTGGTTGTTAAGGAAGGTCACAGAAAACTCTCAAATGAGGAGAAGAGAACAACCTTCAAACTCACACATCTGAACATTTTAAGATGGTGGGCCCAAATAAGTAAGTATGCTTGCTGCCCTGTGTCCAGAACTGTTAGAGTAACTCTGATGCAATGATTGAATGAGGAGGCATCATAGTAACTCTTCTTTATTTAAAGAAAAACATCATGGAAAATACCTTCTGCCAAAGACACTATGTTATCTCCCTGAAAAAGCACTCATATACCTTAACGAGAGCGTAGTAAATAAGCATCATTGCCAAAAATAACCTGCTGGTATAAATCTAACTTTATTTTTTTTTTTTGCAGGAAGATGCTTCAATAAATTCAAAAAGTAAAGCTAACAACATTTTAGTTTCTTGGTCCAACAATTATTTCTGGTCACTAATGTAAGACAACTTGCGGTCTGGCCAGTACTCCTAATCCACAGTATTTAACTGTCTGATTTACAAAATTAAAAAATTAAAACCTTGTTGGGAAAAATGCACTACCATGGCATGAGACAAGCAGCATTAAGAAGTAGCAGACTTAATGAGGTAAACAGCGAAATATAATACAGTTTATTAAACGAGAATTTTAGTCCCTTGGCCATTTATGACTGTGCCAAACTAGTACTAACAAGCCAGGTGGTCCTACTGTAAAGGTATAAGGCTGTTCTATAAGACATTTAGTCTTAAGAGATAATCTCTTAAAAGAAATACCTCTTCTTTAGAATCATAATTCACATTTGCATATTAAAATATCTGAGAAGTCTTCCTGTAAATAAATCTGTTTAATTTTCCTTCACCCAGCATTTTCTAAATTTATTTAATCAAAACCCCATTTTTCGTAGCCATAAAAAATGAAATTGTGTCCTTTGTAGCAACATGGATGCAGCCAGAGGCTAACGCACAGACAAAAACCCACATATCACACTTATAAGTGGGAGCTAAATTTTGGGTTCATATAAGACATAAAGATGGGAATAACAGTCACTGGGGATTCCAAAAGAAGGGAGGGAGGAAGGGAGGAAGGAAAGGAGGGAGGGAGAAGCGAGCAAGGATGTTTTTTAAACTTCCCACGTGTACTGTGTTCACTATCTGGGTGATGGGATCAATAGAAGCCCAAACCTCAGCATCATGCATTATACTCTCGTAACAAACCTGCACATGTACCCCCTGAATCTAAAATAAAAAGAAACATTAAAAAATATTTTTGTCTAATAATTAATATTGTATATTAGAAATTGCTTTGAAAAAGAATGCTATTTTTTGATGTAAGCATCTTCTAAGTACTAGCCATATCAACTAATCAGAAAAACTTTTAAGCAATTTACACTCAAAGCTATGTCTGTGCTATTGGTATAAAAGAAGAAAAAACTACCTAAACACAATAATAAGATTAAGACTCTTTAAGTGGCAAAATAAGATAAAGCTGCTGACCATAAGCAGAGCACATGCTCTGGGGTCCTTGTCCTTCCCCCAAAACAACATGATGGGCTTATGTCACATTTTCTTGCCCAATTCCTGTTGTGACCAAAGACAGACATCTATAAGGCAGCTATCCAGGGACAAAATGTTTGAGAATGACTATGGAATAAAACTAACTAAAGATAAAACCTGAGTACTAAAAAAAACTAATCTTTGTTTCATGGGACACCTTTCTAATCAGGAGACTGAACTGATAACCATATCATAGACAATCATGTTTTTTCATGCTTTTACAGAATGAAGTTATAAACAGCATCTCACAATTGAAAATTACAAAAGAAACCTAGTTTGAATACCTACCTGACACTTGAATTCCCTTTACAACATCCCTAAGTGGCATTCTAGTTCATGCTTTAAAATCTCCAGTTGTAAAGATACTCACAACCTCTCATTCCATCTTAAATAACTGCACTGCTTAGGAGCTATGATTTGAATCTTTATCTAAATCCCCATAAAAATGAGAACTTGTCATTAATAGGCCAACCTACTCCAAAATAAATTGTTGTTAAACTAAAAGGTCACTTCTTTTTGGCAATTAAAAAGCACACATATCTGGAATATTCCATACTTCTATTGTAAATATTCCATTATATCATTAATAAACAGGATAGTAATTATCTTAAGGAAGAAGGAAAGGGGAAAATAAGATGTATTTAAATTAACACTGCTGCCAATATTTTATTAATTTATAATTAATATTAGTTGAATTTTTCAGTTTAATATTCTAAATATTGTGTATTACATTTTTTAAAAAGAAAAAATCCATTATAAAGCCCTTTTATATATATTTAGTTGTAAAGGCTCAAATCATAGCTCTTCTGTATATACTTCTCTTTATGGTATCTATTACGACACCTGAAGCCTAGAACACTGTCGATGATGCCAGTGGACATAAAAACCAGCAGTTGTTTGTATGCGGTGCTGAAAACACACAAAGAGTTTCAAGATAACTTTTACTTATAAGTTAGTCCTCAAAGACATCAAGACCAAGAAATATATTAACTTATGCTGTCTAGTACAAATGATCAAAATAATATACTTTTTTTTTTTTTTTGAGACAGGGTCTTGCTTGTTTGCCCAGGCTAGAGCAGTGGAGCCATCACAGCTCAATGCAGCCTTGAACTCCTGGGACTGCAAGGAGTAGCTGGGACTACAGGTCCATGCCACCATACAAGCCTTTTTCCTCCCCCCCCCCCCACCATACAGACAAGGTCTCAATATAAAGTAATATTCCTATTACACAGTTGACTTAAAGACCACCAGCCTAGATAAATACCTAACAAATTCAACAAATAGGCATGGCATTCAATCAGGACTTGCTGTTTGGAGTCTCGCCCAGGTCCTGGAAAAACCCACAAGTTTACACAAATGGGCATGGACAATGGATAAGGGACAATGATTCCTCCTCCTGAAACAGCACTGTACAAAGCACCTACCTTGTTAACTCCAAAAAGAAAGGCTGGCTGAGCAACTATCTTAATCTCTACTACTTTTAGCTTAGTGTAGGCAATGAACATACTTATACCCCAAATCTGGAGAGGTAGCCAACTTAGTAGAAGATGAATAAGAACAGTTAGCTAGATATCAGGGAGCTATGAATGAGAAACCAACGAGTTCAGACTTCAAGTAATTCTTTGACTGTCCTATTCCTTTTTCCATTTACAGCACTTACTATTTTGAAAAAAACTAAATTTGTATTTTTCAAAACTGCTCAAAACTTTTAAAAGGCTCCTCACTGCCCTTTAGACTTATATGATCCAAGAAACAGATAAAAAGCTTTAAAAGCCCTCAGCAATAAGATTTTTTTCTTTTTCGCCTCTTATACCTCATTTTAATCCCCTTTCCTTCTCATAATTCATACTCTAACCCTATTGAATCTCTTTCAGCAACTCAAATAAGCCTTGTTTTTCTTCCTCCAGACTTTCAACCTCGCTATTCTCCGCCTGGATAATTACTTCAGATGTCACATCCTCAGGAAGGCATTCTCCTGCTGTTTACTCCCATAAACTTTGAATTAATCCTATCATAATTCTCATCACATTTTATCATAATAACATGTTTAATAAATTGTTCATCTTCTATACATAGCTGAAAGCCTGGTGAGGGCAAAGAGAGGGTCTTGTTTACCACAAGATATTCAGCTCTGAGGCTGGGACACTGCAGGTCCTCAGTAAGCACTGACAGATGGCTGAATGGATGTATGGATTTGCCTAGAGATATGTGTTAAAGCATTCCTATTTGTACATCTAAGAAAATCTTAAAATCTATCTCTGCTTGGCAACACTTGTAACCTTGTTTGCTACTCATTTACAATTCTATGTAATCCAGATTTAGCCTTCTCCTCAGTCTGAATTAATAAAATTATATTATTTAGATACACTATTGTATAGCAAAGTTAAAAGTTAACTAATGTTTCTTTAAAAAGTCTCTCTGAATCGCCTGAACCAGGAGGTGGAGGTTTCTGAGAGCCGGAATGGAACCACTGCACTCCAGCCTGAGCGACAGAACAAAACTCCGTCTCAAAAAAGATAAATTAAAAAACTTTTTAAAGTCTCTCTAAATACAAAGGAATGAATGGCTACTAGCTTCCAAAATCAAACAAATATCTTTTAATGATCTATCGTCTAGATATACTTTTCTTTCCTTTTACATAAAACAGATGTTTCTTGATATACAAACATCATTTAAAATCATTTCTTTTCATCCAGGCAGGGTGGCTCATGCCTATAATCCCAGCATTGTGGGAGGTCAAGGGGGGAGAATTGCTTGAGCCCAGTAGTATGAGACCAGCCTGGGCAACATACTGAGATCTTATCTCTGCAAATAATAAAAAAGTTAGCTGAGTGTCGTGGCGTTTGCCTGTAGTCCCAGCTACTAGGGAGGCTAAAGTGGGAGGAGCACTAGAGCTGGGACGGTCAAGGCTCCAGTGAGCCATGATCATACCACTGCACTCCAGCCTGGGTGACAGAGAGACCCTGTCTCAAAAAAAAAAAAAAATTGGCTGGGTGCAGGGGCTCACGCCTATAATCCCAGCACTCTAGGAGGGCATGGTAGTGGGTGCCTGTAATTCCAGCTACTCGGGAGGCTGAGGCAGAAGAATCACTTGAACCTGGGAAGCAGAGTTTGCAATGAACCAAGATCGTGCCACTGCACTCCAGTCTTGGTGACAGAGACCCTGTCTCAAAAAAAAAAAAAAAAAATTGGCAGAGCACAATGGCTCATGCCTATAATCCCAGTACCTTGGGAGACCAAGGAGGACCGATCGGATCACTTGACGTCAGGAGTTTGAGACCAGCCGGGCCAACATGGTGAAACTCCGTCTCTACTAAAAATACAAAAATCAGCCGGGCATGGTGGTGGACACCTGTAATCCCAGCTACTCAGGAGGCTGAGGCAGGAGAATTGCTTGAACCCGGGAGGCAGACGTTGCAGTGAGCCAAGATTGCCCCACTACACTCCAGCCTGGGTAACAGAGAAAGACCATGTCTCAAAACAAAACAAAACAAAAATTAAAAGTAAATAAAATAATTCCTTTTCATTTCTGCTTTATTAATTGACAGAGTAGGTCTTTGTTTTGGCCACTATTTTCTCCTTCACATAATTAATAATCTGTAAAACACACATTCAAGTGTACTAAAAATCGTGCTATTTTAACGAGCCCTTAAAGGATCCTGTTTTTAAATGACAGTTTAAAAAGCAGAAGCTTCATTTCATTTTCTTTTTAGATCTCAAAGTTCTACTAATTAAGTGATACTCAATTAGGATAACAATCTATTGAAGTAAATATGTCATATTAAAAAAAGATTTTCTTTTTCTATATACTCCATAATCTGACAACTTATGGTTATTTTGTATAATTTTAAACAATATAGTTATATGATTTTTTTTATTTAAATATCCTCTCTTAAAAGACATTAAAGAATTTAGAGGCTGGGCATGGTTGCTCACGCCTGTAATCCCAGCATTTTGGGAGGCCAAGGCAGGCAGATCATGAGATCAGAAGATGGAGACCATCCTGGCCAACATGGTGAAACCCTGTCTCTACTAGAAATACAAAAATTAGCTGGGTATGTTGGTGCACGCCTGCAATCTCTGCTACTCAGGAGGTTGAGGCAGGAGAATTGCTTGAACCCAGGAGGTTGCAGTGAGCTGAGATCGCGCCACTGTACTCCAGTCTGGCAACAGAGCGAGACTTCGGTCTCAAAAAAAAAAAAATTTTAGAGAGCATACTCAGCACTCATATGGATTTCCATACCACAACTCACCCCCATTTTTCATAGGCCTCATATTTTAATGTTTAATTCCCAGTAAATGAGAGTTTCAGGAAAGATTCATAATTGCAAATCATATTTCATTAATCCTAAGATACACATTTTTCACATTTGACATCTCTGAAATCAGTACCTATCTTAAAGTTGATAGTCCCTTAGAAAGTTTATATTTGGCAGCATTTTTTCCTTTAGTGGTATAAAAGTGTTTATTACAATTGATAGCATCTCAGGCTAAATGAAAAAGTTTTGTTGTTGTTTTTGTTTTGTTTTGTTTTTTGAGACAGAGTCTGTCTCTGTTGTCCAGGTTGGAGTGCAGTGGTGCCATCTCAGTTCACTGCAACCTCCGCCTCCTGGGTTCAAGCAATTCTCTTGCCTCAGCCTCCCCAGTTGCTGGGACTACAGGCGTCCAACCACCATGCCCAGCTAATTTCTTGTATTTTTTAGTAGAGATGGGGTTTCACCAAGTTGGCCAGTCTGATCTTGAACTCCTGACCTAGGCCTCCCAAAGTGATGGGATTACAGACTTGAGCCACTATACCTGGCTGATAGTTATTAAAGTATTAAAAAATTTTATCTAATAATACTGCCTGATCTAAATCACAGTACAATTACAATTCAAACAATTCTAGAGTAAAAACTAAATGAACTTAAGATTCACATTTTACCATTTTAGAAAACTTAGGGCTAGGCTAACCTCAAGAAAATAAATAATTGGGGGAAAAAACACTTTTTAAAAATCTAAGAAAAGATGTAAATTAGAAGCAAAAATAATAGAAATGACAAAAAAAAAAAATGACTTGAAGACGTTCAGTCAATAGTAGCTTCCAAGGAAGTAGAGGCATGAAATAGCCCCAGAGCTTCATCTATAAAAAGAAACAAATATTAAGAACATGATAAGGGATAACTCAGCAAACTATCTTGGAGGAAAAAAATTATCGTATTACTTCTCCTTCCTTAAGGAGGAATCATTGTCACCCTTTAAACAAAAATATGGTAAAGGTAGATGAAATAATTTTAATGAAATATAAAAGTATAAACATTTTTAATAAATTAAAAACCAACCTACCAGCATTGTCTTCCTTCTGGCTCAATCTGTTTCACCTTCAGGTAATCCTAGGATAGGGGCTCCTTTTCAGATCCCCAGTTTTTCATGTCGATCTTCTACCTCCCTGTGGCAACAATATTTTCTAATTAAAGGAGTCCTTTTGTGCCACAGGGAGGATTTCTGATGGTATAACAAATACAAAAGTTATGACAGCTCATCATGAAGTCAAATTAGTCCTGAGAGTCTTCAAGAAAGAAATTTGGCTCCTTATCTTATTTTTCATGAAGGAAATCTGGTTTTATTTTTTAAACTGCATTTTAAAAACCTAAACTTTCATTTTTACTTTTAAAAAGCACTGCTTTCCTGTTGAATTATGTAAAAATTCTCATCATCATCTATCTTTTCAACTAATGTGTAAACACAATTTTGTTGATCACTAAAAATGGTTTAAGGTTTCTTGATAATTAACTAATAAGACTAAACGTTAATGTCTTGATACGTGGTTAAGGAGCAAAGTCCTGCCCCAAGTGGTCAGAAGACAGAAGCAGGAAGCTTGTATTATATAATATTAATTATGATTAAAATGCATATTTTAAAAAAAGACTAAAATGAAATGTTTTTTAAAAAAGCAACAATCATGGTCTCCTTGTTGGTAAGATTAGGGGTGATGATTTTCAGTTTGTTTATTCTTTGCAATACTTTCCAATTTTTTCCATTAAGCATGTATTGCTTTTAAGAAAAAAATCAGGCCTGTAATCCCAGCACTTTGGGAGGCTGAAGCGGGCAGATCGCATGAGGTCAGGAGTTCGAGATCAGCCTGTACAACAAGGAGAAACCCCATCTCTACCAAAAATACAAAAATTAGCCAGACATGGTGGCGAGTGCCTGTAATTCCAGCAACTGAGGAGACTGAGGCATGAGAATTGCTTGAACCCAAGAGGCAGAGGTTGCAGTGAGCAGAGATCGCGCCACTGCACTCCAGCTTGGGTGAGAGAGCGAGACTCTGTCTCAAAAAAAAAAAAAAAAATTCAAAGGCCGGGCGCGGTGGCTGTAATCCCAGCACTTTGGGAGGCCGAGGCGGGCGGATCACAAGATCAAGAGATCAAGACCATCCTGGCCAACCAACATGGTAAAACCCCGTCTCTACTAAAAATAAAAAAATTATCTGGGCATAGTGGCACACACCTGTAGTCCCAGCCACTTGGGAGGCTGAGGCAGGAGAATTGCTTGAACCCAGGGGGCAGAGGTTACAGTGAGCCGAGATCACACCACTGCACTCCAGCCTGGGTGACACAGTGAGACTCCACCTCAAAAAAAAAAAAAAAAAATCCAAATTATTAGATATAAGCAAGAATGATGAACACCAACTGTGATTTTTAAAATGAAATTTAAGTCTGACTTTACATAGATGGTTCTTGATTATACTACAATACTAACTCAGAACTCAATCTGTTTCCATTTGTATTTTCCAGCTAGTTATTATATGTTCAACAGTATATTCAACAAAAGAAAAAAGTATGGTCTCCGTCTTCAAGGTGCTTACACACTCACTGGGAAAACAACAGGAGTATAGTATATACAACAAAAATAATATAAGCAATAATAGATAAAAATAATAAAAGAATACAAGAAAGTACCTAAATCCAGATGGTATAACAGATCAGGTAAGGGAATGTTTAATGTAGACCACAATCATTGTGGAAATCTTCATGTAGTTGGGCCTTAAAGGATGGCTAATACCTACCTGAGCACATTATAGATAGAAGGAAACTGTCTTTGAGCAAACACTCTGAAGCATAAATAATACAATCCATACAAAGGTCAGTAAGAAAAATAACTAGGAGAATACAATGTTTCAGCAGATAAGAAGGCAAGATTATGAAGGATTACTTCTGGATGATTCTATGGGTCACTGAATTTGACAGAAGAGTGGTCACTGAAATCTGATAAAGAGCTTCAGTAGAATGATAAATGGAGATGCCAGAGCACAATAATCAAGGAAGGAATGACAAGGAAAAAGTATAAACTGAAGGTATAAAACATTTGTTTTTGTTTTTTTTTAAAGTGGAAGCAAAAGGAAGGAGAAAAACACAAGAGACATAAACAAAGTTAAACCAATATTCCATTCTAATGTATAAAAGTCCTGTCCATACTTGAAGTCACAGGGAAGGTGCTAATGAAATTAAAGAAACTCTGTTACAAGCACTGTGCTTTATGTATTTATTTTATGTAATCTTCACAACCCTGAATTCCTATTTTCTGACAGTGAAACACTCTGAAAAGGTTAAATACTGCCAAGTAAGTGATAAAGGGGAAATTTTAAATCAGAACTAACTAACCCAAGTCAATACTCTTCCCTTTCCTACTAAAGAGAGCCACTTACAGGGAAAAAACAAACAAACTCAGAAATAGTCCACCCAGGATTTTCTTTTTTTTTTTTTGAGACAGAGTCTCGCTCTGTCGCCCAGGCTGGAGTGCAGTGGCCGGATCTCAGCTCACTGCAAGCTCCGCCTCCCGGGTTCACGCCATTCTCCGGCCTCAGCCTCCCGAGTAGCTGGGACTACAGGCGCCCGCCACCTCGCCCGGCTAGTTTTTTGTGTTTTTTAGTAGAGACGGGGTTTCACCATGTTAGCCAGGATGGTCTCGATCTCCTGACCTCGTGATCCGCCCGTCTCGGCCTCCCAAAGTGCTGGGATTACAGGCGTGAACCACCGCGCCCGGCCAGGATTTTCTATCATATTTGACTACTCTGATTCTTCTGCACTCTTTAAAATGCAAACATTCTCTAAGGTTAATTCCTTAATTCTACGTCCTTTGTTCTCTATCACAGAGAGACAAACATAGAATTTACGTATCTTCTTCCTTGGGAAAAATCTCTGAAATACGTTTCCTCTTGGAAATTTAATTTATTTCCGCAGCTTTAAATGAAGATGATTCCCAAATCAGTTTCTCCCTGACCTTTCTTTACTAAGCTTCAGTTGTACTAGATATCTTCCATTTGCTCCTCCAGATTTATTCTCCACCCTTCTTCACCTTGCTCTCTGTCCCTGGAGACTGACTTCATCAGTGGGACTCTCATGGCTTCAGACTGGGTTTAGTCAATGGAGCACCTTAGCAGGATATTATTTGGAAGAGGCATTGCCCTCCAGCTAGCTGTGTCCTTTGATCAAAGGTTCCAGAATCTCCCAAGGTGACTCCCTGTTCAGGGCCCTATTCTTCAGGATTCTGGTAACCCTTCCTTCCCCTTGGCCCATGAGCCAAAGGACAGAAACAGCAGTTATTGCTTGGTCTGCAGTACTGCACTGTCTCTTATGGTTACCTTATATTTGCCTGTTTGTAACTAGTCCTTTATTAAAACATTCCTTAAATTATCCTAATTTGAGCATGCCATCTCTTTTGTGATGGGACTTTGACTACACATTTATGCGTCTTTTTTGTTTGATTGTTTTTGAGATGGAGTTTCTATCGCCCAGGCTCGAGTGCAGTGACATGATCTCAGCTCACTGCAACCTCTGCCTCCCAGTTCAGGCAATTCTCTTGCCTCAGCCTCCTGAGTAGCTGGGATTACAGGTGTGTACCACCACGCCCAGCTAATTTTTGTATTTTTAGTAGAGATGGGGTTTCACCATGTTGGCCAGGCTGCTCTTAAACTTCTGACTTTAAGTGATCCGCCTGCTTTGGCCTCCCAAAGTGCTGGGATTACAGGCATGAGCCACTGCACTCGACCACATTTGTGCATCTTTAAATACCTAAATATTCATCCTTAAATGTTCTGCTTCAACTCAAAATCATCATGACTATTACCAAACTTATCTGCTTCACCAAACAATCTTGCCTTCCTCAAATCATATGTGCTATTATCACCATCACCAAGGGCCAAAAAGCAGAATATTTTACCTAACTGTGCCTCTCCCCCTTATATGTCATGTAAGATCATATATAGTAGTATAGTTTATACAAGCCCTTTCTGTTCCTGTTGCTACTACCTCGTTTTAATATTTCTCAAGTCATCCTTCAACTCATACTACAACAGCTAGTCTTCCTGTCTCATCTTTCCCCCTACAATTAATCCTATATCCAACTGAAATACTAAAATTGCATGGTACTTTCTTTTTAGAGACATGGCTCACTCTGCCACTCAGGCTGGAGCACAGTGGTACTACGATCATAGCTCACTGTAACCTCAAACACCTAAATCTCAAAGGATTCTCTGGCCTCAGTCTCTCAAGTAGCCAGGACTACAGGTGCACGCCACCATACCTGGCCACTTTTTAAACTTTTTTTTAAGAGATGGAGTCTCACTGTGTTGTCCAGGCTCGTCTTGAATTCCTGGCCTGAAGAGATCCTCCCACCTCTGCCTCTGCCTCCCAAAGTACTGGCCCCCTAGTATTTCCTACTTAAAACCTTCCAAGTCTTTCTGCTTCCTTATATGCCTAATTACTGTTGAGATTTAATTCACGATCTAGTCATAGCTCTTATTGAAATCTCATGCCAATGTCTTATTTACTCAAGATCTTCTGAACAAGCATTTAATTTCAATAGTCTACTCATTTATTAATTATATTTCCCTCAGTTTACAGTGCATTTCACCTACCTCCTATTTGTCCACCTAAATCCTATCATGTGTCCTTTACTTTCTCTAAAAAATTCCCTAATCCTGTAAATTGAACTTTCCTCTTCTGAAAATTCCTTTGAATTTGTAAACAACGCTCATTTGACTCTTGACTGTTTTGTATTTTAAATATAACATAGATTTTTATCTCCACAACTAAATCACCCCTGAAAAGAAACATGCTGAAAACAGTACCTTGCACATAACAAATGCAGACATAACCTGCTCTCACAAACTAAACTGGAAAGTTAAGGAGATAAATAGAGTAACAAGTATTTGTTAAGGTGAAAAATGAAGGGGTAAATCCTAAACAGCTCAGTCACCTTAGTCCAGTCTTTTTTTTTTTTTTTTTTTTTTTGAGATGGAGTCTCGCTGTGTGCACTGTAATGCAGTGGTGCGATCTCATCTCACTGCCTCTGTCTCCCGGGTTCAAGCAATTCTCCTGCCTCAGCCTCCTGAGTGCCTGGGATTACAGGCGTGTGCCACCACGCCCAGCTAATTTTTTGTATTTGTAGTAGAGATAGGGTTTTACCATGTTGATGAGGCTGGTCTTGAACTCCTGACCTCGTGATTCACCCGCCTCAGCCTCCGAAAGTGCTGGGATTACAGGCATGAGCCACCATGCCCAGCCTAGTCCGTTCTTAGAAGATTTCTATCAACTGATTTCTATCAACACTTACAAACTCCTGCAGGGAATCCAAAAAACTCCTTCCCTCCCCTTATTCACCATACCAATCTATCCAGCAGGCCCCTAGAACTGATGGAGTCTGCAGCCACTGGGAATATATTTTATACCTGCCAGAATCAAGACCATCCTTCACTTATATTTCATCACTCTTCTTCAAAGTCTCTTTATCATTACTAATCTGCAATTGTTATCACAATCAATTTACTATATGTTTAGAGGAATATGCCTATTTTTAAAGTTTCAAAATATATTTGGTTTCTCCTATACAATTTTTTTTTTTTTTTTTTTTGAGACGGAGTCTCGCTCTGTCACCCAGGCTGGAGTGCAGTGGCGTGATCTCGGCTCAGTGCAAGCTCCGCCTCCCGGGTTCACACCATTCTCCTGCCTCAGCCTCCCAAGTAGCTGGGACTACCACCACGCCCGGCTAATTTTTTGTATTTTTAGTAGAGACGGGGTTTCACCATGTTAGCCAGGATGGTCTCGATCTCCTGACCTCATGATCTGCCCACCTCGGCCTCCCAAAGTGCTGGGATTACAGGCGTGAGCCACAGCGCCTGGCCTCTCCTATACAATTTAAGAGAACATTAGTGTTACACATAAGCTCTATGAGGGAAATGTAGACTGTTAGTCTACAAAAAGGAGAAACAGCCCATAATCACTACTAACAAAATGAGAAATTCTTTTATATACAAAATAATAAAGATGGCTACATGAAAATCATAATATGATTTTAGTACTCCAACCCAAATGACAATAGAACACTGTTTATGATATGGACACATACATATGGGTATTTAGGAATAAAAGGGAAAAAACACTTCAATGAGAACATGCAGAGAACTGTCAGAACAAGCCAATAAATATAATTATAACATTTTTTACACTGACATAATCTAAATTATAATATAGGAGCATTCCATGAAGTTTTCCTAGACATACACAGGGAAGTATTCTATAGAGATCTCAATTCCCCCAATTCGCCAAATCAAATCTGCCATCTTATAAGTATTCCTTTTCTTCCCAGTCAGCTTCTTCTTTAAAACCTACATGTATCTGTAATCTGAGTTTCAATTTTATAAGAAATGAACCTAATCCTAATTCACTACCTAAAAGGAAATATGCATACCAACCTTTATTGATTTGTATACGCCCTAGATGTCAGAAGAATGAAAACTTTATCAGATTTTAACTCATTTAAAAATGCATTTGATTCTTTTTTTAGTTTTCTTGTTTGTTTGTTTTTGGAGATAGAGTCTCACTGTGTCGCCCAGGCTGGAGTGCAGTGGCACTATCTTGGTTTACCGCAACCTCCACCTTCTGGGTTCAAGCGAGTCTCCTGCCTTAGCCTCCCAAGTATCTGGGACTACAGGCACATGCCACCACGCCCAGCTAATTTTTTGTATTTTTAGTGGAGATGGGGTTTCGCCATGTTAGCAGGATGGTCTCGATCTCCTGACTTCGTGATCCACCCGCCTCAGCCTCCCAAAGTGGTGAGATTACAGGCGTGAGCCACCAGGCTCAGCCTGATTTCTTAATAGAAAGAATGTTAAGTTCAGATTAGTTGATTTGAAAACTAATCTATGAATATTAACAATCTTTATAAAGTTACATTAAAATTCATGAGCCAGGCTGGGCACAGTGGCTTGTGCCTATAATCCCAGCACTTTGAAAGGCCGAGGCGGGCAGATCACGAAGTCAAGAGATCGAGACCATCCTGGCCAACATGGTGAAACTCCATCTCTACTAAAAAATACAAAAATTAGCTGGGCATCGTGGCGTGTGCCTGTAGTCTCAGCTACTGGGGAGGCTGAGGCAGGAGAATCATTTGAACCCGGCAGGTGGGGGTTAAACTGAGCCGAGATTGCGCCACTGCACTCCAGCCTGGCAACAGAGCAAGACCACGTCTCAAAAAAAAAAGAAAAAAAAATCCATGAGCCAGGATGGAACATGCACAATGAACTTCTGAGGTGCTTTAATACCATTTCAGAATGATATCAGTAATCTGCTTACATTTTCTTTTTGTGTTGAAGTAAATTTTAAAATTATTATCAAATATTCAAAAACCACTTACAAAAAAAAACATATCACAAAAGTAACTGTTATTTTATCTAGACTTCCTATATCCTCCTTTTCATAATCACTATTATCTCTGCCCAGCCAATGACATCATTACCCTGAGAGCTTAAGAAGACTGAGAAAATAAAATCCCTTAAGTAGATTACATTCGCTTCCTATTCTGAATTGGTTTTACCTGAATTAATCTAAATTAATAAAACATTTACAGTCAATTATACCAATAATAAGATTCAGCCAATCTGCTTTGGTATTTTAATATGATAAACATCCTAATTTACTAACTTACGCAAATTTGGTGCTATAGTTTTGATCTTTTTTAAAGTTTCCAATTTGCTACCAAAATCATAGTTTTCCTTATTTTTTGACCAAAACATCATCCAGAAATTTCAAACAGGTTCTACTTTTTTTTCCATTTAACTTAAGCTACCATACTTTTTTTCTTCTGCTATTAGTGTTCTGTTTAGTTATGCTATTGTAATAAAATCAGTTACAATATATAATCCAAAACATCATCCTACAAAATACTTTTAACTGTTCTACCTATCCTTTTCCTCAAGAAGAAAATTCATCTCTGCCACTATACTTCTAGCTTCAGACTGGAAAATTCTCCAAATTTTCATAAAAAGATAGGTATTATGTACTGTAAATCAGATACCACTCCAGACTACAGTCACGAAGCCCATATGAAGTGCTTGGATGCCTGGTCTTTTATTTGTTTCGAAATGGGGTCTTGCTATGTTGCCCAGGCTGAACTTGAGCTCCTGACCTTGAGTGAGCCACCTGCCTCAGTCTCCAAGTAGCTGGGAGTACAGGTGCACATCACCACACCCAGCTTGGCTACCTATTTTGATAAATGAAGTTTCCACTACACCTGGGGTTTGTTTGCTGGCACTGCAATCATCAGTGCTCTGAAAAGCAAGGTAACTTTCAATCCCTTAGCTCCACAAAAACTACAATTAGAGGCAGAACAGTTTTAAGCTGGAAGAGGCTAGTAGCCCTAAGGGGTACCACTGGACCTCATAAGCAGAAATACATCACATACTCAAAATTTTAATCATGAAAGTTTCCTACATTTATAAAAATGTATCTAAATAGTAGAGAATTTTTACTAGGATTAAACAACAAGTATAATGATTCTTTTTCTCCATTAACAGCTAAGGATACATTTGCAGGTTTATTATTATACAAGAGTGACTACGGTCCTTCTGATAAAATACTCTATTTTCTTCATAATCAGTGGCAAAAACTAAAAGATTCCTCCAAGAATTATAGATACTAATCTCCAGTTAAACATAAGCTATCGCACCAGAAATAGACTGAAATACTAAGATCTCTAAGAAGACAAAAAGGAAAGAGGAAACTGATAGAACACTACAAAGATGCTGATATTAATGAAAAGAAATCATATTTCTCCATCAATATTAACTCAAAGAAACTTATAATCAATTAGAGAATGATAAAATACCATATTTATTTTTTTAATTTAAAAAGTTGTCCTCATAATACTAGCCTATTGACTTGTATAAATAACAGCTAGTATTTACACTCTCAGAAAAAAAATAATAAAATAACTTTATCATTATGTGAAGCTATAATTTTGTGCATAGGGTCCATGATATAAGACTGCTACACCTCACAGAATTATACTGTACAACTTTTATATCTATACACATTCCCTCAAACATAGATGTTTCACTGGTTTCCAAGCTATACTAAATAGCATTAAAAAGGTTTTTCAGTATATTTTTCATCTGGCAATATTATTGTTGAAGCTTACAAAATGAGAAAGTTATAAATAATGAACATTTTATGAGATGTCTACCTGTTTCCACATTCTCGGTCTCAACTTCTTGTTCTTCTGCCACATCTTGCATCATATAAGTCTCATCATCATAAACCAGAACCTGGGCTGCATAGCCCTGCTCTAATCTGGCACTTGGAACTGGCTCCACAATCACTGCTGGATATTCAGAAACCTTTTCACTTTCCTATAAGAGCAAATTTAAAAAACAATCAACCTTTGTATTTACAAATTCTGGATTCACTTATAAATCCTTGAACTAATACAGTCTCGAGCAGTCCACATAATGAGTTTCAAATATTATAAATATGAATGTAAAAACCAAAACAAGAGATGAAAAGGGCTAACTTTAATAATCCTTTCAAGTTTCAAGAGGTAAGACATAGAATTAAACATTTTAAATAATCTGTGCTTTAGGATTAAGTTGACAGATTAAAAACATGCATATAATTTCACTTAATCATGAAAACCGACTAAAACAACAGTAAAAGACTATTTTATACCTAAACCCACAAGGACAAGAGGTGAGAGCAACAAACAAGAAGAGATAAGAACAACAAAATCTTGTAAGACTGAAAGTGTCTGGATGAGTATTGAGTAGGTTAGCAGACCCAGCAAAGCCAAATCAGTCTGGCAGAAAAAAAAAAAAAAAATCTGAGAAACAACACACTGTACAGTGGAGAATCTACAGAAAGCAACACCAATTACACGCACTTTGATTCCTCGACCTTCTCTCTCCTTCGTGATGCTAAGCAACCAGACCTCCTCCACCCCGGCAGGAGATGGGCTACTTTCCAGAGAGGGAACAACAGCAGCATCTTTGAGGCATAATAGGCACAGCTGCTAGCATCATACTCTACCCAAAATGGAGTTTCCAACTAGCTTTTTAATCCATCACTTTTAATCATGAGCAAACAGCCAAATATTACTGAGCATCCAAGGAAAAGCCTCTAACACAGAATGTACATATACATACTCATATTCCACACAGAGAGAAGATACTATAAAGTAAGAACAGATCACAATTCAGTAAAGAACATTTTAAAATACAAGTCAAAGAATTCTTGGAAATTAAAGATACAATAGCTGAAATGAATAAAGGATTGGAAGATAAAATTAAGGCAATCTCCAGGCACCAGAGAAAAAAAGATAAAGCAATAGAAAACATGAGAGAAAAGATAGCAATATTAGATGACCAACCATTCCAGGAGGTCCACTATCTGAGTAACAGAGTTCCAAAAAAATAAATCATAAGGAAAAAACAAGAAATAAAAAGGGGAAAAAAAGGTTTGGAAAGAAATCAACAAGAAAGAAGTAAATCAATAAAATTTTCTAAGACTGAAGGATATAAGCTACCCATTTGAAAGGACCCACCGAAGTGTCTAGTGCAAAAAAATTAAGGAACACATACACTGAGGCATATCACTGTGAAACATCCTCATATTGGGAACAGAAAAGATTCTACAAGCTTCTAGAAAAAAAAAACACAGATTACTATAGAGAATCAGGACATCGACTTCAGTTTTCTCAACAGTCATACTAGAAGGAAGATGACAGTTGAACAATTTCTTCAAAATTATGAAGAAAAATTATTTCCAATCTAGGATTCTTCACCCAGTCAAATCATCTTATAGAAGCAGAATAAAGATATCTTCTCAGACATGAAAGATCTCAAACATTTACCTTTCATGCATCCTTTCTCAACAAGATACTGGAAAATGTATCCCATCAATAAGAGAGTGAATTTTTTTAAAAAGATAACTATTGCAAATACAGGATACAAGAGATCAACATAGGAGATAAACAATGGGAATCTTCAGGAAGACTGTGAAGAGAGATTCCAGGATGCTAGCTATGCACAAGATTTAAAGGGCAACCAGTCCAGAATGTAGCAGCGTGACTCCTGAGACAGCATGATGAATCTGTCATCACTAAGATAACCATTGACATTGTTCTTAAGGACAGAATGCCCAGATGTCCGTTCTAGATTTTTATTGATATCTGGCTTGCCTTGATGCACCTACTCACTCCACCTGCCCTGCTGCCTGGATCAGCTAAGAACACATTTCACCCCGCAGATGTGTTCTGCTTTGATCTACAACATGCTGGAGGAAGATTACCATGGGCTTAGAAATAAAAGATACAAAACAGCACTCTTCATGTGACCATACACCTGCTGAACAAATATGCAATACCCAGTCCATACCATACTGTAGCACTGCCAGATACCAGAGCAGGATGTGCCTTACATTTCTAAAAACTCATGGCATTGCTCACTGATTACCTGAAGACAAGCTCATGACACTCAGTGAACCTGACACTAGACTATTCAGCTATCTTCTCCTGGAAGCCTTCATCTATTTATGATAATATTGTCCTTTCCTAACTCAATTAGCTTGGTAAACTATTTTTTCAAAATAAAATATTGTTTAGGGCTATTTTCATAGGTGGCAAAACTATAAAGAGAAGTAAAGAAATTATAATACTTAAGTCCAAACAACAGCACCTCTGGAAACAGCACCCAGCCGGGTTTTAATATTTCAATGGTTCCTTCTCTTTGACCATAAAAAAGCTAAAATCATTTTGCATTAAAAAATTCAGGGCTCACGCCTGTAATCCCAACACTTTGGGAGGCCGAGGTGGGCAGGTCACCTGAGATCAGGTGTTCGAGACCAGCCTGGCCAACACGGTAAAACCCCGTCTCTACTAAAAATACAAAAATCAGCCAGGCATAGTTGCATGTGCCTGTAATCCCAGCTACTGAGGAGGCTGAGGCATGATAATTGCTTGAACCCGGAAGGCAGAGGTTGCAGTGAGACAGGATCATGCCCCTGCATTCCAGCCTGGCTGACAGAATGAGACTCAGTCTCCAAAAAAAAAAAAAATTCAGGCTGGGTTCAGTGGCTCACACCTGTAATCCCAAAACTTTGGGAGCCAAGGCAGGAGGACTGCTTGAGCCCAAGAGTTCAAGACCAGCCTGGGCAACATAGGGAGACTCTGTCTCTACAAAAAATAAAAAATAAATTAACAGCCGGGCGTTGTGGCTCTTGCTCATAGTCCTAGCTACTTGGGAGGCTGAGGCAAGAGGATTGCTTGAACCCAGGCGGTTGAGACTGCAGTAAGCCATGATCATGCCTTTGCACTCCAGCCCAGCAACTGAGAACGTCTCAAAAATTTTAAAAAAAAGAAAAAAATTAAACTCTCATTTATTTTAACTGAACTTTTAACTGATCTTTAATTGAAGTTAAAAGGCAACAAGTCCAATTAAAGAAGTTCTTTAACTGAACTTTAACTGATCGATTGAGACACATACTTCTATACATTTCTCAAAAAAATAGTCTAACTCCTTGACTCATCTATATATATGTTGTAATCTATGTTCCACCACCTCACTGAAGCTATTCTCTTTTTTTTTTTTTTTTGAGACGGAGTCTCGCTGTATCACCCAGGCTGGAGTGCAGTGGCACGATGTCGGCTCACTGCAAACTCCGCCTCCCGGGTTTACACCATTCTCCTGGCTCAATTTTTTGTATTTTTTAGTAGAGACAGGGTTTCACCGTGTTAGCCAGGATGGTCTCGCTCTCCTGACCTTGTGATCTACCCGCCTTGGCCTCTCAAAGTGCTGGGATTACAGGCGTGAGCCATTGCGCCTGGCCTATTCTCTAAAAATTTTTTTTTTGCTTTTTCTTTTTGAGACAGGGTCTAGCTCTGTCGCCCAGGCTGGAGCGCAGTGGCACAATCATGGCTCACTGCAACCTCTGCCTCCCAGGCTCAAACCATCCTCCCACCTCAGCCTCCTGAGTACTGGGACTACAGGCGTGTGCCACCACGCCCGGCTAATTTTTTTATTTTTGGTAGAGACAGGGTTTCACCATGTTGCCCAGGCTGGTCTCGAACTCCTGGACTCAAGCAATCTGCCCGCCTCAGCCTCCCAAAGCACTGGTATTACAAGCATGGGCTACCACAACCAGCCTCAAAATGTTAATAACAACCAAATTCCATTTCAGTTTTCAATCTCTGTTGCCTCGCCGCAGACTCACACATTTATTATCACCCTCATTTAAAAAATTCATTCTTCCAACTTTCTCTATCACTCTACTTTCTTTTTTTTTTTTTGAGATGGAGTTTCACTCTTGTTGCCCAGGCTGGAGTGCAATGGCACGATCTCGACTCATCGCAACCTCCGTCTCCCGGTTTCAAGTGATTCTCAGCTTCAGCCTCCTGAGTAGCTGGGATTACAGGCATGTGCCACCCTGCCCAGCTAATTTTGTATTTTCAGTAGAGACAGGGTTTCTCCATGTTGGTCAGGCTAGTCTCAAACTCCCGACCTCAGGTGATCCACCCTCCTCAGCCTCCCAAAGTGCTGGGATTACAGGCATGAGCCACCGCACCTGGCCTACCACTCTATTTTCAAGAGTGTCCTCTGCCTCTTCTTTCATCTCCATAGACTCAAGTCTAGCCAACTTAGTGAGGTTCTATCTTCAGTGTCTCTATACTACCTTCTCAAGTAAGCCCACCCATTCTTATGGTTTCAAAAGCACCTCTACGCTGATAATGACTAAGTATTTGTCCTCTACTCTGACTCATCTTCTGAATTCCAAAACCAAATTTTAAACTACCAACTTTAACATCATTACAGGAATACTCAGCCAACACTTCAAGCTTAACATATCTAAATGGCACAAATTATCTACATCTCTCTGTTTCCCCACTCTGTGTTCTTTAAATCTTGGTTTCTTCATATTTAGAAAAGAGATTATAATATTTCTACCCTTTAAAGTCCCATGACTTTACACGCACAAAGTTCTTAGCATAGTATAAGTACACAGCACAGGGTAAGTTATTCAATTAGTGATAGCTGATATTATATTTTAACAATAGAAATCGTTTTCAAATCTACTATTTGTCCTCAACTTTAGAGGGCACCTTTTCACATCACAATCAGAACTGTTTGTGTTACTTCCTTGCATAAAAAGCTTTAATGACTCCCCATTTGTCTAAAAGGAAACTTTGACATATTAAACAATGGCTTTAACACTCTTTGAAATATAACCCCAACCCACCTGTCATGCGCTGAATTGTGTCCCCCAAAAAGATGAAGTTTTAACCCCTAGTTTCTGTGAATGTGACCTTACTGGAAATAAGGTCTTTGCAGATGATCAAGTTAAGACAAGATAATTAAGGTGAGCCCCAACCCAATTTGACTATGTCCTTACAAAAAAGGGAAATTTGGACTCTGAGAGACACAAATGAGAAGGAAAAGGATGGAAAGACCCAAGGAGAACATCATCTACAAGGCAAGGAATGCCTGAGGCTACCAGAAGCTAGGAGAGAGGCATTAAAGAGATTCTCCCTCGTAGCCCTCAAAAAAAAAAAAGAAACAACAACAACAACAACAAAAACTCTATCAACACCTTGATTCCTAAATTCTGGCCTCCAGAACTGTAACACAATAAATTTCTGTTGTTTAAGCAACCAGTACTTTCTTACAGCAACCCCAGGAAACTAATATACCACCTTTCTACCTTATTTCCCTACATTACTTAACATAAATTGATTAGTGGCATTGCTTCTAATTCCTAAATGTGAACATTTCCATGACTTTTGTTCATGTTATTTTGTAGCCTTCACATCTGTCCAAATCCTTTTCATCTACTAAAGGCTTTTCATCAAGTGCCAGGGAATCTTCTATAATCCTCCAATCTGAATTAATTTTTCTATCCTACGTATTTATAGAACAAGTTGTTTGCGTAATATTACCACTGTTCATTGTCCCATATTATAATTATTTACAGATACAACTCCTTGACTGGCTATTAGGATATTTGAGAGCAAGAGTTATATCGTAGTCAATTTTTATATCCTCCTCAATAACACATGCTTAAGTGGCATTTAAATAGAGATATTTGTAGCTTGACTCAAAGAATAATAAAGTCAACAAATCTTAATATTAACAGGTATATATAAGTTCAACATTTGCTCATCTATGGAGGCAAGTAACCTCATGAGCCTTTTTTCTGCCAAATGATAGAGACCAGAGGACACTGCATGCAGCTATTCAGATAATTATTGCCTTGTACTGTGTAGAAGAGTAGCTATTTTTATGGGAGAAAAGGGGATAGGAGAGAAGAAACCAGGAGTCTTTGCTTAAAAATAAAATAGTAAAAATAACACATGTAAAAGGTTATTTTACTTAGCATTACGTTGCTCAGGTCACCATGGATCTTGGCACAAGCTAATTCCCTACAAGCCAGGGTGCAAATAAAAAAAAATACAGGAAACACAGTTAAATTTGAATTTCAGAAAAACACTGAATAATAACTGTAAGAATGTCCCATGCAATATTTGGGACATACTTAAAGTAAAAAGTCATTTGTTGTTTATTTGAAATTCAAATTTAACTGGACATCCTGTATTTTATCTGGCAACCCTACTCTAAGTACTAACAGTGATCTCAGAAACTTCCATTTAAGGAGAGAGATTCTTAGTTTAAAGAGGCAAGACAAGTGCAATGCTGCAATGTTTACCTAGAAAGTGCTTTTATATGCACTCAGTCATTGCTCTCCAGGTATCAGTAGTTTCCAAAGACAAGTACAATGAAATGACTGAAAGCGGTGGTATTGTAACCCTTTTCTCAATGTACTTTAGGAATATATAGAAAGATAATAAAATTCAGGAGTACGTTAAAAGTACATAAATTTGTTCCACATTTTCTCTTTTGCGGTAGAGTAAGATCACCTTCAAAAATCTTATCAAAACTGAAAAATACCATTTGGCAGGCTTTAGGGAGGACTCATCTCCCCTACCTCTCCATGTTTTAACCCCAGAAACCACTCCAAATAAATACATCACTAGAATAAATAATGATGCACTTGCTACGCAAACCCAGTTTTAAGACAAGTCTCCTAAGCTAGATGTTCATAATGCCAAAAAAAAGAGAGATAGAAAACATACACCCATACTAACAAACATCCATACAATGAGAAACTATTCAGCATCCATTAAACAATTAAGGCAGTTAGAGCTATATACTAGCTTGGAAAAATATTCATGATACAAACAAGTGGGGGTGGAAGGAGGAGGAAAATCAGCCATAGAATAGTACTGTTGTCTCATTCCACTTATATATTTATTTTACATATACATTTAAAAGTCTGGAAAAAAATACACCTCAAATTATTAACCTGGTGAGAGGTGAGCAGACAAAAGATGGACTTTCATTTTCTCAGTATGTCTGAGTTTATTGTTTTTTACAATGATCCTGATAACTAAGAAACATCAAAATACTTTTTTCATTTAAAAATAAAAATTGGTACAAAAACCAAACCAAAACAAAACAAAAAAACATAAAGCCAATAACGGGTAATTTGACAACTTTAAAAAGGAATCCATTCGCAAAATATAAAACTTGTTGGAGAATCTGCCTCACCAGATGAAAATCTTTTTATTTTTCTAATGAACTTTCACAAATGTAAACATCTCTTTAACTACCATCACAGTCAAGAAATAGAACATTTCCATCACCCCAGAAAGTTCCCTCATACCTACTTTACCCGTCAATCCCCACCACCACATGTGCATGCACACACACACATACACACAGACCTAGGCAACCACTGATCTATCCCTATAGATTTCTATCCCTATAGATCGGCCTTTTCTCAAATTTTATATTGAAATCAACAGTTCTCTTTTGTGTCCAACTTCTTTACTGCTGATATTTATACACATTGCTGCATGTATCAATAGTTCATTTCCCTTTATTGCTGAAAATTCTATTGTAGATATATCAATTGCTTATCCATTTGCCTGTCTTCATATGGCTATAATGCTCCTATGAACATCCCTGGTCTTGGCTTCCCTTCCTTTCCATTCCATTCAATATTTACCTAAGAGTCAAATTACCAGATCATATGGCAATTGTACATTTAATTTTTTAAGTACTCAAATAATTTTCCAAAGTGGTTATATTACTTTACTTTTTTTGGCGGGGGGGATGAAGTCTTGCTCTGTCGCCCAGGCTGGAGTACAGTGGCGCAATCTCGGCTCACTGCAAGCTGCGTCTTCCCTGTTCACGCCATTCTCCTGCCTCAGCCTCCCGAGTTGCTGGGACTACAGGTGCCCACCACCACGCCCCGCTAATTTTTTTATTTGTAGTAGAGGCAGGGTTTCTCTGCGTTAGCCAGGATGGTCTCAATCTCCTGACCTCGTGATCCCTCGTGATACCTCGTGATCACCTCGGCTTCCCAAAGTGCTGGGATTACAGGCGTGAGCCACCGTGCCCAGCCTACATTCTTATAAGCAATGTATGAGAGGTCTAGCTGCTCCTTATCCTTTCCAACATGTGGTATTACTCTCATCAATTTTCCTCATGCTGTGTGTTTAGTAGGATCGTCTTGGGTTTTAATTTACATTTCCCTGATGGTTAATAACATTGAGCATTTTTATATGTATTTAATGTTCCATTGATCTACACGTCTGTTGGCACACCAATACCACAATGCCTCAATTAGTGCCGCTTTATAGAAAGTCTTTAAATCAGATGTGTAAGCCCTTCAACTTTGTTCTTAACCACAGTACGTCTTCCAATCCATAAACTTGGTACATCTGTCTATTCAGGTCTTTAATATGTCTCAACAGTATTTATAGTTCACTGTACAGAGGTCTTTTATATATTTCATTAAACTTTTCCCTATTTTTTTTTTTAAGACGGGGTTTACTATCTTGCCTGAGCTGCACCTGAACTCCTGGGCTCAAGTAAGCCTCCCACCTCAGCCTTTAGAGTAGCTGGGACTATATGCACATGCCAGGGAGCCCAGCTGCTTTTTGATGCTCCATTAAATAGTACTGCTTCAGTTTCCAATTGTATATTGGCCATACTACCTGACATGCTCATTAAGGATATAGTCTTCTTCTGACTTACTTTATAAAATGTGATCACCCTATAAGACTACTACATAAATCACTAGTCAATAATAACTTGGTAAAGTCATTTCATTCATGAGATTCTTTCTTCCACAATAATAAGTTCTCCTGGCTGTGAACACTGAAGTTCCATGTAAAGAAGAAAAATATAAGAAGTATTCCAGAAACAAACTGTTTGTCCTCATTTCCCCCATATTAATTATACCTTTTAATCAACACAAGGTAAAGATATTCTGCCTATTGTTTTTGGTGGCTCCCCTCACAGGGTTAAAACAGAGCAAAACTATATGGCAGGAGAAAGCATTCGAGGAAAAAGCAATGTTTGGTCTGGGTCATCTAAGAGGGGATGGCAGTTCCCCAATCCGTAATGTCTTCGGTGAGTCATTCCTGGAGGTGATCATACAGAAAGTGAATCTCGAGGGAAGAAATAAGACATTGACTATGGGAAGAAAGTATGTTCTGTAGCTGTGGCTTCTCTTAATGGACTTTGCACCAGTTTTGGATTTGAATACAAAAGACACAAGAGTTTTTGAGTCCACTGAGAAAAGAAAAGGAAGACCTTCACTATCCTATTCCCAGTGAATTTGCCCACAGCTGATCTGGATCTTAGAAAAATGAGCAGACACCAAGGAGGCAAAAAAAAAAAAAAAAAAAAAGAATCCAGACTACAAAACACAGAGACTGATGTCCTAACTTGTTTCTCAAGCATGCCATTATACCGTTATACTGTTAGCAAGCACGAGTAACGCAGCATCTTTCACAGAAAATACAGAAAACAGATTTTTTTTTTTTTAAATATAGAAAACTCTCTATTTCCCCACCTCAGCTCTGAACAAATATTATCGGTTATTATGACAGCACTATTGAATTATAATTTAGACTCCTTCCAATATTCACTCTTTTTTTTTTTTGAGACGGAGTCTCGCTCTGTCGCCCAGGCTGGAATGTAGTGGCGCGATCTCGGCTCACTGCAAGCTCCGCCCCCCGGGTTCACTCCATTCTCCTACCTCAGCCTCCGGAGTAGCTGGGACTACAGGCGCCCGCCACCACGCCGGCTAAGTTTTTATATTTTTAGTAGAGACAGGATTTCGCAGTGTTAGCCAGGATGGTCTCAAATGCCTGACCTGGTGATCCGCCCGCCTCGGCCTCCCAAAGTGCTGGGATTACAGGCGTGAGCCACCGCCTCCGGCCCCAATATTTACTCTTTACTGAATGCTGAGAATTGAAGCCAGGACCTGGAAGCCCCTATATTTCTAGTACTGTTATTTTTTATTCTCATCTAATTCTTCAGTGTTATCAATAACAAAATAACCAAATATGCTAATGATTCAAAATTCTACATGCATAAAATTTCAAAACCTGAATTCATTTTCTGACTATCTAAATTCATAAGTGTTGATATGAGATTAAAATACAATGGATCTCCACACTGATTAAGATATAAAATAATCAAGAAACAAAGATAATAAGTAAAGTAAAGCACATACAAAATTCTAACTTAGAATGAATCTAATTTAGGTATATACCTACATCATAATCCAAGACAATGCGTTTTATCAGGGATTTAAATTTAAGTCTCAACTAATATTATAGTGTTCTTTCCATTTGTTTCCTCCCTCCAAGTTCATTCTAATATATGTATGTTCCAACAATTCACATGAGCCCTGCAGTACCTTCCTTGACCTTCTATTACCTAAATTATAAGGGTACACGACATGTACATGTATAATTTCATGCTTTGTACATTTCTACTCTCAAATATGTTTCCTATTAATTTCAAAATTAGTTCATGCACAAATTTCTATGAAGAAAATAGAAATGTAATTCATTGAATGCCTAACCTCTTGATTTTCTACTCCATTGCTGGAAAGCTCCAAAATAGTACCTCCACTGTCAACCACTGCTGATGTCATTGTTATTCCCTGAGGAAGCTTCAAATGCTATTAATCAATGAAATTAAAGGTTCATTGATGGTTGCCAGTGTTATAGGTTTGCATTATCATGTTTTAAAAGTCAATAGAGATGGAGTGCAGTAGATATCCAGAAATCCAGTCTTCTAAAGATGATTAACCGGAGACCCTAAAAAGAGGAAGAATTTGAAAAGTTATCTTAAAAATTACAGGAAGGACATAAAGTGTAACTTATTTTGCAATCTAATTTTAACCCTGAACTAAGAAAAAGAAGATAGGCTTCTATATCCCTGTGTCAAAAGAGGGCAGTAATGAACATTCTACCTCTTAAGAGTTAGTAATCAAGTTCATGAACATACTGAATAAGTTCTTAACAAGCAATTGTACATAGGTAGTATTATGATATTCATATTCTAGGAAATAAAATGTTATAATTGTGCCAGGCACGGTGGCTCACACCTGTAATTCCAGCACTTTGGGAGGCCGAGGCAGGCGGATCATGAGGTCAAGAGATCGAGACCATCCTGGCCAACATGGTGAAACCCCGTCTCTACTAAAAATACAAAAATTAGCTGGGCGTGGTGGAGTGTGCCTGTAGTCCCAGCTACTCAGGAGACTGAGGCAGGAGAATCGCTTGAACCCAGGAGGCAGAGGTTGCAGTGAGCCAAGATCGCATCACTGCACGCCAGCCTGGCGACAGAGCGAGATTCCATTTCAAAAAAAAAAAAAAGTTGTAACTTTCTCCCTTTATAAAGATGTTGTTTTATTCCTGAAATATGTTAGTTTCTAGAAATGTTAAAGATCTCTTATTCATTTAATATATAAAATGTGCCAGACTGAGAAAACGTTGAATCCGATTTCCTATTTAACAAATTAAAAGATTATTGATTCTTAAATATTTCATTCTTCTTCTTTGCCTCATCTGGTTTGTTTGTTTGAACAATCAGAACTGTCTTTTGCTTATGGCAGCAATCTCATTTTGTATTCACACTTTGAATACACTATGAATCCAGGAACTGTATGTAAGACAGATTAATTTGAATTGCTTATATTTTCAAATAGTTTAAAATTAAAGTAGTTACCACTTGGAATGCCTTTGATATTATTTTATCATACTTTCCTCAATTGTTTTGATATTAGTTCTATCATACTTTTCCTCAATTGTTTTGATATTAGTTCAAGATGCAATATAGCAAATGGTTTCAAGTAATTTCTTAACCTCTTACATTTTTTCCCCTTCCTACATCATCTGGATTTATGCATTAAATTATTCCTAAAAAGTTACTTTTTATTTGATTTCATTTATGCGAAAATTTTCATACAGAGGAAGTATGAAGATTTATTACTAACAGAATTTTTTCATGTCAAAAAGAATGCAGAAAAATCGAGCATATCTGAAGAGAAAGTATATAGTTCCCATAAATCATTCCATTAATATTATGCCCTTGTATTATGTTTGCCTGCTGGCATCATACAGATATGGAAATAAAACAATAAAGAATTTCCAGAAACTTCTAGAAAAATGAAATACCTGAAAAAAAGCAGAAATTTCATCCTACTGATCAGTACTATTAGCCTCCTTTTTGATCTTATAAACATAAAATGGAAGAGAAAGTCTTTGTATCTTAAGAAGAAAAATTAATAAAATTCCACAGTCCCATCATGCTATCACCATATAAGGTAATATAAATAACTATTCCCAATATATATAATAATAGCAGAAATAAATGTTACTTACAGTTTGTATGTTAAGTAGTCTAAGCATCCTTCACTGTTTTCACAACTTCGGAAGAGCTAAAATCTGAACCAGTAGTTCTTTGGAACTACCAGCGGGAGGGGAAAAAAGACAATATTAATATAATTATATTAAAAAAGCACTAAGCTAGATGTGTCTGAGATAGTAAATACTTAATAAAACAAATCACTTCCAAAGCCATATGTCACACATTCATATAAGGAATATAATAAATTATTTCTAGGTTTTTGAGAAATCAGAGCTTTTCTCAAACTTTAAATTTTAACTCAACACTACATAACAACTACTGAGTGAGGACAGAACCAACGTATGAAGCCTATGCTCCGTATTATGGGCTGTATTTCAAACAGGTTCTTGGGTTTTTTTTCCTCCATTGGGCAAGTTCTAATAACAGGTTCTTACTAAGTGGCTACAGGTATAACCTCTGCTCCCCAGGAGTATAAAATCAAGTTTCAAAAATAAGACTAGCCCAAAAAACTACTATAAAACAATGTTTAAGGAAAAAAAATTTTTAGAGTTGGGGTCTCACTCTTGTCACCAAGGCTGGATCACAGAGGTGAGATCACAGCTCACTGCAGCCTCAAATTCCTGGGCTCAAGCTATCCTTCTGCCTCAGCCTCCTGAGGAGCTGGGACTACAGGCATATGCCACCATGCTCAGGTCAGTATTTCTTATTTTTAACTTTTATTTTTAAAGATAAGATATTGCTATGTTACCCAGTCTGATCTTGAACTCCTGGCCTCAGGTGATTCTCCCACCTCAGCCTCCTGAGTCACTATTAGACATGTTCCTGCTATCTCACCCCACCGACTTAGCATCAGCACCCATCCAAACATCCCAAGCCCTACTTCTAACTCCCAAGCCTCCTCAAATAGTCCTCCTTCTTTCAAAGGCTTAAAGACTTAAGCACTTGACTTAAGCAATTGACTTAAGCACTTGATCGTAGGCCTTGCTCCATCAATTATTCCTTTTTCCTTAACCTTCTCTTACTACCATTGGGCTCCTTTCCCTCAAAATATAAGCATTTGCAAGATCCTCTCATCTTAAAAGTAGAAAAGTTGACTGGGCAAGGTGGCTCAGGCCTGTAATTCCAACACTTTGGGAGAGGGAAGCGGGAGGATCACTTGAGCCCAGGAGCTCCACACCAGCCTGGCCAACATAGGGAAACCCCTGTCTCTACAAAAAATAAAAAACTTAGCCGGGCCTGGTGGTGCAAACCTGTAGTCCCAGCTACTTGGGAGGCTGAGGTGGGAGGATCACTTGAGCCCAGGAGGTTGAGGTTACAGTGAGCCGTGATCCTGCCACTGCACTCAAGCCTGGGTGACAGAGCAAGATCCTGTCTCAAAAACAAAAACAAAGGAAAAGTCCTCTTCCATAATCCTGCATACCCTTCCAGCTACTGCTCCAGTTCCTTCCTTTCTCAGGTAAGTTTCTAGATAAGAAATCTTTTATACTCTGTCTCCACTTTCTAATTTCTCAAGTACTCTTCCTTCTATCAAAGTTTGGCATCCATCCCCACTCAACTGAAATTTTACTAAATTCCGCTTGTAGAATCCAATGGATACATTTCTCTCTTCATAGGACTTGATGCCTCTGAAGCATCTGACACTGTTAATCACTCCCTTCTTGAAACTCTACCTTGAATTTATCTTTTCCCTCTCTGGCTACTCCCTTTCAATTCCCCCTTGCAGGCTCAACCCTCATTTTCAAGGAGCCTGGGACAAGAGTACAAATGGAAGCCTACATACCATGTGTCTAAATATTTTTTAAAGTTCTCAATCAAGCTGTTAAATTATTATTCCCTCCTCCTATCTTGACTAATAACAACCTGAAAGGCCAAGTTCTATTTTTGAGTTCTCAGGCTCCCTTAATGTTACGTAGGGACACAGGAAGGAAAGTCCATACCCCTTCCCCTTGTCTGCAGCCAACTCCTTTTCTCTTTCCTCCTTTAGCTCCACTTTATACTACGAAGGACTTCATATGCACACATATATAAAGCCTACAGCTCTGGTCACATGACTGCAAACAGCTGCTCCTTGGCCATCCCTTAAACACAGGGGATCCCATATGTGTTGTACAGTCAAGAGAGGAGAGAATCAGAGAAGAGAGTTGTGAAGGGACACATGGGCAGGAAATTCTAGGATCAAATATTCAAAGATTGATCTAGAAAGAGACCAGGTAGACTAGTCACCTTGGCCCCCACAAAGTCTTCACTCTATGGGCAGGGGTGTAGCTTCTGGAGGAAGACGATATGAGGACCTTTAAAGCATAGGTCTTTTGTTCCCAGTTGGCAAAGTCTTAGGACAGTGCTGCTCTCTGGTCAACCCTTACAGGTGGGTGTTTCCAAGATCCCATCCCTAGTCCTTTTCTCTTCAGATTGTTTACACTCTTTCTAAGGTATGAAAACTCCTACAGCTTCACTCAAATCTCTCTTCCAGATTTGCCTACTAGATGTTTTATTGCCTCTACTTCACTGAAATTAGATAAGGTATACATAAATACTAAGCATTGATACCAGGATAACCCAAGCACTCCACTCATTAATTCAATCACACAACAAATACTAAATGAGCACTATTATACGATAGCACAATTTTAGGTGCCTGGGTCCAGTAGTGAATAAAGGCAAAGTCCCTGTTTTTATGGATCTTATATTACAGAGGAGAGAGAAAAAAATAAAATAGTATACCATACGTGTAGATGATGCTGAAGGCTAAGGAGTTAAATTAACCAGAGACAGGGATTATATATGGCAGGGAGAGCTGCCAATTCAGATTGAGTGGTCAGATAAGGACTCACTAAAAAAGTGACATATGAGCAAAAACCCAAAAGTAGAAGTGAGTTGTGGCAATGCCTGGGGGAAGAGCCTTCTAGTCAAAAGAAATTCAACACCCTCAAGAGGATGTATGCCTGACTAGTTAAAGGATCAGCAAGGGGACCCAATACAGCTGAAGTGAAGTGAGCAAAAGGAAGAAAGAATAGTTGAAGAGGACAGAAAGGGAAGGGAAGGGAGCCAAGTAGGTGCCCTGTGAGGACTCTGACTTCAGAGAGAAGGAAGGTTTTACACAAAAAGATGATGTGATTATTATAAGGATCATTCAGATGCTGGGTTGAGAACAGACAAGGGGACAAGAGCAGAAACAGGTGTCAGTTAGCAGGCTACAATAACATATGTTGTGCAAAAGTAATTGCAGTTTTGCCATTACTTTTAATGTAATGCAAACTACTTTTGCACCAACCTATAATTGAGATGAGAAGTGATACTGGCTGGGACCAGAGTGGTAGTTCTGGAGGTAGTGAAAAGTGATCATAGCCAAGCATGATGGCACACCCCTTTGTCCCAGCTACTCAGGATGCTGGGCAGGTTGAAGCTACAGTGATCCAAGATCTCACCGCTGCACTCCAGGTTGGGCGACAGAGTGAGACCCTGTCTCAAAAAAAAAAAAAAAGTAGTCAATCTTTAGATATATTTTGCAGATAAAAGGATGACATTTACAAGCAAAATTGATGTGGATTGATTAGTATGAGAGAAAGAAAGAAGCCAAGAATGAATCCAGGCTGGAGGATTCTCAGAAGATGATGGAGTAGGATATACCAGGAATCTGTATCCCTATCTAGACAACAATTGCACTGGCAGACTCTACCTAATGTAATTATTTTGGAACTCTGGAAGATACCAAAGGCTTGCAACCTCCAAGGGAAGGCTTGGACAATAAATTGTGGTTAATTTCGGTCATACTAGCTCTCAGCACAGAATCAGCTACCCATCCCCCAACTCGAGGGTAGACAGCTGTGCATGTGTTCCTGGAACAGTGTGCATGCAACTTGTGAGGGCCATGGTAAGCAAAAAGGACTATTTTCCAAATATCAGGGATCTGTGCTCTGATCACTGATTATTGCTTCTGATCACAGAGGAGCACACAAAGAAATGAGTAGATGTTATTGTTAAGCCTCTCCCCCTCTGGCTGAAGTCACTTCTAGGGGACTTAAAAGGCCAGCAAACCCCATTTTACTCTTTTTTTCCCTTTTGAGAGCCACACATTAAAGACTAGGACATTTGGCTGGGCGCGGTGGCTCACATCTGTAATCCCTGCACCTTGGGAGGCCAAGGTGGACAGATCACTTGAGGTCAGGAGTTCAAGGCCAGCCTGGCCAACATAGTGAAACCCCGTCTCTACTAAAAATACAAAAATTAGCCGGGCGTGGTGGTGGGCACCTGTAATCCCTGTTACTCGGGAGGCTGAGGCAGGAGCTTGAGCCCAGGAGGCGGAGGTTGCAGTGAGCCAAGATTGAGCCACTGCACTCCAGCCTGGGCAACAGAGCAAGACTCTGTCTCAAAATAAAAAATAAAATAAAATAAAGACTAGCACATTCAAAAACTATATATATGGAAAAATGTGTAAAGTGACTACACAAGCCCAGGCTCAGAAAAGACCTGAGAAGACCTTAAATACACCTTAGGCTGATCCTTGCCACAGAGTCAGCCTACAAAAATTTAAATTTTAATTAAAAAAAAAAAAATCCCGCCCTCCCGAAGATGGCAGATGGGAGGTAGTGTTGGCATGCCTCTCCCACTTGGAAAGAAAAAATAGTGGGTAGAGACTCGAACTGTGAACTTTTTTCAAAGAAGCAATACAGGAACTTAACGGAAAAATGGAAAGAAACCACAGATCCTTTGAAAGAAGGGGCGGGCTGCAGTCTACACCATGAGCCAGGTAAAAAACTGTAAGTCCCCAGAGTATGAGAGGGAGAGAAATTACCTCCAGAGTATACACCCCCACTATGAAAACTGGAAATCCAGTCCACAGGAGAAGGCCTTAACCCCACCCAGTGCTCAAACTGATATAGGGAGCGGTGGAGAATATACAAGTAGGACCAGGAGCAGGAAGAGCCTTTTGCGTATTCCCAGTCTCCAATGCAAACCAAGGGAAGCTATTCCTAATTCTGTCACAGAGGAGTTCAAAGTTCTGCCAACTAACTCAGGCAGTGGTTGCAGGTTGAAAGAAGCTCCCAATTTGAAATTCAAAATATAATCTCCAGTGGGGATGAACTGCCTTGGCCTGAACTGGGTGGACGAATGGGAAGTGTGCTGTAACCACAGGCACAGGAGCTGGGTGCTCTGGCATTGCCAGTGGATGAAAAGGGGCATGGCCTGAAAGCTGAGGTTCCTGTATGGAAACAGCTTGGAATTTAGTTAGCTGCTGCTAGTGAACACTGTGAGTGAGAGACCTGCCTTGCCAAGTGTGTAGGAGCTGAATGATACTTACTCCCACCTGCTACTCCCCACTTCCTGCATGAACTCTTCTGTGAAGTAGAGGTAGCTGAGCTCTTTCCTGGAACATTACCCCAGTGGCCAGGGTATGGCTCCAAAAGCCCAACATGGGTCTGTGCTTACACCACACATGCAGAGCCAAAGAGCAGGCCTGCCTGACCAAGCCCCCACCTGGCTTTGCCCCTCCACCTGCCCTGGAAGGTTAACGCAAAAGACAGAAACTTTTGGGAGCCCTGTGGCCTCACCCATCATCTGATAAACCAAAATACCTCCCATGGGTAACATAGCACAAGCACAAATCCCACCACTTCAACCACAGCTGGCACTCTTTTGCAAGCACCACCTCCTGGCTGAAGGCCAATAGACACAGTTTATTACAGCATCTACAGGTAAAATAACATTGCACCCAGGAAGGAGAAAACTTATGAATGACCTCAGCTATCAGCACTGTCTGCAGTACCCTGGCTAACCAGGATGTCCGGAGTCTGTCCACATGACCAGTTTATTAATACTACAACCAGCATTTAAGAAAGCCAACATACTATAGCTATTTATAACCAAGAAATCTCACAATGTATGTCATTCCCGTTACCCCTATGAGAGCTGGTGCTGGCACACATTGCTGGGAGACCTGAGGACAGATAACATCACTGGATCCCTTGCAGACATTCCCCAGAATCAGCCTGGAATGTGGCAGCCCCACTGGGCAGCTAGACCCAGAGGAGCAGCAGTACTCACAGTAGTCTGGCTCTCAGGGACTTCTACTCCTAGGGGAAGGGGGACAGCACCACATCAAGGAAGCAACCTGTTCTTCATTCTATGAAGTCAGTATCACCCTGATACCAAAACCAGGAAAGGATATAACAAAAAGAAAAGAAAACTACAGACCAATATACCTGATGAACACAGATGTAAAAATCCTAAACAAAATACTAGCTAACCAAATCAAATGGCACATCAAAGAGATAACACACCATCATCAAGTGGGTTTAATCCCCAGAATGCAGGGATGGTTTAACATATGCAAGTCAATCAATGTGATATATCACATAAACAATTAAAAACAAAAACCACATGATTGTTTCAATAGATGCAGAAAAAATATTCAATAAAATCAAGCATCCCTTTATGATAAAAACACCCAACGAACAAGGCACAGAAGGGAATTATCTCAAAATAATAAAAGTCATATATGACAAAGCCATAGCCAACATCATACTGAATGGGAAAAAGTTGCAAGCATTCCCCCCCGAGAACTAGAATAAGACAATGATGCTCACTTTAATCACTTCTTTTCAACATAGTACTTTAAGTCCTGGCCAGAGCAACCAGGCATGAGAAAGAAATAAAGGGCATCCAAATTGGAAAAGAGGAAGTCAAACTATCGCTGTTTGCTGATGATATGATCATATACCTAAAAAACGCTCAAGATTCCTCCAAAGACTACTAGATTTGATAAGTGAATTTAGTAAAATCTTAGGTTACAGAGTCAGTGAACACAAATCAGTAGCACTGCTAGACAACAACAATGACCAAGCTGAGAATCAAATTACGAACTCAATCCATTTTATAACAGCTGCAAAAACTACATAAAATACCTAGGAATGTACTTAACCAAGGAGGTGAAAGATCTCTACAAGAAGAACTACAAACACTAATGAAAGAAATCACAGATAACACAAACAAATGGAAACACATCCCATGCTCCTATCATGAAAATGACCATACTGTCTAAAGCAATCTACAGATTCAATACAAATCCAATCACAACAGCAACATTATTTTTCACAGATTTAGAGAAAGAAACTGATAAAACTCATATGAAACCAAAAAAGAGGCTGAATAGCCAAAGCAATCCTAAGCAAAAAGAACAAATCTGAAAGCATCACATTATTGGACTTCAAATTATACCAGGCTATAGTTAACAAAACAGCATGGTACTGGTATAAAAGCAGGCACATGGACCAATGGAACAGATTAAAGAATCCGGAAATAAAACCAAATATCCACAACCAACTATCTTCAACAAAGCAAGAAAAACATAAATTGGAGAAAGGACACCCTATTTAATAAATGCTGCTGAGAAAACTGGCTAGCCACAAGTAGAAAAATGAAACTGGATCCCTATCTCTCACACCTCATACAAACATCAACTCAAGATGGATCAAAGATTTAAATCTAAGACCTAAAACCATAAAAATCCTAGAAGATAACCTAGAAAAACTCTTCTGGACACTGGCCTAGGCAAAGAATTCATGACTAAGACCCCAAAAGCAAATGCAACTAAAAAAAATAAATAAATGGGACCTAATTAAACTTAAAAGGCTTCTGTACAGCAAAAAAATAATAATCAGCATAATCATCAGAGTAAACAGACAACCCACAGAATGGGAGAAAATATTTGCAAACTGTGCATCCAACAAAGGACCAATGTCCAGAATCCACAGGGAACTCAAACAAATCAGCAAGAAAAAAAAAATAATCCCATGAAAAAGTGGGAAAATGACATGAACAAATATTTCTCAAAAGAAGATATACAAGTGGCCAACACACAAATGAAAAAGTGCTCAACATCACTAGTCATTCAGGGAAATGCAAATTAAACCCAAAATGACACACCATCTTACTCCTGGCAAGAATGGCCATTATTAAAAAGTCAAAAGCCAATAGATATTGGCATGGACTTGGTGAAAAGGGAACACTGATACACTGCTAGTGGAAATGTAAATTAGTACAACCTCTATGAAAAACAGTATGGAGATTGTTTTTTGTTGAGACAGAGTCTCACTCTGTTGCTGAGGCTGGAGTGCAGTGGCGCGATCTTGGCTCACTGCAACATCCTTCCTCCGGGTTCAACTGATTCTCTTGCCTCAGCCTCCCAAGTAGCTGTGATTACAGGCATCTGCCACTGCACCCGGCTAAATTTTTTTGTATTTTTAGTAGAGATGGGGTTTCACCATCTTGGCCAGGCTGGTCTTGAACTCCTGACCTCATGATTCACCTGCCTCGGCCTCCCAAAGTGCTGGGACTACAGGCGTGAGCCACCGCACCCAGCCAGAGATTTCTTAAAGAACTAAAAGTAGATCTACCATTTGATCCAGCAATTCTACTACTGGGTATCTACCCAAAGGAAAAAAAGTCATCATATCAAAAAGACATCTGTACATGTATGTTTATTACAGCACAATTCACAGTTGCAAAGATTTATAACCGTGTGCCTGTCAATCAATGAGTAAAGAATATGTGGTATATATGCACCATGGAATACTATTCAGCCATAAAAAAAAGAACAAAATCATGTATTTTGCAGCAACTTGGATGGAGTTGGAGGCCATGATTCTAAGTGAAATAACTCAGGAAAGAAAAACCAAATACCGTACGCTCTCACTTGTAAATGGGAGCTAAGCTATGAGTACACAAAGGCATACAGAGTGATATAATGGACTATGGAGACTCAGAAGGGGGAGGGTAGGAGTGAGAGTGAGAGATAAAATGAGTACACATGGGGCACAATGTACACTACTTGGGTGACAGGTGCACTAAAATCTCAGATTTCACCACTATACCATTCACTCATGTAACCAATAATCACTCGTACCCCAAAAGTGATTGAAATTTTTTTAAAGAACTAAAGACAATAAAAAAACACAAACAATAACAAAAAAACAGCAAATCCTGGGGAAGAAGAAGACTCTATTTCCAGAATAACACATGAGATTCAAATGTCCAGTTTTCTCCAAAAACTCATAAGGCAAACAAAAAACCAGGAAAGGATGGGCCATTCAAAGAAAAAAATAAATAAATCAACTGTTCCTGAAAAACATCTGATGGCTAATCTGCTACACAAAGACTTTAAAACAACTATCTTAAATATGCTCCAAGAACTAAAGGAAGATGTGGGAAAAGTCAAGAAAACAATATATGAACAAAATTAAAACACCAATAAAGAAACAGAAAATCTGAAAAGAAACCAAAAGGAAATTCTGGAGCTGAAAAGTATAATTGAAACGAAAAATTCACTAGAGAAATTCAAAGGCAGATTTGAGCAAGCAGAAGAGAATCAGTAAACTTGAAGACAGATACTAAAAGTTACTGAGTGTAAGGAACAGAAACAAAGAAAGACTAAAAAAAACTGAAAAGACCTGGAGGACCTGTGCGATGCCATCAAGCTGACCAACATACGAATTTTGAGGGTCTCAGAGGGAGAAAAAAAAAAGAGGCAGAGAAAATATCTGAAGAAATATTAGCTGAAAACCTCCCAAATTTGATGAAAGACCCTAATAAAAACATCCAAGAAGCTCAACGAACTCCAAGTAAGATAAATTCGAAGAGACCCACTCCAACACATCATATAATCAAATTTTCAAAAACTGAACACAAAGAGAGATGCTTGAAAGTAGCAAGAGAGAAAAGATTTATCACATGCAAGGGTTACACAATAAGATTATCAGCAGATATCTCATCAGAAACTTCAGAGGCCATAAGGCAGTAGGCCAATATATTCAAATTGCTAAAAGAAAAGAACTGCAGCCAATAGAGGCAGTGGGCACCTGCTGTCCCAATTACTCAGAAGGCTGAATTGAGAGGATTACTTAAGCCCAGGAATTCAAGCCCAGCCTGTGCAACATAGCGAAACCCTGTCTTCAAAAAATGAATAAAAAATATGGCCGAGTGCAGTGGCTCACGCCTGTAATCCCAACACTTTGGTAGGCCAAGGTGGGCAAGATCACCTGAGGTCAGGAGTTCAAGACCAGTCTGGCCAACATGATGAAACCCCATCTCTACCACAAATACAAAAAATTAGCTGGGCTTGGTGGTGCATGCCTGTAGTCCCAACTACTCGGGCGGCTGAGGCAGGAGAATCTCTTGAACCCAGGAGGCAGAGGTTGCAGAGAGCCAAGATTGTGCCACTGCACTCCAGCCTGGGTGACAGAATGAGACTCCATCTCAAAAAAAAAAAAAAAAAAAAAGGAATAAAAAAGAAAGAAAGAAAAAAGAAAAAGAAAAAACCTGCCCACAAAGGATCCTATATCCAACAAAACCATCCTTTCAAAGTGAGAAAAAAGACTTAAATGTAAAACCCAAAACTAAAAAAACCTGAAAGACAACCCAGGCAGTACCATTCAGGACATATGTAAGGGCAAGGATTTCATGACAAAGACACTAAAAGCAACTGCAACAAAAGCAAAAATTGACAAATAGGATCTAATTAAACTAAAGAGCTTCTGCATGGCAAAACAAACTATCAACAAACAGACAACCTACAGAATGGAGAAAAATTCTGCAAACTATGCATCCAACAAAGATCTAATATCCAGCATCTACAAGGAACTTAAACAAATATACAAGAAAAAAACAACCTGATAAAAAAGTGGGCAGGCCAGGCACTCCCAAAGTGCCAGGATTGGGAGGCCAAGGCAGGTAGATTGCTTAAGACCAGGAATTCAAGATTAGCCTGGTCAATATGGAGAAATCTCATCCCTACTAAAAATATAATATAAAAATTAGCCAGCTGTGGTGGCACACGCCTGTAGTTCCAGCTACTTGGGTACCTGAGGCATGGGAATCACTTTAACCCAGGAGGTGGAGGTTGCGGTCCAGATCATGCCACTGCACTCCAGCCTGGGCAACAGAGCGAGACTGTCTCAAAGAAAAAAAAAAGTGGGCAAAGAACATGAACAGACACTTCTGAAAAGAAGACATACATGCGGCCAGCAATCATATGAAAAAAAGTTCAACATCACGGATCATTAAAGAAATGCAAATCAAAACCACAATAAGATATGATCTAATACCAGTCAGAATGGCTACTGTTAAAAAGTCACAAAATAACAGATAATGGTGAGGCTGTGGAGAAAAAAGGAATGCTTATACACTGTTGGTAGGAGTGTAAATTACTTCAGCCATTGTGGAAGACAGTGTGATTCCTCAAAGACCTAATGACAGAAAGACCATTCAACCAAGCAATCCCATTACTGGGTATATACCCAAAGGAATAGAAATCATTCTATTATAAAGACACATGCATATGTATGTTCACTGCACCACTATTCACAATGGCAAAGACATGGAATCAACCTAAATGTCCATCAGTGATAGGCTAGACAAAGAAAACGTGGTACATATACACCATGGAATACTATCCAGCCGTAAAAAAGAATGAGATCATGGCCTTTGCAGGAACATGGATGGATCTGAAGGCCATTATACTTAGAAAACTAACATAGTTAGAGAAAAACCAAATACCACATGTTCTCACTTATAAGTGGGAGCTAAATGATGAGAACACACGGACACATAGAGGGGAATAACAAACATTGGGGACGTTTTGTGGTTTGAAGGTAGGAGGAGACAGAGAACCAGGAAAAACAACTAATGGGCACTAGGCTTAGTACCTGGGTGATGAAATAATCTGTAAAGCAAACCCCCATGACACAAGTTTACCTATATAACAAACTTGCACTTGTATCCTGAACTTAAAAGTTAAAAAAAAAAAAAGAAGAAGAAACAAACAGATTGGAAATGAAAGAATGGAAAAAGACATTCCACACAAATAATAAGCAAAAGACAGCAGGAGTAGTTATACCAATATTAAACAAAATAGACTTAAAATGACAAAAGTTTAAAGAAACAAAAGACATTATATATTAATAAAAGGTACAATAAAGCAACAAAATATAATGACTATAAACATTTATATGCCTAATGACAATCAAACTATGAAACAAAAACTAAGAACTGAAAAGAGAAATAGTTCTACAACAATAGTTGGAGACTTCAATACTCCTCCTTTCAATAATGAACACACCACCAGAGAGAAAATAGCTAAGAAAAGAGAGGTCTTAAATAACACCAACCAGACCTAACAGACATATACAGAACAACTTATATACTCCAACAACAGAATACACATTCTTCTCAGGGTACGAGGGACATCTTCTATGACAGACCATATGTTAGGTCACAGATTAAGTCTCGATAAATTTTAAAAGACAGATATCATATTAACTATCTTCTCTGATCATAACGGGATGAAGTTAGAAATCAATAACATAAGTAAAACTGAAAAATTCACAAAACAATACATTCTTAAACAACCAAAAGATTATAACCAATGACCAAGCAGGATTTATTCCTGAAATGTAAGGATGGTTTGACATATAAAAATGGATCAATGGCTGGGCGTGGTGGCTCACACCTGTAATCCCAGCACTTTAGGAGGCAGAGGTGGGTGGATTACCTGAGTTCAAGAGTTCGAGATCAGCCTGGCCAACATGGTGAAACCCCATTCTCTACTAAAAATACAAAAATTAGCCAGGCATGGGGACACATGCCTGTAGTCCCAGCTACTCAGGACGCTGAGGCAGGAGAATCGTTTGAACCCGGGAGGCAGACGTTGCAATGAGCCGAGATCACACCACTGCATTCCAGCCTGGGTGACAGAGTGAGACTCCATTTCAAAAAAAAAAAAAAAGTATCAATGTAATACACCACATCAACAGAATGAGAGAAAAAAACCACGTGATCATCTCAATCGATGTAGAAAAAGCACTAGACAAAATTCAACCCCTTTCATGGTAAAAACACTCAACAAACTAAGAACAGAAGGAATCTACCTCAACAAAATAAAAGCCATATGTGAAAAAAAACCCACAGCAAAAACCACATTCAATCTTGAAAAACTGAAAGCTTTTCATCTAAAATCAGGAATAAGCAAGGATGACCACTTTCACCACTTTCTTTCTGTTTCCGGAGACGGAGTTTCGCTCTTCTCGCCCAGGCTGGAGTGCAGTGGCGCGATCCCGGTTCACTGCAACCTCCACCTCCCGGGTTCAAGTGATTCTTCTGCCTCAGCCTCCCAAGTAGCTGGGATTACAGGTGCCCACTACCACATTCGGCTAAGTTTTGTTTGTTTGTTTGCTGGAGACGGAGTCTCGCTCTGTCTCCCAGGCTGCAGTGCAGTGGCGCGATCTCGGCTCACTGCAAGCTCCACCTCCCGGGTTCACGCCATTCTCCCGTCTCAGCCTCCCAGGTAGCTGGGACTACAGGCGCCCACCACCACGTCCACGTCCGGCTAATATTTTCTATTTCTTAGTAGAGACGAGGTTTCACCATGTTAGCCAGGATGGTCTCGATCTCCTGACCTTGTGATTTGCCCGCCTCGGCCTCCCAAAAGTACTGGGATTGCAGGCGTGAGCCACCGCGCCTGGCCTAAGTTTTGTATGTTTAGTAGAGACGGGGTTTCACCATGTTGCTCAGCCTGGTCTCCAACTCCTGACCTCAGATGGTCTGCCTGCCTTGGCCTCCTGAAGTGCTGGGATTACAGGCATGAGCCATTGCGCCTGGCCTCACTTTCACCACCTCACCTGGCCTCACTTTCACCACTTTCATTCAACATAGTACTAGGAGCTCTAGCCAAAGGAATTAGATAAGAAAAAGATACAGGCCAGGTGCAATGGTTCACACCTGTAATCCCAGCACTTTGGGAGACTGAGGCAGGTGGATCACGAGGTCAGGAGTTTGAGATCGGCCTGACCAACATAGTGAAACCCTCTCTACCAAAAATACAAAAATTAGCTGGGCGTGGTAGCAGGCACCTGTAATCCCAGCTACTCCGAAGGCTGAGGCAGGAGAATCACTTGAACCTGGGAGGCGGAGGTTGCAGTGAGCCAAAATCGCGCCACTGCACTCCAGCCCGGGCAACGAAGTGAGACTCCATCTCAAAAACATACATAAATAAAAGAAATAAAAGAAAAAAGAGAAAGAAATAAAAGTCACCCAAACGAAATAAAGAAATAAAATTGTTTGCAAGTGATAGGATTTTATAGGCAGAAAACCCTAAAGATTCCACAAAAAAACTATTAAAACCAGTAAATAAATTCAACAAAGTAGCAAGCTACAAAGTCAACATACAAAAAATCAGTTGCATTTCTATACATGAGCAAGGAACAATTTGAAAGGAAATTACAAGACAATTCCACTTACAATAGCAACAAAAAGAATAATATACTTAGGAATTAACCAAAAATGTGAAAGACTTGTACAATGAAAACTATAAAATACTGCTTTAAAAAATTAAGGAAGATAATAGCAAGTAGAGATACATCCCATATTCATGGGTAAAACACTTAAGATTATTAAAATATCAATATTTCCCTACATAATCCACAATTCAATACAATCCCTATCAAAATCCCAATGACTTTTTTTTGTAGAAATGCAAAACCCATACTATAATTCATATGGACTCTCAAGGGATCCCAAACAGCCAGATTAGTCTGAGGGGGAGAAAAGCAGAACAGGCTGGGCGTGGTGGCTCATGCCTATAATCCCAGTACTTTGGGAGTCCAAGGTGGGCAGATTACCTGAGGCCGCAGATCACCTGAGGTTGCAGATCACCTGAGGTCAGGAGTTCAAGACCAGCCTGACCAATATTGTGAAATCCTGTCTCTATTAAAAATACAAAAAAAATTAGCTGTGGTGGTGGGTGCCTGTAATCCCGGCTACTCAGGAGGCTGAGGCAGGAGAATTTGATTGAACCCAGGAGGTGGCAGTTGCAGTGAGCCGAGATCATGCCACTGCACTCCAGCCTGGGCAACAGAGCAAGACTCCATGTCAAAAGAAAAAAGAAAAAAAGAAGAAAAAAAAGGAATAAAGCTGAAGGACTCACAATTCTTGATTCAAACCTTCTTACAAAGCTACAGTAATTAAAACAGTATGACACTGGCATAAAGACAGGCATAAAGAACAATGTGATAGAATAGAGTGCTCAGAAATAAACCTTCAAAAAAAATCAAAAAATGATTTTTGACAAGGATGCCAAAAGTATTCAATGTGCAAAGGACAGTCTTTTCAACAAATGGTGCTGAGAAAACTGGATATACACACACACAGAAAAATGAAGTTGGGCCTTTACCTAACCCCATTATACAAAAATTAACTCAAAATAGATCAAGGACCTATATTTAAGACCTAAAACAATAAAACTCCTAAAAGAAAACACAAGTGGAAAGCTTCACAACACTAGATTTGGCAATAATTTCTTGGATGTGAAACTAAAGGCACAGGCAAAAACGACAAAAAAATAGACAAATTGGATTTCATTCCAATTAACAAATATTGTGCATCAAAAGACACTATCACCATAGTAAAAAGAAAACTCACAGAAAAAAAGGTGCTCAACATCACCAAGCATCATTAAGGAAAGGCAAATCAAAACTACAATATCACCTCATACCCATTAGGATGGCTGCTATCAAAAAAACAGACAATAATAAGTGTTGACAAGTATAAGGAGAAACTGAATCCTGTGTGCATTGCTAGTGGGAATGTAAAATTGTACATCCAGTAGGGAAAACAGTATGACAGTTCCTCAACAAGTTAAAAATAGAATTACCAGCTGGGCACGGTGGCTCACACCTGTAATCCCAGCACTTTAGGAGGCTGAGGCGGGTGGATCACCTGAGGTTGGGAGTTCGAGACCAGCCTGACCAACATGGAAAAACCCTGTTTCTACTAAAAATACAAAATTAGTTGGGCATGGTGGTACATGCCTGTAATCCCAGCTACTTGGGAGGCTGAAGCAGGAGAATCGCTTGAACCGGGAGGCAGAGGTTCCAGTGAGCCGAGATTGTGCCATTGCACTCCAGCCTGGGCAACAAGAGGAAACTCCATCTCAAAAAAAAAAAAAAAACTAGAATTACCATATGATCCAGCAATTCTACTGGGTAAATACTCAAAAGAATTAAAAGAAGGGTCTCTAGGAGCTATTTGTTCATAGTAGCATCATTTACAATAGCTAAAACATGAAAGCAACCCAACTCTTCATTGACAGATGAATGGATAAACAAATTGTGGTATATCTATACAGGGGAATACTATTCAGTCAATAAAAGGAAGGAAATTCTACAATATGCTATAACATGGATAAACCTTAATGATATTATGTTAAATTAAATAAGTCAGTCACAAAAAGATAATTACTGTTATGGGTCCATTTATAAGAGGTATTTAGAATGGTCAATATCAGAGACATAAAGTATAATGGTAGTTGCCAGGGCTAGGGGCAGGGAAGATTAGGGAGTTATTTAATGAGTATAGAGTTTCAGTTTTACACAATGAAAAACCTTCTGGAGATGGATGGTGTGATGATTTGATAACATTATGAATATACTTAATACCACTGGACTGCACACCTGAAAATGACTAAGATTATAAATTTTATGTCTATTATGCCATAATAAAAATAGCAAAAAAAATGAATGAATCCAAAGATATTGGTCTAGGCATCTGGAATAGCCATTAAGTGAAATGAGGAAAACTGTGGGAGAAGCCCAATATGTCCTAAAGTCTTCATTTTCTCTGTGACCTCCCCAAAGTAAGGGGATAAAAAGACTCCTTGATCCATCAATACATCACACTCTCTCACTTCTGACTCCTCTATAATCGTATTTCCTCTGCCCTTATTTAGATCCTTATTATCATTTCTCTACATGGTAATTGTACTAGCCTAAGAATTTGCCTCTTTGCCTTCAATTTTCCCTTCTCTTTCAGTCCATCTACTGCAATACCAAGGTGATCCAAGATGGTATAATAACAGCGGCCCCTGCCGGGCACAGTGGCTAACATCTGTAATCCCAGCACTTTGGGAGGCTGACGCGGGCAGATCACCTGAGGTCGGGAGTTCGAGACCAGCCTGACCAACGTGGAGAAACACCATCTCTACTAAAAATACAAAATAACCCAGGTGTGGTGGCACATGCCTGTAATTCCAGCTACTCAGGAGGCTGAAGTAGAAGAATCGCTTGAACCCGGGAGGCGGAGGTTGCGGTGAGCTAAGATCGAGTCATTGCACTCCAGCCTGGGCAACAAGAGCAAAACTCTGTCTCCAAAAAAAAAAAAAAAATCGGACACTTTCAAAATTCTTTAATAGTTCCTCATTATCTGCAAAATAAAATCTATGCATTCTGATTTACTAGTCACCAGCTAGGTGTCTAGGTCTATTTTTCAGCATGAAATGTTCATTTGGACATATTCAGGTCTAGAAATCACCAGTTTAACCCATGTTCATTTGTCTAGCCACATCTTCTTTTAGTCCCTACACATAACATTATTCCAGTTATTTGTAGTTCTCTATTCTCTTATCTCTGTTGTCTTGAACATCCTTCCCCTGTTTGCCCATTTGGGCAATTCCTAGCTGTCCTATATGGGTCAGTCCCTAAACAACCTCATACACGCAGGACTCAATACTTTCTATAATTCTCTTCCCCCAATCCACATTATGTACCTCCCTCAAAACATTAGGAAAGTAACACCTTCCAGCAGATCATTCATTTGCCACCTCCTATCAATCATATCAAGCCCAACACCTATGCCTTTCTTTAAATACTCTAAAATCCTGCTCCTCATTACCTTCTTAATCTTTCCTACTACTCTTCCAAAGCACTTGATTTTAAAAATCTGTGTATCTAGGTTTTCAAAATCTGTGGCTAATACAACCTAAACCAGTTCCTTTCATACAGTAGATACAGAGACTTGGGATGAATGCAAAAATAAACATGCTCTAATAAGACAAGTATCTTCACTGTTCACTACACATACCACACTTATTCCCATCCCTATCCCTTTGCTGGTCCTCTTCTCTCACCAGAAATACCCTCTTCTTTAGTTATTCAAATTTTACCTGTCCCTCAAGGACAACTTTTCCCCTACAATGACATTACCTGCGGCCAGACGCCGTGGGTCACTCCTGTAATCCCAGCACTTTTGGAGGCCAAGGCGAGATGATCGCTTGAACTCAGGAGTTTGAGACCATTAACCAGGGGTGGTGGCATCCGCCTGTGGTCCCAGCTACTCAGGAAACTGAGGTGGGAGGATCACCTGAGCCCAGGAGGTTGGGGTTGCAGTTAGCAATGATCACACCACTGCACTCCAGCCTGGGCAACAAGAGTGAGACCCTGTCTCAAAAAAAATATATACATTATCATTTTCCTAGTTCTTATTAATTAGTCTTTGAATAATATTTATTGAGCATTTCCCTTTATGCCAAACATAGGGATATGCTAGAACACAAAAATAAGTCAGGAGCAGCAATTGAACAGCTTAGAATCCAGTAAACAGGAAACAGAAATAATTACAAAAACATAAATGCTATCGAGGAAATTACAAAGTATAAAGGGAACATTAAAAAATGAATACCGCCAGGTGCAGGGACTCACACCTGCAATCCCAGTACTTTGGGAGGCCAAGGCGGGAAGATCACCTGAGATCAGGAGCTCCAGCCTGGCCAACATGGCAAAACCCTATCTCTACTAAAAATACAAAAATTAGCCGGGCATGGTGGTGCACGCCTGTAGTCCCACCTACTTGGGAAGCTGAGGCAGAAGAACAGCTTGAACTCGGGAGGCAGAGGTTGTAGTAAGCCAGATCACACCACTGCACTCCAGTATGAGCAACAGAGCAAGACTCCGTCTCAAAAAAAAAAAAAAAAAAAGGAAAAGGGAAAAACTGAATACCCAAGTTGACCTCTAGGAGTCTACAGAGATTTCAGAAAGTAACTACCATTTGGTCTCAGATGAGAAAGGGTGGAAACTGACATGGCAATAAGAAGTGAAACGACTTTGAATAATGAACACTAAGTGAATTATCAGAGCAAAGGAAAACTCTGAACCAAATGATAGCAAACCTAAGTATCACCCAGAAGTAAATTCTGCTCAGACTATAATTTAGTTGCTTAGAGCACAGATCATACTCTCATCAAAACAGTATATGTATATGATTTTATTTATATAAAGCAAAGGAAAACTCAATCTATAATGTTAGAAATAGGTACTATATCACAAATGGCTAACATCACTATTATATAAAGAAAGTATAAAATAGAGGAATAAAGACCAAAAAAAGCCAAAAGAAGAACTGATAAAATACACAATTAAAAAAAGATATAAAAATGGTGATTTAAACATTTTTTTTAAATGTTCAAATGCACTCATAGAAATACAAATTAAAACAAAATAGGAGGCCGGCACCGAGGCTCACGCCTGTAACTCCCACCACTTTGGGAGACTGAGGCGGGTGGATCCCCTGAAGTCAGGAGTTTTGAGACCAGCCTGGGCAACATAGTGAAACCCCATCTCTACTAAAAATACAAAAATTAGCCAGGCGCAGTGGTGCATGCCTGTGGTTCCAGCTACTTGGGAGGCTGAGGCAGGAGAATCCTTTGAACCCAGGAGACAGAGGTTGCAGTGAGAGGAGATTGTGCCACTGCACTACATCCTGAGCAACCAACAGAGCAAGATTTTGTCTCGAAAAAATAAAAATAAAAAAAAAAATAGGATACCATTTATCATCAGACTGGTGCAAATTTAAACATAGGACAACATATTCTGTTGGTAAAACTGTGAATAAACGGAAATGTTTATACATTGTTGGTGGGAATGCAAACTGGTACACACTTTAAGAGGAAAATGTGACACTGTGTAACCAAACTACATACACAAATACCTTTTTTCTTTTCACAGCTTTATTGCAATATAACCTATACCATACAGTTCACCCACTTAAAGTATAAAATTGAATGGTTTTTACTATATTGACAAAGTTGGGCAATCTTCACCACAGTCTACTTTTAGGACATCTGCAGCACCTTCCCCCCACAAAAAAAAAATCACATGTCCACTGGCAGTCACTCCCCATCATTCCCCAAACCCCAATCCCTGGCAACCTTTAATCTTCTTTCTGGTCAGGCATGGTGTTCACACCTGTAATCCCAGTGCTTTGGGAATCTGAGGTGGGAGGATCCCTAGAGCCCAGGAGTTTGAGACCAGCCTGGGAAACATAGCAAGACTCCCATCTCTACCAAAAAAAAAAATTGTTTTTTAATTAATTGGGCCCGGTGGCACACAACTGTGGTCTTAGCTACCCAGGAGGCTAAGGTAGGAGGTTACTTGAGTCCAAGAGTTTGAGGCTGCAAGTTAACTATGATTGTACCACTGCACTCCAGCCTGGATGACAGAGCAAGACCCTGTCTCTCTCTCTTTTTTATTTTTTCTGAGACAGAGTTTCATTCTCGTTGCCCAGGCTGGAGTACAACGGTGCAATCTCAGCTCACTGCAACCTCCGCCTCCCATGTTCAAGTGATTCTCCTGCCTTCAGCCTCCTGAGAAGCTGGGATTACAGGCATGCGCCACCAGGCCCAGCTAATATTGTATTTTCAGTAGAGACGGGGGGGTTTCTCCATGTTGATCAGGCTGGTCGCGAACTCTCGACTTCAGGTGATCCACCCGCCTCAGTCTCCCAAAGTGCAGGGATTACAGGCATGAGCCACTGTGCCCAGCCAAGACCCTGTCCCTTAAAAAAAAATTTTTTAACATACTTTCTATCTCCTGAGAGTTGTCTGTTCTGGCCATTTCTTGTGAATAGAATTATATAATATGTGGGTTTTTTGTGTGGGGGGAGACAAGACTGCTCATATCTTTAATAAAAAAGATATTTTAAACTTTCTCCCAGTATTGAGAATAAACACATTTACCTACAATTACCACTTTAATTCAATGCTTGTATTGACAAGCCTAACCAATTCAGTATGAAAAGCAAATAAATGGCATATGAATTGGAAAGGAAGAAATGATGTATCACGTAAATAAGGCTATCTACATATGAAATTTAAAACAGTCTTCAGATATTAGAATAAATAAAAGGGTTTGCTAAGTCTCTGGACATAAATCAATATGTGAAAATCAGGTGTTTTTCTATAGGCCAGCAACAAAGTATAATTTTTTAAAAGAATATCATTTACCACCGGGCATGGTGGCTCATGCCTGTAATCCCAGCACTTTGGGATGCCGAGGCAGGCGGATCACGAGGTCAGGAGTTCGAGACCAGCCTGGCCAACATGGTGAAAACCCACCTCCACTAAAAATACAAAAATTAGCTAGGCATGGTGGCACGCACCTGTGGTCCCAGCTACTTGGGAGGCTGAGGCAGGTGAATCACTTGAATCCAGGAGGCAGAGGTTGCAGTGAGCCAAGATCATGCCACTGCACTCCAGCCTGGGCGACAGAGCGAGACTCCACCTCAAAAAAATACAAATAAAAATAAAAAACCAAACAGTATCATTTAACATAACCATAAAAACTATAAACGTAAGAATAAATCTAAGCAAAAGGGTGTATATGATTGTTATAAAGAAAATCATAAAATTCCTTGAAAATAATTCTACATGGGCAAATACCATGTTCATAGGTAGGTATACTCAATATCTTAAGGAAGTCAATTCTCACCAAATTAATCTATTAAAAAATTTGATGTATTTCCAGTTAAAAATCCCAAGAGGGTTTTACAGAAATCTTGACAAAGATAGTAAAAAATGTATGTGGGTCAGACACAGTAGCTCACACCTCTCGTCACAGCCCTTAGGAAGGCTGAGGTGGATGGATCATTTCAGGCCAGGAGCTTGAGACCAGCCTGGGCAACATGGTGAAACCTCATCTCTATAAAAAATATAAAAATTAGCTGGGTGTGGCCAGGCACAGTGGCTCACGCCTGTAATCCCAATATTTTGAGAGGCCAAAGCAGGTGGATCACCTGACGTCAGGCATTTGAGACCAGCCTGGCCAACATGGTGAAACCCCTAAAAATACTAATAAAAATACAAAATATCTCTCCTAAAAATACAAAAAATTAGCCCAGCATGGTGGCAGGTTCCTGTAATCCCAGCTACCCAGAAGGCTGAGGCAGGAGAATTGCTTGAACCCGGGAGGCGGAAGTTGCAATGAGCCGAGATCACACCATTGAATTCCAGCCTGGGCAACAACAGCCAAACTGCATCTCAAAAAAAAAAAAATTAGCTAGGCGTGGTGGTGCACACCTGTAGTCCCAGTTACTGTGGAGGCTGAGGTGGGAGAATCAGTTGAGCCCAGGAGACTGAGGTTGCAGTAAGCCGTGATCACACCAGTGCACTCCTCCCTGGGTGACAGAGCGAGACTCTGTCAAAAAAAAAAAGTATGTGAATGAGCAAAGGGCAAAAGTCAGCCAAAACCCTCCTCAAGAATTGCTCTAGTCTATACTAACTAGGCAATAAGGTAATGGTGTAGATATACTCAAATATACCTATGGAACACAATATAGAGGCCAGAAAAAGACCCATGCATATTGAAACCTTAATAGAAGGAGGTAAATTAAAATCCATTAAAAAGAGAGCTGGCTGGGCGCGGTGGCTCATGCCTGTAATCGCAGCACTTTGGAAGGCTGAGGCAGGTGGATCACAAGGTCAGGAGATCAAGACCATTCTGGCTAACACGGTGAAACCCCATCTCTACTAAATAAAATACAAAAAAATTAGCCAGTCGTGGTGGCAGTCGTCTGTAGTCCCAGCTACTCAGGAGACTGAGGCAGGAGAATGGCGTGAACCCGGGAGGCGAGCTTGCAGTGAGCCGAGATCGCGCCACTGCACTCCAGCCTAGGCAACAGAGCGAGACTCCATCAAGAAAGAAAAGAAAGAGAAGAGAAGAGAAGAGAAGAGAAGAGAAGAGAAAAGAGAAAGAGAGAGCTTTTTAATAAATTGTGCTGGTACAAATCATCAGTCATACAAGATTTAAAATTTTAAATTACTACCTCTCATCAATCACAAAATAAAATACAAATATAGTAAAGACCTAAATATATGAAATGTTCCTAAAAATTAGAAGAAAATATAGAATATTTTCATGAACTCACAGTGAAGAAAACAGTATTAGATGAGACACTGAATGCAAAAAGCAAAGAATTAGTTTTGACTATACGAAAATTGTTTAAATTTTATTGTTTGGTTTATAACAATATAAACCAAAACAAGGCTGAAAAGCAAGAGACTGGCAAAAGTTACTCGCTTCTCCCACCCCCAAAAAGGTGGGGAGTGGGGGATTCCTACTAATTAATAAGAAACATAGGCAGTGCAAATTCCATTTTATATTAAAGGCCCACATGGGTAAATCTGATGTTGAGTTCTTGTCAAGCTTCTAGTTCTCATGGGGAATGATGGATTCATGTGTGCTTGTAATATTATTAAAAATAGGCAACTGCCATGATTGAGCTATTATTTAAGTGTATCATGAATCAAGGATTATAAATTACCTAATTTTATATAACTAGGGTCCAAAGAGGAAGTTAAAAAGGGTACTGATTTTATTAATTTCCCACCCAATATGTGAAAACTGATCATGTGAATTGGTTCTTGAAAGTTTGTCATGAAAATTGAATACTGTTTACTAACCCTTTGACAAATTCTCTTTTTATAATTTTCCAACAGGTTGTACTTTTTTCTGATTTAACTGCTTCTTAATACAAGTCCTAATTTGTGAGTAAGCTGTATCAGCATGAGGGTCAATTATCTTACTTGCTATTGCACCAGTCATATCTGAAACACCTAACAGATCAGAAAGAAAAAGGGTGACTCTATTTTATATGACATTCAAGAAAAGATAAAATTATAGAAATAGAAAATAGATCAGTTGGAAGGATTTAATCTCAAAAGGGTACAAGGAAACTCTCTGGGGTGAAAGAAATATTGTATTATCTTCATTGTGGTGGTGACTGCAAAATGGTACAAATTTGCCAGTCATGAAAATATAAGAGTGAATTTTACTACATGTAAATTAAACTTCAGTAAACTTGACTTTAAAAAGGACAATGTACAAAATTAGAATTAAGGAGACATCTGTATTCAAATATTAACAGTATTATCGTGACATTGGATAAGAAGAATTGTAATTTGTAGTCTATACCATCTTTTTTTTTTTTTTTTTTTGAGACAGAGTCTCGCTCTGTCACCCAGGCTGGAGTGCAGTGGCCGGATCTCAGCTCACTGCAAGCTCCGCCTCCCGGGTTCACGCCATTCTCCTGCCTCAGCCTCCCAAGTAGCTGGGACTACAGGCGCCTGCCACCTCGCCTGGCTAAGTTTTTGTATTTTTAGTAGAGACGGGGTTTCACTGTGTTAGCCAGGATGGTCTCGATCTCCTGACCTCGTGATCCGCCCGTCTCGGCCTCCCAAAGTGCTGGGATTACAGGCTTGAGCCACCGCACCCGGCCCATCTTTTTTTTTTTTAATGGGATCTCACTCTGTTGCCCAGGCTGGAATGCAATGGCTCAATCATGGCTCGCTGCAGCCTTAACCTCGCAGGCTCAAGTGATCCTCCCACGTCAGCCCAAGTAGCTGGGACCACAGGCATGCACTACCATGCCAAGCTAATTTTTTTTATAGAGACGGGGTCTCCCTATGTTGCCCAGGTTGGTCTTGAACTCCTGGACCCAAGCAATTCTCCTGCCTCAGCCAGTCAAAGTGCTGGGATTACAGGTGTGAGTCACCAGGCAGAGCCTTGTAATTTACACTTATGTATAGTTTAATTTACAGCTGGTTCCTGCCTACAGGATGAGTGAAAAAGCTCCATTACCCTTAGTCATTTAACTGATGAAATTACGTATTTTTAATAATGAAATCAATGCTTTAAATACTTCTAATTCACATTTTAATTGTCCTGTTTGATTCCCTTTTGAAATTGTCAACTCTGACAGGAATTTTTTATATATATATATAGTTGTAATACTAATATAAATACATCAAAAACAATAATATCATACATTTTTATAGTTATTGAAACAGTTTTATGCATTCTTTCCATCCTTACAACAGCCCTGTAAAATAGCCATAATTATCCCCTTTATTTTATTTTTTTTTTTTTTGAGACGGAGTCTCGCTCTGTCACCCAGGCTGGAGTGCAGTGGCCGGATTTCAGCTCACTGCAAGCTCCGCCTCCCGGGTTCACGCCATTCTCCTGCCTCAGTCTCCGGAGTAGCTGGGACTACAGGCGCCCGCCACCTCGCCCGGCTAGTTTTTTGTATTTTTTAGTAGAGACGGGGTTTCACCGGGTTAGCCAGGATGGTCTCGATCTCCTGACCTTGTGATCCGCCCGTCTCGGCCTCCCAAAGTGCTGGGATTACAGGCTTGAGCCACCGCGCCCGGCCAATTATCCCCTTTATTACATAAAGACTATTTTGACAGTATTCTCTATACTGTGAAAGGATAATGAAATGAAAAGAAAAGGCCAGGCACAGTGGCTCACGCCTATAATCCCAGCACTTTGGGAGGCCAAGGAAGGCGGATTGCTTGATCCCAAGAATTCAAGGCCAGCCTGGGCAACATGGGGAGACCCCATCCCTACTAAAAATACAAAAATTAGTCAGACACGGTGGCACACGTCTGTAGTCCCAGCTACTAAGGAGGCTGAGGTGGGAGGATCGCTTGAGCCTGGAAGGCAGAGGTTGCTGTGAGCTGAGATTGTGCCACAGTACTCCAGCCTGAGTAACAGAGGGAGACCCTGTCTCAAAAAAAAAAGAAAAGAAAGAAAAAAGAAAAAAAAAAAAAAGAAAGGGAAAAAAAAAATCTTGGGACCTCCAAACTCACTATCCCAAAGGGAAAAGTTAAGCTTGGGAACTGTGTCATGCAAAACTGCCTCCCACTTCGTTCCTAAATAGATAGCTGCAAAGATAAAAGGCCACATACCTCCCCAGGGAGCCTCTTTCACAATTTGCTCACAAGCAAATTCCTTCTTGGCCCAAGATCTTTACCCTAAAACAGAACTCTATTTAATTTCACCCTGACAATATAAATTAAAAGCTTATCTTCACAGGTATAGGGCAAATACAGGACTAGAAGTCATCCCTCCACTCACCTGAGACAAAGGCATTATTTGACTGCTTCCTCTGTTTATCTTATGTAAAATGTAGATTCACTGAGTGCCAGAGGAATGCATAGTTGACTTTACCTCTACCCGTTCCTTTTCACATGCAACAAGTAGATTTAGTGAGCTCACAAGAATGTGACCATACTCTCCCCGTCTTTATTTTTTTCTTTCCCCTTTTCCTACTGCCCCTTTTTCCCCTTTAAAGGTTGAAGCCCTCAAAACCCTCTTTGGAAAAAGCACAGGTCACAGCTGTTCTGTGATTTTGTGTTCCTTTTGCCTGGACACATCCTCAACCTTGGCAAAATAAACCTCTAAATTCAAACTTGCCTCAGTCATTTTCTTTGTGTTACAATACTGAAGAGCTAGTATGATTTAAGAGTTAAAAGCCTATTGGCCAATGTATCCTCAGAACGCAATAGGTGCTCAATAAATATTTTTTATGTTTTGGCTTTAATGCTGAGTAATTCCTGATGTTAGGCAGTTACTTAATCTCCTTTAACTTAAATTTTCTCATCCATAAGATAGTATAAAACAACTCTGAGAAGAAGATGTATCTAGTTCTTTTCAGTCTTTACAAAAACTACCTGGCACACTATAAGCATTAAATGAATGCCATTTAATCTGTTATTATCTTTTTAATACAAGAGCCTAAGATATTAGTTGTGAAAGGGAAAATAAATCTCAGGACCCCCAAATCACTAAGCCAAAAGGAAAAATTAAGCTGGGAACTGTGTCAGGCAAACTTGCCTCCCATTTTATTCCTAAATAAGATAGCTACAACCATTTAAAAAAAAAAAAAAAAAAGCTACATACTTCCCTCACAATTTGCCGACTAGAAAATTCCTTGTGGGCCTCAAGATCTTTACCCTAAAATGGTTATGTTGAATTTTACCCTGATAATATATTTTGATAGCTTATCTTCATGAGTGCAGGACAAAAGAGCTCTATGTCATTCCTCTGCTAACCTGACACCAATGCACATGTGACTCTTCCTCTGATGTAAAAATGCAGATTCGCTGAGCTAGACAAGGCATAAGTGGCTATTCCTCTACTCCCCTCTCACAGGTAAATTGTTTATTCAGTGAAAGGCTGATCAGAGAATCAAAAAATGCAACTGCTTGTCTCTTATCTACCTACCTATTAAAAATGTCTTCCTCTTTCCCCTTTAAATATTGAAGCCCTCAAAATCATCTTTGGAGAAAGGCACAAACCTACCTCCCAGGTGTGCATCCTTCATCTTGGCAAAATAAACTTTCTAAATTGACTGAGACCTGTCTCAGATACTTCTTGGTTCACATGGCATAGGGGCAGCATCAGAGCTGTATTACATTGCTAAAGCTTCAGATGAGAATATAGTACCAGACATGGTGGCACACCCATGCAGTCTCAGCTACTACAGATACTGAGGCAGGAGGACTGCTTGAGGCCAGGAGTTCTAGGCTGTAGTCCACTATGCCAATCATGTATCAACCCAAAGTTCACCATCAGTATGGTGACCTCCCAGGAGAGGGGGATCACCAGGTTGGCTAAGAAGAGGTAAACCAGCTCAGTTCAGAAACTGAGCAGGTCAAAACTCTTATGCTCATCAGTAGTGGCATCATGCCTCAGAACAGCCATTGCACTCCAGCCTGAGCAATTCAGCAAGACCCCATCTCGGAAAACAATAATTAAAAAGGCCAGCATGGTGTATCACACCTGTAGGGCCAAGACTTTGGGGAGGTCAAAGCAAGAGGATCGCTTGAATCCAGGAGTTCAAGACTAACCTGGACAACATAGTGAGACTGCATCTCTACAAATAATAAAAAAAAAAATAATGAAAAAGATAAAAGCAATATAATCTAATCACAACTCATGAAAAATTTAGATGTCATGCTTATTTGTTAAGACAAACATTAACACAGCATTTTACAAGGATAGAAAGTAAACTAATGAATTGTTTAAAGAAAGAATTCCCTTTTGAAAATGAGAATGAGGTCATTTCTGAGGAAAACCAAGTGTAAGGACTATATAGTTTTTAACTATCTAGGCTCATAAGCCAGAACTCAAGTTAATTTTGGCAACAAGCACTCATATCATGAGACTTACTTTAGGAATCAATAATTAATCCAGATATTTTTAAATGATGCTAGAAATTAACAGGATAAGAAAAGTTGCAGGAAAGCTCTTTAATCTGGAAGAGAACTTACAGCTCATTTTACAAGAAAAAATTGATTGAAAAGGCTAATTGGAAAGTGATAAAACTTGTCAATCGTAAAAATAACTTTTCATTTCAAGAGTCTCATACCATAACAATATCTCAAAATCCTTATTTACTCATGGCCTTGACACCGAGTTATCCAGTTAACATGTTATTAATCTTATACATATATTCGTGTTTTGTTTTGTTTTTTTTTTGAGACAGAGTCTCACCGTCGCCCAGGCTGGAGTGCAGTGGTGCGATCTTGGCTCACTGCAAGCTCCGCCTCCCAGGTTCACACCATTCTCCTGCCTCCACCTCCCAAGTAGCTGGTACTACAAGTGCCCGCCACCACACCCGGCTAATTTTGTTTTTGTATTTTTAGTAGAGATGGGGTTTCACTGTGTTAGCCAGGATGGTCTCAATCTCCTGACCTCGTGATCCACCCACCTCAGCCTCCCAAAGTGCTGGGATTACAGGCATGAGCCACCGTGCCTGGCCAATCTTATACATATATTCTTGTGTGGTATACACATGGTCTCATACCATGACTAATAATATCTTAAATATTCACAGCCTTGACACCGAGTAATCCAATTAACATACATGTTCATTCATATACATACATATATATATATATATATTTTTTTTTTTTTTTTTTTTTTAAAGAGTCTCACTCCACCACCCAGGCTACAGTGCAGTGGTGTGATCTCAGCTCACTGCAACCTCTGCCTCATGGGTTCAAGCAATTTTCCTGCCTCAGCTTCCCAAGTAGCTGGGATTACAGGCACATACCATGCCCAGCTAATTTTTGTATTTTTAGTAGAGACGGGGTTTCACCATGTTGGCCAGGCTGGTTTCGAACTCCTGACCTCAAATGATCTACCCTCTTCAGCCTCCCAAAGTGCTGGGATTTCAGGCGTCAGCCACCGCACCCAGCCTTAATCTTATACATATATTCTTATGTGCTATACACATACAGTGATGCATTGCTTAATGGCAGAAATATATCCTGAGAAATGCATCCTTAGGTCCTTAGGCAATTTTGGACCTAAGGATTTTGTCACTGTGCAAACCTTATAGAGCGTACTTACACAGACACAGATGGTGTAGCCTGCCTACACCCCTAGGTTACACGATATGGCTTATTGCTCCCAGTCTCCAAACCTGTACAGCATGTTACTATACTGAATACTACAGACAACTCTAACACAATGGAAAGTATTTGTGTATCTAAACATATCTAAACATAGAAAAGGTACAGTAAAACTAAGGTATTATAATCTTACAGGACTACTGTTGTTTATCTGATCCATCATTGACTAAAATATCAATCTGTCTGTCTCTTATACACACACACAGAGGAAAGAAATGAAGTTAGATAATTTGTGACATCATCAAAATTCTGCATAATTTTTTGATACTAGGTCTCACTCTGTCAACCAGGCTGGAGTGCAGTGACATCATATTACAACTCGCTGCGGCCTCAACCTCCTGCGCTCAAGCAATCCTCCTGCCTCAGGCTCCTGAGTAGCTAGAACTATAGGCACATGCCACCACACCCCGTTGAGGTTTTTTCATTTTTTGCAGAGATGGAGTCTCATTATGTTGCCCAGGCTGGTCTGAAACTCCTGGCTTCAAGCAATCCTCCCGTCTCAGCCTCCCAACAGGCATGAGCCAGTGCCAGCCCTTTGGAGATATTTTGATGCTTTCCTTATCAGGCACGTTTTGACATTTCTAGAAATCTTCAACCAAAGAACTAGACTAGTCAGGTTCCCAGGCATAACCTAATCAACAACAACTGTTCAACCTGTTTTATGATGGTGAAAACTGAACAGCAAAGTATCATCTAAATATACTCTGGATAGAAATACAAGTTAAAACTTTAACTCGCGTCCATGTGAAGAGACCACCAAACAGGCTTTGTGTGAGCAACAAGGCTGTTTATTTCACCTGGGTGCAGGCGGGCTGAGTCCGAAAAGAGAGTCAGCGAAGGGAGACAGGGGTGGGGCCGTTTTATAGGATTTGGGTAGGTAATGGAAAATTACGGTCAAAGGGAGCAGTTCTCTAGCGGGCAGGGGTGGGGAGTCACAAGGTGCTCAATGGGGAGCTTTTGAGCCAGGATGAGCCAGAGAAGGAATTTCACAAGGTAATGTCATCAGTTAAGGTTGGAACAGGCCATTTTCACTTCTTTTGTGATTCTTCAGTTACTTCAGGCCATCTGGATGTATACCTGCAGGTCACAGGGGATATGATGGCTTAGCTTGGGCTCAGAGGCCTGACATTCCTGTCTTCTTATATTAATAAGAAAAATAACATAAAACAAAATAGTGGTAAAGTGTTGGGGTGACGAAAATTTTTGGAGGTGGTATGGAGAGAGAATGGGCGATGTTTCTCAGGGCTGCTTCAAGCAGGATTAGGGGCGATGTGGGAACCTAGAGTGGGAGAGATTAAACTGAAGGAAGATTTTGTGGTAAGGGGTGATATTATGGGGTTGTTAAAAGGAGCATTTGTCATACGGAATGATTGGTGATGGAAACATTTGTCGTATAGAATTATTTGTGATGGCCTGGATACGGTTTTGTATGAATTGAAAAACTAAACAGAATAAGAGAAGGAGAAAAACAGGTATTAAAGGACTAAGAATTGGGAGGAGTCAGAACATCTAACTAGAGCATTTCCAAGGGGGTCCAACGGGGTCTAGCGTAATTACTTGCTTGGCTGGCAAGTTTTTAGGCTCTATTCTTGACAGAGTCCTTTTTTTTAAGTTGGAGGCTGAGTTTGGTGAGGTGTGTTTTTAAAAGACCATTAGTCCGTTTTACCTTTCCTGAAGATTGAGGACCGTAAGGGGTATGAAGGTTTCACTGAATACCAAGAGCCTGAGAAACTGCTTGGGTGATTTGACTAATAAAGGTTGGTCCCTTATCGGACTGTAAAGAGGCAGGAAGGCCAAACCGAGCAATTACGTCCGACAGAAGGGAAGAAATGACCGCGGTGGCCTTCTCAGACCCTGTGGGAAAGGCCTCTATCCATCCAGTCAAAGTGTCTACCTAGATCAAGAGATATTTTAGTTTCTTGACTCAAGGCATGTGAGTAAAGTCAATTTGCCAGTCCTGGGTAAGGACAAATCCCTGACCTTGATGTGTAGTGAAGGGAGGGGGCCTGAGAAATTCCTGAGGAGGAGGAGTAGTAGAATAGCAGATGGAACACTGAGAAGTCATTTCCTTGAGGATAGATTTCCACAACAGAAAGGAAATGAGAGGTTTTAAGAGATGGGCTAGCAACTTGAAACCTACATGGAAGAGGTTATGAAATGACAACAGAATAGAATGGGCCTGTGAGGCTGGAAGGAGATCCTTGGTCCAAGAACCATTTGCCTTGTTTGGGAAGAGATTAATAGGTGGAAGTTTCAGTGGGGGAGTAGGTGGGAGTGGCCAGATGAGAAGGAGAAAAACTGCCCTGAGGGATAGAAGTTGTAACACTAGCTGCTTTTTTAGCTACCTTACCAGCATAAGCATTGTCCTGAGCGTTGGGATCTAATGCCTTTTGATGGCTGCTTTTTTAGCTACCTTATCAGCATAAGCGTTGTCCTGAGCAATGGGATCTGATGCCTTTTGATGGCCCTTGCAGTGAATGACTCCAGCTTCCTTTGGAAATAAAGCAGCCTTGAGAAGCGTTTTTATTAAAGAAGCATTAATGATAGAGGAACCTTGTGTAGTGAGAAAGCCTCTTTCTGCCCATATAACAGCATGGTGGTGCAGGATATGGAAGGCATATTGAGAGTCAGTATAAATATTGACGCATAGTCCCTTTGCAAGAGTGAGGGCCCAAGTTAAGGCAATGAGTCTGGCTTGCTGAGAGGTAGTGGAGGGGGGCAGAGTGCTAGCCTCAATGATAGATGTGGAAGATACTATATAGCATAGCCTGCAGGCCAGGCACAGTGGCTCCCACCTATAATCCCAGCACTTTGGGGGGCCGAAGCGGGCGGATCACTTGCGGTCAGGAGTTCAAAACCAGCCTGACCAAACATGGTGAAACCCCGTCTCTACTAAAATATACAAAAATTAGCCAGGCATGGTGGCAGGTGACTTAATCCCAGTTACTTGGGAGGCAGAGGCAGGAGAATGGTTTGAACCCGGGAGGCGGAGGTTGCAGTGAGCCGAGATCAAGCCATTGCACTCAAACTTGGGGGATAAGAGCGAGACTTCTCTCAAAAAAAAAAAAAAAAAAAGAACATGGTTTAAATTTTTTTTTTTTTTTGAGACTGAGTCTCACTCTGTCACCAGGCTAGAGTGCAGTAGCGCAATCTCAGCTCACTGCAACCTCCACCTCCTGGGTTCAAGTGATTCTCCTGCCTCAGCCTCCCAAGTAGCTGGGATTACAGGTGCACGCCACCATGTCCAGCTTATGTTTGTATTTTTAGTAGAGACGGGGTTTCACCATGTTGGTCAGGCTGGTCTCAAACTCCTGACCTCGTGTACACTATCATTATGCCACTGCACTCTGGGCTGGGCAATAGTGAGAGACCCTAACTCAAAAAATAAAAATAAGATGATTCTCATCTATAAAATACTGATATATGATAGACAGTTCAAAATTTCTTGCTTCCTAGGTTTTCACTAAAAATCAAGATTACTAAGTTAGAAATTCTAACTAGTGTATATAATTCTGTATATGAAGTGTAACAAAAAACATGTGGCTTTGATGAGAGAAATTATGAGAAAAGCATAAGAATGTATTATTCATTGAGAAAAAAGAATAACTGTAAATTCAGAGGTTATTTGAGGTTATTTCAAAAAGTAACATTTAGGAAGGAAATAAGATAAAAAGGACTCAGTAAGCAGGAGAGAGAAATATAAAGAAAGTTATAAGGATGTAATTTTGGCAAGGAGGGTTGAAAGGAGAATAACTTTTTAAAATGATAAGGAAAAAAGAAAGTAAACTGTATCCTAAAGTAAAATGACTGATTATTTAAGAAAGAGAAGGTATAGGACAAAGCTAAAGGCCCAAGAATGTTGTGGAAGATCTGATTAAGCTGTGGAAGGTTTGTGAAGGATGAATTTATTAAAGAAATTTTGTGTGTGGGCCAGACACAGTGGCTCATGCCTGTAATCCCAGCACTTTGGGAGGCCGAAGCAGCCAGATCACTTCAGCTCAGGAGTACAAGACCAGCCTGTACAACATGGTGAAACACCATCTCTCCAAAAAATACAAAAATTAGCCAGACACACTGGCATGTATCTGTAGTCTCAGCTACTAAGGAGTCTGAGGTGGGAGGATCACTTGAGCCTGCAAATGACACGTGATAGCAGTGGAGACAGAGTCCCTCTATCAAAAAAAGGAAGTAGGAAAGAAGGAGGGAAGGAGAGAGGGAGGGGAGTTGAGAAAGAAAGAGAAGAGAAGAGAAGAGAAGGGGAAAGGGAAAGGGAAAGAGGAAGGAAGGAAGGGAGGTAGGGAGGGAGGGAAAGAGAGAGAACGAGAGAAAGAGCGAAAGAGAAAAAGAAAGAGAGAAGAAGAAAAGAGAGGAAGGAAGGAAAGAAGGAAGGGGAAAGAAAAGAAAGAAAGAGAAAGAAGAAAGAAAGAAAGAAAGAAAGAAAGAAAGAAAGAAAGAAAGAAAGAAAGAAAGAAAGAAAGAAAGAAAGGAAAAGAAAGAAAAAGAAAGAAAAAAGAAAGAAAAAGAAAGAAAGAAAGAAAGAAAGAAAGAAAGAAAGAAAGAAAGAAAGAAAGAAAGAAAGAAAGAAAGAAAGAAAGAAAGAAAGAAAGAAAGAAAGAAAGAAAGAAAAAGAAAGAAAAGAAAGCGAGCGAGCGAGCAAGCAGGGGGAGGGAGAGAAGGCAGGCAGGAAGGCAAGGGAGGGAGGGAGGGAGGGAGGAAGGAAGGAAGGAAGGAAGGAAGGAAGGAAGGAAAGGAAGGGAGGGAGGGATTTTTCATACGATTAAGTTGGCTACAAATAAAAGAAAATTAGTTAAAAGCTTTCTAAAAGTTTAGCTTTGGTCAGGCACAGTGGCTCACGCCTGTAGTCCCAGCACTTTGGGAGGCAGAGGTGGATCACCTGAGGTCAGGAGTTCAAGACCAGCCTGGACATGGAAAAACACCATCTCTACTAAAAAATACAAAAATTAGCTGGACATGGTGGCATGTGCCTGTAGTCCCAGCTACTCTGGAGGCTGAGTCAGGAGAATCACTCGAATCTGGAAAGTGGAGATTGCAGTGAGCCAAGACTGTGCCACTGCACTCTAGCCTAGGTGACAGAATGAGACTCTGTTTCAAAAACAACAACAAATACCTAAAATTTTGGTCCCCTGTGTTAGAACAAGCTTTTCTTGAAGTCTTGATCTGTTCTTAGTAAAAACTGCAGAGGTTTTTATGTTTACTTCAGAAATGTTTCTTTAAATTTTCAAACATCTTCTGAACTGCAGCTTTACAGTTTAGAGCAATTCTGTATTCTTGGCTTTTCCTGATGTGTCTGAATTGCTCCATTTAACCCAGAATTTCCCATGATTTTACTAAAAGCCATGTATTTCCTGCTCAAGGTACTAGTTTTCTTGTTTACATTTCTCTATAATATGGTGTACACTCATAACCTTGGACACACATTCTTCCTGTGTCAGCCAAAATCAAGTAATTTTTCATCAGGTCCAACTTCCAAGTTATCTAAATGGTATTCCCATTAGGAGAAGCAATCTCATTGCAGGAAGTTTTCTTTGCCTTTTTGTTAATTGGCCCAAGAAACAAAGATTTTGCATCTTATGAAGATAATCCCTGTATTTCATGCTGTCTTTATTGGGGTTTTTGGTTACTTAGGAAAACTGGGCTTTGGAAGGGTTAAAGGTTTTGGATTTTTTTGTTGTTGTTGTTGTTATTTTTTCCCATCCATGTAACTTTCTGTATTGCTTTTGAAATCTTTTTATTATTACTGTGGTTAAATTAATGACTATTATTTCACAGTGACCTATGATTATGTTTTGATCAGGTGTTTTAAACCTTTTGATATCTTTGGTAGACTTCCCCAGGATCAAGTTCTAAATTAAGTCTTTCAGCTTGGCGCGGTGGCTCATGCCTGTAATCCCAGCACTTTGGGAGGCCGACGTGGGTGGATCACCTGAGGTCAGAGTTCGAGACCAGCCGAACCAACATGGAGAAATCCCGTTTCTACTAAAAATACAAAATTAGGCCAGGCGCAGTGGCTCATGCCTGTAATCCCAGCTACTCAGGAGGCTGAGGCAGGAGAATTGCTTGAACCCCGGAGGCAGAGGTTGCAGAGAGTTGAGATCGCACTACTGCACTCCAGTCTCAAAAAAATAAAAAATAAGTAAGTTGTTCTTGGCCTCCAACTAACTTTAGGATGTTCCACAGGGCACTGGACCTTCTCAAAGATTTCTGAAACAGAGACGCTGAACTAAATCAGGATTATTTGATATGATGAATTATATGGAAAGCATTGACAAATAAGTGATTCTAGATCTTCTTTTCGTTACATTTATTGATATATTAATATGAATATTCCAAAAGTACATAAAACTCTTAGAAATCTGTCATCAGTCATAATTCTAGTATATGTTACATGCCACAAAAATAACTGAATTTGTCAATTGCTGATTACAAATAATGAACTTCATCAGATTTTTAACCATGGCTATTCTAAATCTTCATCATTCACCAGTTTTGATTCTTCTCTAAAAACAGGCTGGGCATGGTGACTCACATCTGTAATCCCAGCACTTTGGGAGGCCGAGTTGGGCGGATCACGTGAGGCCAGGAGTTCGAGACCAGCCTGGTCAACATGGCTACTAAAAATACAAAATTTTAGTCTTTAATCTCTGGTCTCTACTAATTGTAGTCTTTGGTCTCTACTAATTTTAGTCTTTAGTGTCTACTAAAAATACAAAAATTAGCCAAGGTAGTGGTGTGCACCTGTAATCCCAGCTGCTTGGGAAGCTGAGACACAAGAATCGCTTGAACCCGGGAGGCAGAGGTTGCAGTGAGCCAACATCAGGCCACTGCACTCCAGTCTGGGCAATGGAGTGAAATTCCATCTCAAAAAATAAATAAAATTTAAAAATAAATAAAAATTAAAATATCTGCAATCAGATTCATGGAAAAGACTTGTACTATTAAATATACATTTCTAATAACTTTAGGCTCAATGAACTAAAAATTTTCCAGAATTCTAATGAAGAAACTGATTAGTTAGAAAAACTGCTAATTAAGATTAAGCAACACAAAATATGAGATTAAATAATCAACGATATTTTTATAACTTTTATTTGAAACATTGTTGGTTCTTTACTTAAATGTTCAGTTTTCCAGATTTAAGAAAACTTTTTATCTTAAAGTATCAATCATTTACAGTAATTTGGTAAGATAATACTTCTCTCAACAAAAGTGAAAGCATTTACTTTTTCTCCCTACTTGATCCCTCTGCATTGGGTATTGGTTAAGTAAAATTCAGAAACTATTCATGAGTCTTCTTATTTTTCTGATAATATAGGGTTCTAAGTTCACAAAAATCTGCTCTCTTTATAACAGGATACAATTGGAAACATTAGTTATATTGCCAAGGCTTTGACTGGAATATCATATTTAAGAATGTGCACAAAACGTCTGGGTTCAGGTGTTCCCATCCTTACAGTGAGAGAACATAATCTGTCACTTCTTGGCTGGCCCAGGAACCTTACGGCTGTAGGTGAAATCTAATGCCTGCCTTGGTTTGGCTTCCTAGTCTTGAAAGGTTCATAAATCTGAGATTTCTTTGTGGCCAACAGCTATCCTTGATGCACTTAAGTAAATAATCAGACAAAAAAACTGTTAAAACTATTTTATAAACAAATTTGTCTTATTCTGATTATCTCTGGTAGAAACTGGGATGACTATAAAGAGAAAAGTTACGTTTCTAAAGAAAAGCTATACTGTATCTGTTATTAGACTGTAGCCCTGTACACTGTATTTGAGTTTTTATTATCTACCTGCAAACTGGCCTAGATTCTAAATTCTTCTAGCTTCCTCCAATCCAACTTTCTTCCACAGAATTATTAAAACAGAAATTGCTCTGTTCCTGAAGCCCTATAAGCTGAAACTCGATGAATTTTAAGGGACAAGTCTGGTACTCGAAGTCTGAGCCACACAGAAAAGTTCACCAAACTGCCCAATGCTTTAACCAGAGATATTCAAACTGCAAGCCAGGACAAGAAGTCGATGGTTCTGCACTATAGACAGCTTTTCCCAAGATAATTGAACAAGGGGAGACTCTTACCCTTCTTAAGGCACAGCTTTTTCACTTGGCAAGATAATGTTGTAATTGAAATTTCACAATCAGCAGCTTCTACTGGTAACTTGACAGAACTTGACCTAAGAGATCCTTCAGTCCATCTAGTGGGCGACTCTGGCAACATCCCTAAAAAAATTGTTCACACTCTGCTTTAATTCAACCCAGTTATGGAATACTGAATGATAACATTGTTCTGCATTAGCTATTGGTTAAGTAAAGAAATGTCTGTGCCATTACTAATACTACACAATTTACCTGGATAAATTCCTTTGAGGAAGTTGAGACTCATATGCAAAATAAGAAAACAGACCACATGGTTACAACAGGTTACAACAGGTCTGATCTAGTTTTCCATGGTCATTTGGTTATATTCAACTGACTGCCCTTAGGTCTAGCTTCATGGCTCAAAACCATTACGTAAACTGGTATTATCATATTACTATTAAGTTTACTTTGTAGGCCAGGCGCGGTGGCTCAAGCCTGTAATCCCAGCACTTTGGGAGGCCGAGACGGGCGGATCACGAGGTCAGGAGATCGAGACCATCCTGGCTAACCCGGTGAAACCCCATCTCTACTAAAAAATACAAAAAACTAGCCGGGCGAGGTGGCGGGCGCCTGTAGTCCCAGCTACTCGGGAGGCTGAGGCAGGAGAATGGTGTAAACCCGGGAGGCGGAGCTTGCAGTGAGCCACTGCACTCCAGCCTGGGCGACAGAGCAAGACTCCATCTCAAAAAAAAAAAAAAAAAAAAAAACAGTTTACTTTGTATTTTCCTTTTTAAACTTTGTACATGTTATTTGTTACATTTCTGTAGAAGTACTACTCCCAACAGAATTATACCGGGCTGGCCCTACACCCTGAGATGACAGCCTACATTTAAGGAACAGACAAAAACTGATCTTAATAACGGATTTCTGGCAGACTTAGCCTGAGAATCCCTCCCTCCAAACTTCCCTTGTTGCTCAAATGTGACTGAGGGGGTCCTGACACTGACTCCTAGTTTGCCAAGTACTCCCTCCAACATGGGACCATACCAACAACCCAGGACAGGTCCATCCTGGCACCTAAAGATAATTAAAACCTAACTACAAGATGACTGATCAGTGATGCTTCCAAAGAAAGATCCTTTTTGTTTTGTTTTGTTTGTTTTTCTAGAGACAGGGTCTCACCATGTTGCTCAGGTGGGTCTCAAACTCCTGGGCTCAAGCAATCCTCCTGCCTCTGCCTCCCAAAGTGCTAGGATTACAGGCATGAGCCACTGTGCCTGGGTCCAAAGAAAGATTTTGATCAAAAGAGAGAAAAGTGAAAGTTGTTAGAATTAAAATTGAGTCATTTGTGTTAAAAGCCCTGACAAATGGAGCCAGAGAAGGCCATGAAAGGAGGGTTCGCATGCAAGAATACCTGATTAAAAAAAATAACTATTGCCTGGGCATAGTGGCTCACGCCTATAATCCCACCACTTTGGGAGGCAGAGACAGGCAGGCCACACTTGTAATCCCAGCACTTTGGGAGGCAGAGGTGGGTGGATCACTTGAGTTCAGGAGTTTGAGACCAGCCTGGCCAACATGGTGAAACCCCATTCCTACTAAAAATACAAAAATTAGCCAGGCGTGGTGGCGCAGGCCTGTCGTCCCAGCTACGTGGAAAGCTGAGGCAGGAGAATCGCTTGAACCCAGGAGGCAGACGTTGCAGCAAGCCGAGATTGCACCTCTGCACTCCAACCTGGGCAACAGAGCGAGATTACATCTCCAAAAAAAAAAAAAACCTATCACAAAAAAAACCCATAAAGGCCACAACCTTGCATAAAGGCAATCGCAACCTTACACACAAAAAAAATACTTCTGAAAGGACATCTGCCCAGTAACTTCATGTCCAACCTCAGACTGGCACCACTCTTGTCATTGATCTTTATAGCCAAAGAAAACTGATTTAAAACGATGATGTAATCCTCCTCATTTTTCCTTTAAAAATCTATGTCTTCCTTTACCTCCCTGAATATGTATATAGTTTACTATGGTATGTATATTTCCATTATAATGCCCATTTCTGAATAAATATTGTTTTCTTTCAGAGGGACTCTCTGTCTTTTATTTAGGTTGACAGAACAATCTGTATATAAAAGATGAATTTAGAACTTGATTTCTCACCATACACAGAAGTTAATTCAAAATAGATGATAAAATCTATCTAACTGTTAGAGTTAAAACTATAAAACTTCTAGAAAACAGAAAAATCTCAAGATCTGGAATTAGGCAGAGAGTTCTTACATAAGACAACAAAATCATGATCTATAAAAGAAAAAATTCAGAAACCACACTTCATTAAAATTTAAACTAATTACGCTTTAAAAGATGTCAATCACCAATTTTTTTTTTTTTTTTTTTTGAGACGGAGTCTCGCTCTGTTGCCTAGACTGGAGTGCAGTGGAGCGATCTCGGCTCACTGCAACCTCCGCCTCCTGGGTTCAAGCGATTCTCCAGTCTCAGCCTCCTAAGTAGCTGGGACTACAGGTGCACACTACCACACCGGCTAATTTTTGTATTTTCAGTAGAGATGAAAATCTCTACCGAGATTGGGGTTTTACCATGTTGGCCAGGTTGGTCTTGAATGCCTGACCTAGTGATCTGCCCATCTTGGCCTCCCAAAGTGCTGGGATTACAGGTGTGAGCCACCGCGCCCAGCCACCAATTTTTTAAGCAATGAAAAGACCAGCAACAGACTGCGAAGAAATATTTGCAGATCCTATATCTATTAAAGAACTTACATCCAGAATATATTTTTAAAAAAAAAAAAAAAACCTTCTTACAACTCAGTAAGTCAAACAACCCAATTTTATTATATTATATTTTATTTTTTTGAGACAGAGCCTTGCTCTGTCGCTAGGCTAGAGTGCAGTGTTGCAATCTCAGCTCACTGCAACCTCCGCCTCCCAGGTTTATGCAATTACCCTACCTCAGCCTTCTGAGTAGCTGAGATTATAGGCATGCGCCACCACCTCCAGCTAATTTTTGTATTTTTAGTAGAAACAGGGTTTTGCCATGTTGGCCAGGCTGGTCTTGAACTCCTGACCTCAGGTGATCCACCCACCTCGGCCTCCCAAAGTGCTGGAGTTACAGGCATGAGTCACCACACCCAGCCCAAACAATCCAATTTTAAAAGGAGCAAAAGATCTGAATAGAGGTATCATCAAAAAAAATGGGTCAGACACAGTGGCTCATGCTTGTAATCCCACCACTTTGGTAGGTCAACAGAGGAAGATCGCTTGAGCCCAGGTGTTCAAGAGTAGCCTGGGCAATGCAGTGAGACCCCCATCTCTACAAAAAATAAAAATTAAAAATTAACCTGGCATGGTGGTATGCACCTGCATTCCCCATTCCCAACTACTCAAGAGGCTGAGGTAGGGGGACTGCTTGAGCCCAGGAGGTCAAGGCTACAGGGAGCTCTGGTCGCACCACTGCACTCCAGCCTGGGCAACAGAGTGAGACCCTGTCTTTTGCCCATTTATGCCAAGAGTTCCATTATTGGAATGCTAAACTTGTGGGAATTATTAATATCCTACTGCTCAAGGTAATCGCCAAGGTCTGATTTTTCACCAAAAAAAAAAAAAAAAAAAAAAAATTGCAACTTTAGAGACATAAATAGGTCAAGAAAAAAGACACATGAAAAGATGCTCAATACTATGAGTCATAAGAAAATTAAAATTAAAATCACAATGACGGCCGGGCGCGGTGGCTCACGCCTGTAATCCCAGCACCTTGGGAGGCCGAGGCGGGTGGATCACAAGGTCAGGAGATCAAGACCACGGTGAAACCCCGTCTCTACTAAAAATACAAAAAATGAGCCAGGCGCGGTGGCGAGCGCCTGTAGTCCCAGCTACTCGGGAGGCTGAGGCAGGAGAATGGCGTGAACCCAGGAGGCGGAGCTTTCAGTGAGCCAGGATCGCGCCACTGCACTCCAGCTTGGGCGACAGAGCGAGACTCCGTCTCAAAAAAAAAACAAACAAACAAACAAAAAAAATCACAATGACTCCACTAAAACAGAGAAAAAAAGAAAAAAAAAAAAAAAAAAAAAAAAAAAAACAACGAATCACCAAAATCAGACTAGGCACGGTGGCTCATGCCTGTAATCCTAGCACTTTGGGAGGCCAAGGCCAGAGGATTGCCTGAGCTCAGGATTCGAGACCAGCCTGGGCAACATGGTGAAACCCCGTCTCCACTAAAAATACAAAAAATCAACTAAGCATAGTTGTGCTCAGCTGTAATTCCAGCAGCCTGGGAGGCTGAGGCATGAGAATTGCTTGAACCCAGGAGGGAGAGGTTGCAGTGAGCTGAGAATGCGCCACTGCACTCCAGCCTGGGCGACAGAGTGACTCAAAGACAAACAAACAAATTCATATCCATTAGAACAGCTATAATTTTTTGAAAAGACAATAGTAAGTGTTGACAAAGATATGAAGAAAACTGGAACTCTCAAACATTGCTGTTGGCAATATAAGATGTTACGGCCACTTTGGGAAACAGTTTGGCAGTGTCCTAAAAAGCTAAACATATGATGCTGTAATTCTACTCCTAGATAGCTAACCAAGAGAAACAAAACCATATGTTCACATAAAGACTTGTACTCAAATGTTTGAGTATTATTCAAAAGAGTCAAAAACTGGAAATAATCGAAACACCTATATACTGGTCAACAGTTAAAGTGTGTTACAGTAATCTCCCCTAACCTACAGCTTTACTTTCCAGTTTCAGTTACCCACAGTCAAACATGTTCTAAAAATGATAAATGGAAATTTTCAGAAATAAACAATCTATGTTTTAAATTGTGTGCCATTCTGAGTAGCATGATGAAAACTCATACCATGCCACTCTGCCTCGGATGTGAATCATCCCTTTATCCACCATATTCACGCTGTCTACACTACCTGCTTAGTGGCCATCTCAGCTATCAGATCAACTAGTATCGTAGTGCTAGTGTTCAAGTAACCCTTATTTTACTTAATAATGGCTCAAATGCTCAAGAGTAATAAGGATGACAATTTGGATATGCTAAAGAGAAGCTGTAAAATACTTCTTTTAAGTGAAAAAGTGAAAGTTCTCAATTTAATAAGAAAAAAAACTTTATGCTGAGTTTGCTAACATCTACAGTAAGAAATCTTCCATCTATGAAATTGTGAATAGCATATTGTTGTAACTCTTCTATCATACTGTTTTTAATCTCTTATTATGCCTGATTAACAAATTAAACTAGGTATACAGATATAGAAAAAAATATATAAGATTCAATACTACCTGAGATTTCAGGCATCCACTGGGGGTCTTGGAATGTATCCCACATAGATAAGGGGTGGGACTATCATATACTCATACAAAGAAATACTATTCCAAAATAAAAAGGAACAAAAAACTGATAAATGCTACAATATGAATGAACCCCAAAAACATTATGTTAAGTGAAAGAAGCCAGATACGAAAGACTACATATTGTACAATTCCATTTATACAACTCCAAAATATCCAGAAAAAGCAAATGGATTAAGACAAAACCAATCAGTGATTGCCTGAGGCTGGGGCTGGGAATAAGGGTTAACTGCAAACAGGCTGGAGGGAATTTTGGAGGCAATGGAAATGTTCGAAAACTAGCTCAAGGTGATAGTTTCACAATTCTATATATTTACTAAAAAGTATTGAATTATATACTCAAAATGGATTTTTTTTGGTATCAGGTAAGTCAAAAGCTAATTTATTAAAAAGTGTACATACCCAAAGAAATGACGTCTACACAAAAACACGAATATTCATAGCAGCATATAGCCCAAAACAATAGAATCTTAAATGTCCATCAACTGATGCAGAGATAAATAAAATGTAATATATCCCTAAAGAGAATATTACTCAGCAATAAAAAAAAAAAAAGTGACTATAGGCTGGGTGCAGTGGATCATATCTGGAATCCCAGCACTTTGGGAGGCTGAGGCGGGTGGATCACGAGGGTCAGGAGATCGAGACCATCCTGGCTAACACAGTGAAATCCTACCTCTACTAAAAATACAAAAAATTAGCTGGGCATAGTGGCACGTGCCTGTAGTCCCAGCTACCTGGCAGGCTGAGGCAAGAGAATCACTTGAACCCGGGAGGCGGAGGTTGCAGTGAGGCGAGATCTTGCCACTGCACTCCAGTCTGGGCAACAGAGCGAGACTCCGTCTCAAAAAAAAAAAAAGTGACTATAAAAAATTTTTTTAATTAAAAAGGAGCAGGTAAAGTGGCTCACGCCTGAAATCCCAGCACTTTGAGAGGCCAAAGCGGGAGGATTGCTTGAGCCCAGGAGTTCAAGACTACCCTAGGCAATATGGTGAAACCCCATCTCTATAAAAAAGAAAATAGATTGGCTGGGCACGGTGGCTCACCCCTGTAATCCCGGCACCTTGAGAGGCCGAGGCGGGTGGATCACGAGGTCAGGAGATCAAGACCATGCTGGCTAACATGGTGAAACCCCGTCTCTACTAAAAATACAAAAAAAAAAAAAAAAAAAAAAAAAAATTAGCCGGGTGTTGTAGCATACACCTGTGGTCCCAGTTACTAAAGAGATTGAGGCAGGAGAATAGCTTGAACCAGCAGAGGTTACAGTGAGCCAGATCGTACCACTGCACTCCAGCCTAGGCGACAAAGCAAAGAAAAATAAAAAAAGAAGAAAACAGATGAAATTAAAAAAGAAGGCCGGGCGCGGTGGCTCAAGCCTGTAATCCCAGCACTTTGGGAGGCCGAGGCGGGCGGATCACGAGGTCAGGAGATCGAGACCATCCTGGCTGACACGGTGAAACCCCGTCTCTACTAAAAAATACAAAAAACTAGCCGGGTGAGGTGGCGGGCGCCTGTAGTCCCAGCTACTGGGGAGGCTGAGGCAGGAGAATTGAGTGAACCCGGGAGGCGGAGCCTGCAGTGAGCTGAGATCCGGCCACTGCACTCCAGCCTGGGCGGCAGAGCGAGACTCCATCTCAAAAAAAAAAAAAAAAAAAAAAAAGAAATGAAGTACCGACACATATTACAACATGGATATACTTTGAAAGCATTATGCTAAGCGAAAGAAGCCAGTCACAAAAGACCACATATATGGTTTCATTTATATAAAATGTCCGGAATAGTCTAATCTATAAAGATAGAAAGTCGATCAGTGGTTGCATAGGACTGGAGTGCTGAGGGAAAATGAAAAGCGACTGCTAATGGATATGGGGATCTTTTGGGGGATGATTAAAATGCTCTACAATTGATTATAGTGATGGCTGCACAACTTTGAATATACAGTCGGCCCTCCATATCCATGAGTTCTGAATCCATGGATTCAATCAATGAGGTACAGAAACTACTCAAAAAAACTTGTCTGTAAATGAACATGTAGAGACTTTTTTCCTGATCATTATCCCTAAACAACACACAGTATAACAACTATTTACATAGCATCCACATTGTATTAGGTAGTGTAAGTAATCTGGAGATGATTTAAAGCATACAAGAGGATATGCATAGTTTATATGCAAATAATATGCCGTTTTTATTTCTTCATTTTTCCTAAGAGACAGAATTTTGCTCTGTCACCCAGGCTGGTGTCCAAACTCTGGTCTCACGAGATCCTCCCACCTCAACCTCCTGAATAACTGGGATTACAGGCACAGGCCACCGCATCCAGCAACTATGCCATTTTACTTTAGGGACCTGAGCATCCATAGATTCTAGTATCTGAGAAAGGCCCTAGAACCAACCCCCAACAGATACCGATGGACAACCGTACTTAAAAACCACTGAATTGTTCACCTGCAAAATGGAGTAATTTTTTTTTAAAAAATTAATTACTAAGCCCACTAAACTGTACACTTTAAACTGAACTGACTCGTATGTGAATTATATCACAATGACGTTGTTACCCCCTCCAAAAATGGTATACAACATGAGCAGGTAAAGCCATTAACATTAGCAAGACCCTACAGGCCACAGGTACCAATCTGTTTACTTAGCATAGAAAAATCCCAAAGTTACAAATTCTTTCCAACCATACTCAAGCTATTTTGTAAATGAGTATTTATGTCTGAAATAAGAGACAATGATTAATCCAATGAGTTAAATCACTAAACTTAAAAATAGGTTGACATAAATATTCAAATTTGAAATGCCCAGGATAGTCCAATTTTTTTTTTTTTTTTTTTTTTGGAGACAGGATTTTGCTCTTGTCGCCCAGGCTGGAGTGCAATGGCCCGATCTCGGCTCACTGCAACTTCCATCTCCTGGGTTCAAGCAATTCTCCTGCCTCAGCCTCCTGAGTAGCTGGGATTATAGGCGCCCGCCATCGCGCCCGGCTGATTTTTGTACTTTTGGTTAGAGATGGGGTTTCACCATATTGGTCAGGCTGGTCTTGAACTCCTGACCTCAGGTGATCCGCCCACCTCTGCCTCCCAAAGTGCTGGGATTACAGGCGTGAGCCACCACGCCCTGCCTGATATTCCAATTTTCCATTTCATGTGTTTAACTACTAGATATCATCTCAATAATATTTACATGAATATACTGTGTACACTGTAATGCTCTATAAAAAGTTTTATTATTCCTAAACTCCCTTAAATGTAATTTAATGGTTTCCAGTCCTATATAAGTCATTCTACCTTTTGAAGAAACTCCGAAACACAAATATCCAATCCTTTGTTAGTAAAGCATACATCCTTCTCTGATTCTGGCACGAAAGAAAGTGCATAATTTACTTCTGGATAGAGAGTCACAGATAAAAAGGAAAGCAAATCTGATTATCAAACACACGATTACTGTTCTCTCATCACCGGATTAAAATTTAAACCATTAAGCTGAAGTAAACGTTCATGAACATATGAAAGGGGGGAATTTTTAACAGTTTTACAATGACGCGTCCTCCTCTTCCTCATTTAATGAAGTACTAAGAACTTAAAGGCTATTCTACAGCGAATCTGGCTCCTAGAAAGAGTCCATCCAGGATGCTGACAGAGGGAAAAGATTAGAAACTGTGCGATCTGGACTATTCTTGGTGTTACGGAGTATTTTTTCGGTCCTTTACGGACATGGAATAAAAATGCCCAAAAGGAGCAAGAGAGAGGGCTCGGCTGCCCTGATCACAAAGCTCCTGGGGTAGAGTCAGCATCCAGCCCTGGCAGAGCCCTCGCCGTCCTCCTTCCGCGCCCCTAGACCATCCCGTCGCGCAGTCCCTGAGGGCCAGCTTCGCGAGGATCCAGAAGGCAGTCGCTGGACGTGCGTGTTACGAGCCCGTTTTTGTTTTGTTTAAGAAACAGATTCCGATCTGAGCCAAGCCTCCCTGCCTCCCGGGGAACAGGGGGAGATGGCAGCAGGGTGCCGGCGTGGAGAGCGAGAATAAAAGAACGGCCGAGTACAACCTGTCGTGCAAGCTAGCAGCGCCAGGAAGGAAAGGTAAGCGGCGGCGATAAGGCACTACAGGGAAGGAAACTGGTGTCCAGCACCCCCCCTCAACCCAGCCACCCAGAGCGGCCGGAGCCTCCCAGGTCCCGCCCCGAGCTCGCGCCCAGCCCCGGCGCCGGCCGCAGACTCCCGCCCTACACAAACCCTCCCAGGACGCGCTTCCTCCGGAGCCGGACCCCCGCCCTGGCCTCCCGGCGGGATGAGGCGGGTCAGTTCAGTCCGCTTCTCGGCAGAGGTGACTCGCGCAGAGATGTAAACACGGCGAGACCAGCTGCGCTCGGCCCATCCCCCGCGCCGGGGTCTGTAACCTCTTCCCTCAGCCCTGCCCCGCGCCCCGCGCTCCCCGCGGGCAGGCGCTCAGCGCGCCTTCTCCTTTCTCCAAGTCCCGCTCCGCGACCGTTGCCCGGGGACACTCAGCCCCCTTCCCCCAGCCCCCGGCCGGTGTCACCGCCACAGCCGCCAGAAAACCCCTCCGCATACCCCGAAGCAAACAACACAAGCGCGGGGCGGGGGCGCGGAGGGAGGCGGCGGCACTCGGGACAGCTAGGCTTTATCGCCGCGCCCTTCGCGCTCCCTCTCACCAGCCTCGGCTGCCCGCGCTCTTACCTGCTCTCCGCGACGCCTGGGAAGACCGCGGCGTCCTTTTCCCTCTCAGCAGGGCCGCGGACTAGCAGCCGCCGCCGTTGGCCGAGCGTCCGGAGGGAGCCGGGGCCTCCCCAGCAGCCCAAGCCGCTCCACAGGGAGAGGAGGAGACAAAACAGAGGCTCGCCGCCCCGCGCAGCGACCCCCGCCCGCGCCGCCCCACCGACCCCCAACCGCCTAGGCGACGGCGGCGACACAGAGCTCGGCGCGGGGAGCAATGGTGGCCCCCGCCCCGCTCCCGGCCCCCTCCCTCCACCCCCCGCCTCGGCTCCTCCCCCTCGGCCTCCTGCCGCCGCCACCAGGACACTGGAGTCCGCCTCCCCCTCCCCGCCAGCTCAGAGCGCTCCTCCCCTCCCCACGCGGCGGGGGGGCGGGGGCGGCACCGCCAGTCACCGCAGCGCCTGTCAAACGCGGGCCGGCTATTTATACCCCGCGGGGCCCCGCCGCCCTCAGGCCCCCACCAGCCCGCCGAACCTGCCTCTTTTGCTCTCTTGAATCCCGCCTTCCTCTCCTCGCCCAACTTCTCCCAAACCCGCCTTCCCAGGTAAAGACGCTCGTCACTTGTCCGGCTCCCTGCCCGGGGCTCCCCGATCTCGCTCTCCACTCCAGCCCCGGATTGATGCAGGGGGCTCTGCCGCACGGGGCAGGCGTGTGAGGACTACGGGGCCGCGCGTGCACCTGCAGCGCCCGCCGGCTTCCCCCAGCCGGCCGGGACCGCACGCGCACACCCTCGCCACTTAGGGGCCACGCAGGCCCCGCCGTAACCGCATCCCCAACTCAGGACTCCCGCCCTTCTCCTCCGGAGATGGCCCCAGAGTCGGGCAGTCTGACAGTTACGGGGAGCGAGGTTTTGCAAAAACTCCTAGCCCGGTCCTTCCAGTCCCCACTCCTCAGCCTTGGCTAAGTGAAAGGTGGGGGTTCCGGCAAGAGCGCGACGCCGGCCAGGAGCGCGACGCCGGCCCCGCCCCGGCCGGTGACGCACGTGGCGCACCGCCCCGCCAGCCTCGCGCCCCTCGGCGCCGCCAGCTCCTCCTCCCCGCTAGCAAAAGCCCGGCGTAGTACACCCGCGACCCCGCCCCATTCCCAGAAATTACCACCCGCCCAACAGCCCGGCCGTGAGGCGGTTGGTGCCGGCGTTTGCTGGCGGTCGGGTGGCGGGGCCCAGCGCGCAGCTGCGGAGCGCGGCGGGCGGCCCCTTGGCGCTGCCCGGGGAGCTGCGGGCACCCGCACCGAGCCATTGTCGCTCCTTGCTCGGTCAGCAACGGAGAAGTAACTCAAGTCTGAGTGTTGTTGGTGCGAGAATGAGAGTGTTTTGGTGAGGGAGTATTTTGGCCCAAGTGCCTGCGAATTCGAAAACGAAAACCCAGCAGTAGCTGCAAGCTGTTGGTTTCCACACTTTCACACAAAGGGGAGCCTTCGAGCGGGGCACTCTCACGCGCCTTCAAGTGCACAAAAGCCAATGACACGGTGCCCTGGGTTGCCTTGCGTAGGAGCGTCTCTTTAATGGGCTTTCTTAGCCACAGTTAATGCATACAAACGCCTCAGTCTATTCCTTCACCACCACCGCTCTCCGCCCCAGCGTTTTCTGTATTTGTTTCTTTAACAAAGCACTGCCTGTCCCGGTGCGCGCGGGGCTGATTTTGCTCCTCTCCCGGGCTCCTGCAGCCTCGCCGCGATGAACCTGGCACCTGACGCGTATTCACCAGCTCCTTTCTGGGCTCCAGCGTTACCATTTTTACGGCTTCACAACCAGTCTGGAGCAAAGAAGGAACCCCGAGGAATATAAGTGATAGCTGTTCTCTTGAAAGGGACGTTGGAACCCTGGAAATCACCCTAGAGTAAGGCTCAAATGTCAGAAAGCTGCAGGAGGCTCCAGATTTAAATCCCTGAAGAGCCTAACAATGTAATGATCTCTTTCTTTTGTTAATATTGTCGTTGCCTCTATTTTCTTGGGGGTGAGTCTTCCCTTCCTGTCTTAAAAAGCAACTCTGGGCTGGGCGCAGTGGCTCACGCTAGTTATCCCAGCACTTTGGGAGGCCCCGGAGGGTGGATTGCCCGAGGTCACGAGTTCGAGACTAGCCTAGCTAACATGGTGAAACCCCGTCTCTACCAAAAATACAAAAACTAGCCCGGCGTGGTGGCACACGCCTGTACTCCCAGCAACTGTGAGGGCTCCTATTCTTATTTAAGAAATTTTTACTCTTGAACACAGGGGAAACCTGGAGACCATGAGTGTTAATCAAAGATCCTCTTAACTCTTGACAAAGTTTTCTGGATTCCTGAGTTCTAAATCATAGGACTATCGACACCCTTTTGAACTAAAGAATTTGTAAAGCTTTGGTAACATTAAAATCTTTAATACACAATAAACAGGATTCTGCAAACATAGCACCCTTACTAAGGGAGTCTTTATCTCACTTCTTTTTTTTTTTTTTTTTTTTTTTTTTTTTTTTTTTTTTTTTGAGACGGAGTCTCGCTCTGTCGCCCAGGCTGGAGTACAGTGGCCGGATCTCAGCTCACTGCAAGCTCCGCCTCCCGGGTTCACGCCATTCTCCTGCCTCAGCCTCCCGCGTAGCTGGGACTACAGGCGCCCGCCACCTCGCCCGGCTAATTTTTTGTATTTTTTAGTAGAGACGGGGTTTCACTGGGTTATCCAGGATGGTCTCGATCTCCTGACCTCATGATCCGCCCGTCTCGGCCTCCCAAAGTGCTGGGATTACAGGCTTGAGCCACCGCGCCCGGCTATCTCACTTCTTGTAAAATAACTTATCACTTATGGGAACCATTGCCCACTTTGATATTTGTAGGGAATTAATTAATAATAATATTGCATCTTCATAACATAACATAACATAGCATACTAAGGAGCCGGCAAAGACAAAGCCCGATTCCTGTTGTTAGGGACAGATATCACCTGCTGAGTCATGTAATTTTTGTTGTCAGCCACGTTGAGAAGAAAGTCTCTCCCACTGCCAATTGGCAATAAGCCGGAAAGTCCCAGGTGGATAACAGTGGTAGATAACATTATTGTTCCCAATTTTTCACTACTCCATGCATGCATGCCCTTTGAAATACAGCTTTGTAGTTCCTCTCAGTAGAGAGAGGATGTTTCTCCACCCTGTTCATGTTGGGCTTGGATCAGTCCATTTGCTTTTGGCCAAAGAAGATAGGCCGAAGTGACAGTGTGACAGTTCTGAGCCTGGCCTCAAGAGGTATTTCATGTTTCGCCTTCCCTCTCTGGCACTCTTGTTTTTCACAATGTGAAGAACATACCTGCCTAGTTTGCTGGTCCAAGAAGTATGAAGCAGGTCTGAAGCCAGTCGCAGGTTGGGGTCAGCAACCCAAAAAATAAAGGATTGTTGTTTCAAGTTGTGTTTTAGAGTAATAGTGTTTTGGAGTAGTTGGTTCCCAGAATTAGTGTTGTGATAGCTGACTGAAACAACAGCAGAGAGAGCAATCAGATTCCTTGGTATTGGCCTGGAAGGTGCCTAACTTGATGTCTTTCAGGCAGCTCTTTGGCTATGGTTCTTAGACACATCCTTTATAGAGGCCAGCGGAGTAAGGAACCCAGAAATTTTACAGCAAGCTTGTCCAACTCAGTGCCTGCAGGCTGCATGTGGCCCTGGACAGCTTTGAATGCAGCCCAACACAAATTTGTAAACTTTCTTAAAATACATTTTTGTGATTTTTTTTTTTTTTTTTTTTTTGGCTCATCAGCTATCATTAGTGTTAGTATATTTAATGTGTGGCCCAAGATAATAATTCTTCCAGTGTGGCCCTGGAAAGCCAAAAGATTGGACACCCCTGGTTTACAGTAAAGCATCTAGAGAACAGGTGTCAAAAGGACAAGTCTAGTGTGGCCAGTAGTCCTAGTAACAAGCTAATGATCACGGAATAAGAGATCTCTGTGTTGTAACTGGATTGCATTTGCTTTTGTTGTTTATGTTATATAGTTTATTTTTTAATTATACAAGTGATTCATTAATACATTCTCATCATCAATTTTCAAATAATTCAAAATAAATGTTTTAAAACCCAAGTTCCCCTTCCCTCTCCATTTCCATTCCCATTCCTCACTTACCGTTCACACTTACCCAGCCATCCCCTACCTCTACTTTTCCACAGATAACCATAAATGAAAACTTAGCCTTTAAGCTTCTAGACCTTTTTCTGTGCATGTATATACATATACTTATATACTAAATATAAATATGATTATATAATATGCGTATTAGGTATAATGCTTTTATACTTCTTTTATCTGTGTTATTTCTCCCTTTGCTTTCTTCAATATATAGGAAAGTGTTTTTTGTTGTTTTTTTTTTAATTATTTCATCCTTGGCTGGGTGCTGTGGCTACATCTGTAATCCCAGCACTTTGGGAGGCCAAGGTGGGAGGATCACTTGAGCCCAGAAGTTGGAGACCAGCATGGGCAGGAGGATCACTTGGTTCGAGACCCCATCTCTACAAAGAAAATAAAATAAAGTCAGCCAGGTGTGGTGGTGTGCATCTGTAGTCCCAGCTACTAGGGTGGCTGAGGCAGAAGGATCACCTGAGCCCAGGAGTTTGAGGTTGCAGTGTGCTGTGCTCGCACCACCCCACTGCAGCCTGGGTGACAGAGTGAGATCCTGTCTCAAAAATAAATAAATAAATAAAATAAAACAAATAAAATTCCATTCTACCTTCAGTATAATAGACCAACCAAAGGAAGAGATTTTCCTGCTTTTATATCAGAATGTTAAATGGTAGGAGGACCCTTTAGGGCTCAGTATGGGGGTGCAGTGGCAGTGACAATCAACATGAGGAACAGAAGAGAAAACAAAATTCTGAGTAGAGGCTAGTAAGTCATTTCCCTCTCTCAACCTTTCAACTTCACGTTCTCAGGCAAATCCTTGGAAGTACTGAGTTATGTTTGATTAAGTGAGGTAATTTTCCCTTATGACATTCCAAGTCCAAGAGAATGTAGTGGAAGCTATGCTGCCTTTTCTGACCTAACCTCTGGAGTCACATACCATCACTTCTGTTGTATTCTCTTGGTCACACAGATTGATCCTAATTCATTGTGGAAGAGTACTACACAAGGACATTCATACCAGGAGATGAGGATCACTGAGGGCCATGTTGGAAGCTGGTTGCCACAAGGGCATTTACTCAGTAGTGAATTTTGAGTGATTGACACTATCTTTAAACAGATTCCCTCATCACAGGTCAGCAGATTCTCTGGTTGCCAAATACTAGGTAGACTTTACAGGAACAGCCAGAAAAATCTCTTCTTTGCCTTTCTTTAAAGAACGAGTAGTTCTGGACAACTCTCCAACAGCAATATTCTGTTGTTAACCTATCTTATTTGTGAAGCACTATATCCAACCCTCCATACAAAGATTATTCATACTTCTCTCACCCTATGGGTCTGCAAAGTAATCCAGTCCCCCAAACTCACTTTTTGTTTTAGATATTGTTTTGCCTTTTAGAAATCAGAATCTTTTAAATATTGTATATTAAATAAGTTACAAGAGGGCTGCCTTAGAATAACCAAACCCAAAATAATTTGGAGGGCATGGGTTAAGTTTCCAGAATCCAATGAAGTAATTTTGAGGATGAAATTTGAAACATCCAAAACATAAATAGAAATTCGTACCATTGAATGCAATCAGATAAATAAGCAGAAAGTATAAACTTTTCAATATAGAAGGAAGTTAAATCCTATGAGTTGCATCTATAACTTCATCCTGTAATGTTTTCTAGTAAAATAAGTACTTAAAACTATTTCATAATTTCAGTTATTGATATATTTTAAAAGCAACCTTCTCTTTAAAATAGTGCTGTAGTTGGAAGAATTCTCTTAATTCTGTCTACAAATTAATTACTTTTAAAGAATATTTTATTGCTTTATTAAAATATTTGAAATGTTTAAGATGAATTACACTTTATTCGAGTTAGAATTTTTAATGTTTTTGATGTTGAAACCAACTTTTGTTAGCAGATTTCACTTCCATATCTTTATCATAAGTTTAAAAGTCAAAATTAAGTGAACATCAAGCCATTTTATTAGTCATTTAAAATCATGTTAATCTTTCTTTCTTTTTTTTTTTTTTTTTTAAAGATGGAGTTTCACTCTTGTCACCCAGGCTGGAGTGCAGTGGCACAATCTCGGCTCACTGCAACCTCTGCCTCCTGGGTTCAAGCAGTTCTTCTGCCTCAGCCTCCCGAGTAGCTGGGATTAAGGTGCCTGCCTCCATGCCCAGAGAATTTTTGTATTTTTAGTAGAGACGGGGTTTCACTATGTTGGCCAGGCCGGTCTCGAACTCCTGACCTCATGATCTACCTGCCTCGGCCTCCTAAAGTGCTGGGATTACAGGTGTGAGCCACCATGCCTGACTGATCAGATTAATCTTTACAGTTTCTGAATAAAATCATTTACTTAATAAAATTCAGGATAAATGCTATATTAGCTAATTAAAGCACAAATATAAATATCTTGCATGGGAAACTACTCGAAACAAACTTTCGTATTTGTGCCGCATAATTTTTAAAGGCATTTAACTGGCCGGGTGCAGTAACTCACTCCTGTAATCCCAGCACTTTGGGAGGCAAAGGCAGGCGGATCACCTGAGGTCAAGAGTTTGAGACCAGCCTGGCCAACGCGATGAAACCCCGTCTCTACTGAAAATACAAAAATTAGCCAGGCATGGTGGCCAGTGCCTGTAATCCCAGTTACTTGGGCAGCTGAGGCAAGAGAATCGCTTGAACCCGGGAGGCAGAGGTTGCAGTGAGCCAAGATCATGCCATTGTACTCCAGCCTGGGCGACAGAGAGAAACTTGGTCTCAAAAAAAAAAAAAATTTTTTTTTAATAAACAAATAGAGGCATTTAACCCTGACTCTCCCATGCTTCTAAGTTAAAATGAGTTACTGGAAATGTGTCTTTCCATTCACTTTCAGATCACCCTAAAAAAAAAGAAAAACCGAAAGGCTTTCCCATTATTTATTTGCTTTCTTTTCTGGCAGTTTTTCCTGTTTGTCAGCTAACTACTGTAGGTAGCATTATTTTAATAATAGTAAATAATAATGACAACAACAACAATATTGACCTCTATTCATATACTGCTAGGTTTTCTGTGTTTATTCATCTTATGAGTATTATCACCATTTCATAGTTGATGCTGAAACTAAGAGAGGTTAAGTCACTTGTTCAGAGTTATACAGTAGGTGGCAGGGTTGGATATTGAATCCATCTCCAGAGCCTGTACTCTTAAGCACTAGTACAGCATATTATTAAAATGCTGTTTTCATTTTATTTTCTTTTTTTTTGTTTTGTTTTTGTTTTTGTTTTGAGATAGGGCCTCTCTCTGTTGCCCATGCTGGAGTGCACTGGCTTCACTCTCCAGAGTGGCTGAGACTACAGGTCATCATGCCCAGCTAATTTTTATTTATTTATTTATTTATTTTAGAAAGAGGATCTTGCCACATTGCCCAGGCTGGTAGTCAAACTCATGGCTTCAAAACATCTTCCTGCCTCATCCTCCCAAAGTGCTGGGATTACAGGTGTGAAGCATGGCACCCAGACTAAAATGTTTTTTTGACATGTAAGGCAGTCCTACTCCAACTGTTCATGTCCAAATGTAGAGAATGAAAAGCATTGCTCTCTATTTCACCTCTTGTCCTATTCCTTCAAATTCACAGGGGGCTGCTGTCGCCTTGTATTCTGACTCACCTGTTCGGCTTTTTTTTGTTTGTTTTTTCTTGAGACAGGGTCTGTCTGTCACCCAGGCTACAGTGCAGTGGTGCAATCACAGCTCACTGCACCCTCGGCTTCCCGGCTTCAGGTGATCCTCTCATTTCAACCTCCCAAGTAGCTGGGACCACAGGTGTCTGCCACCATGCCCAGCTAATTTTTGTATTTTTTGTAGAGACAGGGTTTTGTCATGTTGCCCAGGCTGGTCCTGAACTCCTGGGCCCAAGTGATCTTCCCACTTTGGCCTCCCAAAGTACAGGCATGAGCCACCATGCCAGGTGTGTTTGGCCTTTATGTTCTGCCTAACATGCCAGGCATTGCCAAAGTGCTTGGGTGCTTCTGACCATGTTCCTTATATCCTACTCTCCAGACATTCCCTTCAGAATTAGATGCCAACTAATTCTCTCTACTCCAGCCTGTGGCTTCTGTATCCTGCTCTCCCTGTTTCCCTTCTTGTCTGCCACATTAAGTTTGAGCAGACTTTCCATATCTGCTGGTGACACTGACTACTAAGCAGAAGAGAGAGAGAGAGAAATTTAAAGCCAGGACAAGAAGCCAATCAATATGGAAGGTAAAAGGGTCATAGAAGGACCATGATTAAAATGTGAATACCAGCCAGGCGGTGGAGGCCCACCTGTAGTCTTAGCTACTCAGGAGACTGAGGCAGTGGGATCCCTTATGCCCAGGAGTTCTGGGCTGTAATGTGCTATGCCCATCAGGTGTCTGCACTAAATTCAGCATCAATATGGTGACTTCCCAGGAGCAGGGGACCACCAGGTTACCTAAAGAAGAGTGAACCAATCTAGGTCAGAAACAGAGCAGGTCAAAACTTCCATGCTGATCAGTAGTGAGATCACACCCGTGAATGACCAGTGTTAAAGTGCTCTGCAGTCTGGGCAACATAGTGAGACAACCCCCCATAAATAATTTTTTGTTTGTTTGTTTCAGACAGAGTCTCGCTTTGTCGCCCAGGCTACCTCTTGAGTAGCTGGGATTACAGGCTCATGCCACCACACCCAACTTTTTTTTTTTTTTTTTTTTTTAAGTAGAAGCGGGGTTTTGCTATATTGGCCAGGTTGGTCTCGAACTCCTGACCTCAAGTGATCTGCCCACCTCTGCCTCCCAAAGTGCTGGAATTACAGAAGTAAGCCACATCACCTGGCCTCCCATAAACAAATATTTTAAAATGTGAACACCAGAAAGTAGAGGATGGAAGGCTGGGCATGGTGGTTCACACCTATAATCCCAGTACTTTGGGAGGTTGAGGTGGGCAGATTGCTTGGCTCGAAAGTTCGAGACCAGCCTGGGCAACATGGCGAAACCCCTCTCTACAAAAAATACAAAAATTAGCCAGTGTGGTGGCATGCACCTGTAGTCACAGCTACTCGGAAGGCTGAGAAGAGAGAATCACCTGAGCCAAGAAGTAGAGGCTGCAGTGAGCTGTGATCGTGCCACTGCATTCCAGCGTGGGCAACAGAGCAAGACCCTGTATCCAAACAAAATTTCTAATCAAAATGGAAAAGGAGGCCGGGTGCAGTGGCTCACACCTGTAATCTCAACACTTTGGGAGGCTGAGGTGGATGAATCATTTGATGTCAGGAGTTCAAGACCAGCCTGGTCAACATGGTGAAACCCTGTCTCTACTAAAAATACAAAAATTAGGCCAGGCACAGTGGCTCACGCCTATAATCCCAGCACTTTGGGAGGCCAAGGCAAGTGGATCATGAGGTCAGGAGATGGAGATCATCCTGGCCAACATGGTGAAGCCCCATCTCTACTAAAAATACAAAAATTTGCTGGGTGTGATGCAGGCGCCTGTAATTCCAGCTACTTGGGAGGCTGAGGCAGCAGAATCACTTGAACCCAGGAGGCAGAGGTTCCAGTGAGCCAAAATCGCACCACTGCACTCCAGCCTGGAGACAGAGTGAGACTCCATCTCAAAAAAAAAAAAAAATATATATATATATATACACACACACACACACACAGTATATATATCTACAAAAATTAGCCAGGCAGTAGTGGCACGCACCTGTAATCCCAGCTACTCGGGAGGCTGAGGCAGGAGAATTGTTTGAGCCTAGGAGGTGGAGGTTGCCCTGAGCCAAGATCACGCCACTGCACTTCAGTCTAGGTGACAGAGTGAGACCCTGTCTCAAAAAGAAAAAAAAGAAAGAAAGGAAAGGGGCCAGGCACAGTGGTTCATGCCTGTAATTCCGGCACTTTGGAAGGCCGAGGAAGGTAGATCACCTGAGGTCAGGAGTCCGAGATCAGCCTGGCCAACGTGGTGAAACCTCCTCTCTACTAAAAATAAAAAATTAGCCAGGCACGGTGGCGGACGCCTATAATCCTAGCTACTCGGGAGGCTGAGGCAGGGGAATTGCTCAAACTGGGAGGTGGAGGCTGCAGTGAGCGGAGATTGCATCATGCACTCCAGCCTGGGTGACAAGAGCAAAACTCCATCTCAAAAAAAGAAAAAAAGAAAGAAAAGGATGGCATAAATGGGAAGAGGAGAGGAGATGAGAGTTTAAAAATGCTGTGAAGCCACATAAAAGACTGAAAACTCCCATAATAGAAAGGAACATGGGAAATGAAAATAGGTTTATGGTTAAATTTATTTATTTATTTATTTTTAATTTTTTTTTTTTTTTTTTTTTTTTTTTGAGGCTGAGTCTTGCTCTATAGCCCAGGCTGGAGGGCAGTGACGCAGTCTCGGCTCACTGCAAGCTCCGCCTCCCGGGTTCACGCCATTCTCCTGCCTCAGCCTCCTGAGTAGCTAGGACTACAGGCACCCGCCACGGCGCCTGGCTAATTTTTTGTATTTTTAGTAGAGACGGGGTTTCACCGTGGTCTCGATATCCTGACCTTGTGATCTGCCCGCCTCGGCCTCCCAAAATGCTGGGATTACAGGCGTGAGCCACCGCGCCCGGCCCCTATGGTTAAATTTAATATCCAAGAGCTCATGAGTAGGTATAGGTCGGGTGCGGTGGCTCACACCTGAAATCCCAGCACTTTGGGAGGCCGAGTCAGGTGGATCACCTGAGGTCAGGAGTTTGAGACCAGCCTGACTAACATGGTGAAACCCCATCTCTACTAAAAGTACAAAAATTAGCTGGGCATGATAACTCTTACCCGTAATCCCAGCTACTCGGGAGGGCGAGGCAGGAGAATCGCTTGAACCCAGGAGGCGGAGGTTGCAGTGAGACCAGAGATCAAGCTATAGCACTACAGCCTGGGCAACAAATAACAAAAGTCTGTCTCAAAAAAATAAATAAAATAAAAATAAAAAATGGGCCGGGCGCGGTGGCTCACGCCTGTAATCCCAACACTTTGGGAGGCCAAGGTGGGCAGGTGACGAGGTCAGGAGATCAAGACCATCCTGGCTAACATGGTGAAACCCCGTCTCTACTAAAAATACAAAAAATTAGCCAGGTGTGGTGGCGGGCGCCTGTAGTCCCAACCACTCGGGAGGCTGAGGCAGGAGAATGGCGTGAACGTGGGAAGTGGAGTTTGCGGTGAGCCAAGATTGCGCCACTGCACTCCAGCCTGGGCGACAGAGCAAAAACTCCGTCTCGGAAAAATAAAATAAAATAAAATAAGATGAGATAAAATCAAATAACATAGTATAGTAATTGATAATATCTGTACTTATATGTGGTCAGAGACCTAAATATCAATGAAATACTTTTGAAATGTAACATCTCCTTAATAGGTGCACTTTCTTTCTTTTTTTTTTTTTTTTTTTTTTGAGACAGAGTTTTGCTCTTGTTGCCCAGGCTGGAGTGCACTGAAGTGACCTCAAAAGTGGGAAAGAGGAAGGTCTTAGGTGATGCCCTTGAGCCTAGAGGAAGGGATTTAGCAACAACAGGCTCTCTTTAATTAACTCGCTGAGTCAGGGCAGGAGGCAAGCAAACTGGTGAAGCTGAGGGGAAGGGAGGAAGTCAAGTATAGATTGACAGAGGCAGGCTTGGATCTAGTGAAGCAGGGAGATATTAGGGAAATTAGGAAGCTAAGGAAAATAGGAAAGAGCTAAAATTCATTAGCGAACAGTGGACTTGAATGTGGACAGTTATCTACTTTATAACTTGGGGGTTTTTTGGTTTGGTTTGGTGTGGTTTTGTTGATAGAGTCTCACTCTGCCACCCAGGCTGGAGTTCAGTGGTACGATCATGGCTCACTGCAGCCTGGATCTCCTGTGCTCAAGCAATCCTCCCACCTCAGCCTTCCAAGTAGCTGGAACTGCAGGTGCATGCCACCATCCCTGGCTAATTTTTTATTTTTTGTAGAGATAGGGGTCTCACTATGTTGCCCAGACTGGTCTTGAACTCGGGGACTCAAGCGATCCTCCTGCCTCGGATTCCCAAAGTGCTAGGATTACAGGCATGAGACACCACGCCCAGCCTACTTTATAATTTTTACTATAGCTAGCTGTGTTTGTATGTTCAAAATTATTTTGCTTTTCAGGTTTTCCTCAGGATGTCTTGTGTATTTTTATAGGGTAGTTGACACTTACTATTAACCAATTTTGGTATTTTTCCAATATTTATGTGATAGAAAATTTAATTATTTTTATATTGTTTATTAAAAATTTCAGTCTTTAATATTTTTTATTTATCATTAGCCCAAAGAGCCCTTAAATCATTAATGTAATACTTGTTAAATTAGGCAAGAACTAAATATTAGGTTGTGCCTATAACATCAGTCCCAAGTATCCAGATTAGATAAACTATTTAGTGCCTCTCAGGCCCTAATATACTGAACTCCCAAATGCCAGCATGCTGAGAACAGCAACGGAAAAAGTTTTACAGAAGATGTACATGTGGTTATCAGCACCAAGTGAATAGCACTGAGCTTTTTTTTTTTTTTTTTTTTTTTTGAGACAGAGTCTCACTCTATCCCCAGGCTGGAGTGCAGTGGCACTAAGGGAAACCACCCCTCATATTGTCTTATGCCCAATTTCTGCCTCCAAAGAAAGAAAAAGTAAAAACTCAAAGACAGAAATGAAATCCACAAGCAGACAGCCCGGCCCCACACCCTGGGCCTGGTAGTTAAAGATGGATCCCTGACATAATTGGTTATGTTATCTATAGATTACAGACATTGTATAGAAAAGCACTGTGAAAATCCCTATCCTGTTTTGTTCCGATCTAATTACTGGTGCATGCAGCCCCCAGTCACATACCCTCTGCTTGCTCAATCGATCACAACCCTCTCGCGCTCACCCCCTTAGAGTTGTGAGCCCTTAAAAGGGCAGGAATTGCTCACTCGGGGAGCTCGGCTCTTGAGACAGGAGTCTTGCCAATGCCCCTAGCCGAATAAACCCCTTCTTTCTTTAACTCGGTGTCTGAGGAGTTTTGTCTGCTTCTCGTCCTGCTACAGCATAATCTCTGCTCACTGCAACCTCTGCCTCCCAGGTTCAAGCGATTCTCGTGCCTCAGCCTCCCGAGTAGCTGGGACTACAGGCATGCGCCACCATGCCCAGCTAATTTTTGTATTTAGTAGAGACGGGTTTCACCATGTTGGCCAGGATGGTCTCCATCTCTTGACCTCGTGCTCTGCCCGCCTCGGCCTCCCAAAGTGCTGGGGTTAGAGGCATGAGCCACCGCGCCCAGCCAGGACTGAGCTTTTTGAGTGTAGAGTTTTCAGACGACACAGAAGGTTTTGGTCTAAATGGTCTAGATACCTTGAAATGAGATTAAGAAGTAGTATCACAGACTGTGATATAAGTGACTGACTTTGTGGAATTCTCTTCCCACCGCAACATCTTTACAGGGATCCTGTTTTCTAGAATCAGATTTTTGGGATGAAATTAATGGAGTGAAAGGATGAAAAAGTAAGACAAAAAAGCAAGATTTTTTATATATTCCAGGTATTCTACCTGTTTTTATTTTTGTAGGATAAACATTGCAAAGATGTGATTAGAGGAGAAAAAGAAAAGACAGATTACAATAAACATACATATGTTTACCAGGGCTTAAGGCCATTTGGTCTACCAGGTAACAAACATTTTTTTTTAAGCTTTAGAATTTACAAAGTTAACATCAGTCTGAAACAAACATTTTATTTCTTTTAAGCTTTAGAAATTACAAAGTTAACATCAGTCTGAAATGATAGCATTATAAGGGTAGCATATGAAAAATCTCCTTGATAAAATTGTATTTATTTTTTATAGAGATGTTGAGATCTCACTAAGTTACCCATGGTGGTCTCAAACTTGTGAGCTCAAGCCATTCTCCCTTCTCAGCCTCCCAAAGTGCTGGGATTACAGACATAAGCCACTGCCAGGTCTGAAAAATCTTCTTAACCAGCTATAAAGAGGTAAAACATCTCTTTAAAAACATCTTAAAAGACAACAAATGAGCTTGAAATGCTATAAGAGAATATAGCCTCACTTAATAAATATAACTCAAAGCCTCCAAGGATTAACCCAAGAAAGCAAATTTCAAGTAACTGATATACCTACTACCACTGTGACCCTCACTTTGATTATCACTTCTACCCCCATACTGGGCCATAAAAGGGTTCTCCTCCTGTATAACATTCTTGCTTTACTCCCTAGTCTAATCTCATGAGTTGTGAGGCTCCCTACCAATTCCTTCGGTTTTCACACGCTTTCATTTCAGCCTCTTTCTCTGACCACCAGGCCCTGGTTCTGCCCCAGCAGCCATACTTCTGCCATGTGACATTGCTCTCTTTGGCTATAGCTGAATGATTGAATCAACAAGGTGTACCTCATCTAAACTGGGTCTATCATACCTCTTCTTTCCAGAATTTAGAACTGGGACTAACAGGCCATCTACAATCTTTTAATGTGTCTGGAATTTTGTATGCTGGTAGTCGTGAGAGAATCACAGTCTGCCATATGGAAACTGAGAAGCAGGAAAAGCCCTTCTGCTGTGGCTTTGCCCCAAGGAGACTCAGACATTAGAGAGCAGAGAGAAGTGTGTAGGTTCCTGGAAGCTTTCTGGATCCAGATCATTCTAATGGCTGGGGCAGTTCACCTCTTATAAGGCCTGAAACTTAATACAATTTGAGGGAGGCCCTCTTTTTTAAATAAATAGAAAATTATGAATACAAAATTAGGTACAAGTAGAATATTTATTTAGAATGGGAAATAAATCACCAAAAATAACAGTTTTTTGTGTTTTTTTTTTTTTTGAGATAGAGTCACGCTGTGTCACCCAGACTGGAGTGCAGTGGTGCCATGGTTCACTTCAGCCTCAACTTCCTGGGCTCAAGTGATCCTCCCACCTCAGCCTCCCAAGAAGCTAGGACTACAAGCACCCACCACCACACCCAGCTAAGTTTCATATTTTTTGCAGAGACAGGGTTTTGTCATATTGCCCAGAGTGGTCTCGAACTCATGAACTCAAGCAGTCCTCCTGCCTTTGCCTTCCAAAGTGCTGAGATTACGGGCATGAGCCACTGTATCCAGCCCATCATTTCTCTTTCTTTTTGTTTTTTGAGATGGGGTCTCACTCTGTTGCCCAGACTGGAGTGCAGTGGCGTGATCTCAGCTCACTGCAACCTCTGCCTCCTGCGTTCAAGAGATTCTCCTGCCTCAGCCTCCCAAGAAGCTGGGACTACAGGTGTGTACCTGTAATCTCACCACTGCACTGAAGCCTGGGCAACAGAGCGAGATCCTATCTCTAAATACATATATAAATAAAAAATTTATATATAATAAAATATATTCAAAACAATGAATAAATTTAGTAAATAAATTTTAAAATTACAAAAAGGTACCTTTCACATCCATCCAAATCAGGAGTCTTTAGTTCTTATTTGTTTTCTTGAAATGTCCCCAACTATCTTTTCAATTTGCAGTTAAAATGCACATTCAGGCCGGGCACAGTGGCTCACGCCTGTAATCTCAGCACTTTGGGATGCCAACGTGGGAGGACTGTTTGAGGTCAGGAGTTCGAGACCAGTCTGGGCAACAAAGCGAGACCTCATCTCTATTTCTGTACAGTTTTTTTTTTTTTTAATGCACATTCAAGTTTAATTGTGATGTTTAATGGACATGTTTGAGGTTTAAGATGACATTTTTAAAATAAATTCTCAGGCCAGGTGTGGGATCACGCCTGTAATCCCAGCACTTTGGGAGGCCAAGGCAGGCAGATTGCCTAAGGTCAGGAGTTTGAGACCAGCCTGACCAACATGGAGAAACCCCGTCTCTACTAAAAATACAAAATTAGCCAGGCATGGTGGCACATGCCTGTAATCCCAGCTACTCAGGAGACTGAGGCGGGAGAATCTCTTGAACCCGGGAGGCAGAGGTTGCAGTGAGCTGAGATTGTGCCATTGCACTCCAGCCTGGGCAACAAGAGCGAAACTCCGTCTCAAAACAAATAACTAAATAAATTAAATTAATTCTCTCCTAATGATGACTTGAGCCCTGCCACTCAATGTGAGAATCACCAGAACCTATCAGATCTTATTTGGAATTGTCATTCTCTATTGTAATTTTGTTCCTGTTTATTTTAAATTTTATTTTTGTTTCACTGCAAAGGAAAGATAATGCTCAGTTTTAAACTTTAAAAATGCACTAGTTGCTTTGTTACAATAAAACTAAATGTGTACTGTATTAAGCTGTTTTGCATTGCTATAAAGAAATACCTGAGACCAGGCGCAGTGGCTCACGCCTGTAATCCCAGCACTTTGGGAGGCTGAGGTGGGCGGATCACCTGAGGTCGGGAGTTCGAGATCAGCCTGACCAACATGGAGAAACCCTATCTCTAGTAAAAATACAAAAAATTAGCTGGGCATGGTGTGCATGCCTGTAATTCCAGCTACTCAGGAGGCTGAGGCAGAAGAATCATTTGAACCTGGGAGGCAGAGGTTGCGGTAAACAGAGATTGTGCCTTTGCAGTCCAGCCTGGGCAACAAGAGCACAACAAGAAAAAAAGAAAGAAAGAGAGAAAGAGAGAAAGAGAGAAAGAGAGAAAGGGAGAAAGGGAGAAAGGGAGAAAGGGAAAAAGAGAGAAAGAGAGAAAGAGAGAGAGAGAGAGAGGGAGGGAGGGAGGGAGGGAAAGGAAAGAAAAGAAAGAGAAAGCAGGGAAGGAGGGAGGAAAGGAAGGAAGGAGAAGGAAGGAAGGAAGGAGAAAGAAGGAAGGAAGGAGAGAGAGAGACAGAAAGAAAGAGAGAGAAAAAAGAAAGAGAAAGAAAGAAAGAAAGAAAGAAAGAAAGAAAGAAAGAAAGAAAGAAAGAAAGAAAGAAAGAAAGAGACCTGAGACTCAGTAATTTATAAGAAAAAGGGACTTAATTGGCTCACAGTTCTGCAGGCTGTATAGGAAGCATAATGCAGGCATCTGCTTCTGGGAAGATCTCAGGAAGCTTACAATCATGGCAGAAGGCAAACGGGGAGCTGGCATCTCATATAGTGGGAGCAGGATCAAGAGAGAGGGAGAGTTGGGGGGAGGCGTGCAGTGCCACACACTTTTAAATGACCAGATCTTGTGTGAACTCAGAGTGAGATCTCGTGTATCACCAAGAGGATGGCCCATGCCATTCATGCGGGATCCACCCCCATGATCCAGCTCCCACCAGTCCCCACCTCCACCACTGGGGATTACAATTCAACATGAAATTTGGGTGGGGACAACCATTCAAACTGTATCACGTACATACCCACAAAAAATGCACATTCAAGCTTTATCAACTTTTTGAATAAATGTTTCACATCTCGTTTGTATATAAATTTCTCTTCTGAATCTTCAAAAATATGTATCTTAGAATCCTCAAATTGTTATTGCACCATTGATGCAAGGCTTGAACAGTTTTACAATGGACAGACCATCTTGTATGTGTAACCCCAAAGAAAAATCCAAGTTGACATGTATGTTTAAATGCTCCACCTAAGGATTAGAAATTGTTCATCTAAAACGTCAGAAAAGAAAATATGTAGCTGGACGTGGTGGCTCACGCCTGTAATCCCAACACTTTGGGAAGCTGAGGTGGGCAGATCAAGAGGTCAGGAGATTGAGACCATCCTGGCTAACACGGTGAAACCCCATCTGTACTAAAAAAATCCCAAAATTAGCTGGGCGTGGTGGTGGGCGCCTGTACTCCCACTACTCGGGAGGCTGAGGCAGGAGAATGGTGTGAATCGGGGAGGTGGAGCTTGCAGTGAGCCGAGATCGTGCCACTGCACTCCAGGCTGGGCAACAGAGCAAGACTCCATCTCAAAAAAAAAAAAAAAAAAAAAAAAAAGAAAATATGTAGTTGTTTGTTGCAAAATTACTCCCAACCTCAAGTGTTGTAGAGGCAGTTTTCCTAACCTCCAACCCTCTGCCAAAAGAAAAAAGAGCCAGGGGTAGCTAGTACAAATTCTAGGAATGAGTGACTAAACAGACATCTTAACCAATTGTAGTTAAATGTCTTACTTTAACAATTTTACAGCAACACTTGACCATGTGAGCATGTTGCTAGGGCCAGTCCTAGGTCGTCTAATGTAGTTAGTTTAAGTAAGAGGCCCTGGCTGGGCACAGTGGCTCACACCTGTAATCCCAGCACTTTGGGAGGATCACCTCAGGTGAGTGGACCACCTGAGCACAGGAGCTTGAGACCTGCCTGGCCAACATGGTGAAACTCCATCTCTACTAAAAATACAAAATTAGCTGGGCATGATGGCGGGCACCTGTAACCCAGCTACTCGGGAGGCTGAGACAGGAGAATCGCTTGAACCTGGGAGATGGAGGTTGCAGTGAGCCAAGATCACGCCGCTACACTCCAGCCTGGGTAACAAAAGCAAAACTCTGTCTCAAAAAAAAAAAAAAAAAGAAAAAAAAGTAAGAGACCCTGATGCTTATGGTTTTGTTTTTGTTTTTGTTTTTGTTTTGAGATGTAGTCTCACTCTGTCACCAGGCTGGAATGCAGTGGCATGATCTCCGCTCACTGCAACCTCCACCTTCCAGGTTCAAGCGATTCTCCTGCCTCAGACTCCTGAGTAGGTGGGACTACAGGCATACGCCACCATGCCCAGCTAATTTTTTTTGTATTTTTAGTAGAGACAGGGTTTCACAGGTTGGCCAGGACGGTCTCGATCTCTTGAACTCGTGCTCCTCCCATCTTGGCCTCCCAAAGTGCTGGGATTACAGGCGTGAGCCACTGTGTCCGGCCTACTCTCCCTTTTTAGCATAGGCTACATCAAGTTGGTTTCCATTTTTTGCAAACTAAAGTGTCTCAAACAAGGCTCTCTTATATTTTTCATAGATTACTGCATTAGCCCTGTAACTGGTAGGCTTAATTCTGTGTCCAATTCCAATTAGCTTTATACATCCTTTCCAGATTAATCTTCCTAAAGCATAGCAGTGATGATGTTATACTCAGAATCTCTGAGTACAGACTCCTCATCCTGTCATTGAAGGCCTCTGTACGACAGCCCCATGTCTATCTTTCCAGGCTTACTTCCCACCACTTTTCCTGGTGGAGTCTGGACACCAGTCACAAATGGCTACTCACAGATCATGCCTGAACTTTCCCACCCATATGCCTTTGCTCAGGATACTCCTTCTACACAAAAGTCCCTCTTTTGTTCTGTCAGAGCTGCATATTCTTCAGGGTTCATTTCAAATATTATCTCCACCATGAAGCTTTCATACATCCAATTGTATCTCCACCAGGAAGCTTTTCCTGATTTTCCAACACACCTTCCACCCTCCAAACTAAGTTTGATTTTTGCCCTCCTTTGATTCACCATAGCTTTTGGTTCTTACTTCACCCATGACACTGTAGTTTCTTTTTTTAAAGAGGGTCTCCTTCAAATTGTATTAGGTTTCAAGCCTTTTAAAAGTTGCATAACCTGCCAGGCACGGTGGCTCACGCCTGTAATCCCAGCACTTTGGGAGGCCGAGGCAGGCAAATCACAAGGTCAGGAGATGGAGACCATCCTAGCTAACATGGTGAAAACCCATCTCTACTAAAATACAAAAAAATTAGCCCAGCGTGGTGGCAGGCACCTGTAGTCCCAGCTACTCGGGAGGCTGAGGCAGGAGAATGGCGTGAACCCAGGAGGCAGAGCTTGCAGTGAGTGAGATCGCGCCACTGCACCCCAGCTGAGCAACAGAGTGAGACTCCGTCTCAAAAAAAAAAAAAAAAGAAAGTTGCATAACCTTGGCCAAGTTATTTAATCACATATTTTTTCTTTATCTCCATTTATGCTTACAAAAAGGAACAATAATAAGGCCAGACTAATAAGCTTGTAAAGATTAAATTAATCTGTAAAATAATATTCTTACCTTCTAGGTTTTTAATGAAAACAAAATAAGTTAATATTTATTTAATTTTATTTATTTATTTATTTATTTGAGATGGATTTTCATTCTTGTTGCCCAGGCTGGAGTGCCTCAGCCTCCCGAGTAGCTGGGATTACAGGTGCCCATCACCACGACCGGCTAATTTTTTTATATTTTCACCATGTTGGCCAGGCTGGTCTCCAACTCCTGATCTTAGGTGATCCACCCACCTCAGCCTCCCAAAGTGCTGGGATTACAGGCGTGAGCCACTGTGCCTGGCCAAGTTAATATTTAAGAAGCACTAGAATAGTGTCCTGGCTTATATCGGTGCTCTATAAATATTAGCTATTATTACTTGTCCTATATCCTCATCTGTAAAATGGGGATAATAATAGTTCCTTTTTCATATACTTGTAAAGGATTGACTGAGAAGTACTTAGATCAGTTCCTATCACAAAGTAAATGCTCTGTAAGGGTTGGTTATTATCATTAGGAAGGCCTCTATTGTGTCCTCTCTATCGCAACTTTCCTGGGGACAGCAGCATTACTTTTTACAACTTTGTGTCCAGCAGTGACTCAGATAATGTCTGGTACATAGGAGGAACTCAAAAATTTGTTGTAGGCCACATGGATAGCCTGACTCTGGGCTGGTGGTGACAGTGGAGGCTGGAAGAGCTGCAGGTCCCTAGGGACACGAAACAGGCATGCAGGAGATTAGAAGCCAGTAGGCACCAGCATGGCTGCCACCTAGTGAACACCTGTGCCCTGGCATCCTGGGGCTCAGAGGACCAGGAGCTTCCCCTTCCATCCTGCCCTTTACACTGAGGCCAGAGAGTGGCAAGGGGAGGACAAGTGCAGGGGTTCCTCGGAAAGGTGGAAAGAACTTGGCCCAGCCTTGTCCAAGATGTTTTTCAGGGGAATCTGGGCATTTTAACTATACTGAGACTCATTAGAAGATGCAAGCTGGAAAAACGAAGATTCCAATTTGTGTTTTGAACTCTCGGTGGTACAGCAAATGTAAATCTCTTACAGATGGATCTGGGCACCCACTTGTCCAAATAGCTGTCCACTGTTCCCTGCTAGAGGTTTGTGTGTCCTCTCATTCAGGTAATCCCACGATCTTCTGCGAGAAAGCCAGGAGAATCCACCTCACTTCAAAAGAGCCTCCAAATTATTGCTACTCACTACAGCCTCCTTTCAAATGTATCTTGCTTGAGAGAGGATCAACTGCATTATTTAAAAGTTAAAAAAATTTTGTAGCCGGGTGTGGTCATTCATACTTGTAGTCCCAGCTACTCAGGAGGCTGAGGTGGGAGGATAGCTTGAGCCCTGAAATTCGAGGCTGCAGTGAGCAATGATCACACCACTGCACTCTAGCCTGGTAACAGAGCAAGACCCTGTCTAAAAAAGAAAAAAAAAAAATTAGTAGCCAACCTATGAGGCTTGGGAACCTGTGGCTTATAGAATTATATCCAAATGCAGTCCCACTATTATACTTTTCTATTGTTTTGTGGATGTCTCCAGGGCTGCTTACTTATGCTTTTTTGTTTTTGTTTTTGTTTTTGAGACAGTGTCTCACTCTGTCACCCAGGCTGGAGTGCAGTGGCACGATCTGGGCTCTCTGCAACCTCCCCATCCCAGGTTCCAGCAATTCTCCTTCTTCAGCCTCCCGAGTAGCTGGGATTACAGATGCATGCCACAATGCCCGGCTAATTTTTGTATTTTTAGTAGGGACAGTATTTCACCATGTTCACCAGGCTGGTCTCAAACTCCTGATCTCAAGTGATTCACATGCCTTGGCCCCCCAAAGTGCTAGGATTACAGGGTGAGCCACCGCTCACCCAGCCCATACTCTTTTAAATTAAAAGACTTCTTTTTGGCCGGGCGCGGTGGCTCACACCTGTAATCCCAGCACTTTTGGGGGCTGAGGCGGGCAAATTACGAGGTCAGAAGATGGAGAACATCCTGGCTAACACGGTGAAACCCCGTATCTACCAAAAATACAAAAAATTAGCTGGGCGTGGTGGCGGGCGCCTGTAGTCCTAGCTACTCAGAAGGCTGAGGTAGGAGAATGACGTGAACCCAGGAGGTGGAGCATGCAGCGAGCCAAGATTGCGCCACTGCACTCCAGCCTGGGCAACAGAGCAAGACTCTGTCTCAAAAAAAAAAAGACTTATTTTTATATTAAAAAAAAAATTATTGTAAAATCACCTTTCTCCACCCAAATATTGAATTGCGTTGATTTTAACTTTTACAAGTTCATAGAGAAATAAAATGTATATTCATGAATACCTGAGTGACTTTTCTATCAATTTTTTTTTGGACACAGAATCTCCTTCTCTTCCCCAGGCTGGAGTATAGTGGTCCAATCATGGCTAACTGCAGCCTTGACCTCCCGGCCCCAAGTGATCCTCCCACTTCAGCCTCCTGAGTAGCTGGGACTATGGGTGAATGCTGTCACACCTGGCTGATTTTTGTAGTTTTTTTAGAAACAAGGTCTCACTATGTTGCCTAGGCTGGTCTCAGACTCCTGGGCTCAAGCAATCATCTTACCTCAGCATCCCAAAGTGCTGAGATTTTAGGCATGAGCCACCATGACAGGCCCCTTGTATCCTAATGTAAACCAAAAAGTGTCTGAGACAGATCTTAATTGATTTAGAGGTTTATTTTGCCAAGGTGGAGGATGTTCCTGGGAAGAAGAAACACAAGTTCAGTAATATTTGTGGCCTGTGCTTTTTCCAAAGAGGGTTTTGAGAACTTCAGTATTTAATACGGAAAAAGTGAGCAGGAGGGGAAGAAGGGAAAAAAAGTGGAAAGGGCAGACAATGAGGTGACTCTTCATATTCTTGTAAGGCTTTGAATAGCGCTCACTGAATTCATGTTTTACATGTGAAAGGAAGGAGTAGAGGAACAGTCAATTATGCATTTGTCTCTCCTCAGTAAATATACATTTTACATAACATAAAGTAAACAGAGTAGAGGAAGAAGCCAAATATGCATTTGTCTCAGGGTAGGCAGTCTTGTCTTTGTCCTGTACCTGTGAAGATAAGCTGTTAATTTACATTGTCAGGGTGAGACTCAACAGAGCTCTGTTTTAGGGTTAGCTTGTAGGGGGATATGTATTCTGAAAGATTTGGGGGCCCACAAGGAATTTCCTTGTAAGCAGTTGGTGAGGGAGTCCACCTGGGGACATATGTGACCTTCTATCTGTGGTGGGAACCAAAAGGAAGGCAAGATTTTTGTTGTTGTTGTTGTTGTATTTGCTGTTGTTGTTTTGCATAACTAAGTTCTCAAGCTTAACATTCCTTTTGGCATAGTGAATTTGGGAGAACCAAGATTTTATTTCCCTTTCATACTATCTAAAATTTAAGGCTGTCAAACAAAAATACAAATTTTTTCCTCTCTTATCTGAAGATTTTTTTAAAAAAAAAATAAAGTTAGTCTTTTTTCTCATTATAAAAGTAACACATGGCGATATGGTCTGGCTGTGTCCTCACCCAAACCTCATCCTGAATTCCCACGTGTTGTGAGAGAGACCCAGTGGGAGGTAACTGAATCATGGGGGCAAGTCTTTCCCATGCTGTTCTCATGATAGTGAATAAGTTTCACGAGATCTGATGGTTTTAAAAAGAGGAATTCGCCTACACAAACTCTCTCTCTTTGCCTGCTGCCATCCATGTAAGATGTGACTTGCTCTTCCTTGCCTTCCACCATGATTGTGAGGCTTCCCCAGCAACGTGGAACTGTAAGTCCAATTAAACCTCTTTCTTTTGTAAATTGCCCAGTCTCAGGTATGTCTTTATCAGCAACATGAAAAAGAACTAATACCCATGTCCATTTTGAAAAAGTTTTTAAATGCAAAAGAATGAACTATGTCTTTTTTTTTTTTTTTTTTGAGACAGAGTTTCGCTCTTGTTGCCCAGGCTGGAGTGCAATAGTGTGATCTTGGCTCACTGCATCCTCCACTTCCCAGGTTCAAGTGATTCTCCTGCCTCAGCCTCCCAAGTAGCTGGGATTACAGGGGTGCACCACCACACCCAGCTAATTTTGTATTTTTAGTAGAGATGGGGTTTCTCCATGTTGGTCAGGCTGGTCTCGAACTCCTAACCTCAGGTAATCCATCTGCCTCGGCCTCCCAAAGTGCTGGGATTACAGGTGTGAGCCACTGCACCCGGTCAAACTATGTCTTTTAAAATCATAAAGTAGACCAGCTTGGGCAACATGGAGAGACCCGTTTCTAATAAAAAAGAAACAATGAAAAATAAAATTATAAAGAAAATTAATCCCTACCCTCTCTAATGCAGAGCTTACTCACCATAGTATCCCAGTGTGAATAGTGTATATTGAAAATTAGTGATGAAGGTAATAGAAGTGTGATTGTACCTTTGAAATCACCTTTGCAAAAATTATAACGGTGAAAAAGTGATGACAGTGAAAGAGATCTGACCTAACCAACTCCGTCTTGCCTTTAACAACTCCAGACTGCCCTTGTTCATTCCTGAGCATAGACTGAGCTAACTACAGGAGGAATTTACTTTATAGTCTAACTTTGAAACAAAATGATAATAACCCTTTCCCGTTCCAAACCCCCGTCTTGTCTGGGGACCAGAACACCTTTGTAAGACTAACAAGATTAGAAATTATGGTTTAGGAGTCACGCAGCCAGAAGCTACAAGATTCCTAACCTCCCCAGTTGCTTCTACGGATTGCCTAACTGTTGAAAGAACTAAGATTTGTGTTTGAGATATTTTTCAAACTCTGCATCATCTAATGCACCAGCTGGTGCCACCGAGACCAGTAATCTGATTCAACCAGTTCTGTGATCCCACCCAGGAACGGAAGACAGCAAGAACGCACTTTGACCCCCTATGATTTCATACCCAACCCACCCAATCAGCACTTCCCACTCCCTAACCCCCTACTCACCAAATTATTCTTTAAAAACCCAGTCTCCTGCCGGGCGCGGTGGCTCAAGCCTGTAATCCCAGCACTTTGGGAGGCCGAGGCGGGCGGATCACAAGGTCAGGAGATCGAGACCACAGTGAAACCCCGTCTCTACTAAAAATACAAAAAATTAGCCGGGCGCGGTGGCGGGCGCCTGTAGTCCCAGCTACTCAGGAGGCTGAGGCAGGAGAATGGCGTGAACCCGGGAGGCGGAGCTTGCAGTGAGCCGAGATCGCGCCACTGCACTCCAGCCTGGGCAACAGCGTGAGACTCCGTCTCAAAAAAAAAAAAAAAAAAAAAAAAAAAAAAAAACCCAGTCTCCAAAGTTTTCAGGAGACTGATCGGAGTAATAAAACTCTGGTTTCCTGTTTAGTGGGTGCTGCATACGTGAAACTCTTTCTCTATTAAAATTTCCCTGTCTTAATAAATTGGCTCAGCCAGGAGCAGTGGCTCACACCTATAATCCCAGCATTTTGGGAAGCCAAGGTGGGCAGATCACGAGGTTAGGAGTTTGAGACTAGCCTGGTCAATATGGTGAAACCCCGTCTCTACTAAAAATACAAAAAAAAAAAAAAATTAGCTGGGCATGGTGGCAGGCACCTGTAATCCCAGCTACTCAGGAGGCTGAGGCAGGAGAATTGTTTGAACCTGGGAGGCAGAGATTGCAGTGAGCCGAGATCATGCCATTGAACTCCAACTTGGGTGACAAGGCAAGACTCCGTCTCAAAATAAATAAATAAATAAATAAATAGGCTCTATCTGGGCAGCAGGCAAGGAGAACCTGTTGAGCAGTTATACTTTTAGGGGGAAAAAAGAAAAAAGGAGGAAAAATTTTTCACTTTACCCATTGAATTATCAGGATTCTTACGGGCATGTGACAAAAATTAGCTTGAGCCAGCTTAGTCAAAGATGTAAATTTGTTGACTCACATAACCTGACAAAGATTATTTACTTGACCAGTCCTCAAACTCCTGGACCTTCTCCTAGGCTCATCTGTGTACTTCCTTATGAAATCCAGTTTTAGCTGGAACTGTGCTAAGTCTGTTTAGCAAGAACCCCCCACCCTGGGTATCTGATACTTCTATGTCATATTGGGTTTCTCATCTTTCAGCATCCTACAGGGGATGTCTGATCACCCTGGTCTGTCTTCAGCAAGAATCCTGTTAGGTCAGTTTAGTCAAAATCTCCCTTGCCCTTGATGTTTCCTCTTAGTAATTTTCAACCCACCGACCCCCACCCTTCTCCTTGGCTATAAATTTCTACTTGCCCATGCTGTTCTGGGAGTTGAATTCAATCTCTGTACCCTACTGAAAAATCGCATTGCAGTAGTCCCTACACCTAGGGTGATGGTCTGAATAAAATCTGCCTGACCATCTTCAACAAGTATCACTGAATGTTTTTACTTTAAAGAACCAAACGGGCCAGGCACGGTGGCTCATGCCTGTAATCCCAACACTGGGAGGCCAAGGCGGGCAGATCACGAGGTCAGGAGATCGAGACCATCCTGGCTAACATGGTGAAACCCCATGTCTACTAAAAATACAAAAAATTAGCCAGGCGTGGTGGCACCTGCCTATAGTCCCAGCTACTCGGGAGGCTGAGGCATGAGAATCGCTTGAACTCAGGAGGTAGAGGTTGCAGTGAGCCGAGATTGCTGCACTCCAGCCTAGGCAACAAACTGAGACTCCATCTCAAAAAAAAAAAAAAAAAAAGAAAAAAGAACCAAACTTACAGTAAGCTGTTATTATGTCACTGTAATCCAGCCTGAGTGACAGAGTTGAAACCTAGTCTCTAAAAAGAAAAAAAAACAAACCAAACCATGGGACAGGCAAGGACAACTGTAAGAATTGTCCTTCCCCATTGTTCTCTGTTTCTCCTGGTAGCTTTGGTTTCTTCTCTCAACCTAGCTTGCTACATAAGAGATGTTAAGCCTTGGCTGGTCCAAAGGTAGTGAGTTATTAATATCTCAACTGATTGTTCAGAGGCAGTTATAGATCTAACTTCTTGTTCTACTCTCTCCCTCCTTCTCACTACTACACTTGACTAGTATTGAAGTTTAAAAAGAGATGTTACAGTTCTCAGACCCACATCCTCACAGTGTCCATGGACCTTGTGGATAGAGTGAGAGTGGATCAATTCTCACCAAAAACAGGAGTGCTATTTCTAGAAGAAAATAAAAATGTTGAGAGGGAAAAAAAAAGTTCAATAAAGTTTATTACTTGGCTGCATGCCCCCCTCTGCCATCACCCACACTCATAGACATACGTTTTATCCCATACATACAGTCTCAAAACTTCCTTGTCTAGCCACTATGTGGCCACCCATATTCTTGTCCCAGCTCCAGAATCTTTATGTCATGTCAATTCATGGTCAGGATGGATGAATTTCCTTACTTCCTTACAACCTACAAATAAACAGTAAATCTGAATATTCTCAATGCACCAACATATACAATGGTGAAGAAAAAATAAGCATTACTTCAAAAGAAATGTCCAAAAGGGGAAAATGGAAAGCTACACTGAGAGCATAGACCACTTCTTTCTGGAGAGGGATAGCATGTATTTTGTAGACTCACTTAGACCATTCAGCCTTGGAGAGAGTTTTGTAGAGGGTATGATTAAGGTTCTAAATGTCTACAAATATCCTAGTTCAATGGGAAGAATCACAAATTTATTATTAAGTTACAGCTGCCGCAGTTTCCGTGTGGTGACTTTTTGAGCCCCAAATTTTTCAGAGGCTGCTTGGACATTACTGAAACCAGTGGCATTTAAATTAAATGGAGATTAGAAAAGCAAAGGAAAAAAGTGAAGGAAAGAAAGAAGAAAGGAAGAAGAGACAGACCCAAAAACGGAAACAATGACTTGTTATCTTTTACAATGGGCATCTTAACTTGACTTTTTTAACAACACATTATTTTATTATATGCAAGATTTTAGGCAGATTTAAGTGCAGGGCAAAGAAACTTCTATTTTATTTATTTATTTATTGGCTTTGTTAAAATGGAGTCTCAATCTGTCGCCCAGGCTGCTCTGGAACTCCTAGGCCCAAACAATCCTCCCACCTCAGCCTGGCAAAGTGCTGGGATTACAAGCATGAGCCACTGCACCCGGCCTAAAGAAACTTCTAAAAGAAAAATAGAAAATCCTTCTTTTTATCAAGGAAATTCCTTCATGTTCTTTCTTTGTTTTTATGAAGTAACAAATATAGAAAATTGTTGGTCAGTATGAATATTGACCAAAAAAAAGCGAATCCTTGAAATGGCCATTATCAGAAGAGCATCTTGAAAAAAAGGAGACATGTTAAGGTGGCAGCAAAGGCAAGCAGATGTACAGTACAGTCAATTATTTCTTTCTAGACTGACCCCTTTGGCTTTCAGATGTAAGTTCAGTGAGTTCATTTCAAGCCAGAGCAACCAGCTGAAGGGGTGCTGGACCATAGTTAACCCAGAGATTCCCGCTGTTAGAGAAGTATCTGTCTAGCCGGGCGCGGTGGCTCAAGCCTGTAATCCCAGCACTTTGGGAGGCCGAGACGGGCGGATCACGAGGTCGGGAGATTGAGACCATCCTGGCTAACATGGTGAAACCCCGTCTCTACTAAAAAATACAAAAAACTAGCCGGGCGAGGTGGCGGGCGCCTGTAGTCCCAGCTACTCGGGAGGCTGAGGCAGGAGAATGGCGTAAACCCGGGAGGCGGAGCTTGCAGTGAGCTGAGATCCGGCCACTGCACTCCAGCCTGGGCGGCAGAGCGAGACTCCGTCTCAAAAAAAAAAAAAAAAAAAAAAAAAAGAGAAGTATCTGTCCAAACTAAAGGATTAAGGTGGAGGGAGGGGGCTGGAAACAAGCATGCTGAGTAATTTCTTATTTAGAATTCTAGGGTCAATGGATTAATAAATCATAGTAACCTGCACAGAGCATCATGAGATGGCAAAACTTATTACATACAATGCAAAAATATTAAAATTTTATGAAAGTTAACTTTATATGACTCAGAAGATATGTTGTTTTTCAAGTAAAGTTGAATACTACATTATTCACATATAATTCATTCAATTTGGCCAGGCACGTTGGCTCACACCTGTAATCCTACCACTGTGAGAAGCTGAGGTGGGCAGATCACCTGAGGTCAGGGGTTCGAGACCAGCCTGGCCAACGTGGCAAAACCCCATCTCTACTAAAAACACAAATATTAGCTGGATGTGGTGGTGGGCACCTGTAGTCCTAGCTACTTGGGAGGCTGAGGCAGGAGAATGGCATGAACCCAGGAGGCGGAGCTTGTGGTGAGCCGAGATTGTGCCACTGCACTCCAGCCTGGGTGACAGAGCGAGACTCTGTCTCAAAAAAAAAATAAGAAGAAGAATAATTCATTCAATTCTAAGCATAAAATTGTAGTTAAAATTAAAAACAGAATTGGATTTATAAAAAAAAGTTTAACCGTATTATTGGTACCAAATTTTAAAACTCTGACTATTGTAGCCTCATTTGTATTTATTTATTTAAGAAGAGAAGAATGTAACCAAATGCAAGTTGGTTGCTCACCACTTGTAAGTTAATACATGAGAAGTAAGATGTAGTGAAAGGAAAGCAGCTTTATTATCCAAATGCTAGCATATGAGAAATGGTCGGGCTAATGCCTCCAAATGACCATTTCAAGTGTTAGGCTGAGGGAAGGGATTAAAAAGGCAAGTCTTTATATGGGAAACATTCGAGAGTAACACAGGATCCAGGTCTGCATATCTTGTTCTAATGGCTATCCTGAGTTGTGGTCTACCTGGAGCATGGGCTAGTGCCATCTTCACGTGGCCGGGATGTAGATTACCCATCTTGAGGCAGTCTTTAAGTGGGAGCAAATTCTGCAGCTGGGCCTCCACGCTGGGTTCATTTTAAAAGTAGCCCCTGGAATTTCTTAACAAGCATACAGTTAGAGAAGTGTACACAGTGCAAGGGAGTGTATGCTGGCAAAGGGAGAGACATGGAACGTCAAAGTACACTTAAAGTCTATACATATTTTATTTATTTATTTTTTGAGACAGAGTCTTGTTCTGTCGCCCAGGCTGGAATGCAGTGTTGTGATCTCCACTCAATACAACCTCTCCCTCCCGGGTTCAAATGATTCCCTTATCTCAGCTTCCTGAGTGGCTGGGACAGTGACACCATGAGTGTGACACCATGAGTGTGACACCATGCCTGGCTAATTTTTGTATTTTTAGTAGAGACAGGGTTTCATGTTGGCCAGGCTGGTCTTGAACTCCTGACCTCAAATGATGCTCCTGCCTTGACCTCCCAAAATGCTGGGATTACAGGCATGAGCCACTGCGCCTGGCTTTTTTCTTTCGTCTTTTTTGATATAGAGTCTTGCTCTGTCACCCAGGCTGGAGTGCAGTGGCATGATCTCAGCTTACTGCAACCTCAGCCTCCTAGGCTCAAGCAATTCTCATGCCTCAGCCTCCGGAGTAGCTGGGATTACAGGCGTGCACCACCACACCTGGCTAATTTTTGTATTTTTAGCAGAGACGGGGTTTCATCATATTGGCCAGGCTGGTCTCCAAGTCCTGGCGTCAAGTGATCCACCCACCTTGGCCTCCCAAAGTGCTGGGATTGCAGGCATGAGCCACTGTGCCCAGCCTTCATGGCTATATTTTAAGACTAAGGTAAAAAATTTCCATAGTTTGCTTCAAGGTTACATCTTGAGACTAGAGAGACAGGAAAAAGCAATTTTAAATGCATTTTGAAGCTATGCTACTAGGTTACTAGAATAGAGAAACTGTAGCAGTTAAAAGAAAAATTGCAACATTATGTTGATCTTTATGGAGAAATGTGCATAATAGCATTGTCACTATAAAATATAATTTCAATATTTACTAAAGTAATGTAAATCACTTAAAATTTTTTTCCTATACTTCTGTTTTTAGGCTATAAAACAACTGCTATTCCTCAGACACCAGCCTCTCAGATTTTTACCCTTACTGCTTTTGAATATTGTCTTTGCAATTATTAAAGACAGTGTGCAAATGACTTCCCTGATCCCCAAATACATATATCAAAAGTAGTTTAATGATTTTGTTGAAAATGAAAATAAAATTACTTTCACATTGAAACTTTCCTTTCTTATTCTTATATCCAAAGGCGGGTGGTGGGGGAAGGAATCTGTAAACATTCAGAGTGAAAAGGATACTCAGTAATTTTAGCAACTTTTTTTTTTGATTATTTAAAATTTTTTAATTTTAGTAACAATTATTTTAAAAGTTAACACAAAACTGGGCTTATTTAGATTAGATGACTGTGCATCTTAGACACATTGTTAAATTTGTCACTTAACTGATTGGTCGCATATTTTTCCATGACCAAAAAATTTGTTCTGGACCTGTGATGTCCACTAGCAACTTACACCATATGTGGTTTTTGAGCACTTTTAATGTAGCATGTCCAAATTGAGATGTGCTATAAGAGTCAAATACTCCATATTTCAAAGAATTAGTACTAAAAAAAAAAGGTAAAATAGCTTATTAATAAGTATTCATTGATGACTTGATATCAGGTAATATTTTGAATTACTGAGTAAAGTAAAATTTATTTTAAAAATTAATTTCATCTCTTTCCTTCTACTTTTTTAAAAATGTAGGCCGGGTGCGGTGACTCACAGCTGTAATTCCAGCACTTTGGGAGGCCAAGGTGGGCGGATCACGAGGTCAGGAGATCGAGACCAGCATGGCCAACATAGTGAAACCCCCTCTCTACTAAAAATACAAAAAAATTAGCTGGGCATGGTGGCACACACCTGTAATCGCAGCTACTTGGGAGGCTGAGGCAGAAGAATCACTTGAACCCAGGAGGCGGAGGTTGCAGTGAGCCGAGATCATGCCATTGCACTCCAGCCTGGGTGACTATGCAAGACTCTATCTCAAAAAATAATAATAATAATTTTTAAAAATAATTAATTAAAAATGTGACTACTAAAACATTAAAAATTACCCACAGAGTTGGCACTCTGTTTCTGCTGTACAGTGCTGCTTTGAACAGGCTTTCTTACAGCAGGAAGAGCTTAGCCCTTGTTCAAATGTCCTGCAGTGGGGAACAGTGTGGGCAGTTCTCTCAGAAAAGGAAAATCTCAGATGTAAAAATCAAGAAATTCTTACAATGGGATATTGAAATATTTGCTTTGAACAGTATGACCCTAAAATTTGTTCCATCATGTTATGAAGTTTTATTTTATAGATTTAACCGGAAAAACTAAATTCCCTGACCCTCCTCCCAATAATTTACCTACAATATTTGAAAAGTGATTTTCCAATGTAGAAAAAAAGCATAAGCTATCATATTTTTCCTTCTAGAATAGAATTTTATAAAATTTATTGAAAGACTTTCATGTTAAAAAAATTAAAGTGGAAGGAAATGTCAGTAAGACCAAAATTATTTGCTTCCTCATAGTCCAGCCTTTTTGTCCGTTTATTTAGAAAATGAAACACAGGGCTAGGTGCAGTGGCTCATGCCTGTAATCCGAGGCAGGTGGATCACTTGAGATCAGGAGTTCCAGACCAGCCTGGCCAACATGGTGAAACCCTGTCTCTACTAAAAACACAAAAATTAGCCGGAGGTGGTAGTGCACGCCTGTAATCCCAGCTACTGAGGAGGCTGAGGCAGGAGAATCGCTTGAACCCGGGAGGCAGAGGTTGTATTAAGCGGAGATCGCACCATTGCATTCCAGCCTGGGCGACAGAGCAAGACTCTGTCTAAAAAAAAAAAAAAAGAAAGAAAAGGAACACCGAAAGGACCTTTTCTTTTTTTTGAGACGGAGTCTCGCTCTGTCGCCCGGGCTGGAGTGCAGTGGCCGGATCTCAGCTCACTGCAAGCTCCGCCTCCCGGGTTCCCGCCATTCTCCTGCCTCAGCCTCCTGAGTAGCTGGGACTACAGGCGCCCGCCACCTCGCCCGGCTGGTTTTTTTGTATTTTTTTTTTTTTAGTAGAGACGGGGTTTCACCGTGTTAGCCAGGATGGTCTGGATCTCCTGACCTCGTGATCCGCCCGTCTCGGCCTCCCAAAGTGCTGGTATTACAGGCTTGAGCCACCGCGCCCGGCCAGGGCCTTTTCAATTACTTGTTTCCTTTGTTTACATTTGGCACGTATATTTAGTGCAGTCTACCTCTTTCAGTCTTCTCAAGTCGACATCTCCTTTGCAACATCATTCACAAATTCTACCTTATATACCAAATCCCAGTTGCTTTCCAGCATGGAAAGAGAAATCACACAAATATTAACTTCCTTCCTGACTTGGAGTTTTCCTTTACAAATTGCAATTGGGTTTAATTATAAATCCCCATCCACCAATCGTCCTTCCATCCTTCTGCTTCAGTTTTCTCCCTCTCCCTCCCCTTCATGCCATCTTCTCTCTCCCTCTTCCCTACCTCTGGTGAGCATGGTGTTTGAAGCTGTCTGACTTGGTGCTCTCTTCTGTTTAAATCTTTCAGCACACACCTAGGCAAGTTATTCTCAAGCAGCCTGAAAGAGCTTTAAACTGTTGGGAACAGGCCGGGCGCGGTGGCTCAAGCCTGTAATCCCAGCACTTTGGGAGGCTGAGACGGGCGGATCACGAGGTCAGGAGATCGAGACCATCCTGGCTAACACGGTGAAACCCCGTCTCTATTAAGAAATACAAAAAAAACTAGCCGGGCGAGGTGGCGGGCGCCTGTAGTCCCAGCTACTCGGGAGGCTGAGGCCGGAGAATGGCGTGAACCCGGGAGGCGGAGCTTGCAGTGAGCTGAGATCTGGCCACTGCACTCCAGCCTGGGTGACAGAGCGAGACTCTGTCTCAAAAAAAAAAAAAAAAAAAAAAAAACTGTTGGGAACAAACCTAGTAGAATTCAAAAGGACTTCATTTTTATTACCCTGACAACAGCATGTCTGAAAATTAGATTTGTCTCAGCCGGGCGTGGTGGCTCACGCCCGTAATCCTAGCACTTTGGGAGGCCAAGACGGGCAGATTACCTGAGCTCAGGAATTCAAGACCAGCCTGGGCAACACAGTGAAACCCTGTCTCTACTAAAATACAAATAATTAGCTGGGCATGGCAGTGTGCACCTGTAGTCCCAGCTACACGGGAGGCTGAGGCAGGAGAATTGCTTGAACCCAGGAGGCGGAGGTTGCAGTGAGCTAAGATCGCGCCACTGCACTCCAGCCTGAGTGACAGAATGAGACTCCATTTCAAAAAAAAAAAAAGATTTGTCTCATTTTCCTTTCCCTTTCCAATACCTTTTAAATCCCTAATATTTCTGATTTAGTGACCGTCAATACTCTTTTATAGGTCAACAAAACCAAGTTTGCTTGCTTTCTCATGAGACAGTGTATACTACCTATCTTGTTACACCAACGTTGAAATTTTTTAAAGTTGTTCTGACAAGAGAGTGCTTGTTTAAATTTGTACCATGTCTTTTTGATGACAATCCCATTGCCTCCTCTCTTTATCTGCTGCAGTGGTGGAGGGGAACAGAGGAAAACATATTTCCTTCTAATCGGACTATAACTGGGTGGGAAGGGGTAAAAAAGGTAGTTCAGAAGCATGTGGGGCAGAGAGACTCATAAAATAGAGAACGGAACTGCTGTCAAGGACACACTGTGAATGGCCACTTAGAGTTCCTTCCTCAGTGTGCCCTTGACTTCACTTCTGTCCTCCGTGACCCAAACTCAAATGGACAAAGCGGACTCCTAGAACTGACAATCTGCACTGTGAGAAGTGAAGGTAAATTAACCATCACTTCACAGGTTTCAGTTTGTAAAGTGTCCTTGACACTTGACCAAATTTAACTATGTTGTCAACAGTGGAACCAAGGTGTCTTGGTTATGTCTTATACCCAAAAAGTGGTAATTCTGATAGACAATGTCAACCTAAATAAACAGAGAGAGGCTCTCTAAAAGGAAATTATGTTTATTCAGGAATAGGACATTGCAGTGGGAATATGCATGCCATAGTAAACAATATGCATATTCATGGAAGTAAAGTGTATTAGGGTTCTCCAGAGGGGCAGAGCCAATAGGATATATGTATGTAAATCAGGAGTTTATTAGGGAGAATTGGCTCCCACAATTAAAAGGCAAAGTCCCACAATAGGCCACAATAGGCCCTCTGTAAGCTGGGGAAAGAGAAAAGCTCGTAGTGTGGCTCAGTCCAAGTCTGAAAGCCTCAAAACCAGGGAAGCCAAGAGTGCAGCTCTCAGTCTGAGGCCAAAGGCCCAAGAGCCCCTGCAACGCCACTGGTGCAAGTCCCAGAGTCTAAAGGCAAAGAACCTGGAGTCTGATATCCAAGGGCAGGAGGAAAGGAAGCAAGTATCTGGCATGCAAAAGGAGAACGAGAGAGAGAGAGAGAGAGAGAGAGAGAGAGAGAGAGAGAGAGAAAGCCCTGAGCAAGCAGAATATCCCTTCTCCCGCCTGCTTTGCTCTAGCCGCGCTGGCAGCGGATTGGATAGTGCCCACCCACATTGAGGGTGGGTGGGTGGGTGTGCACCACCCTCTCCCAGTCCACTGACTCACATGTCAATCTCCTTTGAAAACACCCTTACAGAAATAATGCTTCACCAGCCATCTAGGCATCTCTCAATCCAGTCAAGTTGACACCTAATATTAACCATCACATAAAGAAAGACAAAGGTTTTTAAAGAAAACATGAGAAGGATTACATAATTGTTTTGAGATAATTATCCTTGGCTACAAAGATCAATAACAAGGGTGACGTCAATCCAAGGTTGGACAGGCAGTTGCTGAGCAGATGTCCTCACAGAACATCTGCATGATGGCCTTTGTGCAAGATTGTGGTTTTTGCAGAGTCTTTTGTAATAGTTTCTGTCATCCAGCATTTATTCATGAGAAAATAATGAATTTTTTAATGAATTCATGAATTCATAATTTACCTACAATATTTGAAAAGTAATTTTCCAATGTAGAAAAAAAGCATAAACTATGATATTTTTCCTTCATGGCCTTTCCCAGCCCTATTTGTCAGGGTTTGGTTTTTGGGTTTTGTTTTTTTTTTTTTTTTTGGTGGTTGTTGTTTTCTTTCTTTCTTTTTTTTAACAAAAGTGACGCTGACTCCATTTTGATTCTGACAGTTTTCACAATAGGATTCTCATAAGTTTGCTTTCTTTTTTTTTTTGAAACAGTCTCACCTTGTCACCCAGTAGCATGATCAGGGCTCACTGCAGCTTGGCTTCCACCTTCGGGGCTCAAGCAATCCTCCATCCTCAGCCTCCCAAGTAGCTGGGACTACAGGGGTGCACCACCATACTTGGCTAATTTTTTTTTTTTTTTTGAGACAGAGTTTCGCTCTTTTTGCCCAGGCTGGAGTGCAATGGCGCGATCTCGGCTCACCACAACCTCCGCCTCCCGGGTTCAAGCGATTCTCCTGCCTCAGCCTCCCGAGTAGCTGGGATTACAGGCATGTGCCACCATCCCAGCTAATTTTGTATTTTTAGTAGAGACGGGGTTTCTCCATGTTGGTCAGGCTGGTCTCAAACTCCCGACCTCAGGTGATCCACCTGCTTCGGCCTCCCAAAGTGCTGGGATTACAAGCGTGAGCCACCGCGCCCAGCAGCTAATTTTTTTTTTTTTTTTTTTTGGTAGAGATGAGGTCCCACTATGTTGCCCAGGCTTGTCTTGAATTCCTGTCTTCAAGCAATCTTCCTGCTTCATCCTCCCAAAGTGTCGAGAGCTTTACCACTGTGAAAGTAATAAATATAGTACATCCTGGTTAACATCATTTTAGCAATCTTAAAGTGCATATTTTGGTAAAAGCCACAATTTCATAAGAAAGCAGTTAGGCATAGAGGCTCACACCTGTAAATCCCAACTTTTGGGAGGCTGAGGCAGGAAAATCACTTGAGCCCAGTAATTCAAGACCAGCCTGGGCAACACAGTGAGACTCTGTCTCTACAAAAAAAATTTTTTTAATTAGCCAGGCAAGCCGGGAGTGGTGGCTCACGCCTGTAATCCCAGCACTTTGGGAGGCGGAGGTGGGCGGATCACCTGAGGTCGGGAGTTCGAGACCACCCTGACCAACATGGAGAAACCCTGTCTCTACTAAAAATACAAAACTAGCTGGGTGTGGTGGCACATAGCTGTAATCCTAGCTGCTCGGGAGGCTGAGGCAGGAAAATTGCTTGAACCCAGGAGGCAGAGGTTGTGGTGAGCTTGAGATCGCGCCATTGCACTCCAGCCTGGGCAACAAGAGCAAAACTCCGTCTTGAAAAAAAAAAAAAAATTAGCCTGGCACAGTGGCTTAAACTTGTGGTCCCAGCTACTTGGGAGGCTGAGGTGGAAGGATTGCTTGAGCTCAAGAGATCAAGGTTGCAGTGAGCCGTGATCATACCACTGCACTCCAGCCTGGGGAACAGAGCAAGACCCAGTCTCAAAAAAAAAAATAATTAAAAAAAAATAACAAATAATTTAAATGTTTTAAATTGTGGTTAAAAAAAAAGATAATGTAAAATTTACCATCCTAACCACTTTTAAGTGTTAATCAGTTCAGTAGGGCTAAGTAGATTCACACTGTCATACAACAGATATTCAGAACTTATTTAACTTACAAAACTGAAGCTCTGTACCCATTAAACAGTAACTCCCCATTCCCTCCTCCCCCTAGCCTCTGACAGCCACCCTCTACTTTCTACCTCTATGAATTTTACTACTCTAGATACCTCATATAAGTGCAATCATACAGCAATTGTCTTTTTGTGACTGGCTTATTTTACCTAGCACAGTGTCCTCAAGACTTATCCATGTTGTAACATGTGACATAATTTTCTTCCTTTCTAAGGCTGAATAATATTCCATTGTATGTGTATACTACATTTTATTTATCCATTCATCCATTTATGCACATTTGCGTTGCTTTCACCTGTTCTATGTAAGATTTGTTTTTTGTTGTTTTGTTTTTTTTGTTGTTGGTGGTTTTTTGAGACAGTGTCTTGCTCTGTCACCCAGGCTCAAGTGCAGTGGCATGATCATGGGTCACTGCAGCCTCAACCTCCCAGGCTCAAGTGATCCCTCTGCCTCAGCCCCTCAAGTAGCTGGGACTATAGGCTTGCGCCACCACACCCAGCTAGTTTTTGTATTTTTGCAAAGATGGGGTTTTACCATGTTTCCCAGACTTGTCTCGAACTCATGAGCTCAAGCAATCTGCCCACCTCTGGCTTTCCAAAGTGCTGGGATTACAGGCATGAGGTACCACGCCTGCCTGGCTGTAAAATTTTTTGTTATAGCAATATTATTAGTATGCTCTGAATTAGCTAGCTTAAGATTGAAGGAACACAAATATGGGTTATTATCAATGACAGAGTGTATTGCAAGGATATAGAAGAATTTGGGGTTTCAAGAAAGGCAGGCAGCTCTGGAAATCGCCTCATCCAGCTGCATTATATTTCATGAGATTGTGCAAAAGTTACTACAGGAACCAGGATCTTTAGTCATAACAGCAATCTTATCTAAAACTATTCATCTTCTTTTTGGTATATCTAGTATTTATATTTCCCAAAAGAGATGTTTTATTTGAGTGGACTCCTCATCATTTATTGCAGAGTATCATCCTTGGACAAGAGTGCTAGCCAGAGTGCTGCAAAGTCAGCTCGCCCTCATCATGCTTTATGCTACTGCCTTCAGCCTGTGCTTCAGTCCTTAATCCCATTTGCTATGACTAGCAGAGTGGGGATGGTTTTTCTTTTTTTCTTTTTCTTTTTATTTTTTTTGAGACAGAATTTCACTCTGCTGCCCAGGCTGGAGTGCAATGGTGTGATCTCACTCACCACAACCTCTGTCTCCCGGGTTCAAGCAATTCTCCTGCCTCAGCCTCCCAAGTAGCTGGAATTATAGGCATGTGCCACCACGCCCAGCTAATTTTTTTTTTTTGTTTTTTTTTTTTGAGAGGGAGTCTCACTCTTGCCCAGGCTGGAGTGCAGTGGTGGGATCTTGGCTCACTGCAAGCTCCGCCTCCCGGGTTCAAGCCATTCTCCTGGCTCAGCCTCCCGAGTAGCTGGGACTGCAGATGCCCACCACCACGCCCAGCTAAGTTTTAATATTTTTAGTAGAGATGGGGTTTCACCGTGTTCGCCAGAATGGTCTCGATCTCCTGACCTCATGATCCGCCCGCCTCGGCCTCCCAAAGTGCTGGGATTACAAGCGTGAGCCATCGCGCCTAGCCTAGGCCATGGCTTTTCTTAAAGTGCATACCATAAGCCAAAGTAGCTCAGATAGGAAGCAACCATTTAGTCTCTACTTTAGGATGGAGCACTAAATTTATATGCCTATACCTTATAGAATATATATATATACACACACACACATATAAATTTGAGTCTTATGTTTCCTCCATTTCTCCTTAGCATCTAACATTTATTTATTCATTTATTCACCCATTTTATTTGTACTGACATTGAACAAAAATATGTCAAGTCCTCTGGTGTTCAGTGCACTTCATTTACCTGCTCCCACCCATGCTCTCAGAGACCCTGGGAGGCAGGTAGTATTGTTGTGAACCTAGTCAGGATGTTTTTCCACATCAAAAATCAGAGGTTTGGCCAGGCACGGTGGCTCACACCTGTAATCCCAGCACTTTGGGAGGCCAAGGTGGACGGATCACCTGAATTCAGGAGTTCCAGACCAACCTGGCCACCATGGCGAAACCCTGTCTCTACCAAAAATACAAAAATTAGCCGGGCATGGTGGCACGTGCCTGTAATCCCAACTGCTCGGGAGGCTGAGGCAGGAGAATCGCTTAAACCCCGGGGGCGGAGGTTGCAGTGAGCCAGAAATGCACTCCAGCCTGGGAGGCATAAGACTCCATCTCACAGCACTTTGGGAGGCCGAGACGGGTGGATCACGAGGTCAGGAGATCGAGACCATCCTGGCTAACACAGTGAAACCCCCTCTCTACTAAAAAATACAAAAAACTAGCCGGACGAGGTGGTGGGCGCCTGTAGTCCCAACTACTCGGGAGGCTGAGGCAGGAGAATGGCGTGAACCCGGGAGGCGGAGCTTGCAGTGAGCTGAGATCTGGCCACTGCACTCCAGCCTGGGCGACAGAGCGAGACTCTGTCTCAAAAAAAAAAAAAAAAAAAGACTCTATCTCAAAAAAAAAAAAATCAAAAAAAAAAAAATCAGAGGTTCTATGCTTCAATCCTTCAGAGTGCTGATTTCTTAATTAACTAATTAACACATTAATTAATGTGATAAAATGCGAATGTGTTAATTGGTATATTATTAATACGGTATGTTTTCCAGGTAAATTATTTGCTCTTAAAGTAAGGCCCTTCTGGGCCGGGCGCGGTGGCTCAGGCCTGTAATCTCGGGCACTTTGGGAGGCCAAGGCGGGTGGATCACCTGAGGTCAGGAGTTTCAGACCAGCCCGGCCAACATGGTGAAACTCCGTTTCTACTAAAAATACAAAAACATTGGCCAGATGTGGTGGCTCACGCCTGTAATCCCAGCTGCTCGGGAGGCTGAGGCAGGAGAATTGCTTGAACCCGGGAGGCGGAGGTTGTGGTGAGCCGAGATTGCACCATTACACTCCAGCCGGGGTGACAAGTTGAGACTCTTTCTCAAAAAAAAAAAAAGTCCCTTCTGAAGACAATGCTTTCACCCAAAAGACTGGCTACATAATTTATGGTGCCTAAGGCACAATGAAATACAGGGCCCCTTGTGTACTAACTCAAAAATTATTAAGAATTTTAAGATGGAGGCCGGGCGCAGTGGCTCAGGCCTGTAATCCCAGCACTTTGGGAGGCCGAGGCCGGCGGATCACGAGGTCAGGAGACCGAGACCATCCTGGGTAACACAGTGAAACTCCATGTCTACTAAAAATACAAAAAAAAAAAAAAAAAAATTCCCCGGGCGTGGTGGCACGCACCTGTAGTCCCAAATACTCGGGAGGCAGAGGCAGGAGAATGGCTTGAACCCGGGAGGCGGAGGTTGCAGTGAGCCGAGATCATGCCGCTGTACTCCAGCCTGGGCAACAAAGCGAGACTCTGTCTCAAAACAAAAAACAAAAAACAAAAAACTTTAAGATGGCAACAGCAGAACACTAAACCAAGAACAGGGCCCTTCTAAGCATGGGGACATGTACAACCACACAGGTTGCACACCCAAGAGGCCAGTTCTGCAGAGGAGTGATGTCAAGTTGGAATGCCATGCAATAGAGCAGCTCATTACAAAAGTTGATTTGCATGGGTAGTTCTTTTGCCCTCTGTTAAATTGTATCACATAGGGAAGTCTCTGTTTAAACAACTTATAAAACTGTTTACCAGGGTAAAGAGTAAAGCTCTCTGGAGATCACTACAATGTAGGATGAAGGAAGAATCAAGCAATAATAGAACACAGAGAGGTTAACTTGCCCAAATTTACATATTCAATATGTATTTGAGCTAAGACTACAGAAACTCTGTTTACTTCTCTCCACCTCCTGACTGCCTCGAGCACTACAGTGTCCACAAGGCTTGGAAATACAAGGAAAATCGTATATTTATTTTAGTTTGTTCAGATTAACATTTGGACCCATTGCTTTAAATGTAGAGGTCCTTTACCTGAAATGGTATGGAGGTTGAAAAAATACATTGAGAATATTATTTGAAAATGTAAATTACCTGCTGTCTAAAAATAAGTTTATCTTAGTGGTGATGGTTGCACAACATTATGAATGTACTTAATGAACGGTTTTCCCAAAAATGACTAAAATGGCAAACTTTAGGTTATGAATATTTTACCACAATTTTTAAAATAAAATAAATTTATCCCAGATTTCCCAACTTTTTAGACACCCAGTACACGTTTGACATTGAAAGACATCCAATATATGTTATATGTTCTCTTTTTTTTGAGACGGAGTTTCACTGTGTTGCCCAGGCTGGAGTGCAGTGGTGCGATCTCGGCTCACTGCAACCACCATGCCCCGGGTTCAAGCAATTCTCCTGCCACAGCCTCCTGAGTAGCTGGGATTATAGGCACCCACCACCATGCCTGGCTAATTTTTGCATTTTTAGTAGAGACGGTTTTTCACCATGTTGGCTGAACTGATCTCAAAGTGATCCGGGCCTCAAGTGATCCATCCGCCTCGGCCTCCGAAAGTGCTGGGATTACAGGCGTGAGCCACTGCACCCAGCCAGGATGTATCATTTTTATGTAAGAATACTAAAACAGAGAGTAGACAGGAGCAGACAGTCTCTTTAGTTCACATACTTTTGGATTATTTTAATTGTTTATAGGGTGCATATATACTACTTTAAAAATCATTTTTGACAAGATATTTTCTATTTTGGGGGTGGAAAAAATGAAGAAACAAATACATTAGAAATAGTCCTCACAGTTACGAGTTAGAGAGAGCCTGGATCTGTGGGTGTCAGGCTGCCTCAAGGGCCGCTGTTGGCCACTCTGAGATCCGCTTCATTACTGTGAACACAGACCAAGGTCCTGCATTCAGAGCACGCTCTAACCAAAAAGCCGGGTTCTGGTGAAGGCTCTCTTACTGGCTTTTAGATGTCTGCCTGCTTGGTGTGTCCTCATATGGCCTTGCCTCTGGGTGCATGGGAAGAAGCAGAGCTCAGGTTTCTCTTCCTCTTCTCACAAGGACACCAGTCCCATCAGATTAGGGCCCCACCTTCTGACCTCATCTAGCCTTATTTACCTCTTTAAAGGCGGTGTCTCCAAATATAGTCACACTGGGGATTAGGGCTTCAACATATGAATTTGTGAGGGGTGGTAGGGGGACACAATTCATTTCATAGCAATACCTTTTATCAAACTGTCTTTCAGAAAGATTAGACAAATTTATACTCCCTTTAACAGTGTTTGAGAGTGGCTATCCTGCACTTTCAAGATTTTAACATTTTAAAAATCTAGATTATTTTGAAAATGGATTTTGAGGACCTCCAAGGACAAATGTTCATAACTGTACAAATAGGAGACTTAGCTAAGTGACCTGGGTCAGGATAAACATTTCAATATTAAATACCTCAGAGACTCTCAGATTCATTTCCCTGCCTGTGGGTTACATAACATTAAGAACCTTGGTTGTCTTTGAGCCTGGGAGGTACCCATGCTTCATAACTCGGAAAAAGCTTACCCATGCACGTACATACTTTGCTAAAACCTAATGGAAGCAGTGCCCTAGTGCAAGGTTTAGAAAAAGTGAAAATGAGTTGCTGAGAAAGAAACTAAAAAGTATTCTGGTAGACGAATTGAGTAGAATGTTGAAAAAACGTGAAGGGAGAAGTCATCTTGAGTACTGGGATTGAGAAGAATTCTTTGATATTGAGTTCCATAGCCTTTGGGTACTTATTTGATCACAGCTGCTTTTCTAATCCTTAGTGGTAGCTGAGCCCTAGGGAACCTTTTTTTTTTTTACTCAAATCAACCAGGGAAATGATGACCCCATTCTGTGTATCTCCTTGTCCGGCGGGAATAGACCACATCTTCCAAACTACCAGACAAGAAGAAAACAATTGAATTTTTTGCGTGTATACTAAAGTCCTACTACAGACTGCAGAAGCTCAACTGCTTACGAAAGAGGAAAAAGTACAACCATACTCTCTGCTCTTTCCTTGCTTGCCCTTTGCTTCCAGGTGCAATGATTTCACAGACTTCTTTGCTAATGGATACAGCCCAGGGTGAAATAGAACAAAAAAAACTTGAACTTGTTTTTAGCATTTATATTTAAGCATAGCTTTAGTGTTTTTTTTTTTTTTTTAAATGAAACATGCCCATTTAAACCAATCTAAATACAGAAAAGTATAAAGTACAAAGTAAAAATCTCCTGGAATATTATTACCCGGAGACAACCATGGTCATAATCACAGATATAGTAAAATGATTTTATATAAAGAGCTCATATATGCATTCTATAACTATTTTAGTTAATCACAAGCATGAAATTTTTCTAAGTCAATAAATATGAAGGAATATCATTATTCAGGATTTCATAGAATAACTCTAAATATATATATCATAATTCACTTAGTCCTCAATTAGGTCATTTACAATTTGTGAAGCTACTATAAGCAATGCTGAGATAAACGTCTTTCTGAATATGTCTTTTACCACTTTTAGAAATATTTGTATAAGCATGTCTAACGTCTTTGGGACTAACAAGATATTAAAAATTATGAAGTCCGGCCGGGCACGGTGGCTCATGCCTGTAATCCCAGCACTTTGGGAGGCCGAGGCGGGCGGATCAAAAGGTAAGGAGATCAAGACGGTTCTGGCCAACATGGTGAAACCCCGTCTCTACTAAAAATACAAAAATTAGTGGGGTGTGGTTGCGCGCCTGTAGGCCCAACTACTCGGAGCCTGAGGCGGGAGAATCGCTTTAACCTGGGAGGCGGAGCTTGCAGTGAGCCGAGATCGCACCACTGCACTCCAGCCTGGCCACAGAGTGAGACTCTGTCTCAAAAAAAAAAAGAAAAGAAAAGTAAAAATTATGAAGTTGCACTTAGAAATTGAAAATATCTCAGACGAAAGCATGAAATTTAAAAAGAAAATATGTATAGCTTCTCTATTTCTGTCTATAAAAAATAGTTATCACTACCCCTTTTGCAGAATATAAGGCCTTGAAATTCATTAACTTGACCACCCCTTCATCCTGTCTCCTGTCGTATGTGATATTGTGTTCAGAATTTGAGGTTTATATTGTTGTCATTTTTGTTGCTGTTTTACTTTGATTTTTTTATTTGAAAATTTTCAAGCAAAGTGAAAGAATAGTTTAAAGAACACCTGTATACACGCCATTTAATTTTTCAATTGTTATTATTATTATTTTGAGACAGAGTCTCTCTCTGTTGCCCAGGCTGGAGTGCAGTGGCGTGATCTTAGCTCACTGCAAGCTCCGCCTCCCGGGTTCACACCACTCTCCTGCCTCAGCCTCCGGAGTAGCTGGGACCACAGGCACCCGCCACCATGCCTGGCTAAGTTTTTTGTATTTTTAGTAGAGACGGGGTTTCCCATGTTAGCCATGATGGTTTCAATCTCCTGACCTCGTGATCTGCCCACCTCAGCCTCCCAAAGTGCTGGTATTACAGGCGTGAGCCACCGCACCCAGCAATTTTTCAGTTATTATTAACAACTCAATTTGTTATTAATAACAATTTTCTTTTTCTTTTTCTTTTTTTGAGACGGAGTTTCGCTCTTGTGGCCCAGGCTGGAGTGCAATGGCGCCATCTCGGCTCACCACAACCTCCACCTCCCGGGTTCAAGCGGTTCTCCTGCCTTAGCCTCCCCAGTAGCTAGGATTACAGGCAAGCACCACCACACCCGGCTAATTTTGTATTTCTTTCTTTCTTTTTTTTTTTTTTTGAGACGGAGTCTTGCTGTGTCACCAGGCTAGAGTGCAGTGGCACGATCTCAGCTCACTGCAACCTCCACCTCCTGTGTTCAAGGGATTCCCCTGCTTCAGCCTCCCAAGTAGCTGGGATTACAGGCATGCGCCACCACACCCAGCTAATTTTTTGTGTTTTTTTAGTAAAGGTGGGGTTTCACCATGTTGGCCAAGATGTTCTTGATCTCCTGACCTCGTGATCCGCCCACCTGGGCCTCCCAAAGTGCTAGGATTACAGGCATGAGCCACTGTGCCCGGCCTAATTTTGTATGTCTAAGTAGAGACAGAGTTTCTTCATGTTGGTCAGGCTAGTGTTGAACTCACAACCTCAGGCAATCCACCTGCCTCGGCCTCCCAAAGTGTTGGGATTACAGGCATGAGCCACCACACCTGGCCAATAATAACAATTTTCAATTGTTACTATTCTCACTCTTCTTTCTCTTGCCACCTCCTTTCCCTTACAGATATTTCTTTCTTTTGCAAAAGTTCAGCTATACATTTAAAAGAACATTTGGCTGAATGCAGTGGTGCAAGCTTCTGTAATCCCAACACTTTGGGAGGCCAAGGAGGGAGGACTGCTTGATTCCAGGAGTTCAGGACCAACCTGGGCAACATGGCAAAACCCCATCTCTACAAAAAATTTAAAAACGTTAGTCAGATGTGGTGGCACATGTCTGGTCCCAGCTACTCAGGAGGCTGAGGAAAGAGGATCAGTTGAGCCTACTAGATTGAGGCTGCAGTCAGCCATGTTCATGCCACTGCACTCCAGCCTAGATGACAGAGCAAGACCTTCTCTCAGAAAACAAACAAGCAAGCAAACAAACCCAAAAAACTCCACCACATTTATTATATTTTCTAGATGTTTTATAGTAAAAAGTTTTTCAGGATATCCAGTTAGTTGTACTGCCAGATGAGAGTCCAATTTTATCAATTTGTGTTCTGCTTTTTTTCACAGAATATTATGTATTAATGATTTTTTCATGGTTCCTGCTATGAACTGACTTGTGTCTCCTCCCAAATTCATATGTAGAAGCCTTAATCCTCATGGAACTGTATCTGGAAATAGCATTTTTGGGAGATAATTAAGGGTAAATGAGGTCATAACGGTAGGTTCCTAATCTGAAAAGAATGGCCTTCTAAGACGAAGAGATCTGTCTCTCTCTTTCTTGCTCTGTGCCATGTGAAGACATAGTGAAAAGGCAACCAACTGGAAGCCAGGAAGAAGTGCTTGCCAGAGCCTGACCATCATGCTGGCCTCCTGGTCTCAGACTTCCAGGCTCTAGAACTGTGAGGAAAGATTTTTTTAACTTTTTCACTAAACAAGCTCACAAGGCAAATTTCTATTTTTATTTTTAATTTTTTTTTCGAGACAGAATCTTGCTCTGTCAACCAAGCTGGAGTGCAGTGGCGTGATCTTGGCTCACTGAAACTTCCACCTCCCAGGTTCAAGCAATTCTCCTGCCTCAGCTTCCCGAGCAGCTGGGATTACAGGCGCCCACCACCACATCCAGCTAATTTTTGTATTTTTAGTAGAGACGGGGTTTCACCATGTTGGCCAGGCTGGTCTTGAAACCCTGACCTCAAGTGATCCACCCACCTCGGCCTCCCAAAGTATTGGGATTACAGGAGTGAGCCACCGCACCCAGCCTCCAACTTTTTCTTTTCTTTTTTTTTTGTTTTTTTGAGACGGAGTCTCGCTCTGTCGCCCAGGCTGGAGTGCAGTGGCCAGATCTCGGCTTACTGCAAGCTCCGCCTCCCGGGTTCACGCAGTCTCTACTAAAAATTCTCCTGCCTCAGCCTCCCGAGTAGCTGGGACTACAGGCGCCCGCCACCTCGCCCGGCTAGTTTTTTGTATTTTTTAGTAGAGATGGGGTTTCACCGTGTTAGCCAGGATGGTCTCGATCTCTTGACCTCATGATCCACCCGTCTCAGCCTCCCAAAGTGCTAGGATTACAGGCTTGAGCCACCGTGCCCGGCCTCCAACTTTTTCTACATGTGACTTGTATGATAATATTTTCCTTCAGTATTTTAGATGCCTATTTATACTTTGTATATGTTTTAAATTTTTATTTTTTTATTTTTTATTTTTTTGAGACAGAGTCTCTCTCTGTCGCCAGGCTGGAGTGCAGTGGTGCGATCTCGACTTACTGCAACCTCCACCTTCCAGCTTCAAGCAATTCTCCTGACTCAGCCTCCCGAGTAGCTGGGATTACAGGTGCATGCCACGACACCTGGCTAATTTTTTGTATTTTAGTAGAGACAGGGTTTCACCATGTTGGCCAGGATGGTCTAGATCTCCTGACCTCATGATCTGCCCGCCTCAGCCTCCCAAAGTGGTGGGATTACAGGCGTGAGCCACTGCACCCAGCCTAAAATTTTATTTTAATGAAAGGTCTGCTCTCTGATCTATATTTTGCCTAATTTTTTTTTTTGAGACGGAGTCTCGCACTGTCACCTGGGCTGGAGTGCAGTGGTGCAATCTCAGCTCACTTTAACCTCTGCCTCCCAGGTTCAAGCAATTCTCCTTGCCTCCGCCTCCCAAATAGCTGGGATTACAGGTGCCTGCCACCACGCCTTGCTAATTTGTTTGTATTTTTAGTAAAGACGGGGTTTCACTATGTTGGCCAGGCTGGTCTCGAACTCCTGACCTTGTGATCTGCCTGCCTTGGTCTCCTAAAGTGCTGGGATTACAGGCATGAACCACTGCACTTGGCTATTTTGCTTAATTTTTAGAAAGAAGAATTGCATTAATTGATGGAAATTTAGACTATGTTAAATAAGGAAAAACAAGCAAACACACACCAACTTGGGTCATGCAGAACTTCTCAGACATAGAATGGATTTGAGAAAGCCCCCAGGCCGGAGCAAATGCATGTACAAAACCCTGTGAACGGGAGAAACAAGTAACGTTTTCTAGGAAGACCACTGTGTTTGATCACAGTTGAGTGAAGGGAATGAACTTAGGCTGAAGAGGGAGATGGGAGTGATCCTCAGGATCTTCAGGACCTTGAAGATGATGTCAACAGCTTAGATGTGTATCTTTTTTTTGTTCTGAGTTGGAGTTTCATTCTGTCACCCAGGCTGTATCTGGACTCACTGCCATCTCTGCTTTCTGCATTCAAGTGATTTTTGTACCTCAACCTCCTGAGTAGCTGGGTCTATAGGAACCCACTACCATGCCTGGCTAATTTTTGTGTTTTTAGTAGAGACAGGGTTTCTCCATGTTGGCCAGGCTGGTCTCAAACTCCTGAGCTCAGGTGATCTGCCTGCCTTGGCCTCTCAAAGTGCTGGGATTACAGGTGTAAGCCACTGCACTTGGCCTAGGTGTGTATTTTAAGAGCGATGCTGGGTTCGGCGCAGTAGCTCGTGCCACTTAGGAGGCCTTGGGAGGCCGAGGCGGGAAGATAACTTGAAGTCAGGAGTTCAAGACCAGCCTCGGCAACATGGAGAAACCCTGTCACTACTAAAAATACAAAAATTATCCGGAAATAGTGGCACGTGCCTGTAATCTCAGCTATTCGGGAGGCTGAGGCAGCAGAATCGCTTGAACCTGGGGGGTGGGGATGGCAGTGGACCAAGATTGTGCCATTGCACTCCAGCCTGTGCAACAGAGGGAAACTCTGTGTCAAGGAAGGAAGGAAAGAAGGAAGGAAGGAAGGAGAGAGAGACAAAGAAGGAAGGAAGGAAGGAAGAAAGGAAGGAAGGAGAGAGAGAAGGAAGGAAGGGAGGGAGGAAGGAGAGAAAGAAAGAGATAGAGGAAAGAAAGAGAGAGAGAGAGAGAGAAGGAAGGAAGGAAAGAAAGAAAGAAAGAAAAGGGAGGGAGAGAGGAAGGAAGGAAGGAGAGAAGGAAGGAAGGGAGGGAGGGGAGAGAGGGAGGAAGGAAAGAAAAGAAAAGAAAAAAGAAAAGTGGCTGGTAAATAGGCACCTCTCTGTTCTGGAAGCCTTCGAAGCTCAATGCTTGGCTTTTCCTTTCAAGGAAAAATTGGTTGTTCAGCTGCAAGAAGCTTATTGACTGCAGCTTTCAATCTGAGGTCATGCTCTTCATGGGCAGCCCCAGACAATAATCGTGCATGGCAAGGGTAAGTAGAACTGGTCGTTTCTGCCCAAAACTGGCCTCTTCTAACAATCTTTGCTCTGGAGCTCCCTGCTGAACTGACTGAAACTTTGTCAAATCTACAATGGCCCAAGGCTCTGTCTGCCACATCCTGCTTACTACCTCTTTTATCTCTCACAGGCTAAATTTACCAATAAACCTCTTTCATTCCCGTCTCGTTTTCTGATTTCCATAGGCCTGTTTACACACCTGGTAAATAATGAGGTTAGAAATATCTGATCAAGGATATCTGATTGCTAATGACTGAAAGTTTGTGTCTCCCCAAAACTTATATGTTAAAACCCTAATCCCTCATGTGATGGCATTTGGAGATGGAAACTTCGGGAAGTAATTAGGTCACAAGGACGGGACCCTAATGAGTGGGATTAATCCCCTTATAGGAAGACACATGAAAGCATCCTCTTTCTCTGCTTTCCACCATGTGAGTATACAATAAGATAGCCATCTATGGCTAGGTGCTGGCTCACACCTGTAATCTCAGCATTTGGGGAGGCTGAGGTGGGAGGATCACTTGAGGTCAGGAGCTTGAGACCAGCCTGGGCAATATAGTGAGACCCCGTTTAAAAAAAAATTGTTTATTTATTTATTTATTTATTTATTTTCTGAGATGGAGTCTCGCTCTGTTGCCCAGGCTGGAGTGCAGTGGCACGATCTCGGCTCACTGCAGCCTCCGCCTCCCAGGTTCAAGCAATTCTTCTGCCTCAGCCTCCCAAGTAGCTGGCAGTACAGGTGCATGCCACCACACCCGGCTAATTTTTTGTATTTTTAGTAGAGATGGGGTTTCATCATGTTAGCCAGAATGGTGTCAATCTCCTGACCTCTTGATCCGCCTGCCTTGACTGGGATTTTGTGCTGGGATTACAGGCGTGAGCCACCGTGCCCAGCAAAAAAAAAAAAAAAAACACACTTTTTAAGAAAAATTAGCCAGGTGTGGTGGCATGTGCCTGTGGTCTCAGCTACTCAGGAGGCTGAGGCAGGAGGTTGAGGCTGCTATGAGCCATGATTGCACCACTGCACTCCAGCCCCGCTGAGAGAATAAGATCCTGTCTTTGGACCGGGCACAGTGGCTCACGCCTGTAATCCCAGCACTTTGGGAGGCCGAGGTGGGCAGATCACAAGGTCAGGAGATCGAGACCACGGTGAAACCCCGTCTCTACTAAAAATACAAAAAATTAGCCGGGCGCAGTAGTAGGTGCCTGTAGTCCCAGCTACTCAGGAGGCTGAGGCAGCAGAATGGCATGAACCCGGGAGGTGAAGCTTGCAGTGAGCTGAGATCGTGCTGGGGGACACAGTGAGACTCCCTCTCAAAAAAAAAAAAAAAAGATCCTGTCTTTGGAAAAAAAAAAAAAAAAAAGGCCGGGTGTGGTGGCTCATGCCTGTAATCCCAGTACTTTGGGAGGCCAAGGCAGGCAGATCACCTGAGGTCAGGAGTTCAAGACCAGCCTGACCAATATGGTGAAACCCTGCCGCTACTAAAAATACAAAAATTATCCGGGTGTGGTGGCGGGCTCCTGTAATCCCAGCTGCTAGGGAGGCTGAGGCAGGAGAATTGCTTGAACCCAGTTGGTGGAGGTTGCAGTGAGCCGAGATCATGCTACTGCATTCCAGCCTGGGTGACAGAGTGAGACTCCGTCTTGGAAAAAAAAAAAAGAAAAACACACACACACACACACACACACACACTCTTAGGCCTAAAGTCTTCAAGCAGAAAGAAAGAAAAAGAAAGGAACTGGACGAGGCTTGATATAGTTCCCTGTGGATTGTTTATCAATTGGTTTTTCATACATGATGTTATTTAACATTACATAGCCCAGACTTTTGAAAAATGTACTTTCGCACTGCGTTGTAAGCTGAACCATAGGGCTGGGTGCAGTGGCTCATGCCTGTAATCTCGACAATTTAGGAGGCCGAGACAGGTAGATCACCTGAGGCCAGGAGTTCGAGACCAGCCTGGCCAACATGGTGAAACCCTGCCTCTACTAAAAATACAAAAACTAGCCAGGTGTGGTGGTGGGTGCCTGTAATCCCAGCTGCTTGGGAAGCTGAGACAGGAGAATCACTTGAACCTGAGAGGCGGAGGTTGCAGTGAGCCAAGATTGTGCTCCTGCCCTCCAGCCTGGGCAGGAGCTTTCACTCTTTTTTACTCATGTTTCAAAGAGTAAAATGTTTCAATGTGTGGCTCTGGAGCTATTCATGAATAGGTGTTTTATTTGCAGTGGTCGCAATGGCAGCTGAGAAACATTTTGCAATGAAAAAAACTCATTTTACTCTTATATATGAATATGTGTGAGTTATGTTCATTATCTAATGCTGCATGACAAAATCATCCTGTAACCTAATGTCTTAAAACATCAATAATCATTTATCATCTCTCATCATTTCTGACCATCAGAAATTCAGGAGTCGTTTGGCTGCACTATTCTGGTTTTAGATGTCTCATGAGGTTGTATTCAGATGTCAACTAAGTCTATAGTTATCCGAAAGTTTGACTGAGGCTGGAAAATCTACTTCCAAAATGACTCACTGACATATCTGGCAAGTTGGTGCTGGCTGTTGGCAGGAAGCCTTAGTCTTCTCCATGTGCGCCTCTCTTCCTGAGCTGCTTGAATGTTCTCATTTCATACTTGCCAGCTTCCCCCAAAGCAGGCAATCCCATATTAAGAGAGAAGCGTCAATGAATTCTATTGTCTTGATTTGGAAGTCATGCAGCATCTTTTCCACCACATTCTATTGGTCATACAGAACAGCCCTGATTCAGTGTGGCAGTAGACCACACAATGGTATGAATACCAGGAGGCAAGGACAATTGGAAGCCATCTTAGAAGCTGGTGTATTAGTCAGGGTTCTCTAGAGGCACAGAACTAATAGGATAGATGTATACATGAAGGGGAGTTTATTTTTATTATTATTATTATTTTTTTTTTTGAGACGGAGTCTGGCTCTGTCACCCAGGCTGGAGTGCAGTGGTGCGATCTCGGCTCACTGCAAGCTCCGCCTCCCAGGTTCACGCCGTTCTCCTGCCTCAGCCTCCCGAGTAGCTGGGACTACAGGCGCCCGCCACCTCGCCCGGCTAGTTTTTTGTATTTTTTAGTAGAGACGGGGTTTCACCGTGTTAGCCAGGATGGTCTCGATCTCCTGACCTCGTGATCCGCCCGTCTCGGCCTCCCAAAGTGCTGGGATTACAGGCTTGAGCCACTGCGCCCGGCCGAAGGGGAGTTTATTAAGGAGTTACTATTGACTCACGATCACAAGATGAAGTCTCACAATAGGCTGCCTGCAAACTGAGCAGCAAGGAAGTCAGTCAGAGTCCCGAAACCTCAAAAGTAAGGAAGCCAACAATGCAGCCTTCAGTCTGCGGCTAAAGGCCCAAGAGACCCTGGAAAACCACTGGTGTAAGTCCAAGAGTCCAAAAGCTGAAGAACTTGGAGTCTGATGTTCAAGGGCAGGAAGCATCCAGCATGGGAGAAAGATGAAGGCCAGAAGACTCAGCAAGTCAAGTCCTTCCAACTTTTGCCTGCTTTATCCTAGCTGCGTTGGCAGCTGATTAGATGGTGCCCACCCAGACTGGGGGGGGGGGTCCGCCTCTCCCAGTCCACTGACTCAATGTTAATCTCCTTTGGCAGCACCCTTACAGACACACCCAGAAACAATACTCTGCATCCTTCTATCCAATCAAGTTGACACTCAGTATTAACCATCATAGCTGGCTACTGTGTAGGTTTAGATACAATATTAACTATGACAACAATTAAAAAAAAATCTTTTTAGAGATGAGGTCTTACTGTATTGCCCAGCCTGGAATGCAGTTGTTATTCACAAGTGTAATCATGCTGAATGCGGTGGCTCACGCCTGTAATCCCTGTCTCTAAATAAAATAATAAAAAATAATTGGGGATTTGCTGACATAAATCTCATGAAATAAATATATAAAAATTTGTGAATTATTATTGTTTTATTATATCACTCATCAATAGAACACCCAGGCAATAACAATTAAATGGCAAATGTGCAATAGTAACTAAATTCAGTCATCTTTAGTAATTTGCCAATTTGGCCAAGCGCAGTGGCTCACACCTATAATCCCAGCACTTTGGGAGGCCGAGGCAGGCAGATCACCTGAGGTCAGGGGTTCAACACCAGCCTGGAGAAACCCCACCTCTACTAAACATGGACCCCACCTCTACTAAACATGGAGAAACCCCACCTCTACTAAAAATACAAAATTAGCCTGACATGGTGGCATATGCCTGTAATCCCAACTACTCGGGAGGCTGAGGCAGGAGCATTGCTTGAACCCTGTAGGCAGAGGTTGCAGTGAGATGAGATCGTGCCATTGCACTCCAGCCTGGGCAACAAGAGCAAAACTCTGTCTCAAAAAAAAAAATTGCCAATTTGTGCTCACATGAAAAACCACAGCTTTACATACATTTCAATTTTATTGCTCTGAAGGTATATTTTTCATGGAAAGAGGATAGAATAGATTTTATTAAACAGTCTGTTAGCTTGGTTTATAATTTACACATAGGTAGATAAATAGTATGTGGGCATATGTTTGAATTCTGGTTTTTTTTTTTTTTTGAGACAGAGTCTTGTTCTCTAACCCAGGCTGGAGTGCAGTGGCATGATCTCGGCTCGCTGCAACCTCCAGCTCCTGGGTTCAAGCGATTCTCCTGCCTCACCCTCCCGAGTAACTGGGACTACAGGCCCCCTCCACCACGTCTGGCTAATTTTTTTGTATTTTTAGTAGAGACGAGGTTTCACCATGTTGGTCAGGCTGGTCTCAAACTCCTGACCTCATTATCCACCTGCCTCAGCCTCCCAAAGTGCTGGGATTACAGGCGTGAGCCACCACGCCCGGCATGTTTGAATTCTTGAGCTGCTTACCTGACTTGTAACCCTCTTGGGGTAAGGGATGGAGGATTAGAGCCTTTCCTGGTCAGTTTACCATGTATGAACACTTATGGAGGGGCAGGGCTAGGAGAGGAAATAGACCTATTACCTGTTTTTGTGGCAAAATAAAATCTGCACCATGGCATTTGCCCAATCGCATATGTCTAAATTGAGGGGGCATGAGCCCCGACAATACCCAAGGAATTCTAGTCTGGCAGGCAGGGTATATCAGCAGGCATCTCCTGGCAGGAAGATGTCATCCAGAGTTAGGAAAATGGCAGTATTGGATGGTCTGTCTAGCTCCAACAGGACCCAGATCAATTATACAGGATGAAGACTCAGTCCAACCCCAGGGAAAGAAAAGTGGCAAAGCTTAAGCACATAGTGAATATCCACATCCAATAAGTTTGTAGTCAGGAAAGATTCTACTTCCTGTAGAGGAACCTGGTGCCCAAAAGTAGACACTGCAGTGAAAGTCAAGGGACATACAACCTGTGCAAGCACAGAAGGTTATGAGAAGGATGAAACTTAGAGGGTGGGTACTAGGGTCCCAAAGCTAGCACAGGAATGTGGAAGTAGTGGAAGTACAGGGCTCCTAGTCGAATTAATCTCAGACACTACCTGTGGGTAAAAATAGGTTCTTGCTGAGGGCTGTCTCCAAAATTGGGGAGGCAGTGGTTACAGGGTTGGCTCTGGAAAAGCAGACTGTCAAGCTTCAATAGTTGCCTATGAAGGAGCTATTTTTAGTAGAAAGTCTTTCAGCACCCATCACACACAGCATCTGAATAACCCACTCACACAAAACATTAGTTTTTGTTTTTGTTTTTTGAGACAGGGTCTTCCTCTGTTGCCCAGGCTAGAGTGCAGTGGTGCCATCATGGCTCATTGCAGCCTCAACCTCCCAGGCTCAAGAAATCCTTCCACCTTAGCCTCCCATGTAGCTGAGACTAAAGGTATGTGCCACCATGTCAGGTTAATTTTTTTATTTTTTGTAGTGTGGTGATCTCACTACATGTCCAGGCTGGTCTTGAATTCCTGAGTTCAAGAGATTCTCCTACCTCAGCTACCCAAAGTGCTGGGATTACAGGCGTCAGCCACCACACCTGACAAAAACATTAGTTTTAAGCAGAAACAAATTCTGGTTCGTGTTTTTTTAATTTTTTTTTTTTTTTTTAAATACTCAGGTTGCTGAATGGACAGTATGCTATAGGGGTAGCAGTGGTACTGTTCTAGGAGTTCCATGTATCTTAAAGTATTTAAGGCTCACAACAACCCCATAAAACAGATATTATTATCATCCTCATCTTACAAAAGAAGAAGACACTTAAGGCCGGGCGCAGTGGTTCATGCGTATAATCCCAGCACTTTGGGACGCTGAGGTGGGAGGATCACAAGGTTAGGAGTTCGAGACCAGCCTGGCCAATATGGTGAAACACCATCTCTACTAAAAATACAAAAATTAGCTGGACGTGGTGGCGGGCACCTGTAGTCCCAGCTACTTGGGAGGCTGAGGCAGGGGAATTGCTTGAACCCGGGAGGCAGAGCTTGCAGTGAGCCGAGATTGTGCCACTGCACTCCAGCCCTGGCAACAGAGCAAGACTCTGTCTCGGAAAAAAAAAAAAAAAAAGAAAAAAAAAGAGCAAGAAGAAAAAGACACTTACCTGCTGAGTAAGGTCCCATACTAGCAAGTAATATAATTAAGATTTGAATGTAGGCAATTTGGTACCATACCTTGAGCTCTTAACCACTATTCTAAATCCCTCTATATGGAGAGGCTGGTGGATTCAGCAGTGGGAAGAATCACAGCGAATGAGTAATTGTGCCTCCCAAGAAATCTGCTTTATAAAAGGCCTCCAATAAACAGAAAGGAAATATCTTTCATATAGAAACACCAAGTGTAACGCCTCTCACTTAGCAGCACTTGAAGAATCTGGGATGTTTTCTAACAAACACAATATACAGTCCTCTTTTTGTCCTGGCCACTAGGGGGAAGAGTGGAATGTCAAAGAATTTAAATCTCTTCCACAGATTCACAATAGTTGATAACTGGTTTTAGTTTTTTCCCTATACCAGAATATAAAAGTTCTTTTGTATTTTTTACTTGTGAGAGATCATTTCAGATAAATTTATTAAGCATCCAGAAACATTTTTCTCTAGTTTCTTTTTAGAAATAAATGGATTATGCTGAGGGTAAGAAGGAGACAAGAAATCTATACTGTATGATTCCATTTATATGAAATGTCCAGAAAAGACAAATCTATGAAGATAAAAAAAGATTAGTAATTGTCTAGGGTAGGGGCTCAAGAGAACAGGGGTTCACAGTAAATGTGTATGAGGGATCTTACTGAGTGACGAAAATATTCTAAACTGACATGGTAATGGCTGCACAGAATAAAATAGAATAAAATAGAATAAATGTACTAAAAATTATTGAATTGTACACTTGAAACAGTGCATTATAAAATATGTAAAATAAGCCTCAACAAAGTTGTTAAAAAACAAGAAACATGGCCGGGCGTGGTGGCTCAAGCCTGTAATCCCAGCACTTTGGGAGACCGAGACGGGTGGATCACGAGGTCAGGAGATCGAGACCATCCTGGCTAACACAGTGAAACCCCATATCTACTAAAAAATACAAAAAACTAGCTGGGTGAGGTGGCGGGCGCCTGTAGTCCCAGCTATTTGGGAGGCTGAGGCAGGAGAATGGCGTAAACGTGGGAGGCGGAGCTTGCAGTAAACTGAGATCTGGCCACTGCGCTCCAGCCTGGGCGACAGAGCGAGACTCCGTCTCAAAAAAAAAAAAAAAAAAAGAAAAAGAAAATATGTTTAATAGATACATAAAACTGTCTAGAGGGATAACAGTGTTTCACTCAGAAATGCTGTTGTGGGGGAAATTGGGAAACTTTTTATACTATATACCTTTCCATATGATTATTTTGGTGATAATGAAAAATTAAAATGTAATAAAAAACTAATTTTTCATAGATGGGAAGTTAAGATGTGTAAAATGCAATGAGATTTATAAGTATTACCTTTGGATAGGTTTCTTTCTTTTCCAATTTTATGGGTTTTTTTACTTTTAAAATTTTTAAATTGACACATAATATTTAACATACTTATGGGATACATAGTGATGTTGTGACACATATATGTGATCAGATCAGCAAGCATATCCATCATCTCAAACACTTATCATTTCTTTGTGTTGGAACATTCAATACCCTCCAGCTAGCTACTTGAAACTATAATATACAACTGTTAACTATAGTCATCCTACAGTGCTACAGCAAAATACGAAAGGCTTCACGAATTTGCATGCCATTCATGATAATCTTCTCTGCATCATTCCAATTTTAGTGTTTGTGCTGCTGAAGTGGATACATTTGCCAATTTAAAAATGATTATATATTACTTTTCCAACAAAAACTGAATGGGTTTAATTTAAAATAAAAGGCCAGGAAACATCTGAAAAGGTTTTTGTTTTGTTTTTTGATTGAAACATTCTCGCTCTGTCGCCCAAGCTGGAGTGCAGTGGCGCAATCATGTCTCACTCCAGCCTCGACTTTCCAGGCTCAAGCAATCCTCCCACCTTAGCCTCCCCAGTAGCTGGGATTACAGGTGCCCACCAAAAAGCCTAGTTAATTTTTGTATTTTTTGTAAAGACGGGTTTTCATCATGTTGCCCAGGCTGGTCTCGAACTCTTAGGCTTAAATGATCTGCCTACCTTGACCTCCCAAAGTATTGGGATTACAGGCACCCGACCTTGAATCTTTTTTTGTTTCATTTTTTGAGACAGAGTCTTGCCTTGTATCATTTTTATTTATTTTTTATTCTTGAAATGGAGTCTCTCTCTGTTGCCAGGCTGGAGAGAAGTCGCATGATCTTGGCTCACTACAACCTCCGACTCCCTGGTTCAAGTGATTCTCCTGCCTCAGCCTCCTGAGTAGCTGGGATTACAGGCACGTGCCACCACGCCCAGCTAATTTTTTTGTATTTTTACAAAATACAAAAACAGGATGAAACAGGGTTTCGCCATGTTGGCCAGGACGGTCTAGATCTCCTGACCTCGTGATCTGCCCACCTCGGCCTCCCAAAGTGCTAGGATTACAGGCGTGAGCCACCGCGCCCAGCATTGTATCATTTTTAAAAAGTCAACTTTAGCACAATATTTATGGTATTTCATAGATAACAGAATTTTTTTGTTTTTGTTTTTGAGGGAAAGTCTCAATCTGTCACCCAGGCTGGAGTGCAGTGGTACGATCTCGGCTCACTGCAACCTCCACCTCCGGGGTTCAAGCGATTCTTGTGCCTCAGCCTCCAGAGTAGCTGGGACTACAGGCATGCACCACCACACATGGCTAATTTTTGTATTTTCAGTAGAAACTGGGTTTCACCATGTTGCCCAGGCTGGTCTCGAATTCTTGAGCTCAAAGGGATCCCCCTGCCTCGGCCTCACAGGTGTGAGCCACCTCCCCAGCCAACAACAGGACCTTTTTTTTTTTTTTTTTTTTTTTTTTAGCTGAAGAAAAATCCGTGACTTAGACACTTAAACAAAAAGAAGTAACATCTACTGGCCGTTATTTATTTATTTATTTATTTATTTGAGATGGAGTCTTGCTCTTTTGCCCAGGCAGGAGTGCAGTGGCGTGATCTCGGCTCACTGCAAGCTCCGCCTCCTGGGTTCACGCCATTCTCCTGTCTCAGCCTCCCAAGTAGCTGGGACTACAGGTGCCCACCACCACGCCCAGCTAATTTTTTGCATTTTTTTTTTTTAGTAGAGACGGGGTTTCACCGTGTTAGCCAGGATGGTCTCGATCTCCTGACCTCATGATCCGCCCACCTCAGCCTCCCAAAGTGCTGGGATTACAGGCGTGAGCCACCACGCCCAGCCTACTGGCCTTTAATCTTGAATGCTGTCTAGTGAAGTTGGAGGGTATTTCTTTCTTTCTTTTTCTGAGACAGGATCTCACTCTGTTGCCCAAGCTGGAGTGCAGTGGTCTGATCACAGCTCACTGTAGCCTCAACCTCCCGAGCTCAAGCGATCCTCCCACCTCAGCTTCTGGAGTAGCTGAGACTACAGGTGAGTGCCAAAACGCCCGGTTAAGTTTTTGCATTTCTTGTAGAGATGGGGTTCCGCTATATTGCTCAGGCTGGTCTCGGACTCCTGGGCTCAAGTGATTCACCCACCTGCGCCTCTCAAAGTGCTGGGATTGCAGGTGTGAGCCACTGCACCCGACCAGGTGTTTCTTTTCTCATTTTCATTTGCATCTACAAATTTATATAGGATGGGAGGGAAAAATCATAAGATTACAAATTGGGATCTTTCTTTTAAGATTCAAGTTCATTAGCACATATCTGATGACAAATGTGACCATAAAGAGCCTGGTAAGAACAAGACAGTTAAAATGATAATGGGGGTGGAGTAGGGGTGAAATACCCAACAGGAAATTTACTATAAGGGAGGAGCTATCTGAATGGATGACCCAGACCTTTCTGCAGGACCTGAATCATTGAAGGCAGATGTTACCTTGAGGTGCAATGTGCAGCTGAACTAGAAATTTCTCCCTACTTAGATACTGTACAATGTCTTAAAGGAAATGTCTGTATTTGATGAGTTTGAAGTGCTTACTGAGAAAGCCACTTCTAAGAGTGACATTGGAGCAAGTACCTGGAAGAAACGCTGAGCCCCAGCTGCACTGGCAGAGACCTGTTTCAGTTGCCTTTGGAACAAAGAGCAGGGCACCAGTGTTAAGGAAGGAGAGTGTCCAGGTTCTTGGCATCTTGAACAAAGAAGTGGGCAAAATGCACAAAACAAGGAAGAAATGAAGGATTTATTGAAAATGAAAGTACACTACACAGTGTGGGAGGGCCCCATTACAGAATTTTTGGGAGTTGAAATATCCTCTACTTGGGGAACACCCTATGTAAATGGAGATGATGAAGTAAAGTTACAAAGTCATTTACTTGGCCTACGCCCTATGGAGAGGATATTTCCTGTAATAGCTGAAGTGAGAATAGGCCTTATGTTCCCTGCCTCCAGACTCTGTTTTCCTGCCTCATCTCCCCACCAAGAGACGTGATCCTCATAAATCTTTATGGGAAGCAGAGGGACAGGGGTTCTTTTTTCTGTACATGCTTCATGCTGACTCAGGGCATAGTCCTTACCTATTGGGGATCACAGAACTCTCGCCCTGTTCTGTCTAGTGAAGGCAGGGTAGCTTCTTGATGACCAGGGGTGGTGTCTTCACCTGGAACGAGCTGGAACCTTTGTTGCATGATCATCTGGAGCTTGATGGTCTCTAGGCAAGAGGACATGAATTTGGTTAAAAGAGTTAGTGGGAACCTCAAAGGGTAGACACCCATGCTGTCAAGAATGTTTGTTATAGAGATTTGCGGAAGAAAAAACAAAACGTGATCTGTTCTAGGATTCATGTGTTTCCTTAAAGTCTTAGCGCAACCAACTTTACTTTGGTTTGGTTTGGTTTGGTCTGTTGGGGCCTAGTGCATGAGCTTAGTCCAAAACGATGGGCTCCCAGAATTTTGTTTACAAAAATTCCCCCTTCTCACCTAAGTGAAGAACGCGACCAAAAGTTAAGGCCTTAGTGCCACTCTCAGTTACCATCATTTTGTGTATCCGGTCACAGCACATCATTTGTAGGTTACAGTGTCCTCATGGTTGCACATTTCTTTCAGCTCCAGTTATTCCAGTTGAAGAGAGACCATATGACATTCTAGAGACAGCTTCATGCAAGCATTAAAACCTTTGAGAGAAAACAGCACACCAGGGAGACTATGATTATGACTATTGGGAGGATAATAGCAAGAGTTTGGAGTATGCTCCTGACCCAAGGTCCCCCAAAAACCAAACCTCCTAAAATCAAATATATCAAAGAATGAGCTAAAGAGTTTACTCATTTAACTAGGCAGTCTCTTTGTTAATCCCCTACCACTGAATTTTTATAGTCTTCATGTGATGTATTTCTCCATAGGCCAAAAGTGCCAGCAGCTGCAGATACTTCCTTGTTCAGCCAATTCTATCATAACTTTCACAAAAAAATTTAAAGTTGGTTGTATAACTGTAGCCTTTACAGTAGAGTTTGCTGCATAGCCTATCATGAGGGATACATTTCTTTTCTTTTCTTTTCTTTTAAAGACAGAGTCTCACTCAGGCTGGAGTGCAGTGGCACAATAGTCTTGGCTCACTGCAACCTCTGCCTCCCCGGTTCAAGTGATTCTCCTGCCTCAGCCTCCTGAGTAGCTGGGATTACAGGCACCCACCACCACGCTCGGCTAATTTTTGTATTTTCAGTAGAGACAGGATTTCACCATATTGGCCAGACTGGTCTTTAACTCTGGACCTCAGGTGATTGGCCTCGCAAAGTGCTGGGATTACAGGCATGAGCCACCCCACCCGGCCTGAGGGATATATTTCTAATCGTTGCTTCTTTTACTTTAAACCACGGAAAAAGAACCTAACAAATGATGCCCTTTTAGAAGAGTGAAGGCCTCCTGGCAGTGTTTTCTTTGACCCATGATGTGGGTTAAGAGGAATGAACAAATGTTTTGTTTTTGACTGATTATGAGGCAACGTATGTACCACAAAATTTCTTATCTACATTGGGCCTTCATCTTTTATCTATCAAAGTACAAGGGTATCCATGTATAAGGCTGGCTGCAAACTCCTTCACAATAAAAATACACCACATTAATGCACACAACAGACCCCTTTTCCACTTCTATTGTTCCTAGGGGCATAAGAAAAAATATTCAAAGATAAGAGTTTCATGACAGTAGAAGTCTTAATCTGTGAATTAGGGAAAAACTGTTCTTATCAAGGATGCCATCTGCTTCTTGGGAGACATTTCCCTGGTCCGCTTTACCTCAAGGGTTCCAATGGATGCACAGTTCCAATAGTGTGGAGGGACCCGGGACCCTTCTCAGTTGTGAAATCATAAACCCAAAGCCCAAGGTTCTGAAGTTTTGTTGTAGTGTGGATGACAAGGACAGTCTTTCTCTGATGTTTTCAGAAGATCCAAACCATAAAAAAGCTTTTTTTTTTTCACCTGGTGAAAATACACTGTAGCATAATAGTCTACTGTTATAACATCAGCCCTCTTGCATGGGAAAGCTTTTATACAACCAGAAAACATACATTGAAAATAACAATTGAATGAAATCCCTTTATAAAATGTTTAAATGGTCCACCAGGTGAACAAATGTATGTGAAACTTTGTCTTCTCAGGAATATAGAACCAAGCTTTGGTTGTAATGTTTTAAACAATTTCAGTATCAGCTGTTTTTTGTTTTTTTCTTTTTTGAGATGGGCGCTGTGTCGCCCAGGCTGGAGTGCAATGACACAATCTTGCCTCATTTCAACCTCCACCTCCCAGGTTCAAGCAATTCTCCTGCCTCAGCCTCCCAAGTAGCTGGCACTATAGGCATGTGCCACCATGCCTGGCTAGTTTTTGTATTTTTAGTAGAGATGGGGTTTCACCATGTTGGTCAGGCTGGTCTCGAACTCCTGACCTTGTGATCCACCTGCCTCGGCCTCCCAAAGTGCTGGGATTATAGGCATGAGCCACCATGCCCAGCCTATCAGCTGGTTTAATATGAAAATCTGGCAGTATTTTCTTGGTATTTAATTAATTTTTGTTCTACTCGGATTAGTAGCTTTATACAAGGAAATCTGGTTATTTCTGTGGTTTACAATAACAATTTAATAACTGTAATTATAATTGATAGCACATACTACTTTAGAAATCCCATACAATTTTGGAACATATATTAGTACTATTCACAAAAATATAACCTAAAGAAGACTGAACATCATTTGGCAATCCCATGTACCTAACATGTCAGAAAATCCTGTTTACCTCTTTTCTGAATGTTTTCAGGGCTCTCTTTTTTTTTTTTTTTTTTTTTTTTTTGAGACAGAGTCTCGCTCTGTCACCCAGGCTGGAGTGCAGTGGCGCGATCTTAGCTCACTGCAAGCTCTGCCTCCCAGATTCACGCCATTCTCCTGCCTCAGCCTCCTGAGTAGCCTCCCGAGTAGCCTCCCGAGTAGGGACTACAGGCGCCCGCCACCATGCCCGGCTAATTTTTTTTTTGTATTTTTAGTAGAGACGGGGTTTCACCGTGTTAGCCAGGAAGGTCTCAATCTCCTGACCTTGTGATCCGCCCTCCTCGGCCTCCCAAAGTGCTGGGATTACAGGTGTGAGCCACCATGCCCGGCCTCAGGGCTCTCTTATCCATCCAAAACGTCAGGGATTAGGAAAGACAACTTTGAAACCAAAGTTTGATTTTAGAATTCCGGATTACCATAAATTATTTATTTTGCCAAAATGACTCAGAAATTTTAAACTAGTAAAAACTTTTTATCACCTTTTACAAAAAAATAAAAATAAAAAACACATTCAACTGTTCTTACACACCTTGCATGTAAAACTGTTTCTAGTAGGCCGGGCGCGGTGGCTCAAGCCTGTAATCCCAGCACTTTGGGAGGCCGAGACGGATGGATCACGAGGTCAGGAGATCGAGACCATCCTGGCTAACATGGTGAAACCCCGTCTCTACTAAAAATACAAAAAACTAGCTGGGCGAAGTGGCGGGCGCCTGTATTCCCAGCTACTCAGGAGGCTGAGGCAGGAGAATGGCGTAAACCCGGGAGGCGGAGCTTGCAGTGAGCTGAGATCGGGCCACTGTGCTCCAGCCTGGGCGACAGAGCGAGACTCCGTCTCAAAAAAAAAAAAAAAACAAAACTGTTTCTAGTAGTCTTAATTGCATGTTACATTGGCAACTCTTAGCAATTTTAACTTTAATGTAAAACCTGGTAAGTTCTGTCCTGATAAGGTTTGACTATTTCCAGCAGAGCTAGGAGCATGGCCAACTCCACACATCCCCAGGCCTTACCTAGCTGGAAAGCAGGCAAATTAAACAATTTTCAAAAGCCAAAGAAGCAGTTTATGACCTTAAAGCATTTAGCAAACCTAATATTTGAACATAACTTAGACCACATGTTTACATTTTGAAGATACGGTATTTTACCAATCTTTAAAACCATCTTTATTTCCCAAAGATTGCTAAAGTCATGTGAACTAAAAGGCATTACACTTTCTAGTTTTCTGACAAAATATTTGATTTAAGCTCTTATTATTATTAAACCAATTAATTTAAAACTTTACACAGGAGATAAACAGTGACTTTCACTTTATATTTAACCAGTTTGCACAGAGAGAAAGAGACCAGAGACTGGTGAGAAATTCTTACCTTTTTGCCAGCATGCCAGGTTTCTGGGTTCTCTCGCCCTGAGCAGCCCTCACGACCCTGCTTCACCATATGCAAAGAGAAGCATTGCTATGAATTAAGAATATTCATAGATAGTTTACAAATTTTGGAGAAACTAGGAAGAAAGAGAAATAAGACTCAAATTCTATTTGAAGAGTATACTCAACAACTTAAAGTATCAGGAAGCCTAAAATCCAAAAAGTTCGTTTAAGGATAGAAAGCTGGTGTGCTCGGCCGGGCGCGGTGGCTCACGCCTGTAATCCCAGCACTTTGGGAGGCCGAGACGGGCGGATCACAAGGTCAGGAGATCGAGACCACGGTGAAACCCCGTCTCTACTAAAAATACAAAAAATTAGCCGGGCACGGTGGCGGGCGCCTGTAGTCCCAGCTACTCAGGAGGCTCAGGCAGGAGAATGGCGTAAACCCAGGAGGCGGAGCTTGCAGTGAGCCGAGATCGCGCCACTGCACTCCAGCCTGGGCGACAGAGCGAGACTCCGTCTCAAAAAAAAAAAAAAAAAAAAAAACTAGAAGTAAAAACAAACAGGCTGGGCACGGTGGCTCACGCCTGTAATCCTAGTACTTTGGGAGGCTGAGGCGGGCAGATCATGAGGTCCGGAGTTTGAGACGAGCCTGGCCAACATAATGAAACCCCATCTTTACTAAAAATACAAAAAAAAAATTAACTGGGCATGGTGGCAGGCACCTGTAATCCCAGCTACTTGGGAGGCTGAGGCAGGAGAATCACTTGAACCTGGGAAGCAGAGTTTGCAATGAGCCAAGATCGTGCCACTGTACTCCAGCCCAGGCGACAGTGCAAGACTCCGTCTCAAAAAAGAAAAAAAAAAAAAGAGGTAAAAACAAACAGGAAACCAACCCTAAATTCTCCTACTCAATTTACCTTAGAGGTTACAGTTACCCTAGGGCCCAAAAAAACCCACATAATCAATATTTTGTTCCTGATACACAAATCAATCTCCCTACGTTCACCAATATCATTATACATTCTGTGCAATCAAGAAATCCACTTTAGGAACCTGACCAGTAAGTACTCTAGGCACTATCCACACAAAACAGTAAACATAGTGTGAAGCAATGCAAGCATGTATGTGAAATTTGGCTTTACACTAAATCCAGCTTCATGCTTAACTATGTTAAAAAAAGAATTGCCGGCTGGGCATGGTGGCTCACGCCTGTAATCCCAGCACTTTGAGAGGCAGAGACGGGCGAATCACCTTAGGTCAGGAGTTCGAGACCAGCCTGGCTAACATGGTGAAACCCTGTTTCTACTAAAAATACAAAAAATTAGCTGGGTGTGGTAGTGAGCACCTGTAATCCTAGCTCCTCGGGAGGCAGAGGCTGAGCCAGGGGAATCGCTTGAACCTGGGAGGCAGAGATTGCAGTGAGCTGAGATCGCGCCATTGCACTCCAGCTTGGGCAACGAGAACAGAACTCTGTCTCAAACAAAAGAAAAAAAAAAAAAGAATTGCCAAACTGCCAATGCCAATGCATTTTTTACAATACTTCTTATTTTGCTTTAATAAAGACTAAGAGCTTTAACTATGAAAATGTTAATTAGCCAAATATCTCCAGTTCTTTATCAGGTTTTAAAGAATATTTTATTATTTGAACTTTTTCCACATCTTTCTCCCCTACTTAATGGCTCCTTACTACATTGTTGCATAAATAACCTTTGCAAATCTGTAATTTGAACTAACTTTTACATAACTTCTGAATTAGACAAAATTATTCTTTTTTCCACTAATAACCGATTCTGGCACATTTTGTATACAGAATTACAGGTTAACTGTAATTTTTATCCTTATTAACCTAAAACTTTAGTGAAACCCTAAAAAGCAAGAAATCCTGAACTATCAGATATGGACATTTATAGATAAGAACAATTCCACAATTTCAGAAACATATTCCTATATTACAACCCGTTCTTAATTGGAAATGACTCAGGTATTAAATGAGCATTGTTAGAAATACCAAATTTGTTAGAAATAGATAATCAGTGCCACAAAGAAAAGTCAGCATGGAGACAAAAGATCTCTCAGCAAGGCAATCTTTACTTTCTGCAGAAAGGGTGAGAACACACATGAACAAAGGAAAAGCAGACATATTTATCCCTTACGCATTTGGGTCAGCCTTACTGCTGTGCCCTGCATCCACTGGCTGTAGCGGGACCTCACACTCTTAAACTGATACCCGATTTGCTAATAGCTAAAACTTTTCTAAATAGGTAAGTGCAGGGAAGAACAAAGAAGTTGCTTATGAAAGGTTTAAGGAAGAAATAACATTTCCAAATAAGGAAGGGGCATAGGCTGTGAGCTGGAACGTGACTGTGAGCATGTCCAACAGTTACATAGGATAGAGCTTAACAAAGAGTTATTAGCACAAAGCAAGGAGGCTTGAAGAAAGTCTTTAAAAGAAACTATTATTTCTAACACTTAACGACTTATTACTTAACAAGAGGGGGATCTTTGAAGAGGAAACTTTTTACTTTCTACAAGCATTAAAAATAACTTTAAGATTTTAATTTATGGGCTGGGTGCAGTGGCTCACTCCTGTAATCCCAGCACCGTGGGAGGCCGAGGCGGGCCGATCATGAGGTCAGGAGATCGTGACCATCCTGGCCAACATGGTGAAATCCTGTCTCTACTAAAAATACAAAAATTAACCGGGCATGGGGGTGTGTGCCTGTAATCCCAGTTACTCGGGAGGCTGAGACAGGAGAATCGCTTGAACCAGGGAGTTGGAGTTTTCGGTGAGCGGAGATCATGACACTGCACTCCAGCCTGGCGACAGAGTGGGACTCCATCTCAAAAAAAAAGATTTTAATTTACACAAAAAGTCTACCTGAAACATTTATCCCATTCACTGTATGTTATTTTTTACTTTTAACAGGGGATACACGAGACATCAATCAACATACTTAAAATGAACCTTGGTTTGGAGGTGAGGAGGGAGCTTGGGGGCTTTCAGATCACAGGTAGGTGGGAGGCAAACAGTTGCATTCTTTTGATTTCCTGATTAGCCATTCCCAAGGAAGCAATCAGATATGCATTTATCTCAGTGAGACTTTGAATAGAATGGGAGGCAGGTTCGCCCCAAGCAGCTCCCAGCTTGAATTAACAATGACATTTAAAAATATCTAGCAAAGACAAACCAATGTAAAATTCAGACAAAATGTATGCTGACAATTCTGAAGGCATTTCTATCTTTACTCCACCAATAATTTTAAAGCTAGCTTGTTTATTAAAGTTATACTTTAAATAATGTGAACTTGAGAATTGCTTAGACCTATTTACTTAATTTATAAGTGCTTTTTTACTTATAAACTAATTTTGGTAGACACAACATATAACAATAAGTGTACGTACAAATAAACACATCTAGACATGCATACACACACATAAATGAAGATCCGGTAGCTTGGAACCTTAGCTATGAGATAGCAATACAAGCTTGCCCCAATAGATACTCCAGTGAAGGCTGTGAACCAAAATTTCCGTTAAAGAAGTTTCCATGGCAGTTTGATTTTTAAAGACCAAATCTCCCCAGACTCCAAAGAGTACTGGGGCCAAACCATACCAAAGGAGGGTGTCACACATTAACCAGGCTCCCTGCTTAGAACAGCAGCACAAAAGCCTAGATACATGCAATGCCATTCCACTTTCCCTTTAGACAGTAAACTCCAGATTCCAAACAATGTTGGGGCCAAGCAGCATTGCAATTGCAACAGAAAATTCTAAGGAGGGGGCCTGGGCGCGGTGGCTCACGCCTGTAATCCCAGCACTTTGGGAGGCTGAGGCAGGAGACTCGCTTGAAACCGGAAGGCGGAGGTTGCAGTGAGCCGAGATTGCGCCACTGCACTCTAGCCTGGGCATTAAGAGCAAAAACTCCGTCTCAAAAGAAAAGAAAAGAAAATTCTAAGGAGGATTTAGCACTAGACCTCAGAGCCTCTGCCAAGAGCGTCCCCTTTGGACAGGTTGAGGTCTACAGGACCCAGGGAGCATCCTCCTGTGGGGTCCAATCTTAGAGTGTTAGATGTCTTAGACCTTAGGTGGGCACCAGTACCACGTGCAGGTTTTCCCCTCCAAGGCCTACCTCCTCCTATGAGCCTTGTAAGAATAGCCATGAACTCTAATGAGACTAGGATTCCAGGTGGTCTTTCTGTACTTAGCCTGTAGAGTACCTAAGGGAAGAACTTAGCATAGGAAAAGAAAGTTTAAGTCTCCTGAAACACGTGGGAGTTTGCTCTGAGCTGCAGGGATCAGGGACCGCCTGAATCCCCTTCCCCCTTCTGGGCAGGGCAATTATAAACAGCCGCTGAAAGACTGAAAAGAAAGGAAAAAAGAAAGAAAAGTGAGAAAGAAACAGAGAAAGAGAGAGAGAGAGAAAGAGAGAGAGAGAGAGAGAGAGAGAAAGAGAAAGAGAGAAAAGAAAAGAAAGAAAGAAAAAGAAAGAAAGAAAGAAGGAAAGACCCAGAATTCCCTAAGCAGCTGTGAAAAGACCCAGTTCCCTTAAGCCAATCATGCGATGGGCAGTTAGGCGCCTCAACATGGCAACCCCTCAGTTTCACCGACCACCGGAAACCTGCAGCTGTCTCCATGCTTAGGCGTGGCCCACCAAGCTTCCCCTAGTTGGAAAGGAAAAGAGAGAGCGCCCCTGTATGGAGTGGAAACGAAAGGGAGTAAAATGAATCCCAAGCTTTCGGCTTACCTCTTCCTCCTGCCTGATTCGCCAAAATGTTAATTGTGGAGGGTGTCCCAGTCCTTGGCTTCTTGAACAAAGAATTGGACAAAACGCACCAAGAAAGGAAGGAATGAAGGGTTTTATTGAAAATGAAAGTACACTCCATGGTGCGGGAGCGGGCCTGAGCATAGGGTCTCAAAGCCTGTTGCAGAATTTTTGAGAGTTGAAATACCCTCTACTTGGGGTACGCGCTATGTAAATGGAGAGGATGAAGTACAGTTACAAAGTCATTTACTTGGCCTAGGCCCTATGGAGAGGATATTTCCTGTCATAGGTGAAGTGAGAATGGGCTTTACGTTCCCTGCCTCTAGACCCTATTTTCCTGCCTTACCAGGGCCAATGGAAATGTACCCTAGAATAGAAGAAGACTGTTGAAAACTAAGATTTTAGTCTATTTTGGTGTCTGCTTAGAATAGTGCCTGACATGTAGAAGGCACTCAATAAATACTTGTGGAATGATGAATGAGTGAGAGGATGAGCGTATGAGTGGGAACCCAGCCAAGCCCTTGACCTGTGGTTTTCTCTGGGTTTCAGCACCCCAGCAGCTCTCCTGGCAGGGAGGCAGAGACCCTGGGGGCCACAGGGCAGGGCAGGCAAGATCTGGAAGTCAGTGATCAATGAGACTAGAATGAGTTACCCATAAAAGGAAAACTTTTCACTAACTCATCTGGAAACTCAAGAGTGAGGGTGTTCTGTCACCCCACTGAACACCAGGAGTGACTTCACTGATCCTTCTGCTCCATGTGTGTCAATCTAGAGCCGTGACTCCTGTCCAAGAGAGCGACCTTTCCACATACAAATAGAGAGTGTTCTAGACGGACCACATGCTGAGTTTCAGAAACAGAAATAATCACTTTGTGTGGTCTAGAAACACAGCTGTAATCCTGCTTAGAGTTGCTTTTTTTCTTTGTTTGCTTGTTTTGTTTTTTGGGGAGACAGGTGTCAGGAAATAGCCTTTATAATAATGACATTAAAAATTTTCTTCTCTTAGGGCCAGGCTTGGTGGCTCATGCCTGTAATCTCAGCGCTTTGGGAGGCCAAGGTGGGCGGATCACAAAGTCAGACATTCAAGACATACTTTTCACATAGTGAAACCCCATCTCTACTAAAAGTAACAAAAATTAGCCAGGCATGGTGGTGTGTGCCTGTAATCCCAGCTACTCGGGAGACTGAGGCAGGAGAATCACTTGAACCCGGGAGGCGGAGGTTGCAATGAGCCGAGATCGCACCACTGCATTCCAGCCTGGCGACAGAGAGAGAGTCCATCTCAAAAAAATAAAAAATGGAACTTTCCATGATCAAAAAGTAGTACAATGCAATCCAGATGGGCTAGCTGAGGCTAAGAGTAGTCAATAAAATACTTGATTAATGGCATAAGAGTTGCCTCCAGGTACTGGTGTTCTGATTATATAATATCTACATTTAAAAAAAAAAAATCTAGTTCATGTGAAAGCGTGGACATGCTTTAGGCATTAGGCGACAGTAACTGTAATAGGACCAGTAAGGCAATGGCCCAGTCCAAACATGTCCATACGCTGTTATTCATTACAGTTATGTTCGAAAGGGCTAGAGCTCTAGGTAGCACTGAAACTTAACCAGCAGAAACTCTCCAGTAACCAGAAACTCTAATTTTTTATTTGTTTTTTTAGATATGGGTCTCACTCTCACCCAGGCTAGAATGCAGTGACTCACTGCAGCCTCAAATTCCAGGCAGTCCTCCAGGCTCTGGGCAATCCTCCTGCCTCAGCTTCTCAAACTGCTGGGATTACAGGTCTGAGCCACTGCCCTCAGCCATGCAACTCCGATTAAAATAGTAGGCCGGGCACAGTGGCTCATGGTTTTAATCCTAACACCTTGGGAGGTGAAGGCAGGAGGATTATTTGGGCCCAGGAGTTCAAGACCAGCCTGGGAAACATCACAAGACCCTGTCTCTACAAAAAGTAAAATTAGCTGGGTGAGGTGGCACTCACCTTCAGTCTTGTGAGGCTAAGGGTAGGAGGATCGCTTGAGCACAGGAGAGCAAGGCTGCGGTGAGCTGTGATTACGCCACTGCACTCCAGCCTGGGTGACAGAGTGAGGCTTTGTCTCAAATAAAATAAAATAAATAATTTTAGTAGTGTCCACAAGAATCACCTGCAGACCCCAAAGATCTTAGACTTTGAATGTTCACCCTGACTGATCCCTTTACCTAGAATGCCCACTGATCTTAGACCAGTCTAAGTACCCGCCTCTCCATTTGGCTACCCCTCCTCAGCCTTCAAAACTCAGGTAAGATGTTCTCCTTAGCGAGGAGCCCTCTTTGAGCATAATTCACTTCCCCACTTCTCCTATAAGCCCCCACAGCATCTTTCACATTTCTGTGTAGTTAACACGTTACATAGCATATTTTGTTTGTCTTTCCCTCTGCCCAGAAGGTAAGCTTCTCAGTCTATTCATGCACCTAGTAAAAGCAATTACCACAGTAGGCAGCTCAACAAATGCACACTAAGGCCGGGCGCGGTGGCTCAAGCCTGTAATCCCAGCACTTTGGGAGGCCGAGACGGGCGGATCACGAGGTCAGGAGATCGAGACCATCCTGGCTGACACGGTGAAACCCCGTCTCTACTAAAAAATACAAAAAACTAGCCGGGCGAGGTGGCGGGCGCCTGTAATCCCAGCTACTCGGGAGGCTGAGGCAGGAGAATGGCGTGAACCCGGGAGGCGGAGCTTGCAGTGAGCTGAGATCCGGCCACTGCACTCCAGCCTGGGCGGCAGAGCAAGACTCCGTCTCAAAAAAAAAAACAAAAAACAAAAAACAAACAAAAACAAATGCACACTAAGAAATGTTATTCAGCCTTGAAAAGTAGTGAATTGGCCAGGCACAGTGGCTCATGCCTGTAATCCCAGCCCTTTGGGAGGCTGAGGCAGGCAGATCACCTGAGGTCAGGAGTTTGAAATCAGCCTAACAAACACGGTGAAACCCCATCTCTACTAAAAATACAAGATTAGCTCGGTGTGGTGGCAGGCACCTGTAATCCCAGCTACTCGAGAGGCTGAGGCAGGAGAATCGCTTGAACCCAGGAAGCAGAGTTTGCAGTGAGCCTAGATCGTGCCATTGCACTCCAGCCTGGGCAACAAGAGTGAAACTCTGTCTCAAAAAGAAAAGAAAAATAGTGAATTAATTTGATCAAATAAAAGGTGCTTAGAGAGCTCTATCTACAATAAACTTTGATGCTACAAAATTTTCCAGTGATCTTTAAGAGGAAAAAACTGAGAAGCAGTGTTCCCTTTTCTTTCAGTTTCTTCTTTCCAGGAGGATACTAAGAAGTAATGATGCCTCTCTTTTTATGCTCAGAAAAATCTCAGATGAGGACAATCACCTTTATTTCTATTTTCAGCATGAGTTCTTGCTGTGAAAACGACTGAGAGAAATTATATCCAGGTACCTACTGCTCTGTACTTTTTCTTTCTCTTCCAGGTTCAGGATGGCACATTCCTAATTCCCTCTTGACCACAAAATGTGAGGATCTAGCCTCAAATCTGCAACGCTTGTATCTAAGAAACAAATTGTTTTTAAATTTCCATTTAACAGAAATACAGATGCAGAGCCATGTAATCATCAGTCTTTGATCGCTCCGCAAATCACAGAACAAGGAACAAATCCTAGAGGGGATGACAGGGAAGTTTTTGATCCTATAGTCCAGCAACCTCAACATGGAGCTGGAACTCTTTCCCACATTAATAGCAAGGCAAGCAAGTGACAGACTTTTGCTTTTTAGTCCAATCTTTTTAAATCAATTATGAAAGATGACAAACATACACCTCTCTTGGGATACTTTAGATAGGGCCTTATATAAGTATTATGTGTCCTAAAGTCAGGAAGATCTTTCTTTATCCCCATCACATATTTTACATTTCTGAAAGTAAAACAGGAAATTACTTGAAGAAAATGCCTGGAAGAAAATCAAATATTTTCAAACTATTCAGAAGAATGGAATTTTTCAAAAATTAAAACTTGCCAAAGGGAACCAGGATGGTGGGTCACACCTGGAACCTCAGTACTTTGAGAGGCTGAGACAGGAGGATCACTTGAGGCCAGCAGTTTGAGACCAGCCTGGGCAACACAGTGAGACCCTGTCTCTATGAAAAAAAAAAAAAAAATTAGCTAGGCCTGGTGGTACATGCCTGCCGTCACAGCCACTCCAAAGACTCAGGTGGGAGGATCACTTGAGCCCAGCAGTTTGAGGCTAAAGTGAGCTATAATCACACCACTGCACTCCAACCTGGGCAAGAGAGCAAGATCATCTCTTAAAAAAAGGGAAAATAAAATAAAATAAAATAAACTTGCCAAAGGGGAAAAAAAGCAAGTAATGTCTAATTATTTAAAGACCAAAAAGAGAAAAAAATAGCTGTTATCCCACTATTATGCTATCATATTTGGATGCGCCTTTCATTGGGTTATTATTATTGGTATCTGGGAACATACTCGGACCTTCTCTGATCTCCTGTGTCCCAACAGTCCAAAGGAGGGGGATAGCCAGCTGCTTCTCCTTGTCTCATTGTCTGGCCATGGGGAATGCTTTGGCTGTCACTTGCAGCTCGGCTTCTGAGTCTGTAGTGACGGGGGAAGTGCCTAGCTGGTTTTATCTTTTCTAGATGCAGAGGATGCAACAGGGAACCAGAAACGCCTTCCTGAAAATGTCATTTGTTTGTATTTTCTGAGTCTCTTACAGAATCTCTGGGACTCATGCAGAGGCAGAAAAGGATACTCTCTATCTTCCATGACTTTTATTAAATCCTGAGATTTTAAAATGTAGTAACTGGGACTCATTCTGATCTTAGTTGAATGAATTCTCATTACTGTGTTTCTTTTCCATGTTAAAGAAATATAATATTTGTGCTCCCTTAAAACTAAAATTACAACTGAAATCAGGGTAGTGAATGGTTCACTTAGAGTGGAAGGTTTAAAGCACCAGAAGAGTTTATATTTAATAAAATTACTCACTTGGCCCGGTGCAGTGGCTCACGCCTATAATCCCAGCACTTTGGGAAGCCAAGGCAGGTGGATCACCTAAGGTCAGGAGTTCGAGACCAGCCTGGGCAACGTGGTGAAACCCTGTCTCTACCAAAAATACAAAAAAATTAGCCGGGCCTGGTGGCAGGTGCCTGTAATCCTAGCTACTCAGGAGGCTGAGGCAGGAGAATCACTTGAACCCAGGAGACAGAGGCTGCAGTGAGCTGAGATTGCACCATTGTACTTCAGCCTGGGTGACAGAGCAAGACTCCTTCTCCAGGAAAAAAAAAAAAAAATTACTCACAAATCTGTAATTGCCTCCTCCTTCTACTTGGTTTTACATTTTTCTATATCCATTTTCACAGAGTGTGAATGTGATTTATTGCAAGTTACTGCCAATACCTTTTGAAGTCCATATGGGTAAATATTACAAGTAAATAACTAATATAAAATTTTTTTTTTTTTTAGAGATGGGGTCTGTCTCTGTTACCCAGGCTGGAGTACGTGTGATTACAGCTTATGGCAGCTTCAACCTCCTGGGCTCAAGCAATCTTCCTTCTTTAGGCTCCCAAGTAGCTGAGACCACAGGCACATTCCACCATGCCAGGCTAATTTTTTTTTCTTTTTTTTTTTTTTTAGAAACAGGGTCTCAGTATGTTGCCCAGGCTGGTCTCAAGCTCATGGGCTAAGTGATCTTCTTGCTTCAACCTCCCAAAGTGCTGGGATTACATGCATGAGCCACAGTGCCTGGCCTAAAACATTTTCTTAATCATCACTATGTGCTTATGTGTTCTGGCACTGTTCTGTATGCTATGGAGAAGACCTAATAAGATATTTTGGGTCCTTTATTTATTTATTTTTTATGCGGAAGCCAGTTGTTCGGAATATTTTGGATCCTTACGTAGACTGTAACCCAGAGACTCAGATAAGGACTGATACCTTATTTGTACTATTTATCCACAAGTCAGGCATTACCTTTGAAATGTTTTTCTAGTAGTGCTAATGAGCTTGTGCTGCACCAACCGCTTACTCCTTAGTGGCCTCTTCTTTGACTCGTGCATACATTTTCTAGAAGTCTTATAGTAGGGACTGTGGGTTTTGTTCTTGAAACAAAACAGAGATAACTAGAACACACAGGTTTCTAATTCCCAAGCCTGGCCTGATTTCTATCATCCTCTAGCCTGCTAATCACATCTCCACAAAGAAAGGAGCCAAGTGCAGAGAAGAACATGTTTCCCAGTTTTAATTGCAACAATTATGTAACAGCATGTGACACCAAGCTCTAATAAACTGGCAAAGATCAAATCAACGAATACATAGCATGATATACGGTGATAAATGAGAAATATATAATGTAAGTTTATTTTATTTATCTTGGGATAATGCTGAAAGGAAGAACAGAGATAATTAAAGGGAGAAAGTAATTTGTTTGCAAATATTAGGAACATCTTCTGAAAAGGCCAAGAGGCAGAAAGGAAACGGAGACTGTGGAAATGATTTATGAAAAATAAGGAAACAAAAGTAACTGATGGACTTACAGACTGTATATCAGCAAACACATGATGGGTAATGAAGGCCATTGAGACAGAACTAACTGGTGGAAAGTGCTGGAGCCTGCAGTCAATATCTTTAACTTTATTTAGAAGGGTGCTATAGAATTTTTGAGGCCTAATAGACCATAGAAGTGGCATTTGAGAGAAGGATTTTAAGATTCTTAAGAAAATAAACCATTTAGAATCAGCCAGATTGACAAGGAAGGGTAATGTTCTGTTTATAGCAGAAGAGCTATGAGAAGTTCAGAGAAAAAAAACAACAGTATAATTTAGTTATTAACTATAGGGGCAGGGGGCAGAAAATAAGACTCAGCATTCCTAAAAGATGAAGTTCATGATCTGCCTTACTCTTTGGTAGGATTTATAGGCATTGCAGGGTTACAGTTTTTACATCATAGGCAGCGTCTGCCTTCACGGCGAACATGGGTTTCCAAGTCTCCTGGCAGCCGTTTAGCCTCAGAATATGTCTGATAATGACAGCACAGATTCTTTCTTCCATCCATTCTCACAGGTACAGTGGTAATCTCAACTTTTTAGAGTCGGAAGGAAACTCAGCAGACATTCTAGTTCAACTTTCTCAGTTTACAGGTTAGAGAGGATATATGATTTGTTCAAGGTCACACAGTTAGTTTAGTGCTGAAGGAGAGTAAAACCCAGGCTTACAGGTTCTCAGTAGTGTTCCCAAATGTATTTGTTTCTATTTCAAATATGCCAAATGTATGTTTATTCTATTTTAAAAGGACCAGTTAGCCAATTATTCTTCTAGGTTTTGAAAAAATGATAAAGTACCATGATAAACATAAAACAGTGAAGTTATACCACTTTTTAAAAACAATTTTAAAAAATAGAGGTCGGGCATGGTGACTTATGCCTATAATCCCAGCACTTAGGGAGCACCAGGTGGGTGAATCATTTGAAGTCAGGAGTTTGCCACCAGCCAGGCCAACATGGTGAAACGCCATCTCTACTAAAAAATACAACATTTTTGTATTTTTTAGTAGAGATGGCGTTTCACCATGTTGGGCGTGGTGGCAGGCACCTGTGATCCCAGCTACTTGGGAGACTAAGGCAGGAGAATCACTTGAACCTGGGGAACAGAGGTTGCAGTGAGCCAAGATCACACCACTGCACTCCAGCCTGGGCAAGACAGTGGGACTAGGCTCAAAAAAAAAAAAAAAAAAAAAAAAGGTGAGATGGGGCTCACTCTGTTTCAGTCCAGGCTGGTCTTGAACTCCTGGGCTCAGGCTGTACACCTGCCTCAGCCTCCCAAAATGCTGGGATTATAGGCGTGAGCCACTGCACTCCTGCCTTTTTCTTTTCTTTTCTTTTTTCTTTCTCTTTGTTTTTTTCTGAGACAGAGTCTCACTCCCTTGCCTAGGATGGAGTGTGGTGGCATGATTACAGGTGTGAACCATCATACCCAGCTTTATCTCACTTTTTTTTCTTTTTGAGACAAAGTTTCACTCTTGTCACCCAGGCTGGAGTGCAGTGGCGCATTCTCGACTCACTGCAACCTCCGCCTCTCGGGTTCAAGCAATTCTCCTGCCTCAGCCTCCTGAGTAGCTGGGATTACAGGCACCTGCCACCATGCCTGGTTAATTTTCTATTTTTAGTAGAGATAAAGTTTCCCCATGTTGGCCAGGCTGGTCTCAAACTCCTGACCTCAGGTGATCCACTTGCCTCGGCCTCCCAAAGTGCTGGGATTACAGGCATGAGCCATCACGCCCCTATCTTACTTTTATCTAACATTTTTATTACAAATATTTCAGACATACAGAAAAAGATATAGTATAATAAATACACATGTACATACCACCTTGCTTGAAAATATCCTAACATTTTGCCATTTTTTTGCTTCACGTCCTTCAAAATAAATAATACAATAAAAATACAGGTAAAGTTTCTCTGTATTCCTCCCCATCTCATTCCCCTCTCTCCCTTCCTCCTCAGAGGTAACCACTATCCTAAAATACATATCATCTCCCTTCATATTTTTACGCTTTTATAATACATGTAGGTATCTACAAACAACAGGTAACATTTTTCTTATTTTTAAGTATATGGCATCATACGCTACATATCCTTTTACAATTTGCTTTTTCCATTCAACATTATATTTTTGAGATTTATCCATGTTGATACATGTAGTTCTAGTTCTTCTGTTTTCACTGATATATAGTATTCCCATTCTTTCTTTTTTTCTATTGATTTTCTGCTTACAAAAATAAAAATATATAAACCTCCAATTTTTTGATTCATTATTATTATAATCAGTAAGTAGCAAACTAAGTCACTCTGACATGAAGAGTCAGGTTTAAATGCTTGGGAAATAAGGAGGTGGAGGTTGCAGTGAGCCGAGATCACGCCACTGTACTCCAGCCTGGGTCACAGAGGGAGACACCATCTCAAAAAAAAAAAAAAGAAGAGATAAAAAAATAAATACCTGGGAAATAATTTTTCAGAAACAGTGAAGCTAAAGCAAAACTGAAATTGTAGGTCCTACATTTCAATGACACCATGAAAAATGTTAAGAAGCCATTGAAATGAAATTTTTAGAGAGTCAAACACAAGATTAACATTATCTTTTGTTTACAGAAAAGACAAGGCTGAATATTATATTTGCATAACAGTTACCACAAAATTTAAGTGAAATCTATATGGTTATTCTATCTCAGCAATAGAAAATGGCTTTTCTAAGCCTATTTATTAAAAACGGCAAAAAACAAATTTTCTATAACCTCAAAAATTTTATTTTAGTAGCTTCAACAAGAATATTTTTTTATTACAGGTAATTACATTGGTTATAATGATTGTTATAGAAAGTTTGTTGACTCTAAGTTTAAATTATAAACTGTGTGTCAGCACTGTCATGGGTACAAGAAGGAAAAAAGGAAAAAAAAATGTAGAAAAAAATTATAGACTATGTTTGATCTAGGAGGTTGATTTCTCTTAGTAATGTTAAAATTAAACCAAAAGTTTAGGGTAAAACATTAAACTTTTTCTTGTTAATTTAGATGTATAACTAATATATAACACTTATATAATATATAAGGGTATTCTTTTTCAGTAAGTTGCCTTCCTAGAAAAATAAATAAATGATTTAAACAGATTAAAATCCATGTAGAATCTGACTTTTCCAGGACACAGTTGTAGCAACAAACCATAAGTTATTTCTCCATTTTCTATTAATATTAATTTAGGTCTTTTTTTTTAATTTATTTTTTTGAGATGGAGTTTCACTCTTGTTGCCCAGGTTGGAGTGCAACGGTATGATATCGGCTCACCACAACCTCCGCCTCCTGGGTTCAAGCAGTTCTCCTGCCTCAGTCTCCCTAGTAGCTAGGATTACATGCGCCTGCCATCACGCCCAGCTAATTTTGTATTTTTAGTGGAGACGGGGTTTCTCCATGTTGGTCAGGCTGGTCTCGAACTCCCGATCTCAGGTGATCCGCTTGCCTCGGCCTCCCAAAGTGCTGAGATTACAGGCGTGAGCCACCGCGCCCGGTCTAATTTACGTCATTTCTAATTTTTTGCTATTACAATGTTTTTGGTACTGTTCTGGTACTCACCGTCTTGAGCACATGTCAGAGTTTCTATAGGGTACATACCTAAAAATGAAATGCTAGGTCGTAGGGTATGTATGAGTATCTTCATCTTTACTAGATATTGTCAAATTCCTTTTCAAATCAGCTCTACCAATAAGCACTATATATACAAATGCATTGCTTGGCATTGTTAGATTTTTGAAATTTTTGTAAAGATGATGGGTATAAAATGTTTACATATTAATTGTTTTTTGTTTGCATTGCCCTGGTTACCAGTAAAGTTGAAGATCTTGTCTTATATATGTATTAGTTATTCAGCATTCTTCTTCTATGAATTCTTATTCTTTGTGAATTTCTATTTAGAGTGTTTCTCTTTTTCTTGTCCATTGGTAGAAATTGTTCAAATATTCTGAATCTTAGTCCTAGTCCTTCCTAGTTTTATGTCTTGCATATATCTTCTACCTATGGCTTATTTTTTCACTTTCATTATGGTGACTTTTGTTGTATAAAAATTGTTTACCTGTAATCCCAGCACTTTGGGAGGCCAAGGCAAGGGGATCACCTGAGATCGGGAGTTCGAGACCAGCCTGACCAACGTGGAGAAACCCTGTCTCTACTAAAAATACAAAATTAGCTGGGTGTGGTGGCATGTGCCTGTAATCTCAGCTACCCGGGAGACTGAGGCAGGAGAATCACTTGAACCCTGGAGGCGGAGGTTGCGGTGAGCCGAGATCACACCATTGCACTCCAGCCTGGGCAACAAGAGCGAAACTCAGTCTCAAAAAAAAAAAATGTTCATATTAGTATACTCCAATTTATCAATTGGTTCCTTCTGTTTTGTAATTTTATGCTTTGAGATATCCCTCCTTATCTGAAGTCACAAAAGTATTTTCTTTAAAAAATTTTGGAATTTTTATTTTCATTTTTTGTTAATTCATTTGCAATTTTTTTCTGCTTATATTACGAGGTAAGAGGCTAACTTTATTATATTTTTCCATATGGGTACCCAGTAGTTTCCACATCACTTACTGAAGAGCCCATCATTTCCTCTCTGGTTTGTAACCAGTCATATACTAATTTACATATATGTATGAGCATTTATCTCAGTTCCATATTCTTTTCTATTAGCTATTTGTCCTCTACCAACTATCTTAATTCTTAATAGCTTTGTAAGTCTTTATATTCAGTAGAGTAAGTCACCCCCTACACACACACCCTTTCCTTCAGTTTTTTTTTTTTGTTGTTGTTGTTTGTTTGTTTTGAGAAGGAGTTTCGCTCTTGTGGCCCAGGCTGGAGTGCAATGGCACGACCTCAGCTCACCGCAACCTCCGCCTCCCGGGTTCAAGTGATTCTCCTGCCTCAGCCTCCCGAGTAACCGGGATTACAGGTACCTGCCACCACGCCCGGCTAATTTTGTATTTTTAGTAGAGACAGGGCTTCTCCATGTTGGTCAGGCTGGTCTTGAACTCCTGACCTCAGGTGATCCACCCACCTCCGCCTCCCAAAGTTCTGGATTACGGGCATGAGCCACCATCCCCGGCTCCTTCATTTTTTAATGGTATATTTTTTAGCCCTGTATTTATATTAGACTTCAAACTATGGGAACTTGACTAGACAAAAAATTCATTCATGCGAAGAAATTTCAGACAGTCCAGATGATGGCCAACTGTGTGTGCTGACAAAAATATGAGAAACTCTGCCTCCAATTAGTACTGAGTTGTGAGGAAACAGGAAATTGAACTGTAGGGAGAAGCAGGAAATGTTACTGCAACCAAATAGCCAACAGGTAAAAGGGAGTTAAGATGGTCCTGGGACCCTGCTTCATTACTGTTGTTTTCCTGAATAAGTCTTTTGAAATGAGATATGATTGGATAAGAAAAGCCTTTGCAAGAACTTGTATTAGCTCTCGTATCAACTTTATTCATTTATTTTATTTTATTTTTATTATTTTAGAGAGAAAAATTTATTGCAAGATGGCTGAGCAAGGAGACAGAAGATGGGCTCAAATCTGCCTCCTCTCCTCAGCTCACAAGCAGTATATTTAAGGACAGTGGTTTTAGGAGCTCTCATATCAACTTTATTATACTGACTTGATTCCTGAGCAGGTTTAAAGGAATAATATGAGGATATTGAGTATTTGTCAACTTTCAGCTTAGGAGAAAGTTAGTCACTCTTACATGAAGAGTCAGGTTTGAATACTTGGGAAACAATCTCTTCAGGAACAATGAAGCTAAAATAATGTGAGGTGGCACATGTAATTGCACTGGAATCTGCCTGCAGCTACAGTTCTCATGTAAACTGATTAATGTGATGATGCTTGTTCCAAAGCTCAAAAGGCTCCCCAGAGCGCTGCTGAACCCCAGTCCTACATTTGGCCTCTTTAGTTTGTTAACAAAGATTTGAAGGACAACAGTCTAGATGGAAACATGAACAAGATATCAATAAATAGAATGCTCCTTCCTCACCTCCCTGCCAACATCCCCCAGCAAAAAAAAAAAAAAGTACAAATGGAATGAGCATTCCATTCAGCATAACAACTGGGCTTTGTACTGAGAAAAGAAACAATAGGCATATATATGTGTATATATGTATATATATGCCTATTGTATGTATACATATATATGTATATATATGCCTATTGTGTGTGTATATAGTATAGTATATATAGTATATGTGTATACATATATATGCCTATTTTGTGTGTGTATATGTGTGTGTGTGTACACACACACACATATACACACACAAAATAGGCATATATATGTATACACACACACACACACACACACACATACACTTGCTCTCTCACCCAGGCTGGAGTGCAGTGGTGTGATCTCAGCTTACTGCAACCTCTGCCTACCCAATTCAAGCAATTCTCCTGCCTCAGCCTCCCCAGTAGCCGGGATCACAGGCTCCCACCACCTTATATTTTTAGTAGAGACGTGGCTTCACCATGTTGGCCAGGCTGGTCTCAAACTCCTGACCTCAGGTAATCCACCCACCTTGGCTTCCCAAAGTGCTGGGATTACAGGCGTGAGCCGCCGCACCTGGCCAAGATTTACCTTTTGGAATATAGTTAGGTTGAACCCTATGAAATGGCTGTTTTGGTAGGTCAGAAATGGCCAAATACCAGCAGATTCACAGGGTTCAGCTCTATAAAACAGGCCACAGTTCCACAAGCCTCACGATTTCATTCAGCAAACATTTATTGAGGCCCTAATGTAGTCTTTGTTTTCAGGCAACTTTCATTCTAGTGAGGGATTCTAAAATATAAACAAATAATTGCAAATCAGAATCATGAATGCACTAGTAAAGGCACAGGGTAGCACAAAGGAAGGTGTCATCGGGTCAGCTCAGTCAGGCAAGGAAAGACTTTACAAAGCAGGTAATGTTTAGTTGAGTAGTTAGAAAGGAGTTGGGTTGGTTGAGGGATGGATAGTGTCTTTTTAGATGGAGTGAACTACCTGTGTAAGATCTTTGGGGCACAACACGGGATGGCAAGTTCAAGGAATAATGCAGTTAAATCATTTAGGATGTCTGGATCTATAGGGGAGGGAAGGTAGCTGAAGGCTGCAGGAAAATAGGAGTAAGGACAGAAAATAAGTGTGGAGAGAGACTAAACAGGTGTGGATTGTCGAATGAACAAGTATAGGTTGCCTTCAATGTCATAATATAAGAAGTTTGACTGTAAAGACACAACAAAATTTTTTTTTTTTAGACAGAGATTTGCTCTTGTTGCCCAGGCTAGAGTGCAATGGCACAAACTCGGCTCACTGCAACCTCCGCCTCCCAGGTTCAAGCGATTCTCCTGCCTCAGCCTCCTGAGTAGCTGGGTGGCATGAACCACCATGTCCGGCTAATTTTTGTATTTTTAGTAGAGACGGGATTTCACCACGTTGGGGCCAGGCTGGTCTCAAATTCCTGACCTCAGGTGATCTGCCTGCCTCGGCCTCCCAAAGTGCTGGAATGACAGGTGTGAGCCACCGTGCCCGGCAGGATATAACAAATTAAATGTCTGCAATCAGATTATGGTAGGCTAGTGAAGTTTTAGCTGGGAGTTAACACAATTGACTTACCATTTTAGAAGGTAAGTAATTCTGTGAACTTAACAGTAGGGATATTTGCTTAGAGTTTACAGGTATGAAGAAGTGAACTAAGGTAACAATCTGGAGATGCAGAGAATGGGAAGGAGTGAGAGATATGGTAGAAGTAAAATTGAAAGGGCTCAGAATACTTTGCTAGTCCTTGAGTTCTCTTGAAATATGTGACATATTTTCTTTATTGAAAGTTCTATATGACTAAAATATCTGCACTGTGACTTTATAACAACTGTTATTCTGGACATCTTAATAAAATCACTGCATAGTGAATTTAATTAATTACCATCTAATCTTAAAATGAATTTTAAAACTCGGGTTAATTTTTCATTCTATTTGTTTTCTATTTGAGACATTATAGATATAACCACAATCTTCATAGAATCTTCTACTGCAAAGGAACGTTCCTTTTCCTAGTTCTGAATGAAAGTATTTCTGATATGTGAGGAATTCTCATTCCTAAAGGGGAAGCAGTAATGCCCACAATCTTCTCATCATCATGCCACTTGATAAAGGAAAAAGCTAATTTAATTCTTTTTAAATTTATTTCAAAAAACAGAACTCTTCATGAATTTGTATGTTAGCCTCCTGCAGGGACCATGCTAATCTTCTTTTTATCATTCCAATTTTAGTATATGTGCTGCCGAAGTGAGCTGCTGATATGCTCTTAATCCGTTTTTTTCCCCTGGAAATCACTATCCATAAGAAATAATGTCAGAACATGAGTTTTTTATTAGTTTAATTATTAAATTGAGCAACGATTATTTGAAATTATATGTCCATGTGTGAAAATCAAATAACAATATCTAACTTTCATAATTCTTCCAACTTGTTCACTAAAATCTTACTCTAAAAGCTAAATAAAATAATTTTTTTCTAGAAATTTTTTTAGTGATTCTATTCAATGGGGAAAAACATTATATAATGTGTTTTATTATACTGGACAGTGTTGTTTCTAGTCAATGAATGCTATCTGACAGGACAAATAGTTGGCACCAAAACCACTAACACATTCAGAATCTAATCTCCCCTGAATCCAGCTTGAATTCTCAAAAACTGGCTGTGGCATATACTGTACTTTGTAATAGAAAATTCACACTTTAAAAAGTGGACAAAAATGGTTACCTCAGCTCTATTGTTAAAGACTGCTCAATACATTTTTTTCACAATTAAGATAATATTTATTTATTTATCTATGTATTTGAGACAGGGTCTTGCTCCATTGCCCAGGCCAGAGTAAAGTGGTGTGATCGACTCTCTGTAGACTTGAATCTCCAGGTTCAAGTGATCCTCCTAACTCAGACTCCTGAGTAGCTGGGACTACAGGCATGTGCCACCACACTTGGCAATTTTTTTTTTTTTTTTTTTTTTTGGTAAAGACAGGATTTTTCTTCGTTGCCCAAGCTGGTCTTGAACTTCTGGCCTCAAGCAATCCTCTCACCTCAGCCTTCCAAAGCACTGGTATTACAGGCACTAGCCATCATGCCCAGCCATTAATACATTAATATTTAAATTTTATGGTCATGTCAGTGTTTGGAAAATGTGTTAGATTTTCTTTTTTTTTTTTTTTTTTTTTTGAGATGGAGTCTTGCTCTGTCACCCAGGCTGGAGTGCTGTGGCCGGATCTCAGCTCACTGCAAGCTCCGCCTCCCGGGTTCCCACCATTCTCCTGCCTCAGCCTCCCGAGTAGCTGGGACTACAGGCGCTCGCCACCTCGCCCGGCTAGTTTTTTTTTTTTGTGTGTATTTTTTAGTGGAGACGGGGTTTCACCGTGTTAGCCAGGATGGTCTCCATCTCCTGACCTTGTGATCCGCCCGTCTCGGCCTCCCAAAGTGCTGGGATTACAGGCTTGAGCCACCGCGCCCGGCCAGAAAATGTGTTAGATTTTCTAATTTAGGCTTCCTTTATATCTCTTGTCTACATCAAAGAGAAGTAACTGAACTATTTGATTCTGTGCCTATTTTTTAATCAATTAATTAATTTTTCATTTTTTAATTTTTTTGAGATGGAGTCTCACTCTGTTGCCTAGGCTGGAGTGCAGTGGCATAATCCCGGCTCACTGCAACCTCTGCCTCCTGGGTTCAAGCAATTCTCCTGTCTCAGCCTCCTGAGTAGCTGAAATTAGAGGCGTGCACCACCACACTGGGCTAATTTCTGAATTTTTAGTAGAGATGGGGTTTCACCGTGTTGGCCAGGCTGGTCTCTAACTCCTGACCTTAAGTGATTCACTCACCTCGGCTTCCCAAAATGCTGGGATTACAGGGGTGAGCCACTGCACCCAGCCTTCTGTGCCAATTTTTAGCTTTTGCAATCATTTCATATTCTATACCTCACACTCTATCTCACTTTGACTTCTTCAATATATAGTACATTTTTATTGTATTACGATCAGTCAGGCCGGGCACTGTGGCTCATGCCCGTAATCCCAGCACTTTGGGAGGCTTAGGCAAAAGAAATTACTTAAATCCGGGAGGCGGAGGTTGCAGTGAGCCAAGATCATGCTGCTGCACTCTAATCTGAGCGACAGAACCAGACTCCATCTAAAAAAAAAAAAGATCAGTCAATGGTATAACAGTAAAAATGCTTTTTATGGAATACTGTTGTTAAACCTTCGTTATACTCAAAAAAGATCAATAAAACATAGTGCTTTTGGATTTGATAGCTGCTGTTTCAAAGGGTCATTTTATTTTATCTTATTTTATTTTGAGACAGGGTCTTGCTCTATTGCCCAGGCTGGAGTGCATTGGCGCTACCATAGGTCACTGCAGCCTCAGACTCCTGGGCTCAAGTGATCCTCCCACCTCAGCCCCCTGAGTAGCTGGAACTACAGGCACATGCCATCATGCCTAGCTAATTTTTTTTTTTTTTTTTTTGAGACGGAGTCTCACGCTGTTGCCCAGGCTGGAGTGCAGTGGCGCGATCTCGGCTCACTGCAAGCTCCGCCTCCCGGGTTCCCGCCGTTCTCCTGCCTCAGCCTCCTGAGTAGCTGGGACTACAGGCGCCCGCCACCGCGCCCGGCTAATTTTTTGTATTTTTAGTAGAGACGGGGTTTCACTGTGGTCTCGATCTCCTGACCTTGTGATCCGCCCGCCTCGGCCTCCCAAAGTGCTGGGATTACAGGCTTGAGCCACCGCGCCCGGCCGCCTAGGTAATTTTTTAATTTTTTGTAGAGATGAGGTCTTGCTGTGTTGCCCAGGCTGGTCTTGAACTCCTGGCCTTGAGTGATCCTCCTGCCTCAGCATGTTAAATAATACTGAACTTTAAAATGAAAAAAATAAATTCTTCTGTATGCAGTCACATTTCCGCATTTAGCAAGTCTGAAAAGAATTTAGAAAAGGTAACAATTGGCCACAAGGCTAAGCCCGACAGAATCTGTTTCTGCTAAGCACAGCTAGTTCTTTCTTCATTCCCATTGAGGAATGTGAAAAGCAATGATACTAAATCTAAAAAAAAAAAAAAAAAGTGTGTCAAATTCAAGTATTTCTGTTTCTTTTTCTTTTCTTTCCTTTTTTTTTTTTTTTTTTTTTGAGACAGAATTTCGCTCTTTGTCACCCAGGCTGGAATTCAATGGTGTGATCTGGGCTCACTGCAACCTCCACCTCTTTGGTTCAAGTGATTCTCCTACTTTAGCCTCCTGAGTAGCTGGGATTACAGGTGCCCACCACCACGCCCAGCTAATTTTTGTATTTTTAGTAGAGACAGGGTTTTGCCGTGTTGGCCAGGCTGGTCTCGAACTCTTGACCTCAGGTGATCCATCTGCCTCGGCCTCCTAAAGTGCTGGGATTACAGGTGTGAGCCACTGAGTCTGGCCTATTTCCTAAGTATTTTAACTACATATTGCTACTTAACAAACTACCCCAACTTCATGGCTTAGAACACAACCATCTTATTTGCTCACAATTTAGCGGGTCATCAATTTGGTCTGTGTTCAGCTGGGTTGTTCTTTTCTGGTCTCTCCTGGGGTCGTTCATATAACTGAAGTCATGCGGCATCGTGGCTGGAGCTGGATGATCTGGGATGGCCTCCTTTACACATCTGAGGTTACTGTTAGCTGTAGATGGAGCACCTCTCTCCCTGTGATCTCTCATTCTCATGGAGGGTAGCTCAGGCTTCTTTGCGTGGTAGTCTCAGGATTTCAAGAGGGTGAGAGCTCAGAAAGTCACTTCCATAGCATTCTGTTGGTCAAAACAAAGTACAAGTCCCGCCCAAATTCAAGGGAATGAAGAAACATTCTCTATCTTTTGATGGGAAAATATGTAAAACCACATTTCTTTTTTATTTAAAAAATTTTTTTAAGTAAAAAAAAAAAAAAAAATTTAAGTAGAGACAGGATCTTACTATATTGCCCAGCCTGGTCTCAAGTTCCTGGACTCAAGTGATTCTCCTGCCTTGGCCTCCCAAAGTGCAGTAACTACAGGTGTGAGCCACCATGGCTGGCCTAAAGTCACACTTAACAGGAGTGTATACAAAAAGGTGGGAAGAATTTGTGACTATATTTTTTCAATCTACTGTGTTAACATTGGCTCAAAATTCAGAAACAATACATAAAAATATTGAATTTGATTACACTGAAATAAAAAAATCTTATACTACAAAAATACCATAAGTAAAATAAAAAGTTAAATCACAAACTTGGAAGAATATTTGTAATTTATAGCACAGACTAAAGTTTAATGTCCCTAGCATGTAAAGAGCTTCTAAAAAACAGAAGGAAGGACTGACACACTACAGGAAAATGCACTAGAGATATAAACAGACAGATTGCAGATAAAGAAATGCATAGAGTCCTTAACCATTAAAAAAAGAAATGTTTTTATAGTCCTTAACCATAAAAAAAAGTCCAGGTGTGGTAGTTCATGCCTGTAATCCCAGCACTTTGCGGGGCTGAGGCGAGAGAATCTCTTGAGGCCAGGAGTTTGAGACCAGTCTAGGGAACATAGTCACACCCTGTAGCTACAAAAAAAGTATATTAAAAAAATTTTTTTGGCGGGGTGCGGTGGCTCACACTTGTAATCCCAGCACTTTGGGGGGCCGAGGCAGGCGCATCACAAGGTCAGGAGATCAAGACCATTCTGGGTAACATGGTGAAACCCTGTCTCTACTAAAAATACAAAAAATTAGCTGAGTGTGATGGCACACACCTGTAGTCCCAGCCGCTTGGGAGGCTGAGGCAGGAGAATCACTTGAACCTGGGGTTGCAGTGAGCCAAGATCACACCACTGCACTCTAGCCTGGGTGACAGAGCAAGACTCCGTCTCAAAAAAAAAAAATGTTTAATGTCCAACCTCACTCTTTTTTTTTTTTTTTTTTTTTTTTTTTGAGACAAGGACTCACTCTGTCACTAAGGCTGGACTGCAGTGGTGTAATCATGACTCACTGAAGCCTTGACCTCCCAGGCTTAAGCAATCCTCCCACCTCAGCCTCCTGAGTAGCTGGGACTACAGGCGCACACCATCATACCCTGCTAATGTTTTGTAATTTTTGTAGAGACAGGGTTTCACCCATGTTGCCCAGGCTGGTCTCCAACTTCTGTGCTCAAGTGATCTGCAGCCTCAGCCTCCCAGAGTTCTGGGATTACAGGCGTGAGCCACTGGGCCCAGCCCGACCTCACTCTTAATAAGGGAAATGCAAATTTAAACTGCACTGAGATATTTTTCATCTGTCACGTGAGCAAAAACCCAAATGTTAGGGCACTCACATACATTGCTGTTTCTGCATGTAAAACAGGAAACAGGCGCTCACATACATTGTTGTTTTGGGGATGTAAAATGGTAGCCCTCCTATGAAAGGACTTTTGTAATAGCAGCAAAATTACGTATGTATTTGACTTAGTAATCCCTCTTTCAGAAATCTATCCCAATGATACAGTGGCAAAAATACGTAGGCATGAAGTTATACATTGCAGCACTATTTCTAATAGCAAATTCTAGAAATAAGCCAAATGTCCATCAGAAGGAGATTGGTTGAATAAAAAATCCATGGTGCCCATACAACGTAGTTCTATGTAACCACGAAAAGCAATGAGAAATATTACTATCTACAATTTAGAGTAATCTCCAGGCATATAGTTGAATGCAAAAAGCAAGGTAGAAAAATGTATGCGTATAGTAAACTACCTCTTATCTAAGAAAAAATAATATATGTAATATATATAGGTTATGTATATTATATATATAAAGGATGGGAATAATTTGTGACTAAATTCTTACATATATAATTTCTTAAGCTCTCTCTATATAATTATATATATAATTATACATATATATGTATATTTATATATATAATTTCTTAAGCTCTCTGTGTATATATATATAGCTAAGAAAGAAGGATTTTGGCTTATCCTTTCCATTTTTTCTTTGTATAAGCTATATATAACATATTTTATATGTTATATATATGCTATATGGTATATAGATACATATATATATATAGCTTATATAAAAAAATGAGAAGAACGATAAGCCAAAATGATTCTACATTGGGAAGTGGAAGGAACAGATGGAAAGAATATAGAGAAAGGGTATCACTATTTAACAACTCCTAATAAAATAATGAATCAATGGCTTCTAACATCACGAAGAGAAAAGCACCAAATATGCACCTCCTTATGGATGTGTGAACATGACCCACAGATAATTCCTGCCAAAGCCAGGCACAGTGGCTCACCTCTGTAATCTCAGTACTTTGAGAGGCTGAGGTGGGAGGATCACTTGAGACCAGGAGTTCAAGACCAGCCTGGGCAACATAGAGAGACCTTGTCTCTATAAAAAAAATATAAAAATTAGCATGTGCTTGTAGTCCCAACCACTTGGGAGGCTGAGGTTGGAGGATTGCTTGAGCCCAGGAGTAGGAGGCTGCAGTGAGCTATGATAGCACCACTGCACTCTGGCCTGGGCAACAGAGGGAGACCTTGTCCCTAAAATAAATAAATAAATAGGAATGATCGAACCTCTAAATCTAAATACCAATTTATAAGCAATATGGGGGAGAGGAACATGTTAAAACAAGACAAACACATATGGTTGCAATAAGCAAAATCCAGAGTGAAAAATTCTACAGATCAAATGAGTCACTTTATTGAAACCATAAATTGCAAAGAAAAGTAGAAGAGCGATGGAGGAGCAATCTATAGAAAAAGAGACTTAAAGATGTATTTACCATTTGTGGACTTCTTTTTCTTTTTTGAGATGGAGTCTCGCTCTGTCGCCCAGGCTGGAGTGCCATGGCGTGATTTTGGCTCACTGCAACCTCCGCCTCCCAGGTTCAAGCAATTCTCCCGCCTCAGCCTCCCAAGCACCTGGGATTACAGGCACCCGCCATCATATCTGGCTAATTTTTGTATTTTTGTAGAGATGGGGTTTCTCCATGTTGGCCAGGCTGGTTTTGAACTCCTGACCTCAGGTGATCTGCCTGCTTCAGCTTCCCAAAGTGTTGAGATTACAAATGTGAGCCGCCGCACCCGGCCACCCATTTGTGGACTTTAATTGGATTCTGACTTAAGAAACAAACTGAAGGGAGAGAGAAATCCTTTATGAAGTAGTTGAGGAAAATTTGATCATTGATCATTGACTAGATAATTAACAATAGTAAACAATTATTATTATTTTACAGACATATATCCAGTATCATAGATTTGACTTTATAACCTTATTCACATGTCTCAAATTAGTGTTAGCTGTAGGTGGGCCCTCCGTTGTGGTGGTCAAAGGCAATGGATAGGAATATGAATACAAGATTTGCCATGAGTTGATAATTGGTAAATCCGGGTGGAGTGCACATAAGGATTCATTATACTATTCTTTTTACTTGTGTTTGAAATTTTATACAATAAAACATTAGAATAAAAAAAGTATGAAGTTTTTTTAAGATGAGGAAACTCTTTTTTTTTGTTTTTGCTTTTTTGAGACGAGTCTCACTCTGTCGCCAGGCTGGAGTGCAGTGGTGCAATCTTGGCTCACTGCAATCTCTGCTTCCCAGGTTCAGGCGATTCCCCTGCCTCCGTCCCTTCCCGAGTAGCCGGGACTACAGGTGCGCATAACCACACACAGTTAATTTTTTGTATTTTACTAGAGACGGGGTTTCACCATGTTGGTCAGATGGTCTTGATCTCCTGACCTCAGGTGATCTGCCCACCTTGGCCTCCCAAAGTGCTGGGATTACAGGTATGAGCCACCTTGCCTGGCCTGTTTTTTGTTGTTGTTGTTTTTTTTTTTTGAAACACTCCTGGTAGACTCTGTAAAATACCTAGAATTGTGGCGATTCATCCTATGATTACCAGAAGGATGAAGCCAAAACATTCTTTTTTTATTGACACAGAATCTTGCTCTGTCGCCTAGGCTGGAGTACAGTGGCATGAACATGACTCACTGCAACCTTGACTTCCTGGGATCAAGTGATCCTCCTGCCTCAGCTTCCTATGTAGCTGGGACCACAGGCATTCACCACCACACTTGGCTAATTTTTTGTTTTTTTTGTAGAGACAAGGCTGCTCAGGCTGGTCTCAAAGTCCTGGGTTCAAGTGATCCTCCTGCCTTGGCCTCTCAAAGTACTGGGAATACAGGTGTGAGCCACTGTGCCTTGCCCAAAACATTCTTGATAGAGCAGGACAACAGATACAACCAGGGTCTTGATGACTGAGCCATGAAATAAGCCAACCCTGGATATCTAGTTATATAATAACAATCTATCTAGTTATGTAATAACAATCTCTGTCATTTAATCCCTCTTGAGTATGTTTCTGTTATTTTTAGTAGAAAATGGAGGAAAATGCATTTGTATGTGTGTGCAAGGTCTCATTGCCCTCTAGCTGAAGAGTGATACAACTCCAGAATCCTATTCTTAGAGCCTGCTTCCTAGGATCACTTCCAGTACCAATGATCTAAAGTGACGTTCCCTAGAAACAGGAATTCTTTGGCCGGTCTTTTATGAGAGGAGTATTCCCCAGAGAATGGAGGGACGAAAGCAGAAAAGGGCAGGGGGAAGAGCTAAGCAGGGAAGTCATCTTGCCGGAGATCAACTTCAATCTGCTCCTTGGGGTGGGCTGGAGCATGAACTATTCAATTGTACTGCAGAGTCGGTGTCACCTTTTGTAATACTATGGCAGTCAGTCATTGGTTGTGAACTGCCTATGGTGATGGTGGTGCGTGGGGTATAACACCCATAGCAGCTGGGGATAAATGTACCCAGTTAAGGAGCCCAATTAAGGGGATCTAGGCAGAGCGTCGGCAGTGTCCACTACAATTTCCCAACTTACTCCATAGCCAAAACCTTACATGACCCTGCATGATCTAGCCCACCTCGCCTCCCCACTCCCTTTCTCTCTGAGACCATCTCTGACTACTCTCCCTCTTTTTCACTCCACTTTAGCCACACTGGCCACCTCACAATTTCTCAAATTCCCAGCATGATCCTGTTTTAGATCCTTTGCCCTTTTCTGTTCCCTTACCTGGCAGATCCCCCTAACTCCTACCATTGGATGGTCCCTTATATATCTTGCAGGTTTCTACGCAAAAGATACCTTCCTAGTAAGGCCTCTTTTAGCCATCCTACCTAAAATTACAACTTCCACCTCGAACTAACACAATCCTTTTATTTTCATTACTTTTATCCTTAGCACTTATCAGTATCTAATATACTATATAATTTTCTCATTTGTCTTGTTACCTGGTTCCACTCTAGAATATAAACTGGGAACACTTAAAACAATGCCTATTATGTTGTAAGTGCTCAGCTAATATTTGTTGATCACGTGAATGAATGAATGATTCCTGGCACAAAGTGTTAATCCTCAATAAATATTGTTTGAACTGAACTGAAACAGAAAATATCTACATAGTCCCCTTTGTAAGTACTATAGATGGGAGAGGGCATACATATTGTTATATGCAGGGTTCTCCATAGACTATATGCTGTTTCTTCAATAATATTACGAAAGCTTGCATTTCTCATGTGATGTTATGTATGTGTATGTTAATATGTATTATTTGTACATGCAAATATTAGTGAAAAAAGTAGAAGCACCAAAGCTTTTCTAATTTTATTTGACTCAAACTATATTTTAGACCTACATACCATACAATAAAGTAAGCTAAAAGCATAGCAAAATTAAAGTAAATACAGGTTGTATGGATAGCTCAATTTCTCTCATATAAAATGTCAATTCAGAGATAGAGTGATAAAAGAAAAATGTCTAGGAAAAAAAAAGCCAAAGATGAAACTATTTAAGCTCTTTACTGCAATGTCATATTCTGATCTCAGACAGTAGAATAGTAATAAGAAATGTACAATCTCAAGTCTCTCAGTCCTAAAATCTATCAGTGGATGCCAAAAATCTTCAAGACACATTAACATTTTCTAGAAAATGTCTTTTTTTTTTTTTGTAAACTAAGTGTACTAAAAACACAAAAGCACTTATCAGACACTCTATGGCATTTGTTGCTGAAATGTCTACCAGCTGGAGATTAGCCTTGAGCGGAAGCAGCCTCAGAGCCAACACTGGCTTCCTCCTGTAAATCATCTCCAGCAGAGGACTCTGACTCAGCTGGAGAATTTTCTTCTTCTAGTTCAGCATATTCATCAGAGCTTTCGTTCTCTGTTGTATCTTTATCATTATCGATGGTGACAGCTTCATCCAGGGCAGCATTTGTAACCTCTGGGGTTGTTTCAGGGTTTACTTCTGCGGTTTCCCTTGCTGCTGCATCTGTCACCTCTGGCCCAGTTTCAGCACTGACTGCTGTGGTCTCCGGAGCAGCCTCCACGTGACCTGGACAGGCAGATGCCTCTTTTATGACCACAACTGTAGCACCGGGACTTTCTTCAGCATCTACCACCTCGGCTTCCACTGCAAGTACTTCTGGGGCTTCTGAACTTGCTTTCTCAGTTTCCGCAACATTCTCCTTTTCACCTTTAAGAATGAGTCATTAAGCAAGGTATTAATTTAAAGATCGCGGGAAGGCAATGAAACACTGTGGTCATTTAAACACGTAAGACAGAGCTACATGCACCGATGTGTAACCGTCTTCAAGGTAGACTCTCAAGTGAAACAGCAAAAAAAGAACAACGTATACAGTCTGCTAGTATTGTTAGGGCAAAATGGGAGGGGAGCAGGAGGCGGGTAAGTTGTATGCCTACGTAATTGTATTTGCAAAAACTCTCCAGGAGGATTCAAATAAACTGGTTTTATTGGTTGCCTCTTGGAGGGAAAATGGGGGTTCTGCTTTTCTGTAAACTCTTTGAACTTAAAAAAATACACTTGAATATGTTACTTAGGCAAAGATGAAGAATACAAAAATAAGCAGCTACCCTATTCACCTTTCATATGAGATAGCATGGAAGAGTAGCCAAGTTCCTAGCTGGTGACTCAGAAATCACTAATCCTCTCTCAACCTCATTTTTGTCATCTGTAAAATAGGGTATTCATAATATCTACTGCACAGGGCTATTGTAAAGATTAATTACAATACTGTATATGAAAAGGGGATTAAAATAAAAAGTTCTATGAAAATGCTTATTTTATTAGTATTATAAATAACCACGTGATTATATTCAATAATATGTATTGATGATATTCTGTTTCTTCTTATTGTCATGACAGGTGAAAACTGGTTCATAAGCCTCTAATATCTCTATCCCTAAATAGTGATCATAGTAATTGATAATAATAGCTTGCAAAAAAGTATGGTTTAAAGCAAGAAGGTGCTAGGCATAGTGGCTCATGCCTGTAATCCCAGCACTTTGGGAGGCTGAGGCAGGAGGGGATCATAGGAGTCCAGGAGATCAAGACGACCAGCCTGGGCAACATAGTGACACCCTGTCTCTGCAAAACATAAAAAATAAACTTGCTGGGCATAGCGGTGCATGCTTGTAGTTCTAGTTGCTTGAGAGGCTGTGATAGGAGGATTGCTGGAGCTCAGGAGTTCAAGGCTGCAGTAGGCTATGATTGCACCACTGCACTCTAGCCTGGTTGACAGAGGGAGAACCCATGGAGGGAAGTGGGAAGGGAAGGGGGAAGGGAAGGCAGGAAAGGAAGGAAAGGAGGGAGGGAGGGAGGAAAGGAAGGAAAGGAGGGAGGGAAGGAGGGAAGGAAGGCAGGGAGGGAGGGAGGGAGAAAGAAGTGTAGGAAGCAAGGAACGAAAGAGTGAAAATATAAAGTTTCTGTTCCCATGGTCACCATTTTATCAAATGAAGGACTCAATATACACGACTGATCCTGTTGTGTCAAATGGACCTTGTTTGCACAAAGGCACACAGGTGATCTTAGCCCAAACTGAAAGATAATTAGTTATATTATTATTTTAAATAATGAGGAAAATGAAAGCTCATGCCTGCATGGGTGGATGCCTGAGCAGCGGAAAGTAATATTATCACAAGAAGTCAAAAGTCACTGGTCAGCAATATAACTGTAAAACGTTCATTTGTCAAATGCATGCATCCAAAAGGTGTAACAGTGTTCTTCAGGTTTCAGTTGAGCTTTTTCTTTCTAAATGAACTTATACCCAGAGTCATTCTGGATTAAGCTAGGAAAGAAGCCAAAAGCAAATAGTGTTCATTGCTAGACTAAACGGATGGAAATTAGTGCCTCAAAAAATAATTAAAAATAAAAAATTAAGAAATTCATTTACCTTGAAATGGATGTATCTCTGCTTTTGTTTTTTCTTTCAAATCTGTTATATGTTCTGTGTGTTTGGCTTGGTCTGATGTGACTGTCTTGTAAGCCTGAAAGTAAATGTATGCTTAGGTTTATATCTTGAACTTTAAGATTTGTCATGCCACATTACACATTACAAGGTACACTCAAGTCTCCTTGTAATCACCATTAGACGTTTAAACCATAATCCCAATGTAGCAAAGAAGAGAAACCAGTGCACACCACTTACTCTTTTACTTCCCTTTTGGAAACCTTTGTTATTAAATTGAATGCTTTAAAAAGGAAGAAAGGTGAGACGGGGGGGAGGAGAGAAAAACTACCTATTGAGTATCATACTTACTACCTGGGTGATAAAACAATCTGTACATCAAACCCCCATGGCACACAATTTACCTGTTAACAAACCTGCATATGTACCCCATAACCTAAAATAAAAATTTTTTTAAAAGGGAAGGAAATAAATGCACTATCTTAGCCAAAGATAACAAAAAGGAAAAAAAGGAAATTATGCTACAACCAGAATATCCTGACAGGCATATACAAATATTCTCTAACATTTATCCTTGAGAAATGGAAATCTAGGTTCATATGAAAACCTGTACACAAATGTTCATGGTACCTTTATTTGTAATAGTCAAAAACTGGAATCAGGCCAGGCGCGGTGGCTCATGCCTGTAATCCCAGCACTTTGGGAGGCCAAGGCAGGTGGATCACCTGAGGTCAGGAGTTTGAGACCAGTCTGACCAAGATGGTGAAACCCCATCTCTACTAAAAATACAAAAACACCCAGGTGCGGTGGCACACACCTGTAGCCCTAGCTATTCAGAAGGCCGAGGTGAGAGAATCGCTTGAACCCAGGAGGTGGAGGTTGCAGTGAGCCGAGATAGCGCCATTGCACTCCAGCCTGGGCAACAGAGTAAGACTCCATCTAAGAAAGAAAGAAAGAGAGAAAGGAGAGAAAGGAGAGAAAAGAGAGAAAGAAGGAAAAAAGGAAAGAAAGAGAGAGTATTCGGAAGCTATTTTAATCATAGACGAAATGTGCAGGCTTCCTTTCATTTTATATTTAAGTAGTCTTCTTTGGCCTGTGTTCATATTGGAAAATGATATTAAAAAAATGAAAATCTCATTATTCAGTTACTATTGTTTATATTAATTTAGCTTTTTAAAAAATGTTGGTAGTGGTTTAACTTTTAACGGTAAGATGATAGATTTCTAAAATTTATTTATATATAGTGTCTTCTAAATTTTTAATAATCAGAAACCAAATACCTTATTTAAAAATTGTACTACTTAATTACAAACAATTTTACAGTATAAAAATTATGCTGTACATGTTCTGACTCATAGGTGGGAATTGAACAATGAGAACACTTGGACACAGGATGTGGAACATCACACACTGGGGCCTGTCGTGGGGTAGGGGGAGGGGGGAGGGATAGCTTTAGGAGATATACCTAATGTAGATGACGAGTTAATGGGTGCAGCACACCAACATGGCACATGTATACATATGTAACAAACCTGCACGTTGTGCACATGTACCCTAGAACTTAAAGTATAATAATAATAAATAAAAAATATGCTGTGAAAATAGAAAGTCTGTAATGTCGGGGCTAGGCACACTGGCCCACACCTATAATCCCAGCACTTTGGGAGGTTGCTGGCAGATCACCTGAGGTCCGGAGTTTGAGACCAGCCTGACCAACATGGAGAAATCCCGTCTCTACTAGAAATACAAAATTAGCCAGCTGTGGTGGCGCATGCCTGTAATCCCGGCTGTTTGGGAGGCTGAGGCAGGAGAATCACTTGAACCCTAGAGGCAGAGGTTGCGATGAGCCAAGATCGTGCCATTGCACTCCAGTCTGGGCAACAAGAGTGAAACTCCGTTTCAAAAGAAAAAGAAAAAGAAAAAGAAAAGAAAAGAAAAAAGAAAAAAAATCTGGGTTGGGCACGATGGCTCAAGCCTGTAATCCCAGCACTTTGGGAGACCAAGGTGGGCGGATCACGAGGTTAGGAGATCAAGACCATCCTGGCTAACACGGTGAAACCCCGTCTCTACTAAAAGTACAAAAAATCAGCCGGGAGTGGTGGCGGGCGCCTGTAGTCTCAGCTACTCGGGAGGCTGAGGCCGGAGAATGGCGTGAACCCGGGAGGTGGAGCTTGCAGTGAGCTGAGAACGCGCCACTGCACTCCAGCCTGGGCGAGAGGGAGACTCCGTCTCAAAAATAAATAAATAAATAAATAAATAAATAAATAAATAAATAAATAAAATAAAACAAAAATAAGTTTCTGAGGATTAGAATATGTATTTTGGTTTGGTTTGGCCGTCTTACATAGTCTATGAAACTGCTTCTAGTTATGACTAAACATCCCTTTATTCATATTTCTTTTTTTTTTTTTTTTTGAGACAGAGTCTCACTCTGTCACCCAGGCTGGAGTGCAGTGGTGCAGTCTTGGCTCACTGCAACCTCCATCTCCCAGTTTGAAGCAAACCTCTGCCTCAGCCTCCAGAGTAGCTGGGATTACAGATGCCCGCCACCAAGCCCGGCTAATTTTTGTATTTTTAGTAAAAATGGGGTTTCACCATTTCTTGGCCAGGCTGGTCTTGAACTCCTGACCTCGTGATCCTGCCTTGGCCTCCCAAAGTTCTAGGTTTACAGGTGTGAGCCACTGCGCCCGGCCTGCCTTTATTCATATTGTTGTAGGACCAAACCAAAATATAGTGACTGTGTACTCATAGTTTACAAAGAATTTCTGCTTATTCTACTTTTATTCTTTCTTAACATTTTTTGTAGAGATGAGGTCTCGCTATGTTGGCCGGGCTGGTCTGAAACTCCTGACCTCAAGCAATTCTCCTGCCTTGGCCTCCAAAGTGCTGGAATTACAGGCATGAGCCACCACTCCAGGCTCTACTTTTATTCTTTTTCTTTTTTTCTTTTTTAAGACAGGGTCTTGTTCTGTTGCCCAGGCTTGAGTGCAGTAGTGCAATCTCGGCTCACTGCAACCTTAACTTCCCTTAACTTCCTAAGCGATCCTCCCATCACAGCCTCCTAAGTACCTAGGACCACAGGTGCACACCACCACGCTGGGCTAAGTTTTAAATTTTTTTGTAGAAATGAGGTCTCACTATGTTGCCCAGGCTAGACTCAAACTCCTGGACTCAAGCCTCCCAAAGTGCTGGGATTACAGGCATGAGCGACTGCACTACTTTTATTCTTTTTTTTTTTTTTTTTGAGACAGAGTCTGGCTGTCTCGCCCAGGCTGGAGTGCAGTGGCACGATCTCAGCTCACTGCAAACTCTACCTCCTGGGTTCAAGTGATCTCCTGCCTCAGCCTCCGGAGTAGCTGGGATTACAGGCACCTGCCACCACGCCTGGCTAATTTTTGTGTTTTAGTAGAGATGAGGTTTCACCATGTTGGCCAGGCTGGTCTTGAACTCCTGACCTCAGGTGATCCACCAACCTTGACCTCCCAAAGTGCTGAGATTACAGGTGTGAGCCACCATGCCTGGCCTACTTTTATTCTTAATAAAGATTATATTTTGATTTAGAAAGTTTATGACAAAATGGTGAATGACTCAACAGGCTTATCTTACTTACCTAAAAAATGTCTGTTATTTTAGTCCCAAAATCTCACTATTAAAACCTTTGTCTTACAGTGGTTACCTGGAGGGAATTAACATGGGGACTGGGAAGGAAAATATACTTTTTATTTTATATATATCTATGTTACATTTTTTAAAAACTTATGAACAAATATGAATTTTTCAAATAATAAAACTGTGTGAAAATTTAAAACTAACAAAATTATGGAGACAGTAAAAAGATTGGGAGGAGAGGGGGAGAAATGAGTAGGTGGAGTAGAGGGATTTTTAGGGTGATGAAACTACTCTGTATGATACTATAATTTATTCTGTATGATATTGTAATATATTTGTAAAAACAGAATATACAACGCAAAGAGTGGATCCTCATGTAAACCCTGGACTTTAGTTAACAATAATATATCAATATTGGCTTGTCAGTTTTAACAAATATTCCACATCAATGCAAGATTTTAATATGGGAAAGGAGGAGGGGGTGTGAGGGGGTATATGGACGTTTCTGTACTTTCTGAAACCTAAAACTGCTCTAAAAAAGACTATTAATTTTTTAAATAGTTATATTAATTTTTTTTTTTTTTTTTTGGAAACAGAGTCTCACTCTGTCATCCAGGCTGGAATGCCATGGTGTGATCTCGGCTTACTGCAAACTCAGTCTCCTAAATTCAAGAGATTCTCCTGTCTCAGCCTCCTGAGTAGCTGGGATTACAGGATGCACCACCACACTGGCTAATTTTTGTATTTTTAGTAGAGATAGGGTTTCACCATGTTGGCCAGGCTGGCCTCAAACTTCTGATCTCAGGTAATCCACCTGCCTCAGCCTCCCAAAGTGCTGGGATTACAGGTGTGAGCCACTGCGCCCAGCTCCTATATTAATTTTTAAGTTAATCTTTCAAAATAGTTATTTTAAAATGTTAATAATAGTGCCTACCTTATAGAATTGTTCTAATCATTAAATGATCCAGGAGTCTGGCATGTGATAAACACTCAAGTATCAGCTATCATTATTAGCATTTATAATAACATTATTTTTACTGAAAATCATCCATATTAATGGTATTAAGAAATGCTGACTTTACACATACAAAAATCTTCATAATTTAGAAAGCTGAGGTTCAAATGAAATAAAATTTAAAAATAAACAAAAATGAAGAACCATCATAATAGTCTAGTTAATACATTCTTAGGAAAACCCTGTATTTCTAATGATTGCAAGGTATTTTTCAGATGTGTATGCTTAATGACACTTAAATCTATTGCTATGTTGTATATTTAATTAATCCCATGTCCTGATCTCGACATTGCTTTGAGCTTTACCATGAGTTGTAAAATACATGAATTCTTGAGCACTGTGGTTATATAATCACTTACATAATATCCACCAGCACTGACTGTGACGCCTACAACCAGATAATAAATCATATTTGATCCAGATGATCCAGGGAATCTGTTAGATGACATCCGGCGCAGAGATGCTAGGAAAACAACGTTTAAACACAGTTAGCTTTACTACTTGAGCAAAACTATTTTAAATAATTACATCTTTTAAAATTTTTCTCCTCAGTGAACCTAGAATCATTAACATCAAGTGATTTTAGCTTAAGGGAATACGGTATTACAAGGCTGGGTAATAATTCCACTTGACATTCTCCCAATCTAATTTGATAAACACTCATGAAACCTGTCATCTTGATGCTGAGCATCATGCCTTCTTGGAAGGGGTGCAGGTGTGGGTAAGGAGAAATGACAAAAGCTCTAAACAATTTTAACAGCCAAATGAAGTGTACATTAGCAAAAGAAAGCCATGTACTATATGTACTCCACTACAGGATTCAATGAAAATGATAATTTTATAATGAATTCAGTATGTTTATACCTGAAATGTAATACAATTTGTATTTATATGTTAAATCAAGCATTTATGTTGAAATCATCATATTTCTATAAATCTGTAATACAAATGTAGATATAGAAAGAAATCTCAATTTTTCTCTTATAAAGCAAAGATGGGCATATAAAGGGTTTTAAGCCAAATGTTGCAACAAGGTTGTATCTGAAATAGAAGTATAATTCTGTATAAACTAACAGAAACAGATAAAAGTACTATATTATTATATTTAAACATATTTATTTTGTAGTACTAACATTTGCATATCCTATAATGCCCTGGAATTGAAATTTTTACAATAAACTCAAAGTTGGAAGGAGCTTAAAGTATATACAACTCAAATTTATTTTAAAGATAAAGACATAAAGACATTTATGTATTCTTTCAACTAACACAACTGAGCATCTACTATGTATTTGGAACTGTTAGAAGCATTAAGAATACAACCATGAATAAGACAGACAAGGTCCCTTGTCTCAAGTCATTCATAGTCTAGAAGGAGGATATGAACATACAGACAAATAATTGTGATGTTGTATGGCAAATGTAATAAGTGCTAAGTCAAGATACATGCAGAGAAAAAATTCAGTTAGTTGGCCAAGGTAACTGTCATAATAGAAGAGACCTGAGTTTTGAAGGAAAATAAGGGGATAGTTTTGAAGATAAATAAGGGAAAGAAGAATGGCACTGGAGGCAGAAGGTGTAACGTGTATGAGCGTTTCGTGACCCAGAAGGTACAAAGTACAGGATGAATATCCTTTATCTAAAATGCTAGTGGTGGGTGGAGTGGCTCATGCCTGTAATCCCAACATTTTGGGAGGCAGGGGTGGGAGGATCACTTGAGCCCAGGATTTCAAGACCAGCCTGGGCAATGTGGTGAACCCCATCTCTACAAAAAAAATTTTATAATATTAGCTGAGAGTGGTGGTATGCGTCTGTAGTCCCAGCCCCTTCGGGAGGCTGAGGCAGGAAGATCACTTGAGTCCTGCAGTGAGCTGTGATTGTACCACTGCACTCCAGCCTGGGCAACAGAGTAAGATTCTGTCCCAAAAAAATAATTAAAATAAAATAAAATGCTTGGGATCAGAATTGTTTTGGGTTTTGGATATTTTTTATTTTGAGATATATGCATACACATAATGAGATATCTTGGGGATGGGACTTAAGTCTAAACACAAAATTCATTTATGTTTCATATATACCTTACACACGTAGCCTGAAGGTAATTTTATACAATATTTTGAATAATTTTGTGCATGAAACAAAGTTTGTGTTAAGTACTTATATGTAAAATTTTCTACTTGTGGCATCATGTCAGTGCTCAGAAAGTTTCTAATTTTGGAGCATTTTGGGTTTTAGATTTTCAGATTAAGCATGTCCAACCTGCAATTTGATGTGGCCTAACATAAAGTATAGGGGTGCAGGGACTAGTGGAAGACTATGATTTGCACAGGGCAAATCTTAAGACATTTGCACTGCTTACAAACCTTCATAGTAGCAAAATCACAATGATTTCCTGTTTATGTTCTTAGTTTGGATATAAATGGCCATTTCTTGGAAAAAAATTTTTTTCCTTCTAATGTGCCCCAAAGGCTATGAGAAGAGGTTATGGCTTTGACTTGTGGTGGGACTTCTGATGGCTTAAAAGTACATCTGTGATCAAACAGGGAATATACAGCCTTCATATTTCTCAAACAGACAAAAATATCAGAAATATTTTTTAAATAGAACTAAAATTATCAGAGATTTAAATAGACTTAAATACAAATATAATGATGGACAAGTTACTTAAAAAGACAATGAAATGAGAAATTTTCAATAAGGATTAATTAGACAAATTTAAGCACATTCATACAATGTGAAACAAATAGACATAACTTGCAGAACAATATTTACTTATGTGAGAAAATATTTACAATGTATTAGGTGAAAAGTCATAGCAAAATACTCTGTATGGGACTATCCCAGATTTGTGGAAATAATGTGCATAAGGAAGGAATGAGGCAAAAAAACGGTTTGGAAAACTAAATATACTAAAATGTAACTAGTTGTGTTCACTGAGTGGTAGGATTACAGGTGAATTCCATTTCCTATTTTACCTGTTTTTCCCCCAATTATCTATTATAAACTTATTTATTCATTAAAAATTACCCTTTTAAGGCTGGGCTCAGTGGCTCACACCTGTAATCCCAGAATTTTGGGAGGCCGAGGCAGGAGGATCACCTGAGGTCGGGAGTTCAAGACCAGCCTGACCAACATGGAGAAACCCCGTCTCTACTAAAAATACAAAATTAACTGGGCGTGGTGGCGCATGCCTGTAATCCCAGGAACTTGGGAGGCTGAGGCAGGAGAACCACTTGGACTTGGGAGGCGGAGGTTGTGGTGAGCCGAGATCAGGCCATTGCACTCCAGCCTGGGCAAAAAGAGTGAAACTCCGTATCAAAAAAAAAAAAAAAAAAAAAAAAAAAAAAAATTACCCTTTTAAAAGCAAAAAGGAGAGAACAAAATGTGATGAGACACAGTTAAAAATTTTTCCTTCAATGAAACTGAAAAAAATTTATTTTTCATCAAAGTAGAAAGTATCAACAAAAGATTAATTAATGTCCATGACAGAAGACAAATTTGTTTCCAGTCAATAATAGTTCTTACATTTTAAGTGCTGCAAAAATAGTAGTTAGTTGAAAATTAGAGAAAGACCAGTACCTTTGCAAGCAGCATTGCTAGATACGTATTTAAAATTTTTAAACTACTTGTATTTTGCCGCAAATTGGGAAGAAAATTATTTGGAATTTCTGCAGCTACAAAAAATAGTGCGTGTGTGTGTGTTTGTGTGTGCGTGCAGGCGCGCACGTTGTCGGTGGGGAACGCAGACAGATAAAACGAAAGGCCACGGTCAGAGGACTAATCTTTCTCCCCATTCCCTACAGAGCAGTCCCGTTATATTACGAAGTTTAAAATAAATGGCTTCTCCCTACTTCATCAGGAGAGAGATATATATATATTTAAAAGCTCTATATTATTTGGTATAAAGGTCTAGAAAAATAAAGACAATAAAGATCTAGGAAAACGAAGACGTCTTGTTTCTGATACTTGAGGGGTAACTTCCTCCCACCAGCATTTTAAAAGAAAAATAAAGCGAGTTGGTTAGACCTCGTCCTTCTCTCCCACCACCACCAACAGAGGCCCAATCAACGTGAAAAAAATCGGCCCACGGAATTCTCCGCGCACGTCTTTTTCTCCGGCCGGATACTCTGGGCTAAAATTACCTCGGAAGCCTCAGAAAGCGAGGGGAAGCGAAGACAGCATTAAAAACGCTTCACGATGTTGTCTAAGAACCGTTCCCCAATCGGGAGTGGAAGAGAGAGGGGTGACGGATGGGGACTAGGGAAAGGCGGCTGGGGCTGAACCGCCCCGGAGCGCAAGCCTGGTCCCAGAACCGCAGGCTGCTGGGAAGAAAAACAATCTTCCTTGCTCACACCTGCTAAGCACCTACTATGTTCCAGGCACTATACGAGGCGCTTTTCTATACGTCCATTTTTATTTAATAAGCTTCCAGTTCACACTGAAACTCCCCCTTTAGTTAATTTCTGAGTACCCTGCTTTTTCTCGCGCATCCCCAGATCCAAAGGTGTCGATATTTGGACAGAGCCAAGCAGCTGCAGGACGACCTGCAACCTCAAAGGAAAGCGCCCCGAAGGCCGCTTCCTTTTTGGGGGTTGTGGATCTCAGAGCCAGGCGCTCGCGGGGTTCAGGCTGCTGAGACCCTGCCGAGGGTTAGATTTATTTACCCCACGAACATTCGCCCAGTGTCCACTGAGCGGGCCCTGCTTCTCTGCCTCCCAATGCTTACAGGGCCGGCTCATTCCCACCCTTCCTCTGCTTCCTCAGGAGGTTGGAGAGCGAATAGTGCCTCTAACAATAAAAGTGGTATGCTACAACTTTGTCAGCCAGGCACGTTTCTAAGTGCTTTTAACCAAACATTAACTCATTAAAAAGCAAAACTATTATCGCCCTTATTTTATAGATGAGGAAACAGGTTAAGGCATTTGTCCAAGATCAGGATGCGAACCCAGCTAATCTGGACTCAGAGGCACACCGGAAAGTTCCCTACTTCCAAAGCCTGCAGAAGCTTCGGGACGTCTTCCCGGGAGTCTCCTCCGTTCTCCTCGACCTCCAATCCAGGCTTCTGCTGTTCTGGGTCGGGTTTGGCCAACTGGGTGCCGGCCGGTACCCGGGCGCGGGCGAAATCTGCACCCGAGGCGCCCGTCCTCCTCTCCGGGCTAGATCTCCTTACTCACCGTCCTTCCCGAGCGGTGCGGGGTTGGGGGGCGCCCTCAGCGGCAGCGCCAGGGTCTTGGAGACCGCCCTGCGGAGATACATCGCGCCCGCTGTCCGCCGCGCAGCAGGCTCCGTACCCAGGCTCAGGCTGCCCTTCCACAGTGAGGCTGAGAGCCTGGCAGCGCCCCGCCCGGAGAAGGCACGTCGACCTTCATCCAGCCCCGCCTCCGCGGCCCCCGGGAGGTGGGGAGACCTTTGTAGTCCTCACCATCCTCCCCTAACCCATCTCCAGCTCTGTTGCTTTCCCTGAAGTCTCGAGAGCTGACCGCGGCATCTCAGAAAAGGGATGGGGAATCTATAAGTCGCCGTCGCCCGCCTGACTCGTTCTGTACCACTGAATGTATCTCCTCACAGCACGCTGGAAATGTTTTGAGAATTGGACGAGATTAAGATAAGGACACAGTTTATCACGCTGGATGTAATCTGAACCCACTTTATCTCACGCATTCCATTAGCTTTCCTAGGAGAGGGGAGGATAGCGGGAAGTTTCTTACAAATGCAAGGAGCGCAGGGGTAGCCTCAGTCTTCCATTAGCGCACTGCGTGATGCTCAGAATCGTAAGAAAATCTCCAGACAATGATTGAATTTCTAGACAGTTCACCGTTACAATGACTTTAAAATATAAACTCCAAAAACACTGTATATTCCTCTATGGGATGTGAAATTAATATTTCCACATCAGCGGCCTGGCGCAGTGGCTCACGTCTATAATCCCAGCACTTTGGGAGGCCGAGGCAGGCGGATCACTTGAGGTGAGGAGTTGGAGACCAGCCTGGGCAACATGGCGAAACCCCGTTTCTACTAAAAATACAAAAAGTTAGCCAGGCGTGGTGGCGCGTGCCTGTAATCCCAGCTACGCGGAGACAGGAGAATCGCTTGAACCCGGGAGACGGAGGTTGCAGTGAGCCAGAGATCATGCCACTACATTCAAGCCTGGGTGACAGAGCAAGACCCTGTCTCAAAAACAAAACAAAACAAAACACCCCAAAACTAAAAAACAAAACAAAACACATCAACTAAAAATACTAAATTATTAGTTTCTTCCGTCTCACTGTGGCTACAGGAACTTGTCATGGTTTGAATATGGAAACCAATAATTTATTAAGTTTATAACATTGTCTAAATGATTACTCTTTGGAAGACACCATTTCCTACTACAATAATCCCTTATGTGTGTTTGCCACTTGAAACATTATAAAGCACTTTCACATCTATTATCTCTTTTAATTTTCACTGCAACCCTCTGAGGGAGGTGGCAATTATTCCCTTTAGCAAAGGTGGTGGGTGGGAATGTCCAAGGATTTACTGGTGGTCATGAATTAAAAAAACAAAAAGGACGTGAACATAATACTTCTAGCTTAAAGTTCTGTTGACATGTAACAGGCACAATATTTGTTCATTTGCTATGTAAATAAACATTTCTCAGAAGTTATAGTCTTGAACCCAATTATAATTATATTTAACATATTCTCATATGAAGAGTACAAGCCAATGATCAGATTGGTTTTTTGATACTCAAAAAGACAGTTAACTAGTTTAATCACTAGGGTGACAGAGTGAGACTCCGTTAAAAAAAAAAAAGTTTACAACATAGATGAGTGTGGTGGTGCATGCCTGTAGTCCCAGCTACTCCGGAGGCTGAGGTGGGAGAACTGCTTGAGCCCAGGAGGTCAAGACTGCAGTGAGCTGAGATCTTGCCAGTGCACTCCAGCCTGGGTGACAGAGTGAGACCCTGTCTGAAAAACAAAAAACAAAACAAAACAAAAGCCACCCACAGTGGCTCACACCTGTAATCCCAGCACTTTGGGAGGCGGAGGCAGAAGGATTGCCTTGAGCTCAGGAGTTCAGGACCAGCCTGGCAAACATGGCAAAATCTTGTCTGTTTCTTTTTTAGAAAGAAAGAAAGAAAGAAAAAAAAAAAAAAGCACATTAGATATGAAATGTAAAAAATAAAGTAAAAAAAAAGAAAAAGGATATAAAATGTGCTTAGCTAGTTGGAGGAAGCAGTGCTAGATTCTGACTTCCAGCCCAAGGTGAAGCTCAAGGCTCTCCTGCTGCCCTCTGCTGCCTTTCAGTGTGGCACATGGTGGGATTCATTGTATCCTACCATCTCTTATTAGATGGTAAGGTCCAGGGGGAGCTTATCACGCTCTCTAGGTTGAATGTGGCCATACCAGCTGGGATATAAAAGAACTGTGAGATAAATAGTGCCATTTCTCCAGATTATTTTCCTTAGTTAAAAGCTCATGCCTTTCAAGTTGAAGGGAATTTCTATCTACGCAACTGCTCCTGTGGCTTTCCATTTTGATGGCAAAATCTTTTCAAATCTTGATGAAATATTTTCCAAGAGAGGACATGCCCTCGAGTTGTCAAATTCACTCCATAGCAGACTATTTCTTCCAAACCCCAGATAAATTTAACATATTTTTGCTATGGAAGACTCTGTAAGGCTCAGCCAATAGTTTCCTAACTATTAATCATACTGCTCATAATGCTGCCCTTGAGCACATCCTTGAAAGTTTTCTTCGTTTGGTTGGAAAAACAAGAATTTAGGGTCAGAGATAACTCGGCTTACCTTAGATGACTTCCATCTAACTGTGATTATTGACAAAGATTATATTAGTCTTAAAAACATTATTATAAAGGTCCTCTACTGGCAACATTAATTATACTTTCAAGGCTTAAGTGCTATATAAATAAAATAAATTTTCAAAGATTGAGTGGTTTCCTGCATTTCACAGAAAAATCAGCTAAGTTTTTCTGAGCACTCAATTCTTAGGCTATTGCCTATACGTTTTAGGAGATAAATACTGACACACACTTAAACAATTTAGAGGAGCAACTAGGAGGACAAATTGGCAAGCAGTTAAGAAAGTCCTGATAAGCGTATGTTTCATGGTTTAAACTACTTAAAGTGAGGGAGAAAAGATAATCAAGGTGGTCAATTCTCAGGCTATTCTTTTTTTGTTTTTTTGAGATGGAGTCTTGCTCTGTCTCCCAGGCTGGTGTGCAGTGGTACAATCTCAGCTCACTGCAACCTCCACCTCCCAGTTCAAGCAATTCTCCTGCCTCAGCCTCCCTAGTACTGGGACTACAGGTGTGTGCCACCACACCTGGATAATTTTTGTATTTTTAGTAGAGACGGGGTTTCACCATCGCCAGACTGGTCTCATACTCCTGACCTTGTGATCCGCCTGTCTCAGCCTCTTAAAGTGCTGGGATTACAGGCATGAGCCACTGTGCCCGGCCTGACTATTCTTGAATGTCACTCAGTACTATCCCCATCTATTAACTATCTCTTCTGTAACAAAATAAACATCAGATTTCCTAACACTTCTGTATTATTTTCCTAAGGATACAAACTTGGATGGTTTAAAACAATTTATTCTCTAATAGTTTTCTGGAGGATAGAAGTCCAAAATGAAGATGTTGGCAGGGCCATTCCCTCTCTGAAACCTATAGAGGATGTAAATTAAAATTAAATCCTGAGCTCCCTGCCAACTGAATAGACCTCCTCTTGGCCAAGGGGACCCCAGAAAAATCTTAAAAACCAAGTTTCTGGCCCTGAGGGGGCCAGAAACCCGCTCCCTTTTGCACTTTAGATACAGTAACTGGCCAGCATAAATGTTAAAATAGAGATCCTAAAACTGATGGATGAGACTTTGTGGCAATAAGATACCAAATTATAAATGGGAGTTAAGGCCATGCTAGGCAAGGGTTAAGTCACTCACTCCTACACTTAAAGAATAAACGATTTCTAACTGCCACAGGTTTTTCTTTCTCTCTAGCAGCTAAACAAGCACTGGCATCCAGATAAGGAATATTAAAACAATTGTAGCTCATCAACAGACACTAACTGGCCCCGTTCCACAAGCTATAGCTAGAGCTTTGGATGAGAGACTGATTTCAGTAACTTTCTCCTGATAAGACCACCAGGCTGGTGTGGTGGCTCATGCTTGTAATCACAGCACTTTGGGAGGCCAAGGAAGGAGGATCACTTGAGCCCAAGAGTTCAAGCCCAGCCTGGGCAAGATGTTGAGACTCCGTTTCTATTAAAACAAAAAGAAAAGAAAAGAAAATTGGCTGGGTGTGGTAGCACCCACCTGTAGTGGGATACCTTGAATCCAGGAGTTCAAGGATGCAATGACCTGATTGTGCCACTGAACTGCAAGGCCATGTTTCTTTGGAGGAAAAAAAAAAAGGACCACCTACCAGGGACTGGCTCTGGCCTGTTTACAGATGCTGAGCACTTGAGTCCTTCATATCCTGAAAAGATCTTTTGATATACAGGGCCTAATTATAATACATTGAAATGTTAAGTCTCCACTCCAAAGCGAACACAAGTTGTATATTACATGGATGTTTGGCCAATATGCATGCATCAGGACTACTGATATCATTTGGCTCTGTGTTCCCACCCAAATCTCATGTTGAATTGTAACTTCCAGCGTTGGGGAAGGGACCTGGTGGGAGGTGATCGGATCATGGGGGTGGGTTCCCCCCTCACTGTTCTCATGATAGTGAGTTCTCACAAGATCTGGATGTTTGAAAGTGTGTAGAATTTTTCCCTTCGCTCATCTTCTCTCTCTCTCCTGCTGGCCATGTGAATAAGTGCTTGCTTCCCCTTTGCCTTCCACCATAATTAAATTTTCTGAGGCCTCTCTGAAGTAGAAGCCTGCACAGCCTGCAAAACCATGAGCAGATTAAACCTCTTCCCTTTATAAATCACCGTCACAGGTAGCTCTTTCTTTTTTAAGATGGAATTTCACTCTTGTTGCCCAGGCTGAAGTGCAATGACATGATCTTGGCTCACTGCAACCTCTGCTTCCTGGGTTCAAGTGATTCTCCTGCCTTAGCCTCCCGAGTAGTTGGGATTACAGGCATGCCTCGCCACGACTGGCTGATTCTGTATTGTTAGCGGAGAAACTTGGTCTTGAACTCCCAACCTCAGGTGATCCACCCACCTCGGCCTCCCAAAGTGCTGGGATTGTAGGTGTGAGCCACCACGCTTGACCAACAGGTAGCTCTTTACAGCAATGTGAGAACAGACTAAAACAAGTACCTCTGTGAATATTCATAGCTCCTCCTGTAACCTTTTGAATATGAATGCTTACCCAACCGTTCAGCATAAAGCTCCTACCCCAATCCCTTCTCCTCCAAAGTGCCTGTCTCTGGGCTCTGCTGGAGGTTATACTTTCCAGTCTGCAGGATGGCCACCTTGTAGGCTGTAACCCTTTACAAGAAATAAAGTTTCCATTTCCAAACTTGTAGATCTTGTGATTTTTAAGTTAATGGAGAATCCTTCTTTGACTTTTCTAGCTTCTGTTGTTTGCCGGCAATCCCTGGCTGTAGATTCATCCAATCTCTGCCTCTGTCATCACATGGCCATTTTCTCCTATGTGTTTCTTCTCTTAAATATACTAGTCATACTGGATTAGGGCCCACTCTACTCCAGTATGAACTCGTCTTTAATTACATCTGCAATGAACCTGTTTTCAATTAAGTCCACTTTTTGACGTACTAGGGGTTGGGATCTTAACATACTTTTTTTGGGGAAACAATTCAACCCACAACGTCTTATATCAGAAACTTAGTTTACACAGCCTGTTTTTTCCAAGGCAGCTTAATAATTTCAAGTGTGACTACCTAAATCTTGAAGAAAGGTCTACCCGATTTTGATCTATTAAACTCCTTGACTATACTCGACATATGATTTTGTCTGCATCTTTCTTTATATGGAAACCTTTTTTTTTTTTTTTTTTGAGATGGAGTCTTGCTATGTCGCCCAGGCTGGAGTGCAATGGTGTGATCTTGGCTAACTGCAACCTCTGCCTCCGGGGTCAAGCGATTCTTCTGCCTCAGCCTCTTGAATAGCTGGGGTTACAGGTTGAGTATCACCATGCTTGGCTAACTTTTTGTATTTTGATTATAGATGGAGTTTCACCATGTTAGCCAGGATGGTCTTGATCTCCTGACCTCATGATCCGCCCACATCGGCCTCCCAAAGTGCTGGGATTAGAGGTGTGAGCCATTGCGCCTGGCCAAGAGCAAGAATCTTAATGACATTTGGGTTCCAGGCTTCAATTATTCCTGGGCTCAGGTACACTCCTATTCTTGGGGTCTGTGAGTCACTCTATCCTCACAATTTTTTTTCTTTTTTTTTGAGATGGAGTCTCGCTCTGTCCCCCAGGGTGGAGTGTAATGGCTCGATCTCAGCTCACTGCCACCTCCACCTCCTGGGTTCAAGCTATTTTCATGTCTCAGCCTCCTGAGTAGCTGGCATTACAGGCGCCGGCCAGCACACCTGGCTAATTTTTGTATTTTCAGTAGAGATGGGGTTTTGTCATGTTGGTCAGGTTGGCCTCAAACTCCTGACCTCAGGTGATCCACCTGCTTCAGCTTCCCAAAGTGCTAGGATTACAGGTGTGAGCCACTGCACCTGGCCTATCTTCACAATTTTTTTTTTTTAAAGCATAGTTTGAGTTAGGTTCCAATTATTTAATTTAGGAAGCATTTTTACCAGCGCCGCTATGTGGCACAACTCTAAATGGTGAGGTTCAGTACAGCAGCCAGCAGCCCCATCTAGCTAAATTAATTAAAGTTAGGCTGGAGCGGCGGCTCAGGTCTGTTCATCCCAGCACTTTGGGAGGCCGAGGCGGGAGGACTGCTTGAGCCCAGGAGTGTGAGAACCAGCCTGGGCAAAACAATGAGACCTTGTCTCTACAAAACATTTTTTCTTAAATGTATTAACAAATATATATTGAAAATTAATTAAGGCCAGGCACAGTGGCTCACGCCTATAATCCCAGCACTTTCGGAGGCTGAGGCAGGCGGATTACCTGAGGTCAGGAGTTTGAGACTAGCCTGGCCAACGTGGTGAAACCCCATCTCTATTAAAAACGCAAAAATTAGCCGGGCGCGGTGGCTCACGCCTGTAATCCCAGCACTTTGGGAGGCCGAGGCGGGCGGATCACAAGGTCAGGAGATCGAGACCACGGTGAAACCCCGTCTCTACTAAAAATACAAAAAATTAGCCGGGCGCGGTTGTGGGCGCCTGTAGTCCCAGCTACTCGGGAGGCTGAGGCAGGAGAATGGCGTGAACCCGGGAGGCGGAGCTTGCAGTGAGCTGAGATCCGGCCACTGCACTCCAGCCTGGGCGACAGAGCGAGACTCCATCTCAAAAAAAAAAAAAAAAAAAAAACGCAAAAATTGGCTGGGCATGGTGGTGGGTGCCTGTAATCCTAGCTACTCCGGAGGCTGAGGTAGAATTGCTTGAACCCAGGAGACGGAGGTTGCAGTGGGCTGAGATCGCACCACTACACTCTAGCCTGGGTGATAGAGCGAGACTCCATCTCCAGAAAAAAAAAAAAGAATTAGTTAAAATTAAATAATACTAAACATTCAGTCACACTAATCACATTCCAAATGCTTAACAGCCACAAGGGGCTAGTGGCTATTGTACTGGACAGCACAAACAGAACATTCCATCATTGGAAAGTTCTTTTGGACAGCCCTGGTCTTCCATGAATGGCTCCCTGGACTCAAAGGGGCATAATCAAGAGGTAGGTCCATCATCAGTTGTGCGAAGACAAGGGAAATTAAAAAAAAAAAAAAAGGGGGGAAGGTCCACACAACACAAGGTAGCTATATTCTCAAAGCCCAATGTACACTAAGTTCTGTTCATTAAAGGTGTACTTTATTTCCAAGGCTGTAAGTTTCCAAAATTTCAAGGGTTTTAAAATTTTAACATTTATGCTGGCCAGTTATTGTATCCAAAGTGCAAAAGGGAGCGGGTATAATGAGAGTTGTCTGATCTCCCATTCCCTCATGGCCAGGAACTTAGTTTTCTTTTTTTTTGAGATGGAATCTCGCTTTGTCACCCAGGTTGGAGTGCAGTGGCACGATCTTGGCTCACTGCAAGCTCCGCCTCCCGGGTTCACACCATTCTCCTGCCTCAGCCTCCCGAGTAGCTGGGACTACAGGCGCCGCCACCACGCCCGGCTAATTTTTTGTATTTTTAGTAGAGATGGGGTTTCACCGTGTTAGCTAGGATGGTCTCGATCTCCTGACCTCGTGATCCACCCACCTCAGCCTCCCAAAGTGCTGGGATTACAGGCTTGAGCCACTGCGCCCGGCCAGGAACTTGGTTTTCTATTCCCTTTAGAGATGTGAAATTTTAAGTGTTTTAGTGAAAAGTGCCCTGAATTGGTAGTTGATACTTGAACTCTTACTCTGTTACTATGTGACAAATCATATTAGCTTCATATTGTTGCTCTAACACAACTATTGTAACAACACAAATGTATTATCTTACTGTTTTGTAGGTGAGAAATCTGACGCAGGTGGGCTAAAATCAAGGTGTTAGCAGGGCTGTGTTCCTTTTTGTAGGCTCTAGGGGGGAATTTGTTTTCTTGACATACCTTGGCTGTTAGCTTCATCTTCAAAGAAGCAATGGCAAAGAAGACTCTCACATCACATCACTCTGACACATTCTTGTGCCTCCCTCTCCCACTTATAGAGATCTTGAGATTACATTGGGCCCAACTACATAATTCAAGATAAATGTTTAAATTACAAATTAACGAAGTGACAACTGAAACAAATTTTAAGTGATTCACAATAAAGGGTTTTGCTGGTGGCTCACACCTATAACCCCAGAACTTTGGAAGGCAGAGGCAGGCAGATCGCTTGAGCCCAGGCATTTGAGACCTGCCTGGGCATCAAAGCAAGACCCCATATCTACAAAAACTTTTACAAATTGCTGGGCACAGTGGCTCACACCTGTAATCCCCACACTCTGGGAGGCCAAGGCGGGCAGATCAAGAGGTCAGGAGTTTGAAACCAGCCTGACCAACATGGTAAAACCCCGTTTCCACTAAAAATAAAAAAATTAGATGGGTGTGGTGGCATACGCCTGTAATCCCAGCTACTCAGGAGGCCAAAGCAGGAGAATCACTTGAACCCGGGAGGGGGAGATGGTAGTGAGCTGAGATTGCACCACTGCACTCCAGCTTGGGCAACAGGGTGAGACTCCATCTAAGAAAAAAAAAGGCTGGGCACGGTGGCTCACGCCTGTAATCCCAGCACTTTGGGAGGCCGATGCGGGCCGATCACGAGGTCAGGAGATCGAGACCATTCTGACTAACACGGTGAAACCCCATCTCTACTAAAAATACAAAAAATTGGCCAGGCATGATGGCGGGCGCCTGTAGTCCCAGCTACTCAGGAGAGTGAGGCAGGAGAATGGCGTGAACCCAGGAGGCCGAGTTTGCAGTGAGCCGAGATCGAGCCACTGCACTCCAGCCTGGGTGACAGAACGAGACTCCGTCTCAAAAAAACAACAACTAGCGAGATCTGGATGGGCCTTGTAGTCCCAGCTACTTGGGAGGCTGAGATGAGAGGATCACTTGAGCCCAGGAGATCGAGGCAGCAGTGAGCTGTGATCGCATTACCACACTCAGCCTGGGCAAGAGGAGATCCAGTCTCAAAAAAAAGGAAATGGGCTTTCCTGAGGGTCAAATGAAGTACAGTTCACCCTTGAACAACATGACTTTGAACTACACAGGTTCTTATGCATAGATCCACTTATACAGAATTTTCTTCTCCCTCTTCCACCCAAGACAGAAAGACCAACTCTTCCTCTTCCTCCTCAGCCAACTCAGTGTGAAGACAATGAGGATGAAGACCTTTATGATGATCCACTTCCACTTAATAAATTACATGTTCTCTTCCTTAAGGAGTGCAGTGGTTTCCTGGCTCAATGCAACCTCTGCTTCCCAGGCTTAAGAGACTCTCTTGTCTCAGCCCCACAAGTAGCTGGGACTACAGGCATCATCCACCATGCCTGGCTAATTTTTGTATTTATTTTTTTGTAAAGATGGGATTTTGCCATGTTGCCCAGGCTGGTCTCGAACTGAGCAAGTGATTTGCCTGCCTCGGTGTCCCAAAGTGCTGTGATTACAGGATTCAGTCACCATGCCTGGCCCCTTCAAGTTGTTTTAAAAAACATTTTGTTTCCTCTAACTCACTTTATTGTAAGAATACAGTATATAGGCTGGGCGTGGTGGCTCACGCCTGTAATTCCAACACTTTGGGAGGCCAAGGTGGGCGGATCACAAGGTCAGGAGTTCGAGACCAGCCTGGTGAACATGGTGAAACCCCATCTCTACTGAAAATACAAAAATTAACTGGGCCTGGTGGTGCATGCCTGTAATCCCAGCTACTGGGGAGGCTGAGGCGGGAGAATGGCTTCAACCCAGGAGGCGGAGGTTGCAGTGAGCGAGATTGTGCTGCTGTACTCCAGCCTGGGTGACAGAGCAAGACTCTGTCTCAAAACAAAACAAAACAAAACAAAATATAATACATATAGCATACAAAATGTGTTAATTAACTGTTACTGATAAGACTTCCAGTCAACAAAAGGCTATTAATAGTTTTTTTTTTTTTTTAAAAGCGATGAGGTCTTGCTATGTTGCTAAGGCTGGAGTGCAGTGACTATTTATAGGCATGATCCCTCTACTGATTAGCATGGGAGTTTTGACCTGCTCCGTTTCTGACCTGGGCCGGTTCACCCCTCTTTAGGCAACCTGGTGGTCCCCCGTTCCTGGGAGGTCACCATATGGATGTCAAAATTAGTGAGGACATCCTGTCAGCATAGTGCACTATATCCTGAGCTCAAGAGATCCTCCTGCCTCAGGTTCCTGAGTAGCTGGGATTATAGGCTCATACTACTGTACCTGGTAATAGTTAAGGTTTTGGGGAGTTGAAAGTTATGGTGCACCTACTGTGGAAGTCAAATGTACATTTAAAATTGTCAGCCAGGCGCGCTGGCTCAAGCCTGTAATCCCAGCACTTTGGGAGGCCGAGACGGGAGGATCACGAGGTCAGGAGATCGAGACCATCCTGGCTAACACGATGAAACCCCGTCTCTACTAAAAAATACAAAAAACTAGCCGGGTGAGGTGGCAGGTGCCTATAGTCTCAGCTACTCGGGAGGCTGAGGCAGGAGAATGGTGTAAACCCGGGAGGTGGAGCTTGCAGTGAGCTGAGATCCGGCCACTGCACTCCAGCCTGGGCGACAGAGCGAGACTCCGTCTCAAAAAAAATAATAAAATAAAATTGTCTATTAACCCTTCATCTTTTTTAAAAAAAATCAATAGTTGCTGGACGCGGCAGTTCACGCCTGTAATCCCAGCACTTTGGGAGGCTGAGGTGGGAAGATCACTCGAGTTTGAGAGTTGGAGACCAGCCTGGACAATATAGACAGACCTCCTCTCTACTAAAAATTAAAAAAAATTAGCTGGGCATGGTGGCACACACCTGTAGTCCCAGTTACTCAGGAGGCTGAGGTGAGAGAATCACTTGACCCTGGGAGTAAGCCTGTCTCAAAAATCTCCAAACAAAACCCTCCAAAACAAACAAACAAACAAACAGAAAACCAAGAGTCAGAGTTTGCAAAATCATAGGCTTAAAGTTGTATTAGCAACTTTAAGACAGCAAATTTTGTGTTGCTATAACAGTGAGTACAAGTAGTCACCCAAATAAAAATCATTCAAATTCAAGGAGAGAGTCAGAAAAACTCTGGTAACAGGATTCATCCTTCCTTTCTAACCTACCAAAATGACTCCTCTAATCTTTGTGACCCTACGTTTTTTGAGTAACAAGGTAGTTCTGCTTTCCTGATATACTAAATAAATGTTCTGATCAGAAATTAAAAGGTGACAACAAGTAAATCCTTCAGCCCTTTTTTTTTTTTTAGATGGAATTTCACTCTTGTTGTCCAAGCTGGAGTGCAATGGCACGATCTCAGCTCACCACAACCTCTGCCTCCCAGGTTCAAGCGATTCTCCTGCCTCAGCCTCCCGAGTAGCTGGGATTATAGGCATGTGCCACGATGCCCAGCTAATTTTTTTATTTTTAGTAGAGACGGGGTTTCTCTATGTTGATCAGGCTGATCTCAAACTCCCAACCTCAGGTGATCCGCCTGCCTCGGCCTCCCAAAGTGCTGGAATTACAGGCGTTGAGCCACCGTGCCCAGCTAGTCCTGACTTTTGAATCTATGTTCACAACAACTTTTCTTACCAATGTGTCCTTAATTACCACTGACCTTCTTATCAGGTGGTACCTTCCATATTGAAATACTTCTATTAATATACCTTAGAATTAACATTTTCTACAAGTTGTCACAATATGCTTCATCTGAAGAATACAGAAGTATTTTTATTTCTTTTTATTTAATGATGCAAAATACAAATGCTGACTTGGTATATATTCACATATAACTTTTTCTCTCACATTTACAACTCAACAGATGGTGAATCCAGAGGAACAGCTAAAATCACTATACGGAGCATACCTATAATGAAGAAAAAAAAAAACTGTAGCATTAACCAGCAGAAATAATATTAAAATTAAACTACTCTGAATAATTCACCTTAGAACATCAGAAAAGAAACCCACAAAGAGTACCAATACCTGATTTTATTTAATTTTAACAAAAAATATTTTGCCTTAACTATGAAAGAATAGCAAAAGCCATCTGGTTTGTATTTAAATTCCTATTTCATTTTTACCTCTTTTTTTTTTTTTGGTAAAGACGAAGTTGCTATGTTGCCCAAACTCCTGGGCATATGCTATCCCACTACCTTGACCTCCCAAAGTGCTGAGATTACAGGCATGAGCCACCAAGCCCAGCTCATTTTTATCTCTTGATTGGCTGATTGGAGTAGTGAAATGGGCAGGATGCTAATAGAAAAAAGGCAAAATATTTCGATTATCAACTGTAAAGAGCTCAGTTTCAGAGTTATAAAATATGGAAAACAAAGGATAGTCTGTGATCACTATGTTTATTATACAGCAGATGTAAGTTACTTACTTTAATCAACCCAATCATGAAAGTTGAGTTTTTAAGTGACTTTTCACTTATAAAAGGATTAATATAGGATTTTTTAAAAAGGGTTTTCAGAAATACACCATATATATATACACACACCGTATATGGTATACTTACATATATTTGATACATATCTATTAGATGTATATATTATTTATTTATTCATTCATTTATTTTTGAGACAGAGTCTCGTTCTGTTGCCCAGGCTGGCTGGAGTGCAGTAGCCCAATATTAGCTCACTGCAACCTCCCAGCCTCTACCTCCTGGGTTAAAGCAATTCTTGTGCCTCAGCCTCCCAAGTAGCTGGGACTATAGGCACGCACCACCATACCTAGCTAGTTTTTGTGTATTTTTAGTATTGATGGGGTTTCGCCATGTTGGCCAGGCTGATCTGTAACTCCTTGCCTCAAGCGATCCACTCCCCTTGGCCTCTCAAAGCGTTAGGATTACAGGCTTGAGCCACTGCGCCCAGCCAGGTGTATATATTTTATATATAAAATAAACTTTCTCTTTTAAATCACGGACCATGCAGAATACGCTATCTTGTTCACAACTAGGTTTTTACCAGGAACTGTCCAATTGGATATTAGCTGAGTTGACAATCATAATGAAATAGTCACGCAGAAAAAAATTTAAAAATTGATTGCCCTGGCCAAACGCAGTGGCTCACACCTGTAATCCCAGCACTTTGGGAGGCCGAGGTGGGCAGATCATGAGGTCAAGAGATCGAGATCATCCTGGCCAACATGGCAAAATCCCGTCTCTACTGAAAATACAAAAATTAGCTGGGCATGTATCATGTTCACAACTAGGTTTTTACCACGAACTGTCCAGTTGGATATTAGTTGAGTTGACAATCATAACGAAATAGTCATACAGACAAAAATGTAAAAATTGATTGCCCTGGCCAGGTGCAGTGGCTTACGCCTATAATTCCAGCACTTTGGGAGGCCGAGGTGGGCAGATCACGAGGTCAAGAGATCGAGATCATCCTGGCCAACATGGTAAAACCCTGTCTCTACTAAAAATACAAAAATTAGCTGGGCGTGGTAGCGCGTGCCTGTAGTCCCGGCTACTCGAGAGGCTGAGGCAGGAGAATCGCTTGAACCCGGGAGGCGGAGGTTGCAGTGAGCCAAAATTGTGCCACTGCACTCCAGCCTGGTGACTCCGTCTCAAAAATAAAAAATAAAATGAATTGATTGCCCTTATACATTCATCACTTCTACAAATATTAAACTCCTAAATGGACCAGATGAGCAAGTTGCTGAATAAATGACAATAAAATAGGTTTCTGTTCTCATGGAATTCACACTCAAGTGTACAAGATACCGAACAGATATTAAGAAATACACACACAAAGAATAATAATTTGTCATAAGTGCTATGAAAGCAAAGTATAAAGCACTATTAGATTTAAGAAAATAATATGATTTTGGTTTCATTCTTAAACATACCTTTCTTTAAACAGAGTCAAAGAGTAGTGATTAAAAATGATTATGCTAAAAGATTCTTGAGCCTAGCAAAGTGGCTCACCCCTACAATTCCAACACTTTGAGAAGCTGAAGCAAGAGTATCACCTGAGGCTAGAAGTTTGAGACCAGACTGGCCAACAGGTCTACAAACAAACAACAGACCAAAAAACCCAAAACCCCCCAAAACAAAACCAGCTGCTTGAGGTAAGGTATTACAAATTTATAAATTTGTCTCAGACAGAAATGCGGGTGCTAAAATGTAAAAACCTAATACAAAACAAACAACAACTTGTTTTTCAGTATTTAAAAAAGAGGTCAAGTTAATTTGCATAATCCATTCATCCAATAAACTTGTATACTTACTGTGTTAGTATTTCAAAAGTTTATTCCAGCCCATTTCTTCTTTTGTACTCTAAAATATCTTCATTGTGTTGTTTGATGAGCTATAAAGAGTTAAACAGTTAAAATTAGAAATGTAATCTTCCTGGATACTTATATTTTGTAAGAGGAATAAGAATAGAAAAAATAAACAACTATTCTAGTTAGAAATAAAAGGCTAAGCAATCCAAAAGTTCAAAAATCAGGAAAGGTATACACTTGCTCACCACAATCTGACATACTAAATTTGACAAGGGAGACCTTAAATATTTATTTATTTATTTATTTATTTTGAGATGGAATTTTGCTCGCCTCCCAGGCTGGAGTGCAATGGCACGATCTTGGCTCACTGCAACCTCCTTCTCCCGGGTTCAAGTGATTCTCTTGCCTCAATCTCCTGAATAGCTGGGATTACAGGCGCCTGCTACCACGCATGTCTAATTTTTGTATTTTTAGCAGAGATAGGGTTTCACCATGTTGGCCAGGCTGGTCTTGAACTCCCGAGCTCAGGTGATCCACCCACCCTGGCCTCCCAAAGTGTTGGGATTACAGGTGTGAGCCACTGTGCCCAGCCAAAAATTTGAATTCAACTACTGCCAAAAAATTTTACCTTATTTGGTGGGTAATAAATGTAATGAAATGGCTTATCACAAAGGGGTAAATCAATATGATATAGTAGAACTTGGTTATTAAATGGGATCCAGGCTGGTTGGTGGGTGCGTGTTATACTTCTAATCTTAGAAGTGTGATACCTTGATTGAATGACCAACCCCACCACAAAACTGTATGTGTATTAATTAGATGTTATGGAGGACAGTCACATTTTTAGAACCACTGTCTGACAGAATATGCAACTGGAAAAACGGTTTATATACAATGACATTCATGGCAATCAAAGATCCAAGTTCAATCACTAGTGCTCTCAGCAGTAATCAAGCTTTTTGTTAGAGAAAACCTTAAATTAAGAATGTATAAAATTCATTATAAGCAACATCATTCAAAAAGATGAGTTACTATTAAGTTGTGAGTGACTCAATATCTCACCCCTTTCCAAGTCAACAATCTGAACCACTTTAACAAGAAAATTTAAAAAATCTAAGAGCTGGGGGACAGTGGAGGAAGCCCCAAACCCATCAGATAAAAAACAAAATTTTAAATATGAATATAGCAGATACTTTAACTTTAAAAACAAATTTTAGTCCTACAGAGGCAGTGTTTCACAGTGGTTTATAGGATAGTGTGGCCTCTGAAGTCAGGAGAACTGGGTTCAGCAAACTAGTTTCTCCAAGTGTGTTTCCTATCTGTAACGGGTCAACAGTATTAGGTACCACATAGTGTTGTTGAAATGATTAAACGCAAGTTTATGTGTAAAGCATACGGCGTGAATTTTTTTTTTTTTTTTTTTTTGAGACAGTCTCGCTCTGTCGCCCAGGCTGGAGTGCAGTGGCGATATCTCGGCTCACTGCAAGCTTCGCCTCCTGGATTCACGCCATTCTCCTGCCTCAGCCTATCGAGTAGCTGGAACTACAGGCGCCCGCCACCACACCCGGCTAATTTTTTTTTTTTTTTGAGACAGTCTGGCTCTGTCGCCCAGGCTGGAGTGCAGTGGCGATATCTCCGCTCACTGCAAGCTCAGTCCCCCGGGTTCAAGCCATTCTCCCGCCTCCGCCTCCTGAGTAGCTGGGACTACAGGCGCTCGCCACTACACCAGCCTAATTTTTTTTTGTATTTTTGGTAGAGATGGGGTTTCACTGTATTAGCCAGGATGGTCTCGATCTCTTGACCTCGTGATCTGCCCACCTCGGCCTCTCGCCACTACACCCGCCTAATTTTTTTGTATTTTTGGTAGAGACGGGGTTTCACTGTGTTAGCCAGAGTGGTCTGGATCTCCTGACCTCGTGATCCGCCCACCTCGGCCTCCCAAAGTGCTGGGATTACAGGCGTGAGCCACTGCGCCTGGCCTGAAAATTTTTTTAAAAAGGTAGCTACACACTATATATAATTTCCAGCAATGTATTTATACAAACATTGATTAAAACCTAATGTTTTGAAAGTCTACTGGGATTCAATTTGTACAACTTGTACACTGCTGGTTTGACCCTACAGCATCTGAAAAAGGTACCTTTATAAAACTCCAATTAGCCTCAATTCTCATTAAGAAATAAAGTATAATTACTATTTAGTAAAACTGCCATTCCTTACAAAACCATGTTAAGGAACAATAACAGAAATTTCAGTCCCATCATACTTTCTCAATGTTGCTGAAATCTTAATTTCTTTTTAGTCCTGGAGATTTCCCTTTTGGAGAAATATGTATCAGCAATTATATAAATATCCTACTGTTGTGAGACTTTCACTGCCATACAACGTACACGTAACAGCACCATTCAATCTCGCAATGTTATCTCATTCCCCGCCACGCTGGCGTAGTCTCACGACATCCGGGAGTAAAGTACTTACATAGACCCACAAGACGACGGTGGTGCCCAAGGTCAACCCAACTTTCAGCCAGTTAGGTTTGGCATTCGGCGGCTCTCGCACGTAGAACTTTGACCGCGCTGAAGCTGAAAGGGGCAGAGGGTCTGTAAATCTGTAACTTACTGCCTGGTAGGGAAAAAACCCTAACATTTACGTGCGTATTATCGCATTTAATTCTCCCTTTAACTCCCCCATCTCCCACTTAAACAGCCAAGGAAATAGCGGTTCAGAGAGGTCAAGTACTTCGCCCAGGGCCACTGGGAGAGTTAGACAGGTAGCACCTGTCCTGCCCGAGGCCTTCAAGGCCTCATTTAAGGGCTTGCGGACCCTCAGACGACTCGGGAGTGGTCATGTAGGAGGCGCCCGGGAAGGGTGTCTCCTCTCCCAGTCTACGGGACCGAACGTACAGAGGTGGGGAAGGCAGAGACCCAAAGCCCATTTACAAAGGCCAAGAGTGCTCAGGTTGCACTTGAATAAGTGCTGAAGGCGGGTGATGGGGAGCGGAGAGTCCTGCGTAGGGGACAGGCGCGGGCTGGGCCTTGAGTCGACGGCCGGCGAAGGTCACTGCAGGACGAACCCGGGCCGCTGCCGCCTCCTGCACCCGTGGGCTGGGTCCGCCTTAGGAGGGGTAATCTGAGGGTAGAGTCGGCCTGCAGGAGGATGGACACTCACAGCCGCTCGGGAGCCTGGCAGGGGCCAGCAGCCGAGAGAGGGGACGCAGCAACGCGGACGGCGCCATCTTGCGTGGCCAGGCTCAGTCTCTCCGAGTCGGCAACACAACCAGCGCCACCTGGCGGGCGGAAGTGCGGGACTCCAGGGCTCTGCAGCCGAGCTCCGTGGGGGCGTCAACGTGAGTTCCAGCACCGCAAGGTTCTCTACCACCCCGGCCTCAGCCTTCTGTCTATACAGTGGAATTAGGAAGAAAGTAATTAAAAGAAAAAAGAATTTCTATTCTCTGTCCTCTGGGGGTTTTTCACCCCATCTCTACGGCTATTCATCAAGAGGTTTATTAAAATTTTCCTACATGAGCCAGAAAAAAGAAAAGTGTCGTGCTCAATAATAACTAGCGCTTGGATTGAATTCTGTGGTCCAGGCACGGTGCATTAATGTATCATATGGTTTACATTCACTGCCTTATTTCATCTTCACAATGAGCACATATCATGCCGTGATTATAAGCCTCAATTTACAGATGAAGCTTAAAGACAGCTACTCACCCAAGGTGACATATTTTATAGTTGAAAAGATTTCTTAACACCATTTACACTCACGATCATACTGAAGCCTCACAAACCTGTGAAGTAGAATTAGTGCCTTGGATAGGCTCAAGGGCTCAAGATCACATAGATGGCAGAGGTGGGATACAGTTTGAGGTCTTCTGACCCCAGATCTAGTGATCCTCCTTAGCTCACCTAACAGACTTGGACCACCCTAGACCATAAGCTGTAGAATCAGCGTTCAAAGCCATTCTGCTCACCACTTTTTAGCTCTATGATTTCTTAACCTAGTAAGAGGCAAATTACCTAACCTCTCTATACCTAAGTTTTACATCTGTAACATACAACCTATAGGGTTGTTGAGAAGCTTAAACAACTCTCTGGTGGTAGTAAACAATTTATTTGGTTTTGCCTATTAAAGACATTGTTCTGAGGAATAGGTTTTATCTTGCACAATTGAGCCAGATCTTTGTACATTCAATTCAGTTCAATCTGATGTCTAAAGACTAGTAAAAATATTTATAGGTAACAGACAATACATTTTGACCCTTTAAAAGTAATCCGTTAAACCTTATGTCATTAATTTTAAAACCAAAATAAATGTTAGCAAATCTCCTATATTCTCTTTAGCAATGTTATTTTAACATCTTTTTTTAACCAAAAATTATTGACCAGAAAGTCAATTAATTGTACGATATTTTCTGGCTCATTTTAACATGCAAATGGTGGCTAAATGGATTGCTAAATTGTGAGTCACTTTAGTTTGTAATCTAGTTTGAGCCTCCTGGACTCATGCTCAAGTAAGTAAATTACCCAACGAATGTGCTGAGCCAGTTGTTGGTTCTCAACTTATTGGCTTCTTGTCCACTCAGCAGCCTGTCAGTTGTATATCCTTTCTACACCATCCTTTGGAAGCTTCTCCTGACGAAGCTTTTGCTAGTATCCAACAAGTTGAAACAGATGCTACCTTTAGTCAGAGTATACAGAACCAGTAAGCAAATTACTAATTTCGGTACTGCTGTTGGGAAAGACTGCTTTGTTCTTTTTCAGAGCTTTGGCCCTTGTAGCCTTTTACTAGTGTGTATTTTGGGAAAGTGATGAAGTATAAGCACATTTTTCTCAGCATATTAGAGCTTATGGGAACTGTACACTTGGAGTATGGAGTATGCAGCTGTATGTGAAACTCCATCTTGAAAAGAATCCTGAGTAAGTAATTCCAGCTAGGAACTAATATCTATAATATTTTGTTAGAAGTTGCTTCATAACATTCATGTAAGCATCTTCAGAATTTGAACACTAAAATCTTATTTATGATCCAGGTGAAAAGATAGAGGATTTGAGTTAGCAGCCAGAAATGCAAAGTTTTAGTCCAAGATTTTTCCACTGGGAAAAAAAAATCACATCTCCGAAGGAAGGTAAAGAAAGAGCAAGAATTGAAAAACTGTATAAAATGCAAAACAACAACAACAACAACAAAAACAAACCAAACCAAACCGAAACAACAAAACCCCCCAAAAAACCACATATGTTTATTGATATAGCATGCATGAGAATACTATGAATCAAACTTAGGACTTGAGCCAGTCACAGTGGCTCAGGCCTCTAATCGTAGCACTTTGTGAGAACAAGGCAAATGGATTGCTTGAGTCCAGGTCAAGACTGGCCTGTGCAACCTAGGTAGATAAACATCTCTACAAAATATATATTTTTAAAATTAGCTGGGTGTGATGGTGCACGTCTGTGGTTCCAGCTACTCGGGAGGCTGAGGGAGGAAGATCGCTTGGACCTGGGAGGTTGAGGCTACAGTAGGCCAAGATTGTGTCACTGCACTCCAGCCTGGGTGACACAGTGAGACCCTGTCATAAAAACAAAAGAAAACAAAAGAAAAGAAAAAAACCAACAACCTCCCACCTCCCCACACACCAAGATGTATCTATAAGTTTTTATTTTTTAAGACTCAGCAGCAGGCCAGGTTTTGGGGCTCACACCTATAATCCCAGCACTTTGGGAGGCTGAGGTGGGTTAATTGCCTAAGCCCAGGAGTTCAAGACTAGCTTGGGCAACATTGAGAAACCCTGTCTATACACACACAAAAACACCCAGAAGCAAAGGCAAATTGTTAACATTTGTTAAATCTAGGTGACAAATACATGAATTTCTTTTATGTTGTTTATTTTTTTTGGAACAAGGTCTCAGCTCTGTTGCCCAGGCTGGAGAGCAAAGGTGTCATCACAGCTCACTGCAGTCTTGACCTCTGGGGCCGAAGGAATCTTCCCACCTAAGCCCACCAAGTAGCTGGGACTACAGGCTCACAGCACCACACCTGGCAAACTTTAAAATTGTTTTGCAGAGATGGGGTCTCAATATGTTGCCCAGGTTGGTCTCAAACTATCTTCCTGCCTCAGCCTCCCAAAGTGTCGGGATTATAGGCATGAGGCACTATGCCTGGCCTATTTTTTTTTTTTGAGAGGGAGTCTTGCTCTGGAGTGCAGTGGTACGATCTTGGCTCACTGCAACCTCTGCCTCCCAGGTTCAAGCGATTCTCCTGCCTCATCCTCCTGAGTAGCTGGGATTACAGGCGCGCACCACCATACCTGGCTAATTTTTGTATTTTTAGTAGAGACGGGGTTTCACCATGGTGGTCAGGCTGGTCTTGAACTCCTGACCTTGTGATCCGCCCGCCTTAGCCTCCCAAAGTGCTGGGATTACAGGCGTGAGCCACCACGCCCAGCCTTTTTTTTTTTTTCTTTTAAAGTAAGACCCAAATACTTTTTTTTTCTTTCCTTTTTTTTTTTTTTTGAGACAGAGTCTCGCTCTGTTGCCCAGGCTGGAGTGCAGTGGCCGGATCTCAGCTCACTGCAAGCTCCGCCTCCCGGGTTTATGCCATTCTCCTGCCTCAGCCTCCCAAGTAGCTGGGACTACAGGCGCCTGCCATCTCGCCTGGCTAGTTTTTTGTATTTTTTTAGTAGAGACAGGTTTCACTGGGTTAGCCAGGATGGTCTCTATCTCCTGACCTCGTGATCCGCCCGTCTCGGCCTCCCAAAGTGCTGGGATTACAGGCTTGAGCCACCGCGCCCGGCCCCAAATACTTAATAAGATGTAACAGTCTCAATAGAGAACATCTTACGTATATGGAGAAATTTCACTCTACATATCCCTTTTGTAGAATTAAAGTTTGCAAGGTAAATGATTTTATTTCTTTCTTTTTGGTTAATAGTTTTCAGAGTTGGCATTTTGAACATAGTGACATGCAAGCACATGGGGTAAGATGAATTAACTAGCAGCAGCAGCAGCAGCCACAGCATATAGCCTTGGATATGTTAACGTTCTGAAAGCATGGCTGTCAAAGTATAACTCAAATGGGATCTCTATTTGTGAAATTGTGGTAATCAGAGTAAATATATTTTTTTTATTCAGTTCAGGTTACTATGTGGTCAGACTGTTACCTGTAGGTGCATTTTAACTAGGAAATGAATCAGTTAAATGTTGAATCAGACTAGTATTTGCCGAGCCTTTACAATTGCCATTTGTTTGTCATCACCCAAAAAGAATGTAACATTTGCCAAACTCTATTTCTGGCTCATCTAATCAGGTACTAAGGTTCTGGTGGAAACTACTGATTGTTTCAAAGACCAGACATTTTCTTCCTCTGAAGGAAAATAGAATATTCTTTACAGGAGAAATTTAGAGAACTATAGCAAATAGTATTGCTGTGGGGATTTTTGGATATGAAGCCAGAGATTTGGAAATCCAAGCTAAAATTATCAACTACATTTAGACTATTTTTCTGTCTTTCAATAGTTCAGACAGTTGAAAGACCTCTTGGGGCAGTGACTTTTTGCAGGTTATTATTAAATAACAGCTTAAAAATGAATTATAAGCTTGCCGTTAGTTTTATAAAGTTAAGGTTAAAAGACTGGCCATATTTCAAACTGAAGCATAGTTTCCTGTACATATGATTTTCTCAAAATTTTGAAGAGAGATCACAGAATTTAAGGAAACTCCAGGATTTGACTGTTAAAAACCTTATTTATGACCCCGGTGAAGGGAGAGGACAATCAATATAGCAGCTAGAAAACCCAAGTTTATATTGGGAAACATATTTCTCAACTCACACCTTTCAGGGACAGTTAAGAGAAGTTTGAAAATTAAAATGTCTTTGTAAATAAATTTAAAAGAGTAAAAAACATGTACATAACATACTGTTTAATAATTCGTAATGCAAAGAATGCTACAGAGTGAAATCAGGATTTGGAAAGAGGTAATCAAAAACCAAAGGTTAAAAGTGGCTCATATAACTTGAAAATTTTTAGATCAATGGAATGCCACTTTGAAAAAGTTTTATTGTCACCTGTTAATGAAATGACTTACATTTTTGGAAGGGGTCCTATTCAGTATCTAGTCTGACCTCGCCTACTCGAGTAGTTCTCTCTAGTATCCTTGCCAGTCTTTGGCTTCTAAGATCTGAGAATTTCTGGGGATGGGGAGTTCGAGTCACAATATTAAGCACTAGTTTGAAGTCAGCTCCAGGGTAAAGTCAGTGTCTTTAACTCTCCACCACTCCACTGCAAGGTGCCTCGTAAGGTTGGTCCGTCAACTCTGCATTATATGGCCTCAACAACGAAATTAAAACACATACTTTAACCTCCAGAGGCTCCCCTGGCAGTGCAAATATGTCACTTCGGATCTGGCTAACTACCTTTCCAGGCTGATCTTAAGCAACATTCACCAAATTACCGATACGACAGCCAGGCCCATTTCATTGGTCAAGCTCTTTCACGCTTTTCAGACTCTATTAAGCCCCTTCCTCTCCAGGGCTGTTAATAAGTCTCCACTGCGGGGAAGCTTTTTTCATTTTCCACTCCGCCTCTGCTCCTTAAATTAGGCATTTCGTCCATAATCAACTACAGCGCTTCTCAAACACCTACACCTGTATTTTAGCGCTTTGGACTCAAACGATTATCACACAGTGTGCGAGACTCTTTCCAATGAATGAAAGGTCAATCTGGCAGGAAGGCGCCAGAGAGGCTATTTTTGATGAGGAGGCGGTCTGAATCGTATTTGCCTAGCCTCCCGTAGCTCAGCGGGCGCTTCGAGGGCACCACGCACTGAAAGGATGGGCGGGGCCTGCCCGGACCCTCCCGGCCTCCACAGGCGGGCCAGCCTCCAGGTTTCCCGGCAAGCTCCGAAACCCAGAGGAGGTGGGGAAAGGAGGTCACCGCGCCTGCGTGTTAGGAGGTGTGACCCGGGTGGGAAAGCCCTCTGCGTCCGCCATTTTGGCTGCCTCTGTCGGTCTGTTCAGTTACCACGTGAACCGCCGACGGAGACCCGTAGTGGGGGAGGCGGCGGCAGCGTTAAGTAAGAAAGGAAAAAAGACAACGAGGAAAAAGGAGGTGTCCGGGTAGGGCAACGCGGTGACACCCGAGGCCTGGTGGTGGCGGCGGATCGGTATATTCAAGGCTGAAGCAGCGAGGGAACGGCAGCGGCGACGGTCGGACAAACTGACTGACCGAGCCGGGTGGTGGCGGGAGCAGCAGGAGCAGCCGGAACGATGCCGGCCGTGAGCCTCCCGCCCAAGGAGAATGCGCTCTTCAAGCGGATCTTGGTAAGTGTGAGGCTCCGGGCAAGCAGTGGGGAGGATTTAGCCGGTAACCGGGCCTGTCACCCCTAACCTCGGCCCGGCGGGCACTGAGCCACTCCCGCCCGGGACCCCGCCTTCATAGTCCTCGTCAGGCCGAATGCATTGCTTTGCCCCCTCTCTGTGGTTCCTACTATGGCCCGCGCTCCAGGGACCACAGCCTTCTTCCTTCCATCCCCACGCTTGAGGCCCTGGTTCCGGACTAGGCCCCGATCTCCTGGGTCTAGACTGCCGGTTCTCGTTCTCCCCGATCTGGGGGAGGAGAGGCCCGGCCTTTGGCGGGCAAGTGGGCAACACCGGCAGGAGTCGCGGCCCGGTTGGTGTGGGAACCCTGCCGGCAGGCCGGGGTGGCACCCTTGGAAGGAACAGGTGGTGCGGATGCAGCAGGCTCATTCATTGCCTAAACGCGGTTCTCCCTCCATCATCTGTCCCTCCCTCTTCCTCCTCTCTTGGGATTCACCTGTCTCCGCCCGGCCCGGGGTCAAATGACCTGAGAGGAGGGAAAGAAAGAGTTCAGAGAAGGAAAGAAAGCTTTTCAAACGACTACCTCCTTGTAGTCAGTTGCATACTGGAGTCTTCGGTGCCTCTGCCTCCCTTGTTCTCTCGTTTCTGGAGTAGGGATGAGGCATTTATTTCTTAGTTTCCGAGCGGGAAACAGCCCCACCCCGTCACTCTTCTCGGGAGGTGGGGCCCATTGGCGAGGGGGCGGTTCGGTAGGAAGTAAAAAGTTGAGTCTTTAGTTGAAACGTTCCAGACCTAGACTTTTCTTATACACTAAAGTGTATTAACACATGCAAAAACTCACCAGAGAAAAGAGAATATAAGAACTTTTGAGAAGGATTTTGTTGACGCTAACTCAGACTTATTCCCTACATTTCAAATGTGTGCAGTTTGCATTTTTTAAAACTATAAATGCATTGATGTTTGTTGGGACTGTTTACATTTTAAAATATGTCCTGTAGCCTGGGAACTATAATTAACACATTGTAGTACATTTTTTGTTTGGCATTTAGTATGTGGGTTGCCCCTTTCACGCAAACTTTTCCTTATGATAGAATTAACTGTGTTTGCCAAATTTCAGACTTTTAAAATTTAGGATGTGTGTGTGAAAGTGTTAACCTTTTCCCCTGCAGTTATAATTTAGTTCACCTGTTTGAAAAGTAGAACAACTCTAGGGATTCAGTTTTTCTAGAAATAAATAATCATCCATTTGAACTAACTTTGATTTTACAAAAGTGTCCATATGCCTTACAGATTTAGTGAATTCATGTTGAAAAATATTAGAACGTCACATCCAGTGTCGGAAAACTGTTGCCCTGAAATTCTTATTGGCATTTTGTTTTGTTTTCTTTTAAGACTAAGAGTGTAGGTGGAGCTGTAAAATAGTTTTAGGAAAAAAGTTACTTTTAAACCGTTAAAAAGACTAATTGGTGTGCAGGTAGAACTATAACATAAGTTTATAATAACAATTTATCTTTAATCTCTTCTTCACAATTCTTTATTTTGAAAAAAAAAAAAAGAAAAGTTGAGAGAACAAGGAACACTCCTAAACCTTTACTTAAATTTAACACTTGATATTTTGCCATATATGTTTTCTCACTATGTATATGTTTATATACATTTGTATAAAAGTAAGTTGTAGACATAAAACTTATCTCTAGGCTGGGCACAGTGGCTCATACCTGTAATACCAGCACTTTGGGAGGCTCAGGCGGATGGATCACTTGAGGTCAGGAGTTCGAGACCAGGCTGGCCAACGTAGTGAAATCCTGTCTCTACTAAAAATACGAAAATTAGTCAGCCGTGGTGGTGTGCGCCTGTAGTCCCAGCTGCTAGAGAGGCTGAGGCACAAGAATCGCTTGAATCTGAGAGGTGGAGGTTGCAGTTCCAGCCTGGGCAACAGAGCGAGACTGTCTCAAAAACAAAAAATTTCATCTCTAAATACTTCAACAAGCATCTCCTAAGAATAAGGACATCGTCTTGTATACTTTTAACAGTCATTCTCTAATATTGTCTATTATCTGGTTCATATTAAGGTTTTCTCAAGTGTTAGCACTTTTTAAATAAATCAAACTTTTAATTTTGAGAAGACTGTATAATCACATAGTTTAAGGAATAATATAGTGCACTTTACTCAGTTTTCCCAACACTAACACCTTGCAGAACCATGGTTCATTATTAAACATTGATACGATCCACCAATCTTATTCACATATCCCCAGTTTACTTGTACATGCGTGTGAGTGCTCGCGCACGCGGGTGCAGTCATCGCTTGGTATCTGTCGGGGGTTGATTTCAGGATCCCGCGAGATTCCAAAATTTGCAGGTGTTTGAGTCCGTTACATAAAGTGGTGTAGTATTTGCGTATAACCTATGCATATCACCTGTACACTTTAAATATCTCTAGATTACTTATAATACCTAATGCAATATTAATGTTATATAGTTATGCTGTATTTTAAAAATTTGTATTTTTTATTGTGCTTTTTAAAAATAGTTTTTACCTATGGATGCAGATACCAAGGATAATGAGAGCTGACTGTATTTACTTCTGTGCAGTGTTATCCCATGTATAGATTGCACCACTACAATTAGGCTACAGAACAGTTCCCTCAGTCCAAAGTACCCCTCTGTTGCCCTTTTAGAACCACATCCAACATCTGTCCCACCCCACTCCCATCCCCTCTTGCTGCAGGCTCCAGCAATCAGTACATGTCCTGCATTTGTATAATTTTGCCATTCCCAGTGTGTTTACTAAAAATAATCATACAGTATACAACTTTTTGGGTTTAGAGATAGAGTCTTCCTCTGTTGCCCAGGCTGGAGTGTAGTGACTGTTTATAGGCTCTATCAATAGGGCACTGTAACCTCAAACTACTGGGCTCAAGCACTTCTCCCTCTTCAGCCTCTGGAGTAGCTGGGATCACTACAGGGCTACCACATCCAGCTAATAGTTTATTCCTTTTTATTGCCGAGTAGTATTCCATGATATGGATGTACCACAGTGTGTTTAACCATCCATAGAATAGCAATTTTTGATTAAACATCTTAAATATTTTTTTGTGGTAGTGTTAGTGGGGCAAAAACCTGTAAGTTCATTGCTAAAATCACAGTGCTGTAGATCTGTTAATAAGTTACATGTGAGAGAAATGTGAAAGTCACTAAATGAAAGAAAAGTAAAGGAGCTAAAATGTCCTTATTGTTCTCATACGTTAGGAGTGAAGAAAGTATTACTGACCAAAAGGATAGTATTGATTTTTTGAAATTGCTTCAGTTTCTTGAGATTCAATAGTAAGTTAGTGCTTTTGATTTTAAGATTTTTTTTTTTTGCCCTGATAAAGGAAACGTTGGACTTTTAATGTGATGTGTGTGCTGTATGTAATCAAGTGTTGCTAGGTTGGTAACTTCTTTTTTTTTTTTGAGACGGAGTTTCGCTCTTGTTGCCCAGGCTGGAGGGCAGTGGCATGATCTCAGCTCACCGAAACCTCTGCCTCCCGGGTTCAAGCAATTCTGCCTCAGCCTCCCGAGTAGCTGGGATTGCAGGCATGTGCCACCACGCCTGGCTAATTTTGTATTTTTAGTAGAGATGGGGTTTCTCCATGTTGGTCAGGCTCGTCTCAAACTCCCAACCTCAAGTGATCCACCTGCCTCGGCCTCCCAAAATGCTGGGATTACAGGCCTGAGCCACTGTTCCTGGCCACTTGGTAACTTGTTAAATCATTCCTGCAGCATTCAACTTTTGAGCTGCTACTTTGTTAGTTGTACTGTACTTGTTATGATAAACTTATGTAGGAAATGCAGTTAGTTTGTATTTCAAAATAAACTTTTTTTTTCCTTAATTTTTTAATGGAAACCTGGTTTACACATAAGTTTGCAAAAATTTTAGAGTTTCTGCAGCAGATTTGCCTGGCTTGATCTAGTCTAGTTGATCTCTAAAATTCAGTTTTTTTTGTATATTTTTCCCTTCTTTTTTTTTTCCACTATTACTCTACTGTTTTCTGACTAAAGCATTGTCATAAGTTAGTCAAAATGCTTACATAGTGTTTCTTGCTGATAATTTGTCTAGAAAAAGGACAGAGTGAATTTAATGTGATATATACTATGTAAGGGTTTATTTTATTTTATTTGTTTGTTTTTTTGAGACAGAGTTTTGCTCTGTCGCCCAGGTTGGAGTGCAGTAGTGTGATTTTGGCTCACTGCAGCCTCTACCTCCTGGGTTCATGCCTCAGCCTCCCAAGTAGCTGGGATTACAGGCGTCTGCCACCACACTCGGCTAATATTTTTTTGTATTTTTAGTAGAGATGGGGTTTCACCATGTTGGCCAGGCTGGTCTTGAGCTAGTGACCTCAAGTGTTCTGCCCGTTACGGCCTCCCAAAGTTCTGGGATTACAAGTATGAGCCACTGCGCCCGGCCCTATGTAAGAGTTTAAGGAAGACTTGTGTTTGCCAGAAGCTGGGTTTTTTTTTTTGTATTTACAAACTGTTTTAACTTATTTGGAAAATTAAGTCATTAGAAAATTGTGGCCTTTGCCTACTGTTGATGCTATTTGTTTATCTAAAAGTTTGAGGATGTTACCAGATTTTTACACCACTTTGTTAGGATCTAGGTTAAGGGTAGGAAAAATGAGGTTGCCAGGGTAGAACGAAATCCACACCTTATATTTTAACCCACTTGGAAAAAGTGGACATACCCTAATGCCTTTCAATCAAGTGTTAGTAGGTTGGTTGCTGTTGCTGCTGCTTCCTTCTCTCTTTTTTGCTCTCCAAATGTTAATGTCAGTTATAAGAAAAATTTAAATTGGGAATAGTTAAAATATTGTACATCAATAAATGTAGTTTTGGACCTTAGCCTGAATGATTTATATTGTTATAAGTGTTAAAGGATAGAATTTTATTTTAATTTTTTTATTATACTTTAAGTTCTAGGGTATGTGTGCACAACGTGCATGTTTGTTACATATGTGTATACATGTGCCATATTGGTGTTCTGCACCCATTAACTCGTTATTTAAATTAGGTATATCTCTTAATGGTATCCCTCCCTGCTCCCCGCATCCCAGGACAGGCCCCGGTGTGTGATGTTCCCCACCCTGTATCCAAGTGTTCTCAGTGTTCAGTTCCCACCTATGAGTGAGAACATGCAGTGTTTGGTTTTTAATGGACAGAATTTTTCTTTCCTAGAAAAGTGGTGAGAGAAGTTAAAATAGCATTATGATTATGTTTGTGATTTGTCACTATTTGCCAGGTAAAATGAGAAATCTACCATTTGCCAGGCTCTGCTCTAGGTGCTTTAGAATAGCACTGCACAGTAGAATTTTCTGTGATGATGGAAATATTTGTTATCTGCTTTAATAGATAGCCATTGGCCATGTGTAGGTTTGTTTTTTGTTGTACTTGTTAAGACAGGGTCTAACTCTATCACACAGGCTGGAGTGCAGTGGTTTGATCATGGCTCACTGCAGCCTCCACCTCCTGGGTTCAAGCTATCTTCTCAGCTCAGTCTCCCAAGTAGCTGTGACTACAGGCGTGCCACCATGCCTGGCTAATTTTCGTATTTTTGGTAGAGACGGGGTTTCGCCATGTTGGCCAGGCTAGTCTTGAACTCCTGGGATCAAGCGGTCCTCCTGCCTCGGCCTCCCAAAGTGCTGAGATTACAAGTGTGAGCTACCGTGCCTGGCCTGGCCACATGTAATTATTGCACACTTGAAATATGGCTAGTGCAACTGAGGAAATGAATTTTTAATTAACCTTAATTTAAATTCAAATAGTCACATGTGGTGAATGGTTACCATTTTGGACACAGCATGCTTTATTTAGAGTCCTTTCTTAATTCTCAAAACTTTTCAAGGTGGGGACATTTTTATTAAGCAAACAGACTGAGATTAAGCTAGTGTGAGTTACAGTCTGGAATAAAACTTTTTTTTCTTTTCAGGGCACTTAACATCACACACCTGCCTAGTGTTTAACTATTTAGGGGAGGGGTATGGAGAAGGGTGAGGGAATTCTTTGTTAGGCAAAAGAGTAGTAATACTTATTAGGTGGCTGCATATGTTGTATAATAGGTAAATTATTATTTTTTTTTTTTTGGGACAGAGGCTCCCTCTGTCACCCAGGCTAGAGTGCAATGGCGCGATCTTGGCTCACTGCAAGCTCCGCCTCTGCCTCATGCCATTCTCCTGCCTCAGCCTCCCAAGTAGGTGGGACTACAGGCGCCCGCCACCACGCCGGGCTAATTTTTTGTATTTTTAGTACAGTCGGGGTTTCACCATGTTAGCCAGGATGGTCTCAATCTCCTGACCGTGTGATCCCCCTGCCTTAGCCTCCCAAAGTGCTGGGATTATAGTCTTGAGCCACTGCACCCAGCCCATTGTATAATAGGTAAATTATTTTATGTGATTTATTTTCTTTGGGAAAGTTGCTGTTTCTGCTAGTTAATGATACTTAGTTTAGCTTTAGTTGCTGATGAAATTTAGATTAGGAATTGTTAGCAAGTAGGTGTCCATATGCACATGAAAGGTTAACTGATTAAATTTCTTTGTGACAGAATTCCAGTTTTGCAACTAAGAGTGGACAGTAACTTTGAAATTGGTTTTAATATACTTTTGCTTGTACTTTGTATATTTAGAATATAACAAAAAATCAAAAAATGGAAACAAAGTTTGGTCTGTTCTAAAATCCCCTTCTGAACATAGTAGTTAATCATAAGTTTATTTATTTTTTTGAGATGGAATCTTGCTCTTGTTGTCCAGGCTGGAGTACAGTGGTTCGATCTCGGCTCACTGCAGCCTCCGGCTCACTGCAACGTCTGGCTCCCAGGTTCAAGTGATTCTCCTGCCTCAGCTTCCCCAGTAGCTGGGATTACAGGTGTCCACCACCACGCCCGGCTAAGTTTTGTATTTTTAGTAGAGACGGGGTTTCTCCACGTTGGCCAGGCTGGTCTCAAACTGCTCACCTCGGGTGATCCACCCACCTCAGCCTCCCAAGTGCTGGGATTACAGGCATGAGCCACCACGCCCTGCTGCTAATCATAAGTTTAAACTAGGATAAATTATTCCTTAAAAGTATACCAGAAAACAAAATGCAGTTTTGCTGTTTTATATATGTATATATAATGTGTATATAATTATTATAAAAATTACAAAATAATTTTTCTGTAAAAATCTAGTGAGGGTCGGGCGTAGTAGCTCATGCTTGTAATCCCAGCACTTTGGGAGGCTGAGGCAGGTGGATGACCTGAGGTCAGGAGTTCGAGACCAGCCTGGCCAACATGGTGAAACGCTGACTCTACTAAAAGTACAAAAATTAGCCAGGCGTGGTGGCAGGCGCCTGTAATCCCAGCTACTTGGGAGACTGAGGCAGGAGAATCGCTTGAACCCAGGATGTGGAGGTTACAGTGAGCCAAGATCGCACCATTGCACTCCAGCCTGGGGAACGAGAGTGAAACTTTGTCTCAAAAAAAAAAAAAAAACAACTAGTGAGAAGTGAAAATCTTTTAATAATGTGGTAAATTTATTCTTTGCTTGCTTTTTAAATTTGTGTGTGTGTGTGTGCGCGCGTGCGTGTGTGCGCATATGCGCGTGGGACCAGGATTTCACTATGTTGCCCAGGCTAGTCCTGAGCTCAAGTGATCCTCCTGCTTCAGCCTCCCAAGTAGCTGAGATTATGACATGCTACTGCGCCTGGCCTGTTTGCTTACTTTTTAATTTTTGTTTTTCTAGAATGAGATGTAGTATGAATGAAGAAATAAATACATGTTTTTGTTTTAAATTGACAGCATATAGTTTCAAAATTCTGTATTGTGTTAGAAACCTGAAATGTTTTAAAAAATGATTCTTTTGCGTCAAGAGAGTGGGTTAAAAATACTTGCTTGTGCAGAGTGACCACAGTTCAGTTTTCAATAGTAGTAGATAGACAACACTATATTTTCAGAAAAACAGACTAAAGCTTAAAAGGGAACTGAATTTAATATTCCATTCTTTAGATGTGTCAAAGTGTTGAAGTCCTGGGTCATTACTGGGGCTCAAACTAGTTATTTGATGATAATAGAATTGCCATCCAAACTATTGAAGCACTGGTTAAAGAAGAGTTTCCAGAGAGGCAGGAATGGTGCTCTGTGTGATTAGGGGACTGGAGAGATACTGTCCAGCTGGCCTCAACTGAAGGGATCTCTCTCCTTAGTGTGCAGTCTTATATCTTTTAATATTTCTGCTTCTGACAATGCAGTTCTGACAGCATTGATTCAATATATCTTCTTTCTTCATAAAGGCATTTTTGGACATAAAAAGCTAGGTCATATAAAGGGTCATATATGTGCAAAGGACTGTTTAGAATTTTCTCCCCCAGATACCTGCATGACTCATTTTTCTTAGTTGTTTTAGGACTTCTGCTTACATGTCCTTTATTTATTCTTGATTTTAAATTTTATTTTTATTATTTTTTGAGACAGGGTTTCGCTCTGTCACCCAGCGTGGCATGCAGTGGCACAATTTTAGTTTACTGCAACCTCCGCCTCCTGAGTTCAAGCGATTCTCCTGCCTCAGCTTCCCGAGTAGCTGGGATTCCAGGTGCTTGCCACCAGGCCTGGCTAATTTTTGTAGTTTTAGTACAGACTGGGTTTCACCATGTTGGCCAGGCTGATCTCAAACTCGAGACCTCAGGTGATCCACCTGCCTCGGCCTCTCAAAATGCTGGGATTACAGGTGTGAGCCACCATGCCTGGCCTAATTTTTTTATTTTTATTTTTTGAGACAGGGTCTCACTCTGTTGCCCAGGCTGGAGGTCTGGAGTGCAGTAGTGTGATCTCCGCCCACTGCAACCTCCGCCTCCTAGGTTGAAGCGATTCTCCCACCTTAACCTTCCGGGCAGCTGGGACTACAGGCACATGCCACCATGCCCAGCTAAACAGGTGTCCTTTAAATGTTATTTAGAGGCCTTCCTTGGCTAGCAGTCAGTCCTTCTCACCTTATTTTCTTATTTCTTACTTTATCTCATTTATCAGCTTCTTACATTTACTTGTATATTTATCACATATTTTCCACAATTAAAATGTAGGTTTTATGAAGATAAGGATGTCTGCTAATGGCTCTATTCATATTGGTTAAAATGATGTACCATAGTAGATGTTTAATAAATATTTGTTATGTGAAGTGAGTGTGAAAACAGTGATTACAGGGCAAGAGAGAAAGATCTTTGGACTGTGTGCTTGCATAAATATTTGGAAAACGGAGTTAAGCTGGGCTTTGGCATTACAGAGTACATTATTATATGAAGTAATTGTAGGATATTGGGCAGAGCCTGTATTATGTGGTAAGACTTTGAAGTTTAATTTATGAATGAATTATAGTATTTGTTTACATAGTCTTTCTTTCATCATAAAAGCATAATAAGAGGAAAATTTTATTAATGTTTCTTTGGTTTTGGCATTGGAGGATAAATGCTATCAGGATTAAATGAGTTGGTTGTGAGAAGCCTGCTGCTGTATTAGAATCTTCAGATAGTAGGACTCAGTCATACGTCATTTCATAGAGCTTTACAACCGATTCTGACACGAAGTCAGGGTTGATGACCGCTATATATGATATTAAGAAATGGACCTGTTATAAAATTTAAAATATAAAATGTTGAAGAGCTGGGCACAGGGGTGCATGCCAGTTACTCAGGAGTCTGAGGCAGCAAGATTTGGTTGAGCCCAGGAGTTCAAGGCTATAGTTTGTGATTTTTGCCCCTGTGAATTGCTACTGCACTCCAGCCTGGGCACCATAGTGAAACTCCATCTCTTTAAAAAAAATTAGAAGGAAAATAATTGTAGTGTAGAGTTGCTTTGTGTTTTTCGGGAAATTTAAAAATCAAGTTTAATTCTTGGTATGCTGAGAAGCTGGTGTGGAAGAGAGAACAAGTCACTTAACAGTGAGCTTAGCCAGCAATCAGCATTCATATCTAAATACAAGTTTGCTCTCTATTTACAGGCAATATACTGTTGAGGAGACAAACTTAAGATTCTTAGTGAAAAATGGTTGTGAAAAGGATGTCAGTTGCTAATTCTGATAGTAAGAAGGATGAGTGAAGAGGCTTAAATTCAGTGATAGTTATCAGTGTAAATGTTAGGGCATGGAAGGAATTTTATGCTGTGGTTGTATTCTTTTCGAAATTTCCCTGAAATGTCAGCTGTAGGCTTAAACATCTAAGTTGTTTTATGATATGTGCTGTACAAACTTGTATTAAAGTTGTAACTTTAAGAACACTAGTCTAACTTGTTGCATGTGGTTTTTTTCCTCCTAGGTAAGATAGGAAATTATATTGTTCACTACTTAATGTGGCATTAAAATAATCCCTTACACTTTTAATTTAATTAAAGCAATCTTTCCTTTCCTGGTTATTTAGAAGTAAAATAGCTTGTAATCCCAGTGCTTTGGGAGGCCAGTATGGAAGAGCTCTTGAAGCCAGGAGTTCGAGACCAGCCTGGGCAACATAGCAAGGCTCTGTCTCTGTAAAAAATAAAAAAGTTACCTGGGTGTGGTGGTGGTGCAAACCTGTAGTCCCAGCTACTTGGGAGGCTGAGGTGGAGGACTGCTTGAGCTCATTGCAGTTTGAGACTGCAGTGAGCTATCATCATGCCAATGCACTCCAGCCTGGGTGACAGAATGAGACTTTGTCTAGGGGGGAAAAAAAGGTAAAAGTTGCAGTGTAAGAATTAAATGATGGACAGGTTGATGTTTTTGTTATCTCATGGGCTCTACTGCATTTTCTTTGGTTAGTATAATATGAGCAAATCTTCAGTTGAAATAATATGAAATTTCTACTAAAACACCTTGGGGAAATAGTATTATTTGAAGCCAGTAATATTTTTAATCTTAAATATTCCATTTGATTTTATTACTGAGGAGATTGTGTAAACATTCCTGAATGGCATCTATAAGAGTTGTTTTATCTGATTACATAAAAGGAGAAGTGAAAGTTTGCTTTTAAAAACAATAGACCTAGGGAAAAAAAGCCTGACCTTGGTTGGTTGTCTGCTTTTACACATGGTTGCTGTTCAAATTCAAATACTTTTTTTTCCTCTCACAATAAAATGGCTTACACTTAAAATGGGACTCTATTTTTCAGAGAGAAGTCGTTGGGTAGTACAAGATTACCTTTAATTATCAATGCTTGAGGACCAAGTCAGAATTTTTAAGAAGGGGTACATTAAGCAAAGCAGTATTTATTTAGTATCTATTTTGAGCCAGATTTTATGCTAGACTTTTTACTTGTTAGCTGATACAAAGTTTGTGACACTCCTTTAAGGAAATTGTAGGTATAGCCAATACTTAATGACTACATTGTTACAGTATATTTCTTTCTTTCTTTTTTTTTTTTTTTTTTTGAGATGGAGTTTCACTCTTGTTGTCCAGGCTGGAGTGCAATGGTGGCGCTATCTTGGTTCACCGCAACCTCCGCCTCCCTGGTTCAAGTGATTCTCCTGCCTCAGCCTCCAGAATAGCTGGGATTACAGGCGTGTGCCACCATGCCCGGCTAATTTTGTATTTTTAGTAGAGACAGGGTTTCTCCATGGGCTGGCCTCTAACTCCTGACCTCAGGTGATCTGCCCGCCTCGGCCTCCCAAAGTGCTGGCATTATAGGCATGAGCCACCGCGCCCGGCCTTTTACAGTATATTTCTAAATGCTTTATATACAGGTAATTCCACTGTATCGGAATATAGAGATTCCTAAAAGTCTCTGCGCTTTGCAAAGTCATGCAATAAAAACCACAGGGCTTATGGGAAAAATGAGGTTGGCCACAACATTAAAATACGTTATTAGTGACAGATTAAAAACAAAGACAAGAACTTAAAATGGTAGTACTGTTTTACATATGTTAAATGGTTAACAAATACATAATACTATGATGTAAATATTGCACTTTACTTTGGATAAGACAGTGCTTGCTTGCAGAAGTGGGCATCTGAAGGATGACAGTTTGTGAATCATTGTGAGGTGGAGAAAGGCAGGTTGTCTGAAATCTGATGGAAAGTTGTAACATCACATGTGGATGGGTGTGGTTCATTGTGGCTCACAGCATACAAGGGGAACTGAGGTAGTTGAGGTGTGTGTCTGGGTGCTGCTGTGTATGCCTATGAGACTTGTTTTGGCTAGGTGCTGTTTTCTGTGTTCATCTAGATTTTCTAACAGATGAAAGTCACAGAAGCAAACATGAAATTTAAAATGCTCAAAATGCTCCCCATCAATTGTGTTGGAGCCAATGTGTGTTTTCAAGACAAGCATTATAACAGAATTTAACTGTACATGATTTCACTTAGAGTTGTAGAGATCATATATCCTGTGTTTGAGTAGTTCTTAACTCTGAAGTATGGCTGTTTACCAAGAGCCCTGGTCTTACGTCCAGTACCTGAGATAGTGCCACATTCTTTGCCATCTTAGGTTGCCACTGCCACTAAATGAAAACCAAGGAGACTTAAGCATCTTCCAACTTTTTGTTCGTTAGGGAAACTTTTTTGTTGAGATGGAGTCTCGCTCTGTTGCCAGACTGGAGTGCAGTTGCATGATCTTGGCTCACCTCAATCTCCGCCTTCCAGGTTCAAACAATTCTTGTGCCTCAGCCTCCTGAATAGCTGGGATTACAGGTGTGTGCCACCACGCCCAGCAGATTTTTGTATTTTTAGTAGAAACGGGGTTTCCCCATGTTAGCCACGATGGTCTCAATCTCTTGACCTTGTGACACTCCCTTAAGGAAATCATAAGTTAAGCCAATACTATAGAATCATCTAGTAGATTCCTCAGAAATGCTTGTGGAACAATTTCTTAAATTTTTACATGTTTAAGTTGTTTCCTATATCCTTGATATTTGAAGGACAGCTTGGCTGGATATAAAATATTTGATTCACATCCATCACCTGTCCTCTCTCTTCTATATGTATGACTTTTCTTTGATTCTTTGAAATATTTCTTGTGCTTCAGCCTCCCAAAGTTCTGGGAATACAGGCATGACCCCCCCACACCCAGCCTAGGGAAGTTTTATTTTATTTTATTTCATTTTATTTTATTTTATTTTTTGAGACGGAGTCTTGCTCTGTCTCCCAGGCTGGAGTGCAGTGGCGCGATCTCGACTCACTGCAAGCTCTGCCTCAGCCTAGGGAAGCTTTTGATAGAGGCTAATTCATTTTAAAGATTTCTGTGGGGAGTCTAAGTGACATTTTAGAACCCAGGAAATAGGCCAGGGACGATGGCTCACGCCTGTAATCTCAGTGCTTTGAGAGGCAGAGGTGGGAGGATCACTTGAGCCCAGGAGTTCTAGGCCAGCCTGGGCAGCATGGCGAAACCCTGTCTGTACAAAAATTCAAAAATTAGCCAGGTGTGGTGGTGCGCGCCTGTAATCCCAGCTACTTGGCAGGCTGAGGTAGGGGATTGCTTGAGCCTGGCAGGTCCAGGCTTCAGTGAGCAGTGTTCATGCCACTGTACTCCAGCCAGAGTGACAGAGTGAGACTACGTCTCCTCAACAACACAGCAACAACAAAGGCTCGGCAAATCTGAGTAAAAGAGAAAAGCAGTACTTTTCTTAAACTACCTCACAGAGTAGGTAGTGAGATATGTATACAAGTGCATGGCAAATGGTAAAGCATGTGTATTATTAGTACTTGCTCTTTTGTAGATGTAGTCTATTTTAAACCTTAGCTTTTTCACTGAATTGATCTCATCTTTGGTTTATGTTATATTTACTGGGTCTTGTATTCTGTTTGATGTTTTTATTTGCTTTATTTTTTATTTTTATTTTTTACTTGAGAGTTTATATTTTTGTTATGTATACTTTTATGTATACCTTTAAAACTCCTCTTCGTCTCCCCCCCTTTTTTTTAAATTTAGGTTTCTTCCATTTGGTTTATCAGCTTTAAATTAGAGCCATTTAGTTTCATTTTCTTATGTGTGAGGTCTTATTCCAGTTTTTTTTTCTGTCTCTTTTCCTGTGATTTTTTGAAGTTATATTTACTTTGTGAGAGTATGTCATTTTCCATACTGTTCTTCCTCATGAATACCTTTGTTTTAAATTTAGTACTACAATATTGTTAAAGATTTACAGATCTTTTCTTGAAGTTCTCAATCACTTCTTGGTTGGATAAAGCTCATCATCTAGTAGATTCCTCAGGAATGCTTGTGGAACAATTTCTTAAATTTTTACATGTTTAAATTGTTTCCTATATCCTTGATATTTGAAGGACAGCTTGGCTGGATGTAAAATATTTGATTCACATCCATCACCTGTCCTCTCTCTTCTATATGTATGACTTTTCTTTGATTCTTGAAATATTCCTTGAAAATATTATCCTGCTTGTATCTTGCTTGTGTTGCTAACGCCAGCCTGATTTTATTTCTTAATGTATGACTTGGTTTTTTTTCTTAGACATCCAATAAATTTTCTTGAGTTACAGTTTTGAGTATTGGTAGTTCTGTTCTATTTCATTCTTCAGTAATCTTTGACTATTGAATCTTATTTGCCTCTCTTCTTTTTTTTTTTCCCCCCCCAAGATGGAGTCTGGCTCTGTTGCCCAGGTTAGAGGGGAGTGGTGCCATCTCAGCTCCACCTCCCAGGTTCAAGCGATTATCCTGCCTCAGCTTCCCAAGTAGCTGGGGTTACAAGCGTGCACCACCATGCCTGGCCAACTTTTTTATTTTTAGTAGAGACAGGGTTTCACCATGTTGGTCAGACTGGTCTCGAACTACTGACCTCAAGTGATCCACCTGCCTCGGCCTCCCAGAGTGCTGGGATTACAGGTGGGAGCTACCGCACCTGTCCTCTCTCTTCTATATGTATGACTTTTCTTTGATTGTCTTCACTTCTATTTCTTTTTCATTTATGTGAAAGCATTCCTGTCTCTTTCATTTCTGTCTCTTTAGATCATATCTGTTCTATCTGTTCCCTGTAGGGCATCTTTTGTAATTTAGTCTTCATTTAAGTTCAGTTTGTTCATGTTTTACAAGTTCCTGTTATTTGTCTACTCTTTAAAATTTTGAGTTTCTCATTTGAGGTGTTCTTTTATGTCTGCATTTGTTATTTAATTACTTTAAATTTGCGATGGATATAGTGTTGTTAATCTTTCCTCTGTAAGGGTTTTTGGTGTATTTTCATCTGCCCAAGTATTTTACTTTTTATTTCTTATAAGTAATTTGGTATGAATGCTGAGTTCTTTTTTCTGTTCAGGTTGTTTGTGCTGGATTTTACTGTACCAACAATATTGTTATCTTATTTTGTCTTATTTTGGTGATGGGGTTAGGGTGGCCTTCTCAGTCTCTTAGTTCAAGAGCACTCTGATTTGTTGCCACAGTGAAGTGTAGTTTTAAAAATAAATTAACACCTACCCCCCCCAACAACCCCCGCCATAGTTCTGTCTTGTTTTAGTAGGCCATTTATGCTCTGGTCACTTCCTTTTTTCCCTTTATCATCAACCCTCCAAATGATACCTCCTTCTCTCCCAGAAACTGTGCCTTGCTAAAACTGTTGCCTTTGATCTTACATACTTTCTAAGTGTATTATTTTTGACTTCCCAGTAGCCATTGCTCTCACTGTCATGTCTCAGATGAGCCGTCAGTACTTTCTCTCAGATGGGGCCCTCTCTTGATGGTAAATCCTCGGTCATATTACATGTAATTCAGTTACCACTAGGACCCTGCTATACTGCTCTTCTGGACAGTTCCCATTGAAGCTTCTGGTCTTCGATGTTTATGCTCTTACATGTAAATTGGAGTTTTTAGTCATTTCATCCTTACAATGCTGTGGGGTCAGCTAAGGATGATTTTATTTGCTCTTATTCTTGGCCTATATGGTTTTTATGAGGATTTGTGGAGCGTGTGGAAATTGGAGGATAGTGGACCGGGCACAGTGGCTCACACCTGTAATCCCAGCACGTTGGGAGGCCAAGGCAGGCGGATCATGAGGTCAAGAGTTCGAGACCAGCCTGGCCAATATAGTGAAACCCGTCTCTACTAAGAATACAAAAATTAGCTGGGTGTGGTGGCATGTGCCTGCAATCCCAGCTACTCAGAAGGCTGAGGCAGGAGAATCGCTTGAACCCAGGAGGCGGAGGTTGGAGTGAGCCGAGATCATGCCACTGCACTCCAGCCTGGGTGACAGAGCAAGACACTGTCTCGGAAAAAAAAAAAAAAAGCAAACCCAAATTAGAGGATAGCCATTAACCTATAGGGGACTTAATCCGTGTTTTTTATGTGCTATACTTGAAAATATTTGTGTTTGCTTTAAAATAATTTGCAGTTTAGGTTTTATATAATTGGATAATTGGTTATACTTCTGTTTCTGTGTCCCACCGCATTGTTCTCTCTTCAAACTCTCTTGGAAGTATTTGTCGTGGAAATAACTATGAGGTTATATTTTATAGCTGTCTGTCAATCATGTGTATAATCCTTGTTTTGCAGATTTCTGCTCTTATGAAGCAGGAGTCCGAAATGCCCCTTTAATGTTCTTTCTTCAAGTAACATAATTTCATGCTACAAAACAAATGAAATATAAAATCTGGCACATTTTATGATACATTAACAAGAGTATAGTATTCAGAAAGCGGATGGTGATTGTTACACTCAATTTTGCTTGCCATATATGTAATTTTCACTTCTGGGTTCCATATATGTAATTTTGGTAAGACCATATATGTAATTTTCACTTCTGGGTTCAAAACTTCCAAAGATACAGACCAGTGACACCCTAATGCTTGTACTCCACAAAAATATTGGTGTAAAGTTCCTACAGATCTTTCTTGTCTTTTTAATTCTGAGAGTACATATTTATTACCTTTATAATATTGAGATGCTTTTTTTTGTGTGAAATACGCCAAAATTTTTTAATGGCTTATTTGGAAAAATAAAAATTTAGCAATTCCATTTCAGTTTCCCAGTTTGTTTTTTTTTTGGAACACTATTATACTATTTTTTAAAATATAGAGTGCTTCTTTGGCAGCACATATACTAAAACTGGAACAGTACAGAGAAGATTATTAACATGGCCCTTGCACAAGGATGGCATGCAAATTCATGAAACCTTCCATATTTTTAAAAATATACAAAAATTAAGTAAAATATAGAAACATGGTAACAATATTATATCAACTTCAAAGAGTGGTCTAAAATGTCAATGGAGGCTGGGCACGGTGGCTCATGCCTGTAATCCCAGCACTTCTGGAGTCTGAGATGTGCTGATCACTTGAGGTCAGGAGTTCAAGACCAGCCTGGCCAACATAGCGAAACCCCGTCTCTATGAAAAATGCAAAAATTAGCCTGGTGTGGTGGCATGTGCCTGCAATCCCAGCTACCTGGGAGGCCGAGGCAGCAGAATCGCTTAAACCCGGGAGGTGGAGGTTGCAGTGAGCCGAGATCGCACCAGTGTACTCCAGCCTAGGCAACAGACCGAGACTCCATCTCAAAAAACAAACAAACAAAAAACAACAACAACAAAAAAAACCTAAAACTTTCATATATGGAACAGCTAAAAGAACAAAGCTGTTTAGCTTGAATAAAAGAAAACAGAATTCTTACGGAGTTATAATCCTTTATCTAGTTACAGGGCAATAGTTTGGATCAGTATATCTAAAAACATTTTTGTAGGCTGGGTGCTGTGGTTCACGCCTGTCATCCCAGCACTTTGGGAGGCTGAGGCAGGTGGATCAGCTGAGGTCAGGAGTTTGAGACCAGGCTGGCCAACATGGTGAAACCCCATCTCTACTGAAAATACAAAAATTAACTGGGCATGGTGGTGCACGCCTGTAATCCCAGCTATTCAGGAGGCTGAGGCAGGAGAATCATTTAAACCCGAGAGGTGGGGGTTGCAGTGAGCTGAGATCACACCACTGCACTCTAGCCTGGCGAAATTTTGTATTTCTAGTAGAGATGGGGTTTCAGCACGTTGGCCAGGCTGGTCTCGAACTCCTGACCTTGTGATCCACCCACCTTGGCCTCCCAAAGTGCTGGGATTACAGGCGTGAGCCACCGTGCCCGGCCAAAAGTTGTATTTCTTTTATTTTTGCTTTATTTATTTATTTATTTATTTAGAGACAGGCGCTCACTGTTGCCCACACTGCACTGTAGTGACATGGTCATGGCTCACTGTAACTTCAATGTCCCAGGCCCAAGCAAACCTCCCACCTCAGTCTCGTGGGCGGCTGGGATTACAGGTGTGCACCACCATGCCTGGAGAATTCTGTATTTTTAGTAGAGATGGGGTTTTGCCGTGTTGCCAGGCTGGTCTTGAACTCCGGGGCTCAAGCAATCTGCCCATCGTGGCCTCCCAAAGTGCTGAGATTGCAGCTGTGAGCCACCACACCCAGCCAAGTTCTATTTCTTAATATTGTGGGTTTCAGTTGCCATGATCTCATGATATGGTGTTTCAGCTCAGCCGTGGTGCTGATGCACTGTGCCTAACCACTGAGAATGTCTCTTTCTGTAATTCCTGTTACAACAGGTTCCTAAAGCACTGTTTGTTTCTTTAAACATCTTTCTCTGTGTTTTTCAGATTGGATAAATTTTATTGCATACTTATACTTTCCTGTTACCTTCTTTCTGTTTTTGAGTCCATACAGTGAGATATTTTCTCCTTAAAAAAATTGCTTCAAAGTGTTCACTGTTGCTTCCTTGAGCATTTTTATGGCACTGAATAGAAAGTCTTAGATATCTCTTTCATCTTTGCCTTGGTATCTGTTTCTTTTCCCAGGCAAGTTGAGACTTTCCTCTTTGCGTACTGTTTTATTAGACCCTGGATCTTACTTCAATCCCGTGGAAAATGTTGATAACTTTGTTTTAGCGATTTGGTTAGGTTCAAGCTTCAAGTACCAACTCCTCTTTGGGATGTTGTTCTAATATCAGTTTATTTTTAAACATCTTTGCAGTCCTGGCCGGGCGCGGTGGTTCACTACCTGTAATCTCAGCACTTTGGGAGGCTGAGGCGGGCGGATCACGAGGTCAGGAGATCGAGACCATCCTGGCTAACATGGTGAAACCCCGTCTCTACTAAAAAAATACAAAAAAATTAGCTTGGCGTGGTGGCGGGCGCCTGTAGTCCCAGCTACTCTGGAGGCTGAGGGAGAATGGCATGAACCTGGGAGGCGGAGCTTGCAGTGAGCCGAGATCGCGTCACTGCAGTCCAGCCTGGGCAACAGAGCGAGACTCCATCTCAAAAACAAAAAACAAAAAAACCAAAAAACAAAACCAACATCTTTGCATCCCTATTTGGGTCTGTTCCATATATGTGCCGCCTCATAGCCAGTCTGGTGCCTGGACAGAGTATATGTTAGTTCAGTTTTCAAAGTCTTTAATATTGTGAGTAGGGTCATATTCTTGCATGTATAGGTTAGCGGGCAAACCTAGGGATTCATAAACAACTTTGTGGTGTTGCTTTTCCCAGTTCTTTCTCTGATCTTTCTGAATGTTTCCCCAGGTTATTTATTTACTTGTTTTTGTTTTGAGACAGAGTCTCACTCTGTCGCCCAGGCTGGAGTGCAGTGGTGCAATCTCGGCTCACTACAACCTCTGCCTCCTGGGTTTAAGCGATTCTCCTGCCTCTGTCTCCTGAGTAGCTGGGACTACAGGCGCACACCACCACACCTGGCTAATTTTTGTATTTTTAATAGAGATGGGATTTTACCATGTTGGGCAGGCTGGTCTTGAACTCCTCAGGTGATCCACCTGCCTTGACCACCCAAAGCGTTGGGATTATACGTGTGAGCCACCGCGCTGGGCCTCGCTGGTGTTTTTTGAGACTGGGTCTCATCGTGTTGCCCAGGCTGATCTTGAACTCCTAGCTTCAAGCAGTCCTCCTGCCTGGGCCTCCCAAAGTGTTGAGGTTACTGGTGGGAGCCACCTCACCCAGCCACCTCTTTTTATTCTCTGGCTAGAAAGCTGGGCCTTTAATAAGCTATTCTGTGACTGTGTCTGTCTAGAGATTTATTCATTGTTTTAATCTTCTCAAAGAACCAACTTTTGATTTCACAAATTTCTTCTGTCTTATTTTTTTTGTATTTTTTTTTTGCCAAAGCCAAGTATTTCTGAATTTTTTCTGTTTAATTGATTCTGTTTTTATCTTTATTATTTGCTTCCACTTATGTTAGGTTTAATTTGCTCTTGTTTTTTCTAATTTCTTAAGGTGACGTCTATTAAAAATTTCCATTTTAAAAATAGTTTCCATTTCTTCATTGAGATTTTCTGTTTCTTCTTAAAAAAAAAATTCATAGCCTTTTACTTATTTTTTTGTAGAGATGGGTCTCACTGTGTTTCCCACACTAGTCTCAAACTCCTGGCCTCAAGTGATCCTCCTGCCTCAGCCTCCAGAAGTACTGGGATTACAAACTTGAGCCATAGTTCCTGGCCCTTATTTGTTTTTTTTTTTTATGAGACGGAGTCTCACTTTGTTGCCCAGGCTGGAGTGCAGTGGCACAATCTCTGTTCACTGCAAGCTCTGCCTCCCGAGTTCATGCCATTCTCCTGCCTCACCCTCCTAAGTAGCTGGGACTACAGGCGCCCCCCACCACGCCCAGCTAATTTTTGTTTTTTGTATTTTTAGTAGAGATGGGGTTTCACCATGTTAACCAGGTTGGTCTCAATCTCCTGAGCTGGTGATCCGCCCGCCTCAGCCTCCCAAAGTGCTGGGATTACAGGTGGGAGCCACCGCGCCCTGCCCCATTATTTGTTTTTTGTTGCATTTTTGTTTTACTTTAAATCCTTTAGTGTTAGATAATAGTAATTTGTTTTAAAGTGTCAGCTACTTCCGTCATTGTTATTATTATTTCTGACTTTTTTAAAAATTTCTTTCTCCTGTAGGTCATGGGTTAGTTTCCTGCTTGGAATTTATAGTAATTTTCCTCCCATAATTTTGCGTAGTATGGATCCTAGGATATTTAGTGTCTGGATCCTCTTGCCTTTCTTAATAGAGTTTTGTTTTGGCAGACAGTTAATTTGCTTGTTTATCAGCTTCTTCTTTTTGAGACTTGTTTTTAAGTTTTAATAAAGATGGGTTGATATGGTTTGTCTGTGTCCCCACCCAGATCTTATCTTTAATTCCCACGTGTTGTGGGAGGGACCTGGTAGGAGGTAATCGAATCATGGGGGCAGGTCTTTCCTGTGCTGTTCTCATGATAGTGAATGAGTCTCATGAGACCTGATGATTTTAAAAAGGGGAGTTTTCCTGCCCAAGCTCTCTTCTCTGGTCTGCTGCCATGTAAGACATGGCTTTCATCTTCTGCCATGATTGCGAGGCTTCTCCAGCCTCATGGAACTGTAAGTCCAGTAAACCTCTTTGTTTTGTAAATTGCCCAGTCTCATGTATGTCTTTATTAGCAGCACAAAAATGGACTAATACACGGGTCTGGATTAATCTTATCCTAAGGTGTGAGCTTTCTGGATCTCTGCTGAATTCTGCAGTCTTTAACATAGTCTCTTAACTTGATACTTGGAATTCAAATGTCTGCCAGCCATGCATGAGCACCAATAGTTGTTACACTCATGCTACTTGGTAATTGTTCTTTGCCCAGCTTTCATAGACCTTTGCTGTGTACCTGTTCAGCTTACAGTGTGTGTGTATTTTATTTTATTTTTGAGATGGGGTCTTGCTCTGTTGCCCAGCCTGGAGTACAGTGGGGCAATTTTGGCTCACTGCAACCTCCATCTCCTGGGTTCAAGGGATTCTTGTGCCTTAGCCTCCTGAGTAGCTGGGATTACAGGCATGCACCACCACGCCTGGCTAATTTTCACATTTTTAGTAGAGATGGGTTTCACCATGTTGGCTTGGTTATCTTGAACTCCTGACCTCAAGTGACCCGCCCACCTTGTCCTCCCAAAGCACTGGGATTGCCAGCATGAGCCACAGCTCCCAGCATGAGCCACGGCTCCCAGCCTCAGCTTAGTATTTGACGGAAGATTCCTGTGGCAGATTTGTTTTTCTTTTTTTCTTTTTAGATGAAATTTTCCTCTTTTTACCCAGGCTAGAGTACAGTGGTGTGATCTTGGCTCACTGTCACCTCCACCTCCTGGGTTCAAGCGGTTCTCCTGCCTTAGCCTCCTGAGGAGCTGGAATTATAGGTGCCCGCCACCACGCCTGACTAATTGTTGTATTTTTAGTAGAGATGTGGTTTCACCATGTTGGCCAGGCTGGTCTCGAACTCCCAAACTCAGGTGATCCACCTTGGCCTTGGCCTCGGCCTCCCAAAGTTCTTGGATTACAGGCACGTGCCACTACACCTGGCTAAGTTTTGTATTTTTAGTAGAGACGGGGTTTTGCCATGTTGGCCAGACTGGTTTTGAACTCCTGACCTCAAGTGATTTGCCTGCCTTAGCCTCCCTAAGTGCTGGGATTACAGGCATGAGCCACCACGTCCAACTCCTGTGGCAGACTTCTGAAGCCTCTTCTGTATATAGTTCTCTCTAGCACCCTACCCCATAAATTCCAGGCGTCCCAGCAGTTTCTAATTCTCATATCTACTCAGGTCAGTGAGACTGCTAAGCTCTGTTTAGGTCCCCCACCCACACACCCACACCTCTTACACCTATTCTGTAGTCTGGAAGATGCTTCTAGACAGAAATAGGGATTTTCTTGGAATTTACCCTGCTTATCTTCTGAAACCATAGTCCTCTATTGGCTTTTGTCCAACAGCGGAAAACCAACTATTTTATGTTACTTTCCGGTTTTATAGTTGCCAGGAACTTCATCTAGTGTCAGTTATTCTTATACATTTGGGAGCAGAAGTCTCAGAGGGTATGGTGCCAGAATTTAGCACATGCGACTTTATTATCTGTTAGAACCATTCAGTCGCTTTTATTTTTTTGAGGAAGGTCTTACTGTGTTGCCCAGGCTATGGTGCAGCAGCCTTGTCCTCCCAGATTCGAGCAATCCTCCCACCTCAGCCTCCCCAGTAGCTGAGACTACAGGGGTGTGCCACCAGGCCCAGCTAAGTTTTGTATTTTTTGTAGAGACAGGGTTTCACTATGTTTCCCAGGTTTGTCTGGAAGTCCTGCTCAAGCAATCTGCCCACCTTCACCTCCCAAAGTGCTGCAATTACAGGCATCAGCCCAGCCCAGTCTGTTTTAATTATATCCTGGTTTGCTTCTTTGCTTCATTGTTTCTATAGCACAGTGTTAATATTTTAAATGTTAATTCCTGGTGAAAAACAATAGCCTGTATTATTATTCTAGTATTTTTGAAACTATTACGTTAGATTTTGAACTAAAATATGCAGGTGTTATAGGTAGGAGGACAGATAGATAATCTGGCATTCCTTCCATAGCAAGGGAAATCCTTATTCACAGTTTTGAAATTTCAAGAACTCCCCAAACACAAGAGTTTCAGATGAGGGAATGTAGACCTGTGTTCTGTTCAATGCAATGATTCTTCTGTGGAGAGCTGAAAATGTCTGTCTACTGTCATTTTATAAAACCTGTTTTAAGTGAATTGAATGTAAAACATATGTTGAAAGTATACCGTATGTAGTATTTTGCGTTTCACTTTCCCTAAATAAAAGTAAAGTAAGTTCCCTAAAAAGTAAGTTTAGGGCTGGGCACAGTGGCTCATGCCTGTCATCCCAGCACTTTGGGAGGCCGAGGTAGGGGAGTTCAATATCACCAGAGGTTGGGAGTTCAAGACCAGCCTGGCCAACATCCAAATTGGATATTTTTTGTTACTTCTTCCTTTCTATATTCTCATTTGTATTAAGTGACCTATTATAGAATTAGTGCATTTGGTGAAAAAAATTGAGATCTATTTACTTAAATGCATGTTGGTTATTGTTGAGGAGAAATGAATTATTAGTTATTTGGAGGGGCATGCCATTCTGAATTATTATTATTTTTTTTTTGTAATTTTTTTAGTGGAGATGGGGTTTCACCGGGTTAGCCAGGATGGTCTCGATCTCCTGACCTCGTGATCCGCCCGTCTCGGCCTCCCAAAGTGCTGGGATTACAGGCTTGAGTCACCGCGCCCAGCCATTATTCTGAATTATTTTTACAGCTCATGTTGACAGGAGATAATTGAAATACAGCTCACGTTGACAGGAGATAATTGAAATAATGGCATTGAATATAATTTCAATAAGGACATAGCTGAATTTCATTAATTGAGAACATAATCGTTAGGGTCTAAAATTTAGCTACTATTCTAAGTATGATAAAGTAAAAAGCTAAGTGCTATAATATAAACATATCTCATTCAAAGAGAGGATCTTTAGTTTTTCATTTTCATATCAGTTATTTTGAGGGGATTATCTAGTTTAATTTTGTGTGTTCACTTCTCACTTTATTTTTGACATTTTTATTGTCCATTTGATTATAAGACTGAGTAAACAATGTAACAGTTGAATTTGTTGATTAGAAGATCTTTTAAAAGATAAAAATTCAGGCATTAATTACCTTTATGTTAACATTTAATGTAATTTCTGTATGTGATGGAAAGAGCTTTTAACCAGGAGTCAGAGAGCCTAAATTATAGTCTTAAATTTTGCCACTAGCTAGGTATGTAATGTGGGGTAAGTTACTTGTTTTCTAAATTTTACCTCTACAATAAGGATTAAACCTTTTGTGCTTATAGGATGATCATGCTGATTAAATGTTATCGAGAAGTCTCTGAAAAACATACCATAAACAAATAAAGATATTTCCAGTCACACCACCAAAAATACCAACTGGAATCCTGAATATTTAAAAAATCGGCTATGCAAAATAAAGTTACATTGTGCGTGTCAAGTAAGAATATCAATTTTATTTATTTTTTAAGAGACAGTGTATTGTTCTGTGGCTCAGGTTGGAGTGCAGTGTTGCCATCACGGCTCACTGCAGCCTTAGACTCCTGGGCTCAAACCGTCCTCCCACCTCAGCTTCATGAGTAGCGGGGACTACAGGCATGCCACCATGCCCAGTTAATTTTTTAATTTTTTTGTAGAGACAGTGGGTCTCAAACTCCCGCCTCAAATGATCCTCTCACCTCAGCCTCCCAAAGTATTGGGATTACAGGTGTGAGCCACCATGCCCAGCCATTGTCTGTTTTTATATGCTAGTTTGAATTATATTTGTATAGGTTCACATTTGTATTGTAGAATAGTAAACTATTCCATAAGTTTTGGGTGAAAACTTTCTTGTTAAAATCAGAATGTTTAATAGCAGTTGCAAGGAGATTATGGCTTGATTTTCTTTTTTCTTTTTTTTAAAGCTTTCTATAATGGCTGTTACTTGTGTTAGCAGTTTTACTTTTTTTGTAAAATGTTCTAGGCACTAGATTAGGGAAGTAGTTATAATGGTTAGGTGTTATGGTTGTATATCTATATTGTCTGGTTTCAGATTCTCTTTCTATCACTTAATAGCAGTGTGACCTTGGCCAAATTATATAACCTCCTGGACCTCAGTTATCTCATGTAAAATGAAGATAGTAAGACTACCCGCTTCATATCATTATTAAGATTAAATAAATTTTCCCTGTGAAACACTTAGCACAGTGCCTGGGACTCAGTAAATGCTCATTAAGTATTAGCTGTTATTATTGCTAAGTGTTTTACATGTCTTTTTCTCATGATTGCTCTCCATGATTTAAGGATTCTTTTTGATACTCAGCAAAGTACCAAATAAGATTATAGAATTAAAGTCTAGAGTCACTGTTTAAAACCAGAGCTATTTGATTCCAAAAGCGGCCCTTTTCACTACTTTGTTAATTCCTCAAAGTAAATTTTTCAGTTCATAATGTTTCTGTTATATAAACATTACCTTGGAATGTAATGCTAGGATTATGACACAGTGATGATACTTTATCAATTGTATACTTTTAATGGATGAGACCTAGATTTCCTTTTATATCATATTTACTGTATTAGTTTTGGTAATTTAAGCCTTTGGCATAAAGGCGATTAATACAAAGTCAATTAAAAGAGATTTTTACTTAGTCTCTTTTAGTTAAAAGAGACTATAAGTTAGTACTTTTAGTTTAGGTATGTCATTGATTTTGGGTGTCCTTTTTGTCGTTTTAATTTTTTTTATCAGTTACTAATAAATCTTTTTTCCTTTCTTTGAGACAGTGTCTCTCTCTGTCTTGCCCAGGCTGGGGTGCAGTGGTGTGACCATAGTTCACTGCAGCCTCAACCTCCTAGGCTCAAGGAATCCTCCTCCTGCCTCAGCCTCCTGAGTAGTTGGGCCTAAAGGCACACACCACCATGCCTAGCTAATTTTTTCATTTTTTTGTAGAGACAGGGTCTCACTATGTTATGCAGGCTGGTCTTGAACTCCTGGGCTCAAGCAATCCCCAGGCCTTGGCCTTCCAAAGTGTTGGGATGACAGATATGAGCCACTGTGCCAGGCCAGTAAATATTTATTTGTTTGTTTGTTTGTTTGAGACAGAGTCTTGCTGTGTCACCCAGGCTGAAGTACAGTGGTGTAGTTTCAGCTCACCATAACCTCTGCCTCCTGGGTTCAAGTGATTCTCATGCCTCAGCCTCCCAAATAGCTGGTAGTACAGGTGTGCGTCACCACGCCTAGCTAATTTAAAATATTTTTAGTAGAGACAGGGTTTCGCCATGTTGGCCAGGTTGGTCTTGAACTCTTGACCTCAGATGATCTGCCCACCTTAGCCTCCCAAAGTGCTGGAATTACAGACGTGAGCCACTGCACCCGGCCTCACCTGTAAATCTTATTCTCATTCTTTCTCATATCTTATGGCAAATATTTGTTTCTGTTTCTGTTGGATGTACACCTAGGTTGGAAGGATTGGATCAGATAATATGTGTATTTGTTTTTGTTTTGTTTTGTTTTGTTTTGTTTTGTTTGAGACAGAGTCTTGCTCTGTTGCTCAGGCTGGAGTACAGTGGTGTGAACACGGCTCACTGCAGCTTTACCTCCCTGGCTCAAGCAGTCCTCCTGCCCCACCCTCCTGAGTAGCTGGGACTATATACAGGTGCTTACTACCATGCCTGGCTGTTTTATTTTTTGTAGAGATGAGATCTCACTCTGTTGCCTGAGCTGGTCTGAAACTCCTCTGCTCAAGTGATCTACTACCTTGGCCTCCCAAAGTGCTAGGATTATAGGCATGGGAGAATAAACACCTGGCTGTTTACTAGTTTTGTTAGAAAACTGCTAAACAGTATTTTTTAAAATTTGGGCTTATTGAGTTAATACTGTTTATGCCATAAAAGTCCGTCTGCCATACTGTTTTGCAAAGTGGTCATACCAATTTTTTTAACCCTACCAGCGATGTATGAGTTCACAGTTGCTTTGCTATTTCTCCAACTGTTGATATTGTCTAATTTAATGACATAGCATTTTTTTAAATGTAATTAAAACCTTTTAATGTGTTTATTGCCTATTAAGACATCCTTTCTTGGGTGTGTTTGTTTAAGACTCTTGCTAGTTGGGTTTTCTGCCTTACTGTAACTGATATTTATGAATTTTAAAGATATTTTCTGGATATAAGATGTTTGTTGGACATATATATTCATTGTAAATACATATTTCCTGACTTCTCTTTTTTCAGACTCTTTATGTTGGACGTTTAGAACTTTCCATTTAAGGGATCTTACCTACTTCAACTAATGGAAGATATATTTCTGTGTTTTCTTCTAGAAGCTTTTTTTTTTTTTTTTTTTTGAAACAGAATCTCGCTCTGTTGCCCAGACTAGAGTGCAGTGGCACAATCTCAGCTCACTGTAACCTCTGCCTCCCGGGTTTAAGAAATTCTCCTGCCTCAGCCTCCCTAGTAGCTAGAATTACAGGCGTGCACCACCACACCTCGCTAATTTTGTATTTTTAGTAGAGACACAGTTTCGCCATGTTGGCCAGGCTGGTCTTGAACTCCTGACCTCAGGTGATCCACCTGTCTCAGCTTCCCAAAGTTCTAGGATTACAGGTGTTCTAGAAGCTTTTTCATTTTAACCTACACATTTAGATCTGCAGTGTTTTTAGATTTTTTTTATTGTGAAGAAAGGTCACTGTAGTTCCACTAATTATCTTTTTCTACATTTTCTCTCTCTTTAATCGAGGTGGTTTCTGTTGCTATGTCTGTCTTCTACTGATTTTTTTTTCTTCCGAAGTGTCATAAACTCTGCTTTACTCTTATCTGGGAAAGGTTTCATTTTTAAAAAATTAAATTTAAAATTTTATTTTATTAGTTTTTTCAGATAGTCTCGCTGTGTTGCCCATGCTGAGTACAGTGGCACAATCTTGGCTCACTGCAATCTCCACCTCCCGGGTTCAAGCAGTTCTCCTGCCTCAGCCTCCCAAGTAGCTGAGATTACAGGTGTTTGCCGCCACGCCTGGCTAACTTTTGTATTTTTAGTAGAGACGGAGGTTTCACCATGTTGGCCAGACTGTTCTCGAACTCCTCACCTCAAGTGATCTGCCTGCCATGGCCTCCCAAAGTGCTGGGATTATAGGTGTGAGCTACCACACCCGGCTGGTTTCATGTTAAATTCTGTATTTTCTTTTTTCCTTTTTTTTTTTTTTTTCTTTTTCTGTTTTTTGAGATGGAGTCTCGCTCTGTCGCCAGGCTGGAGTACAGTGGTGTGATCTCAGCTCACTGCAACCTCTGCCCCCTGGGTTCAAACAATTCTCCTGCCTCAGCCTCCCAAGTAGCTGGGACTACAGGCGTGTGCCACCAAGCCCAGCTAATTTTTGTAATTTTAGTAGAGATGGGGTTTCACCAGGTTGGCCAGGATGGTCTCGATCTCTTGACCTTGTGATCCACCTGCCTTAGCCTCCCAAAGTGAGCCACCGCGCCCAGCCTTCAACTTTTTTTTTTTTTCCCCCCTCAGACAGAGTCTTACACTGTTGCCCAGGCTGGGGTGTAGTGGTACAATCTTGACTCACTGAAACCTCCACCTCCCAGGTTCAAGCAATTATCCTGCCTCAGCCTCCCAAGTAGCTGGGATTATAGGTGCGTACCGCCCTGCCTGGCTAATTTTTTTTTTTTTTTTGTATTTTTAGTAGAGATGGGGTTTTGCCAATGTTGGCCAGGCTGGTCTCGAACTCCTGGTCTCAAGTGATCTGCCCGTCTTGGCCTTCTAAAGTGCTAGGATTACAGGCATGAGCCACTGTGCACAGCCTTAATACTGTATTTTCATCTTTATAAATTCTATTTGTTTTTTAAAATATATTTTCCTCTTCATTTGTTTATCCATTGCTTAAATTTTGAGCACATTTATAATAGTTGTTTTAACTTCTTTATCATAATTCCATCACATTTTAATTTCTCCTGATTATGGATCATGTTTTCCTGCTCTTAGCTGTCTAGATATTTTCTATTAGATGTTATACATTATAGGTTTTATATTATTTTACTAAATTTAACTGTCTTTGAAGAGTGGTGTTGGACTTTGTTGTGGTGCACAGTAAAGATGCTTGTCTGTCAACTTGATTTTTTTGAGGGTTTGTTAGGGTGGGTCTAGAGTAATACTCTAGGGCTAGTGTTTGTCTACTCTTAAGGAATGACATTTTTGCAGTATTTGCTGAATTCTACAGCTGTTCGTTGACACTCCATTCTGGCAAGTTGGAACTCTCACTACCTTGTGGGCCATGAGAATTGTTAAATTTAATGAGTCCTGATCATTCTTTGTCTGGCCTTGTTACATTTCACCCTCCATATGCAAAACTTAGTGTACTCAACAGTTTTCAACAACAGACACATGGGGACCTTCTATGGATTTTTGGATCTCTTTCTCAGGTTAGTTCCATCTCTTGCAGAGTACCTCAGCCTCATTGAACATCAGTCTTTGTTTCTTAACTCTGTGGGCTCCTGTAGTTTGCTTAGGATCCTTCCTCCTGTGCTGTGATATAGAAAGTGCCTCCAGGTATAAAGTGATGGCATTTCTAGAGCTCATCATGTTTGTTTCCCTTTCTCTTGGTTCACAGTCTTCTGCCACCTGTTAGCACCACCTGTTGAACCTGTTATTTCATATATTTTGTCCCGTTTTGTTTATGATGAAAGAACAAGTTGAGCTTCACTTACTTCATCATGCCAAAAGTGAAAGTCACCTAACTACATTTTTATAAATGTAAAATTTCAGAAAGCTGATGGTTTTATGAGCAGTGACACTTAACCCTCTTCTTTATAGGTATATAGTTTTCATAAACAGCAAGAAGTTAATAACATTCCTTTTAATTATGTTAGTCTTTACATCATAGCTTCCTTTAGTGCTTTCTTATTGTAAGAAAAACAAGTTACTTTTAGGCTTTCTGCTAAGTAAATGGGAACACTAAATTTAGCTACTTAGTCTTACTATGTTTCTTTGGCTACATATGGTGAATGACAGCTCTCAAGTAACTGCTTCTGCTTTCTCCTCCTCTTGTCCCTAAAATCACTGTGCCTGCTGAATGCATAGTTGATTGTGGGAGACAAAGAAAAATATTCAACCAGTTAGGAAGCTATTGCTGAGAAACTGGGTCTGATGGGACCTACTAGAGGACAGAAGTATAAGGGAAGGAGAAGTACCAAAGATGATTAGTTTTTTTTTTTTTTTTTTTTTTGCATAATCATCTAGTTGATTGAGTTGAAGCGGGGGCATCAACTCTATCTTCAGGATGGTGAAGACTTGGTGCAGAATACATTTTGGGCAAGAAAATCAGTTGTATTTGGATATATTAGGTTTCAGATGCAAAACAACAGCATTGGAAGGCTGAGGCAGGAGGATTGCTTGAGCCTGTGATTGACCCACTGCACTCCAGTCTGGGCCAGAGTGAGATCCTGTCTCAAAGCAACAACAAAGTGGAGATGATGGGTATTTGGTGGTTGTAAAACAACTCTAGTTTGCCTTAGTATGAACTTAATTAATTGATTTCTTGATACTAAAATGTAAATTTTTACATTTTTATTTTTCTGTTTCTACACATTTTCTGCCATGATTTTTGCCATCACTTGCATTAATTTCCTTCCCAGATTTTAAATATATTGCCTCAAAAATTATGAGCAAAATTTTAAAAATTTACATCAATGTGTTCTGGCACGAATTGTATGTTTTAGATGCACATTTTTTTTCTGTAACAAATACAATGCTTTAAAAATAAATTTTCATGTGAAAGCATATGTTGATGTCTAAAAGTCAACTAGCACTAAAAGATATATGATGAAACAAATAATGTTCTGTATTTTCTCCCATCCACTTGGTTTCCTACTCCAGAATCAAGCAACTTCAGTTCTTTATTTTGTCTGGTATTTGCCTTCTTGTTGCTTAGTAATACATCACTATTTCTTCTTGATACATAGCTTTTAAATATTTGTTGACCTCTAGTTTTTGAAAATGAGGACTCAGAACTTACTCATTCACACATTTGCCCACTTCCATTTTCCTCGTTCCTCAACATAATTATATCATGAGTTTTTTTTCTTCTTCTTTTTTTTGTTTTGAGACAGAATCTGGCCCTGTTGCCCAGGCTGGAATGTGGTGGCATGATCTTGGCTCACTGCAACCTCCGCCTCCCAGGTTCCAGTGATTCTCCTGCCTCAGCCTCCTGAGCAGCTGGGATTACAGGCGCCTGCATGCCATCATGCCTGGCTAATTTTTTTTTTTTTTTTTTTTTTTGTATTTTTAGTAGAGATGGAGTTTCACCATGTTGGCCAGGCTGGTCTCAAACTCTTGACCTTAAGTGATCTGCTCGCCTCGGCCTCCCAAAGTGCTGGGATTACAAGCATGATCTTCTGCACCCAGCCATATCACAAGTTTTTTATAAACTAGTACAGAGTGTTTGCATTTTTATAACTATGCATGTATTGTTCAGTATTGAGCCAAATTTATACTAAATCCAAGTCTTATACAAGCTTTTGTTTTTTGTGGAGTTAATACCTATTATTTAGGCAGTTGCCTGGTTTTCTGTAGACCTGTTGCTCATGTTCTGCAAGTGTGCCTGTATTTCTGTCATGAGCTTATGATTAACATTTTCCATATTAGCAAGCACACTAGTTCAATTTTTGCTTTTGCTGGAAACCTATTCCATAGCAGCTTTTGACTTCTGCTCCAGTCTGGAGTGGCTACTCTCTAGTTCTTTTTTCTGTATTAGATTCCCTACTTAATTACTAAGTCCTATAGTGCTTTTTTTTTTTGAGATATGGTCTCACACTATCATCTAGCCTGGAATGCAATAGCGTGATCTTAGCTCACTTACAACCTCTGCCTCCCGGGTTCAAATGATTCTCCTGCCTCAGCCTCCCGAGTAGCGAGGATTACAGGCGCCCGCCACCATGCCCAGCTAATTTTTGTATTTTTAGTAGAGATGGGGTTTCTCCATATTGGCCTGGCTGGTCTCGAACTCCTGACCTCGTGATCTGCCTGCCTCGGCCTCTCAAAGTGCTGGGATTACATATGTGAGCCACCACGCCCGGCCCTCCGTAGTGCCTTTTTAAAAATTTATCTTCTTTTAATGGCTTCTTAAGGAAGAATACGTGGACACAAAAGTTTAGCTTTTTGCAAAGCTTTGAAATGTCATTTTGCTCTTATACAGTCTTGGTATTTTGGTTTGTTTGGGTTTTTTTTTCTTTTTTTTTTTTTTGAGACGGAGTCTCACTCTGTTGCCCAGGCTGGAGTGTGGTGGCACGATCTCCGCTCACTGCAACCTCTGCCTCCTGGGTTTAAATGATTTTCCTGCCTCAGTCTCCTGAGTAGCTGGGATTACAGGTAGCGCCACCAGGCCTGGCTAGTTTTTGTATTTTTAGTAGAGACAGGGTTTCACCATGTTGACCAGCCTGGTCTTGAACTCCTGACCTCATATGATCTGCCCCCCTCGGCCTCCCAAAGTGCTGGGATTACAGGTATGAGCCACCATGCCTAGCCTCTTATATAGTCTTCATGTATGGGAGCAAAATGACATTTTGCGAGGTTGGTTCCATGATCTCCCTTGGGTACCAAAATCCAGGGATGCTCAAGTCCTTGATACACAGTGGCACAGTATTTGCATATAACCTATGCACATCCTCTTGTATACTGTAAATTATCTCTAGGTTATTCATAATACCTAATACAATGTAAATACTGTGTAAATAGTTGTTATACTGTATTGCTTAGACATTAATTACAAGAAAAAAGTGTACTTTTGTATAGACGCAGTTTTTTTTTGTTTTGTTTTGTTTTTTTCCCTGAATACTTTCTATCTGTAGTTAGCAGACTCCACAGATGTAGAACCCATGGATATGGGGACTGACTGTACTTGACTGATGACTTGGCTGGGTATAGAATTATAAGTTGAAACTTAATTTTCACTCTGAATTTTGAAGGCTGTATATTTATCTTCTAGATTTCAACAGTATTTCATTTTTACTTTGGAATAAGAGTGCACTGCCATTCTGATTATAGATCTTTTTTATGTGACTTGTTTTTTTTCCCTCTCTGGAAGTTTTTAAGGCCCTTTTTTTTAAATTTTCAGGCTTTGAGATTTCACTGTGATATGTTACAGTCTGGGTATTTTTTCCGTGTATTTTGCATGGACATTTTTGGCCCTTTCAGCTTGAAAGCTTCAGTAAAAAGAAAATATTCTTCAGTAAAAATAAAATGTTCTTTAGAAAACTAGCTGGGCATAGTGGCTCATGCCTATTATTCCAGCCCCTGGGAAGGCCGAGGCAGGAGGATTGCTTGAGTGAGTCCCAAAATCGCTTGAGAATCTTGGAGTTTGAGACCAGCCTAGGCAACATAGTGAGTCCCTGTCTCTACAAAAAATAAAAATATTAGCCAGGTGTGGTGGCGTGTGCCTGTAGTCCTAGCTACTTGGAAGGCTGAGATAGAAGTATTCCTTGAGCCCAGGTGGATAAGGCCGCTGTGAGCTATGATCACGCCACTGTGCCCTGCCTGGGTGACAGAGTGAGTCTCAGTCTTTAAAAAAAAAAAAATTCTATACCATTTATTTTTCTGTTCTCTTTCTGCATTACTCAGTTGTTGGACTTTACTAATCTGTATTCTGTTCGTTTGTCTTTATTTTACTTCCTGTATTTGAACCTTTTGTATTTTTTATTGGCATTTTTCCGGGATTTAGAAGCATATGGAAATAACATTCTGTTTTTTTTAAACAGAGTAGAGAAATTTAGTGTTTAATTTAATGTTGTTTGCATTCCTTGCTAAACTTGAATTTTTTTTGTTTGTTTTGACAGAGGTGTTATGAACACAAACAGTATAGAAATGGATTGAAATTCTGTAAACAAATACTTTCTAATCCCAAATTTGCAGAGCATGGAGGTAAGTGCAAGTAGATAAAGCTTTACTACATACCTGTCTGGCTTCTCTTAGTGGATTGTATTCTTCCCAGCTGCCTTAACTGTTTTCCAGAGAGAACAGACCCTCTCATCTTTGACTTCTGTGAGAAGGTGAAATTTAATACTGAATTTTGAATTTAATATCAAGAAAATGATAACACATTTTACTTGAGTTCTGATTTATTCTTAGTTTGAATATTAGCTCTGTAGGAAAAGAGAAATAACTTAATAGGATAGAATGCCAAAATTTACTTTAGAACTTTGGTTGAGCTGGATAAATTTTATGCTTTATAATAAGCTTATTCAGAAAGTGACCATTTGGTCCTTTGCTCATGAACTATCATATTTTTAATTTATGTTTTTCAGTTTTTCAAGACCTAGTTATGTTTAAGACATGATTTGTATATTGTAATGTTCTGAAAGTGTACAGGCTTTTGTTTGTGTGAAGGTAGATTGTTGGATGGTGAGATATTTGTAGAGCAAGGGGAGAGTGTGTGGCTAAACTTGAGAGGAGGCAAAGGAAAAATAAGGTTTCGCAGGTCTCATTTGTACAGTTAAGAAACATGGCTTTTCAGTAACTATTGATAATATACTCTTAGTATTGAAGATGAGGAGAGTAATAATTCTCCATTAGATTCCTTGCTTTTTTTTGGCCTGTGTTTATAATAATTCTCACTTTCTTTCACTGCATTTCACTTGATACTTTCTTTTACTGTAATTGTTTGGAGACGGAAAACAATGGAGATAAAAGTATCTAAATTTATCTCTCCGCTGGGTGCTGTGGCTCCCTCCTATGATCCCAACACTTTGGGAGACTGAGGCAAGAGGATTGCTTGAGTCCAGAAGTTCAAGATCAGCCTGGGCAACATAGTGGGACCCTGTCTTTATTATGACAAAACATATATTTAAAAAAACACAAATAAATAGAAATAAATTTCTCTCTCTCTTTTTCCATATTAAAAATTATTTATTTTTGCTGACCAGCTGAGCATCACGTTGTTTGATATCATTTCTAAAGTAGGCATACTGATAATGTGTCAATATAGAAAAGTATCAGATTTCATTATTTCTGAAATGCAGTTTTCCCTACATTATTTCACTGTTTTTTTCTTCTTTTTTTTTTTTTGAGATGGAGTTTCATTCTGCTGTCCGGGCTGGAGGGCAGTGGTGCAATCTCAGCTCACTGCAACCTCCACCTCCTGGGTTCAAGCAATTCCCCTACCTCAGCCTCTCAAGTCGCTGGGATTATAGGCGTGTGCCACCATGCCGGGCTGATTTTTGTATTTTTAGTAGAGATGAGATCTCACCATGTTGGCCAGGCTGGTCTCAAACTCCTGACCTCAGGTGATCCACCCACCTCGGCCTCCCAAAGTGCTGGAATTACAATGAGCCACTGCGCCCAGCCTGTTTTTCCGTTTCTGAAATGTGATTCTCCAACTCCCTACCCTGCCACTGTAACATATCTGAAATCAGGTTGCATATAAATTGTCATAATTTCATTGAAAGTTTTGTTGTTTGTTTTTGAGACGGAATCTCACTCTGTTGCCCAGGCTGGAGTGCAATGGGGCAATTTTGGCTCACTGCAACCTCTGCCTCCTGGGTTCAAGCAATTCTTGTGCCTCAGCCTCCCAACTAGCCGGGATAACAGGTGCCCGCCACCACACTTGGCTAATTTTTGTATTTTTAGTAGAGGTGGGGTTTCACCATGTTGGCCAGGCTGGTCTGGAACTCCTGACCTCAAGTGATCTGCCCACCTTGGCCTCCCAAAGTCTTGAGATTACAGGTGTGAGGCACTACGCCTGGCCGAAAGTATTTTTAAACAGTACATATTGATTCTTCCTCAGGATTATATCTTTAATCCTTATCCTTTATACCTAATGAATTTCTCTCTAAAGTCTAAATTTTAGTCTAAAAGTTAAGCAAATCAATCAAATAAATTAAAAAGTTAGGCAAATAATATTTTCACTCGCTTTAGGCTTCATAGGATACATATAGAATTAGAATTTATTTTTCCTCTTTTCTGAAAACTTAATATTTATTTTAACTCTTTTAATCTTTTGGTTGCTAATGACAGATTTCTGACATCTTTTTCTTGTATATTTAATAGTAATCTCAATCATTTTAAGATAAATTTAGGAAAATAAAAAATGTAGGAAATTTATGTGTATTTTTTTAATCACTGAAGAATGAATTTAACCGGTATATAACCTAGGTTCACAGAAATAAAGTATGTTTTCAAGATAAAGTTTTTATATTTTAATGAAGTGGATATATAAGGTTATCCCATGGAATTCCCCTGAAGAATGAATTACTAGATTATCTTTCTAGTCAAATAGCATGTATTTTGTATCTTTTATCTTAAAAAAAAAAAAAAAAAAAAAAAAAAAGGAGAGTCTCTTTCCGATTAGAGTCTGGAAATCGGTGTTTACTTGGATTGCCAATTTTTAAAAATGTTTTAAATCTGCAAGAAAGTGGAAAGTATCTTAGTAATCTTGAAATTTTTAGTTCTTAAGGCAATGTAGCATTTGTTTTTGAGATTATGTTTTGTTGTTATTTTAATATTTAATTTTTTTTAATGTTCCTTTTCTTTTTTGTTTTTAAAAAATAGAAACCCTGGCTATGAAAGGATTAACATTGAACTGTTTGGGGAAAAAGGAAGAAGCTTATGAATTGGTTCGTAGAGGTTTGAGAAATGACTTGAAGAGTCATGTGTGTATCCTTTTTGAGATATATTTAAGGTTTGAGTGGGGTGTTTTGAGCTAAGGCAGCAATTTGAGAGTCAAAGTTTTAGATCTCTCTTATTGTGCAATTACAGAGGAAATTATTCTTTTTTAAATAGGGTAACAGCAAGCAACTGCCTGCATTCAGGGAACATTTTTATATACCTAACCATGTTTTAACATTCTGTTTTCTCACAGATAAATGGGACTTGCCTTAAAAATATCTATGAAAGCTTTTCTCACTCTTAAAAAGGGGGCATTGCTAAGGTCTGAATATTTGTGTGGCACTCCCCTACCCCATTTGTTGAAAGCTCATCACCAATGTGATAGTGGTAAGTGGTGGGTCTCAAAAGGAAAAAGGATATAAAATAAGGAATATTAGAGTGGCATTATAATACCCTGGTTTAGAGCACAAGCTTTTGGAGTATAGGCTTAGAATGTGCCTCACTTAGGTTCAGAACCCATTTCAGCTTCTTTCTGTGTGATCTTAGGGCTCAGTTTCTTCATGTGTAAAATGGGGTAATCATATTTACCTCACTGTGTTGGTTTAAAGATTTAATGATGAGATATATAACATAGCCACTGATAATGCTAAGTACCATATTGGATAAATATTTTATTAACGGAGAGTAAGAGCAAATAGAAATATCTGAAGGAGGATAGAGAAAATATTGTGGGTTGCTATTTTTAAGATAGACTTTAGCAAATATTTCTGTACCTATTTTGTGGGCTGACACAATTTTAAGTGCTGAAATATTTAGCAGTTTTTCAGATGTTTACCAGGCCCTTGGCTTGGTACAGACAAAGAAAAGATTTGCTCTCAAAGAACTTATAGTCTGGTGAAGGAAGATACTGATGAGAAACATTTACAGAACATTTGGGAGTATTACATAAAATGTTGTGGTTTATTCAAATAGTTGTCATTAATCCAGTAAAGTGGAAGTATGTGAATTGAGAGTGACTAGAGGACTAGAAAGATAAGTAAAGGCTTAACTGTTAAGACTGTCATAGATAGATGTCTTTTCATAACTTTTAATGATTGTATAGTGTTCTGCCAATGTCTTTATTATGACTTATTTGAGTTCCTCTTGATGGACATAATTTTCTTTAAATTTTTGGCGGTATTAAACTCCGTGGGGATAGGATTTTTAGGAGGTGAAGATGAAAGTCAAGTTATGTGGCTGTTGTAATATTTAAGAGAAGTAAAGTCCTGAAATACAAGGTATTAGTGATAGAAATGGGAGGGAGTGGAAAGATAGGTAATGGGAGCTAGATTTTAATGGGTAGTGTTTCCTAGTTTATAAAACCATGATCCAAACAGCCGGGAGGATTTGATCCAGTTATACTTTGTCATTTATATTGCGGAAACCAAGATTATTTTTCAAATAAAATTTGTAATATTTTGGTTTGCTTTAAAAACGTGTAATATTAAATATGTGTTTTTCATTCATGCCTGCCACCCTAAACATTCTGGGATTTTTTTTGTTTGTTTGTCTTTTTTTTTTTTTTTTTTTTCCAGATGGAGTTTTGATCTTGTTTTCCAGGCTGGAGTGCAATGGCACAATCTCAGCTCACTGCAACCTCCGCATCCCAGGTTCAAGTGATTCTCCTGCTTCAGCCTCCCAAGTAGCTGGGATTACAGGTGCACACCACCAAGCTGGCTAATTTTTGTATTTTTTAAGTAGAGACAGGGTGTCATCATATTGGCCAGGCTGGTGTCTTAAAGTCCTGACCTCAAGCCACCCACCCATCTTGGCCTTCCAAAGTGCTGGGATTACTGGTATGAGCCACCATGCCCGGCCAACATTCTGTATTTTATTGACTCTGTTGAGGACCTCTGGCCTAAAAGTTGTTAGATTGAAGGTTGTTGTTTGTTTGTTTGTTTTTGAGACGGAGTTTCACTCTTGTCACCCAGTCTGAAGTACAGTGGTGTGATCTCAGCTCACTGCAACCTCCACCTCCCAGGTTCAGGTAATACTCCTGCCTCAGCCTCCCGAGTAGCTGGGAATACAGGTGCATGTGACCATGCCTTGGTGTTTTTTGTATTTTTAGTATAGACGAGATTTTGCAGTGTTGACCAGGCTGGTCTTGAACTTGTGACTTGAAGTGATCCGCCTACCACTGCCTCCCAAAGTGCTTGGATTACAGATGTGAGCCACCGCACCTGGCCAGATTGAAGTTTGAGCTTGATCTCAGAAAGAAACATTATAAATTTCTGGAAAGGAAAGACTTCCTTTTTTCTTTTGAGTGTGTTTTAGAAAGATTATTTTGGGCCAGCCACAGTGACTCATGCCCGTAATCCCAGCACTTTGGGAGGCTGAGGCAAGGGGATCAGTTGAGGGTAGGAGTTCAAGACTAGCCTGGGCATCATAGTGAGACCTCGTCTCTATAGAAAATAAAAAATTAACTGCATATGGTGGTGGCATGTGCCTGTGGTCCTAGCTGCTCTGGAGGCTGGGGTAGAAGGATTGTTTGAGCCCAGGAGTTTGAGGCTACAGTGAGCTATGAGCATGCCACTGCACTCCAGCCTAGGTGATAGAGCAAGACCCTGTCTCTTTTAAAAAACATAATAATTGGGAGACCAGTGGATCACGAGATCAGGAGATTGAGACCATCTGGCCAACATGGTGAAACCCTGTCTCTACTAAAAATACAAAAATTAGCTGGGCGTGGTGGTACATGCTTGTAATCCCAGCTACTTGGGAGGCTGAGGCAGGAGAATTGCTTGAACCCGGGAGGCAGAGGTTGCAGTGAGCTGAGATCATGCCACTGCACTCCAGCCTGATGACAGAGCGAGACTCCATCTCAAAAACAAACAAAAAACAACAAAAAAACTCACAACAAAACCCGGTTACTTTGGTAGGAGAATAAAAGAAGAGAGACTGAAGATAGGTGGATTGGGTAGCTGGTACAGTAATCAAGACCTAAAGTGAAAAAGGGCTGTATTTGGGAAGTGGAATATTTTCCTTCATTATAGCAGTTTTTACAGCCTACTTTAATTTTGCTTATTTATCTGTCCTTTACTAGACCTTAAGATCTTTGAATATAGGAGGCTGTTTTGATGACCTACATCTTAGTTGTTAAGAAGTTTTAGGCTGGGTGCGGGGGCTCATGCCTGTAATCCCAGCACTTTGGGAGGCCAAGGCAGGTATTGCTTGAGCTCAGGAGTTTGAGACCATCTTCGGCAACATGGCGAGGTCCCATCTCTACCAAAAATACAAAAAATATCTGGCATGCTGGTGTGCGCCTATAGTCGCAGCTACTCAGGAGGCTGAGGTGGGAGGATCACTTGAGCGCAGGGAGTGGAGGTTGCAGTGAGCAAAGACCACACCACTACACTCCAGACTGGGTGACAGAGCAAGACCTGTCTCAAAAAAAGGAAAAGAAGTTTTAATAATTATGGTTGAATGAACGAATGTTTTTATTTTGTATGTGGCTGAGTTTTAGAAACTTTGTATTACACTTAGGGTTGTCCTAAGGATCTTTTGGTTCAAGAAAATAAAATCTTCATGACTTTACATAATTATATTCCATGAAGACCCATTCCTTCTTTTTCCTTTTACTATTAATAATATAGTAACTGCTTACATATATATATTGACTTTGTGCCAGCCAGTGAGCAGTTTATATATGTTATCCCATTTAGTTGTCAGTAGTATGATTTGCTGCATAGACTATTTCTGTTTACATTTTAGTAATGAGGAAACTTAATGAGACTGATTTGTCCAAGGTTACAGAGCTGATAAGGCAGGCTAGACCTAATTTTCTCTGGCTCCAAAAGCTGTGCTCTTTTCCACTGTATTAAAGTGCTTTATATCTTTGAAATCAATCTCCCCTTCTCCCTCCCCCTCCCTCTTTTTAAGCTTATAATTTTATAAATGGCTGTAGTTCTCCAAGTTTCTTGGGAAGTCATTTGGAATAGTAATTTTTGACTTGTAGGTTGTATCCTTAACTAAATTCTTTAGGTTGGCACGTTTATGGCCTTCTTCAGAGGTCAGACAAGAAGTATGATGAAGCCATTAAGTGTTACAGAAATGCACTAAAATGGGATAAAGACAATCTTCAAATCTTAAGGGACCTTTCCTTACTACAGATTCAGATGCGAGATCTTGAGGGTTATAGGGTAAGTAAAATGGACTTTTTAAAAAAAATTCTAAGGGGAAAATATGTACAACTTTGAGTACTTTCTGATACAGAAATTTTTTGTTTCATTTTGAAGATAATTTAATTGAACTTTTTTCCCTCCTACCATAGTGGTTGTGTTTATGATTGGAATAATCAGATCTTTAAAAATAAATTATTTTATGGTGAGGCAGATTTTGCCTACTGTGTAGGATTGACTTAATTTGATACAAATTAACATCAGGCCGGGCGCGGTGGCTCACGACTGTAATCCCAGCACTTTGGGAGGCCTAGGCGAGTGAATCACGAGGTCGAGAGATCGAGACCATCCTGGCTAACACGGTGAAACCCTGTCTCTACTAAAAATACAAAAAATTAGCCGGGTGTGGTGGCGGTCACCTGTAGTCCCAGCTACTCGGAAGGCTGAGGCAGGAGAATGGCATGGACCTAGGAGGCAGAGGTTGCAGTGAGCCGAGATCGTGCCACTGCACTCCAGCCTGGGTAACAGAGCGAAACTCTTGTCACAAGAAAAAAAAAAAAAAAAAAAAAAAAATTAACATCAGTACTCCTCAAATAAACAATGCTTTTGTCTGGTATTGACGTGTAACTCTTTAATATTTACTTGGCCCTCAATTTTTTTGTTTTGTTTTGAGACATTAGAGTCTTACTCTGTTGCCCAGGCTGGAGTGCACGATCTGTGCTCACTGCAGCTTCCACCTCCTGGGTTCAAGCAGTTCTCATGCCTCAGCCTCCTGAGTAGCTGAGACTACAGCCATGTGCCACCATGCCCAGCTCATTTTTTATATTCTAGTAGAGATGAGGTTTCACCATGTTGTTCAGGCTGGTCTCGAACTCCTGAGCGCAGGCAGTCCGCCCTGCCTCAGTCTCCCAAAGTGCTAGGATTACGGGCATGAGCCACCACACCTGGCAAAAGCAAATGTTTTGTTTCTTCTTTCTACCTGCTCTGAGTCTAATATATTTTTGTAGCTTCAGTTTTAACCCTTAAATTAGTGTTAGATCTATTTAGTTCCTCTTTCTTATTCTTTCCTTTTTATATGATAGTACCTGCTGAATTTTTCTCCAAATATATCTTAACTCTGTAGTTGGACACTTAATTTTTAAAAAAATTTTTGAATATTTTTCCTTTGTGCTGTTCTTTCCATCCTGTCTCTTTTCTTGGAGTAAGCAGATCAAGAAGTAAGAAGGATCTTAAGTTTGGTCTTAAGTTTTAAAAACTTAAATCTGGTCTTAAGTTTAAAAAATGTTTAAGATTAGCTTGGAGGCTTCATTATGTTCTTAACAAATACTTCTTTGCCTCCATAAAGCTACACAATATGGATGTTTGAAGTATTTTCTATTATTGTTCCCATCATTGTGTTGTAAAATGCTTAGGGTTGTGGGATAAATTAATATGATCTTTTTCTTTTTCTTTTGAGACGGAGTCTCACTCTGTCGCCAGGCTGGAGTGCAGTGGCGCATCTTGGCTCACTGCAGCCTCTGCCTCCTGGGTTCAAGTGATTCTCCTGCTTCAGCCTCCCGAGTAGCTGGGACCACAGGCGTGCGCCACTATGCCCAGCTAATCTTTGTATTTTTGATAGAGACGGGGTTTCACCATGTTGGCCAGGACGGTCTCGATCTCTTGACCTCGTGATCCGCCCTCCTTAGCCTCCCAAAGTGCTGGGATTACAGGCGTGAGCCACTGCGCCTGGCCTAATATTAAAGGAGCACTTGCTGTTACTGAAAACCTAAGAAAAAGTGTTTATTATTTTCCAGGAAACGAGATACCAATTACTTCAGCTTCGACCTGCACAGAGAGCATCATGGATTGGTTATGCTATTGCTTACCATTTATTAGAAGATTATGAAATGGCAGCAAAGATTTTAGAAGAATTTAGGAAAACACAACAGGTAATAATAACTAGAAGCCATTTTACTAAGTCTGATTCTAAGTATAACTGAAAAAAAAAAGGGCATTGTCTGGCTTACTTTTAATTTTGAAATAGTTTCAAACTTAAAGAAAAGTTGCAAGAATAGCACGAAGAACTCTCCATAGGGGTTCATTTATACTAAACTAATTGTTAATATTTGGTGCATTTACTTTAAAAATCTGTGTATCTATTTATCTATTTTAATTCTCTTCCTTAAACGTTAGAGAGTAATTGAAGACATCATGCTCCTTTACCCCTAAATGCTTTAGTGTGTATTTTCTAAAAATAACTGTATAGTTGTCAGTTCTCTAGATAGTATTATATGGATAGATTATAAAAATTAGGAAATTTAACATTGATAGACTGTTATCCCCAGCCCATATTCAAAATTTACTAATTGTCCTAGTTATAGCCTTTCTAGCGATTTAATTTCATTGCAGGATCCAATTAAGAATCATACCTTACATTTAGTTATCATTTCTCTTCAGCCTCTTTTAATCTGAAACAGTTTTGAAAACTTCCTTTGTGTATTATGACATAGACATTTCTGAAGAAGGCTGTGCTTTTGTAGGATGTCCCTCAGTTTGGATTTTTCTGATGGTTCCTCATTGTCAGATAGAGTCTTGTAATTTTGGCAGGAAACCACATAAATGATGTTGGGTCCTTCTCAGTTTGTTACATCAAGAGGCACATGCCATCAGTTTGTTCCATTTGATTACATGGTGAAAGTTGTATTTGCAACTGTAAACTTATTTTTCTCTCTTTGTGTTTAATATGCAATTTGAGACTGAAGAGTCTGTTGCTCATCAAACTTTCGCCCTCTAGTTTTAGCATTCATTGATTATGATTCTTGTGTGAATCAACTATTACTATGATAGTTGCAAATGGTGATTCTCTTAACTCTTGTCATTCCTTGTAGGTTTATTATTTGGTATTCTACTGCTGAGTAAGAGCTTTCCCTTCTTCCCCATGTTTATTGTATGTAAGGACTTGTGGATTATTATTTTCTTCAACCTGTTATATCCTAATATTGTCATTATTTACTTAGTTGCTCCATAGACAGATACTTAAGAATATTTTTGAAATTAGTTTTTTCAACCAGATGTTATCCTTTGACTTCTTACATGTTTTTGAGTATTGTGAACAATTTTCTGATGTGAAAATAAAATTCTTACTGTCAGTATTCCTTATATCCATATGCAGACATCCCCTGATAAGGTGGATTATGAATATAGTGAACTACTCTTATATCAGAATCAAGTTCTTCGGGAAGCAGGTCTCTATAGAGAAGCTTTGGAACATCTTTGTACCTATGAAAAGCAGATTTGTGATAAACTTGCTGTAGAAGAAACCAAAGGTATTTTTAAAACAATGTCATTAATTCTAATATTGAAATACGACAGAGAGCAAGGCTGAAAAATCTAGTTGCTGCTGACAATTTCATATAATTCAGCTTTTTGATGATAGAAAATCTATTTCTTACTCATATACTTTGAATAATTTGTAATGTGGGAAAATGTACATTTAAACAATATTGTAGATAGAGGAGAAAGTTGATGGTGAACAATAAAAAGTAGTTGAATGAAATGACTGATAACATTCTTTAAAATATCTTTGTATGAAAAATATTATGGAATTTAATCAAAACATAAGAGACAATTAGTTTTATAAGACAGAGGATTACATTTCTTAGAAATAGTTTATTAATTACAGTGTATGTAGTGTGTGCCAGATGTATTGCTAATAATATATATTGATGAATCAGTCTTTACTAAAATACATATAGGATATTTCTGAGAGTCTTTATGGTTAATCTGAATGTCTTTGATGACATAAAAAGAATATGAATTCTGGAAGAAAGGGAGAGCAGAGATTTGGGTTCATAATGTGTAGATTGTGATAGAAGGGTTAGATTCCACTCAGCAGAGGGCTGAGAAAAACGAGTCTTAACAGTTTTAGAAGTTGAGGGTGTGATTATAGAAAATGAAAGAATAACAACAAGTAATGAAAGGACAAGTGAGTTTTTAAAAAAAATTACCTTCTGAAATGCTGCTTTGTCCTTGCTAGTCTAGGGAACTGAAGTTTGCTGGTTTCAAATTCCCTTGGTTCACCTTGAGGTTGAACACTGGAAAAGTTTAGTATACATCCATGTGCATAATAGGTATAGCCATTGTTTGCCAGATGAACTTTCATCAGAGGATATTGCTACTGACAAGAACAACTGGAAGTCTAAGGCTTCTGTAGGGAGCTCTCTTGTGAACTGCAGATCCAAGACAAACTTCTTTCATTTGAAGTAGTCATACTTTAGTAGTCTGTTAATCATAAAGGAGGGAAATTTCTGACTTACTGGAAAGATTACAAGTCTGGAAAAAACTTGCCTCATTGGCCACTAAGTAGCTCTGTGACCAGGGTCAAGGCTTGGGCCTCAAGTTTCTTTATGGAAATAAATGACAGATTGTTTCATTTGATCCCTTTGATAACTGTATTAATGAGGAAGAATGGCAGATAGATCAAATTAGATAAAGGACTCACAACTGACCAGTGGATTTTTAGCAATTTAGAAGGCATTGGTGACCTTAACAAAAGCACTTTCTGAGCCTCTAGAAGAAGGATGGTAAAAGCCCAAACATGAAGTCTATTTAAAAGAGATTGAGAGTAGAGGAACTGAAGATAGGAAGCATACATGACTCAGTTGAGGAGTTTTGCTGTAAAGGAAACAAATGGGGGTGCTGGTAGATGAAATGGGATGCAGGCTCAAAAGAAGTTTTTTTTTTGTTTGTTTTTGTTTTTTTCATAGTGTGTATTTGTGCTGACTGGGGAGTGATCCAATAGAGATAGAATATTTGATACAGTAGAGAGGATGTCATGTGGTAGATTGATGTCATGTGAAGGATTAATCTTAGGTAAGAACATGAATAGTTCATCCACATCAACAAGTGGTGGTGGAGTATAAGTGGCGGGCAAGTAAATGTGTAGATGTAATGGGTATTTTGGAGTTCCTTCTAATTGCTTCCATTTTCTACATGACATGAGAAATAAGGCTATCAGCTCATTCCACAAAATATGTATTGAATACCTACTTTGAGTTAGGTAATGGGACAGGGTATATAAAGAGAATAGAAGGGAAGTGAGGGTAGACTCAATCTTTGGAAATTCTAGCGATCTTTAGAAATTCAAGGCAGTGTTGTTGGTAGGGATAGTTGGGGAGAAGATAAGATGGTCAAGATCACTCAGGAACTTCTTAGAGTGGATGAATGGGCACAGTTAGGCAAAAAAAAAAAAATTTTGTTTTTTTTGAGACGGAGTTTCACTCTTGTTTCCCAGGTTGGAGTGCAATGGCACAATCTCTGCTCACCACAACCTCCGCCTCCCGGGTTTAAGTGATTCTCATGCCTCAGCTCCTGAGTCGCTGGGATTATAGGCATGCGCCCCCATGCCTGGCTAATTTTGTATTTTCAGTAGAGATGGGGTTTCTCCATATTGGTCAGGCTGGTCTTGAACTTCCAACCTCAGATGATCTGCCCACCTCAGCCTCCCAAAGTGCTGGGATTACAGTTGTGAGCCACCGTGCCCAGCCAAGGCAAAATTTTTTATTGTTTATTCTTATACCACCAGTTCCTCCTGCTCAGAAAAGGTAGAAGACAGAGGGAAGGAAAAGAGGATGGGTGTAGTGTAGAGGGGAGTAAAGGTGCAGGTTATTTTTATTTTTTATTTTAGAGGTGAGGTCTTGCTGTGTTGCCCAGGCTGGACTTGAACAAGGCTCCAATGATCCTCCCCTCAAACCCCATCCCCAGCCTTCTACTGCAGGTGTAAGCCATCGTACTCAGCTGCAGGTTATTTTTAGTGTTTTTGATGAAGTTGACTTTTGGTTAGTATAGTGCAGGCTTTGTTAACCTCGGCAATGTTGACATTTTGGGCCTGAGTTGTTGAGGGTGAAGATCTCTTCTGTGCATTGTAGGATGTTTCGTAGTGCTCCTAGCTTATACCCGTTAGATGCCAGTAGTACTCAACACCCTTACTGAGACAAACAAAATGTCTTCAGACATTGCTAAATGTTGGTAAAACTGCCCCTGGTTGGGAACCACTGGTACAGATACTAAGCATATGGGCTTGTAAGGCATGGTGGCTCATGTCTGTAATCCCAGCACTTTGGGAGACTGAGACCAGAGGATCACATGAGCCCAGGAGTTCGAGACCAGCCTGGGCAACATAAGGAAGCCTCATCTCTACAAAAAATAAAAATAAAAAATTAGCTGGATGTGTTGGCATACATCTGTAGTCCCAGCTATTCAGGAGGCTGCGGTAGGTGGAAGGATTGCTTATGCCCAAGTGGTTGAGGCTGCAGTGAGCCAGGGTTGCACCACTGCACTCCAGTCTGGGTGACAGAATGAGATCCTGTCTTCAAAAAGAAAGAATGAATGTATATCTGTTCTTTCAGATAAATTGCTTGGATTCAAATCCTAACTCTATCACTATCTGCAAGACTCTTAGGAAGTTTACTTAAGTCCTCTAAGTTTTAAAGTGATGAAACTAATAGTAATCTATCTCATAGAGTTCTGAGGATTGAATTAGTTAATGCATGTGAAATGTTTAAAAGTCACTGGTGGCCGGGCACGGTGACTCACAACTATAATCCCAGCACTTTGGGAGGCCAAGGTGGGTGGATCACTTGAGTCTAGGAGCTCAAGACCAGCCTGGACAACATGGCGAAAAACCGTCTCTAAAAAACATACAAAAATTAGCCAGGCATGGTGGCACATTCCTGTAGTTCCAGCTACTAGGGAGGCTGAGGTGGTAGGATCGCTTTAGGAGGCCAAGGCTGCAGTGAGCCATGATCAATCGCACCACTGCACTCCAGCTAGGGTGACAGAGCGAGACGGTGTCACAAAGAAAAAAAAGTCATGGGCACATGGTAAGTACTCAATAAGTGTTCATTTTTATTATCAAATGAGAGCGAAAGATGCAACAGAGAGTGAAGGATGCAAGGGTGAAATAGTGGCTTAAAAATAATACCTTGGATGAAGGGAAGCACATTAAGGATAGAGAAAAGGAATCCTGAATAGTTGAAGCTTATATGGCTTTGGAGCTCATATATAATAGTGAAACCACTGTCTCTGTTCATCTGGTTTGTTTCCTTCCATGAGAATGTGTGGAGCAAGTAAACAGTTGGGATGATCTGGGCTTTAAAATTAGTAAACAAAAGAGCCTAGGTTTTAAGATTGATTTTTGATAATTGGGGCTGCTAATAACATTCAGGGATGTGATGGGTCATGCAGCCCAGGGAAGGCAAACAGTGAGTTGGCAAGTTGCTGTTAGGCTGATAGTTTTTTCTCTGAAGTTGAATAGTAGGATTAGTGAGACAAAAAGAAAGAAAAGCAATTAAGCTTAAAATAGGGTGCTTATTTGCTTCTTGGAAGACATTAAAAGGTAAAGTCTAGGTGGTTTTGAATGTGACCAGATTAAGGACTGCTACGGCAAAATTGTTTTGTAGCTGATTAAGGGATCATAAGGTTAGGATATTGGATTGAGTCATTAATTTGGATGCTGAAGTTGTTCCATATGGTATCAGGAATAATTGAGCAGTAGAAGATGGCTTGGTGACAGTGTGTTCAGTGAATGTGAGAAACTGGCCTGGCGTTGGACAGATTTTCTGAATAAATTGAGGATGTGAAGAGGATGGCATTTCTAAATAATGTGAACTTCAAAAAAGGAAGGAGACGATAAAATAACTTGGTAAATGATCTTAAGGGAACTGGGAACTCAGGAGGATACCAGGTCCATCTACTTAGCAGCATTGATTTATAATAAGATTTTAAGAGAACATTTGAGGAAAAGTTAAAATTCTAATTAGAAGGTTTTCTCAGATATTTAATTTTTTTTTCTATTTTTAATCAGGGGAACTTCTGTTGCAACTATGTCGTTTGGAAGATGCTGCAGATGTTTACAGAGGATTGCAAGAGAGAAATCCTGAAAACTGGGCCTATTACAAAGGCTTAGAAAAAGCACTTAAGCCAGGTAGTATTGTTTAAAACTTACAAAGTTTTATTGTTTCTTTTGTTAATATATATTTTATTTACTCATTGAAAAGTACAACTAGAATAATAGTGGTTAAGAATTGATTCAAAATCTGAATACAGGCCAGGTGCAGTGGCTCCTGCCTGTAATCCCAGCACTTTGGGAGGCCGAGGTGGATGGATTGCCTGAGCTCAGGAGTTCGAGACCAGCCTGGACAACATGGTGAAACCCCGTCTCTACTAAAATACAAAAAATTAGCCTGGCGTGGTGACATGTGCCTGTAGTCTCAGCTACTTGGGAGGCTGAGGCACGAGAACTGCTTGAACCCAGGAGGCGGAGGTTGCAGTGAGCCAACATAGTGCCACTGCATTCCAGCCTGGGCAACAGAGCGAGACTGTGTCTCAAAAAAAAAAAAAAAAGTCTGAATACAAAAGTACACTTGCAAACTTCTATTTAATATGACAGATTGAGCATGTTCCGAAACCTTTCTTCTACAGATTTATAGAATGGTTGAGAAAATAATTTAGCAGCAACTTTAGAAAAAAATTCACAAATGCATAGTAGCATCAAAAACATGAAAGGAGGCCAAGTGTAGGGGCTCACACTTATGATCACAGCACTTTGGGAGGCCGAGGTGGGAGGATTGCTTGAGCCCAGGAGTTTGAGCTCAGCATGGGCAACATGGTGTGAGACTCTGTCTCTTAAAGAAAATTTCCATGGACAGAAATGGAGATGTATTCTTAAAAGCAAGAATAAGCTCTGTGGTAAGCTGTGGCTGCATCAAAGTGACTTGCCAGGGTCACATAAATGTAGCCAGGCTGAATGAGCATCACTGTTCCTTTGTGGGAAGAGGGGTTAAATTTCTGTCAGTCAAACTTGGATTCAGACTCTCTGTGCTCCCCCAGTCACTCTGTCCCATAAATGGGATCCACTTTTGGGAACAGGCCCAGAAACAAATAGGCAGGATTCTCAGCAGAGGTGATCTGATTTGTTTCCTTCAAGGCTGGTTGTGAGCCATTGAAATATACAAGAGAAACCTCTTGTTGCAGATTACTTTGTAACAAAGATTCTCAGATTGTTTTAGGAACACCAGCAAGGAATGGTAATCACCACTGTCTGCAAAAGGAAGAGTAGAGATGATGGAGGAATCTAAGATAGAGGTAATTGCTGCCATGAAACATGAATAGTTAGGAGTAGTACCAATTAGGAATCTGAAATGAAAAACCTACTTACTGAAATAAAAATTTTAATAGAATGGAAGAGAAGCCACGACCAAAATCAGAGGAGAGGAGTTAGAGGGGAAAAGCTAAGGAGAATGGTAGGAGAAGCAGCAAAATATGGAAACATCATAACGGAGGCTTTTTCAGAACTAAAGAAGTTCTCAGGTTTTAAAAGCCTACCTAAAGCAGAACAGGATAAAGATAATTATGTACTTAAGATAAAAAAAATTGAAAAGAAATAGTCTAAAATAATTGTTGAAATAGTAGGTATAAGATTATGAATAATTCCAATTTTCTTTTAAATATTAAAATTTTAATATATTTTGAGAAGTTCGTAATTTTCCAGGAAAAAAAAAATGCAGTTTATAATTACATATAACAAAGAATTTTTCTTTGTCTGCAGCTAATATGTTAGAAAGGCTGAAAATTTACGAGGAGGCCTGGACTAAGTATCCCAGGGGACTGGTGCCAAGAAGGCTGCCATTAAACTTTTTATCTGGTAAGTGAGAATAATTTCAAAGGAATAAAAATGCTTTTATGATTTAAAGTTTCTTTTCTTGGTTTTAAGTATGAGTATGCATATTAAGTTTAAGCTATACATTGTTAGAGTTGTCTAACAACTCTACTAAATATAAGTTGGTAAATGTAAGTAAATACTTTGGTAAATGTAAGTAATTATTTGATAAATATAAGCCAAAAGGATTTTTCTCTTCCAAGGTGAGAAGTTTAAAGAATGTTTGGATAAGTTCCTAAGGATGAATTTCAGCAAGGGTTGCCCACCAGTCTTCAATACTTTAAGATCATTATACAAAGACAAAGAAAAGGTAAAGTGTAATATGATATTTTCTTTTGGCTACCATTTCTTTGCTCGGTATTTGGAATTATTGATTCTCGATTATCTGTGCACAGTAGTACATGTTTCGTGAATCTCGTGTCAGTCTTCCCAGTTTGCAATTTAAATGCTTCTGATTCCTCTTTTTTCCATTTCATCCTTTTTTTTTTTTCTTTAGACAGTGACTTATTTCTTACTTGTTTTCTGTTTCCTTTCTGCTATGAACTTTTAATGAGTCACTGTAGGTTATGAAAAGTTGATAAGGTGATGGTTTCTTCACCATTTTCTTTAGTCCTGTTCATAGTCAGAAGCCAGAGGTTTTTTTTTTTTTTTTTAAGTTTTAGCTTAGTCATCTTTCTCCATTTTAAATTTGATAGACAAAAAGTTCTGTTCAGAAGAGTTTTTTTGATGTTCTAGTAAGTCAGCTTACTCTTTCAGCTACATGTTAATAATATTCAGAATGCTTATTTAGAGGTTATTTTAACTTTTTTCTGTTTTGAGACTGAGTCTTGCTCTGTCACCCAATCTGGAGTGCAGTGGCATGACCTCGGCCCACTGCAACCTCTGCCTCCTGGATTCAAGCAATTCTTGTGCCTCAGCCTCCCAACTAGCTGGAATCACAGGCGTGTACTACCATGCCTGGCTAATTTTTGTATTTTTAATGGAGACAGGGTTTCACCATGTTGGCCAGCTCCTGACCTCAAATGATCTGCCCACCTCGGCCTCCCAAAGTGCTGGGATTACGAGCGTGAGCCACCGTGCCCGACCAAGGGTATTTTAATCTTAATTTAGACTATTTTGCTTATAAGTACAGTGTCATCAATACATATTGGTTGGATTCTAAAAAATCAGTTACATTGAAGAGTCAAAGATGGAACAAATGAGACATAAGAAACACTTTAACCAGAATTACATAATGTACATTTATTTGCCAGTCTTTTGTTGGAGACTCAATGTATGGGCCTTTTTTATTGCTCTTTCACTTTTTTTTTCTTGCATAAATCACATCCATAAAATATCTTTTTTTTTTTTTTTTGAGACGGAGTTTTGCTCTTGTAGCCCAGGCTGGAGTGCAATGGCGTGATCTCGGCTCACTGCAACCTCCGCCTCCTGGGTTCAGGTGATTCTCCTGCCTCAACCTCCCGAGTAGCTGGGATTACAGGCACGTGCCACCATACCAGGCTAATTTTTGTATTTTTAGTAGAGATGGGGTTTGACCATGTTGGCCAGGCTGGTCTTGAACTCTTGACCTCAGGCGATCCACCCATCTTGGCCTCCCAAAGTGTTGGGATTACAGATGTGAGCCACCATGCGTGGCCAAGTAGGATCTTTTGTTTCCAGTTTTGAAAGAGTCAGGCTTTGATGCTTATGAAGTGGTCTTATGTATAGAATCCTATATTTTTATGATTTTCTTCTACTTACGGTATTTTTATTTAGATCTAAACTGGTTAAAAATACCTAACTTATCTTTTTAGTCTTTCCTTGGTATTCAACTTAGGGAACAGTCGTTTTCATTCTCATATGTTAAGTTTACACAATACTGAATTCTGCCATTAGGATAATAAATGCAACTGATGCAAGGAGGTTTGAGAAAACAAAACAGTTTTAGTAGGCATGTAGCTCAACTTGTAGTAGGGAACATGGGTGCACCAGAATAACCTAGCTGCAGTTGTGAGTAGTCCTCACAATTTACTGAGGTTTTGGGGAGAGGTGTTATTAGTCTGTTGAGTCAGTTAAGTTGAGGTCATTCAACTTAACTGTGGATGGCCACTCATTCTCCTGGACCTCACAAACTCTCAAAGTATTTTTTGAGTTTTGCTAGTGTTTTACCCTGGATTGTGAAATTGAAAGTTGATTACTGTCATCTACTTAGACAATTTCTCTTTTCACAGAGCATTTAATTCTTAACTGCAAATGTTTATTGTGGGTGTTCATTTATACAAACTTTGATAAAAGAATCAAGATATAGATCATCCACAATATTGCCTGTCTTTGTCCATCTCTTTTTCTGATTTCTGGTTCAGCTGAAAAGGAGTAACCAATAAGCTTTTATAAAATTACATCTTAATGCACACCTGTGCAAAAGTATGATGTATTTTAAAATTTGTATCTAGAGGTTAAGATATTTAATAAAGGAGGGTGTGTGTGTTGGAGTGTTTATTTAGTGTTTTAGTAGAAAATAACACATTTTGCATAAGAATAGTAACTGTGTATTTTTTCTATTAAAGTGTGTTTGTGTGTTTGTACTCTAGGTGGCAATCATAGAAGAGTTAGTAGTAGGTTATGAAACTTCTCTAAAAAGCTGCCGGTTATTTAACCCCAATGGTAAGTCCTCAAGTTTTATGTTTTAAAAACATCTTGAAAATTTTAATACATTGTGAAATTCTTAATCAGAAGGTCAGTATTATTACTTAGGCAGGAAGCATAGTGCATTAAATTTTTTTCCCTTTAAGAGGGACATCCATTAATTTGCACATTGTGTGATGATACTTGGTTAGAAGAGAATTACATTATCTTTGTTTTTTGTGTTTTGGGTTTTTTTTTTGAGACGCGATCTTGCTCTGTTCCCCAGGTTGGAGTGCAGTGGTGTGAACACAGCTCACTGCAGCCTCGACCTCCTGGGCTCAGGCGATCCTCCTGCCTCTGCCCTCTGTGTAGCTGGGACCACAGGCATGCACCATCATGCCAGGCTAATTTTTAAATTCTTTGTAGACATAGGGTCTCACTTTGTTGCCCAGGCTGGTCTCAAACTCCTGGGCTCAAGTGATCTTCTTGCATTGGCCTCTTAAAGTGTTGAGATTATAGGCTTGGGCCACTGTGTCCCACCTCACATTAGTTTATTGAAAAGAATGTTATGTAAAAATTTAAAAACATCTACAAAATCAAATGCAACAGTATAATGATCCTCTCTTTACCCAGCACTCAGCTTCAATAATTTTTAATTCATGATTGAATTTATTTATAGCCTCTCCTACTTTTCTCGACTCTCATATTATTCTGAAGCAGATTCCAAACATCACATCATTTTATCTATGGATATTTCAGTATGTCTAAAGAGAAGGACTTAACCTCAAATGTAACCTAATACCATTCTCATACCTGAAAATTAATACTTTTTTTTTTTTTTTGAAATGGAGTCTTGCTCTGTCGTACAGTGGCACGATCTCAGTTCACTGCAGCCTCCGCCTCCCAGGTGCAAGTGATTCTTCTGCCTCAGCCTCCCGAGTAGCTGGGACAGGTGCCCGCCACCACGCCCGGCTAATTTTTGTATTTTTGGTAGAGACGGGGTCTCACCGTATTGGCCAGGCCAGGCTGGTCTCGAACTCCTGACCTCAAGTGATCTGCCTGCTTTGGCCTCCCAAAGTGCCGCGATTATAGGCATGAGCCACTGTGCCTGACAAAAATTAATACTTTCTTAATCATACCTATTCAGTCCATGTTCACATTTCCAGTTATGTTATAAATGTCAATTTTTTTTTGCCTTTCTGTTTTTGAAGTTTGTTTTAATGAAGATCCAGATAAGATGTGTACTTTGAATTTGGTTGATGTGTCTCTTAAACTCTTTTTATCTGTGGGTTTCTGCCCTATCCGTTTTCCTGCAATTTATTTGTTGAAGAAATTTTTTTTTTCAGTTTTCCCAGTCTAGAGTTTGCTGATTGTACCCCATGTGTTGCTTAACACATTATTCCTTGCCCTCTGAATTTCCTATAAACTGGTAGTTCGATGTAGAAGATTGTTGCTAGTATGGCAGCCAGTAGCACAGTGGCTAATTAAAATTTTAAAAAATTAAATAAAATAAATTCCATTCCTCATATTAGTAGGCATACAGTGTTTGTTTTATATGTTAGCAACTGTTAAGAATTACCGACTGGTGATACTCTATAATTTTTTATTATTTTAAAAGAGAAAATTTGCTTCCTCTATTATGTGCTTACACAATGTTTCAGTTTGCATAGGAAAGCATGATAAATGGATTTTTTCTCCCCGCTCCCTGCTTTTTAAAATTTCTTTACGAGTTTTCAAAATAATGAATTGTTGGTTCAATAGCATCCTTCAAAGACAGCAAATACATTTTTTAAAAGTATTATGAATTCATGGATTTAAGCATATTTGAATGTTGCATATTCAGCATGATATTAAAATATGTTAAGAATATAATTACCAAATTCTAAATAACCACATTACAAATCTCAAATGGTCCTATTCTTTACATACCATAGTAGTAGTTGATAACTTCTTGGGTGTTAATAAGACAAGATATTCCAGTTTATCGCTGCCACTGCAGATCTGGAATCAATTGTTTTTCCTAGGAGTTCTGGTTCCTGTAGTGGGAAAGCCCAGTATGGGACCCTGGGTGCATATTGCTATTGGGTTGGTCATTGTTTCTAGGTCTCAGATTAATTTAATAGTACTTTTTCCTATGATTTCATTGGTTAATCATCATAATGTTCCTTTGATTATCAGCATTTTCCTACATATTTTACAAATGTGGAAGAGGTTCAATGACATGCCCAAGAATATGCAGCACTTTTGTTGCAGATCTATCAGATGAGGAGTTGGTGAGTTCCACTCCTATTATTTGTCCACTGAGCCATCCTGCTTTCACTAGGAAAAATTTTAAAAAACAGCAATCTGTTGCTTTCTTTGAAAGCACGTATCAGTTCTCAGATTTTAGAAATTTGTATTTAAAAAGAATTTTTTAATGTGTGGGTTGTATATTTAACTTACACATTTTCTTGTGAGTATATTAAAATTAAATCATGAACTAAAATATAAAAATTTTTTTGCTTGTCATCCCATTTTTGGGGTATAGTTTTTATTTGACTTAAATTATGCATCTTTGCATATTTAGCATATTAAAATATATTAAGAATATAATCACCAAATTCAAAATAACCACATTACAAGTATATTTATATACAGTTTGGTGCATTAGCTAGAAACTCAATTAAACAGCCAGGGCTTTTTTTTTTTTTTAACCTCATATAAATGGAGAACATTTTTAATTTTTCCCATTTTGTAAATAACATCCTGATCAGTATGCTCTCATAGTTCTAGTACAGCTTGTCTCCCCTCTACCTGTTTCAGTTTTCTTTCTAGGTAGTTAGACCTTATTTATCTCCCATGTTTGTTCCGTGAAGTTATTATATGCAAGGGATTGTGCTAGGGGTTGTAAGGATACAGAAAAGAAAATACAGACTTTTCCAAAGATCTTATAAACTTAGGGGGAGTTTTATAGCTAGATACAAATAAACTCCTTTCATAGTACCTCCCTTATTAATAAACATAGGAACCATTTCGGGGGGTGCTCTTAATATATGTAATGCCTCACCTTGGTTTCTTTTCCCTCTCTCCCTCTTCTCCTAAGATGATGGAAAGGAGGAACCACCAACCACATTACTTTGGGTCCAGTACTACTTGGCACAACATTATGACAAAATTGGTCAGCCATCTATTGCTCTGGAGTACATAAATACTGCTATTGAAAGTACACCTACATTAATAGAACTGTTTCTCGTGAAAGCTAAAATCTATAAGGTAAAAATCTTTTGTTCTGTTTTCTTATGAGGTAATGGGACTTGTCATGAATTTTTTCTCTCTATTTTATACATTCTAAATGTAGGAAAAGTGACATTTGATAACTCAAAAAACACAAAATAACAAGTTTAGTACATTTCTCAGTCCAGTTACTTTGAGACTTGTCATGGTCATGCTAATTTGGTCATTTATCTATATCCGTATACACACGCATACTTATGTACATACATTAATGTATATGTATTCACATGTATCTGGTAATTCTCTTGGGTTTGGAGAGTAAGAGTATATAGGTAATCCAAAAGAAATTTTGTTTGCTGTGAAATGTATATTTCTATTAACATTTGAGTATGGTAACATATCAGTATCTGTCAATGTTAATGAGGTGAAACTGTGAAGATTCTATTGTGAATTCTACAAGTTATCTCTTTTGACTTCTCAACTCCTGGGCCTTGCTTGAGAATTTTTAGTCATATATTTTAGCACCATCTTAAAGTAATGTTGGCTTTTCTCTGTCTTACTGAAAATAAAATTTAGTAATGAAAGGTCTTGAGGGACTGACAATAAACCAGTAATTTATTTAGCAAAAAAATAATGAAATTAAGTAATACTTAAGAAGTTTTTTTTTTTTTTTTTTTGAGAGAGAGAGTCTTGCTGTATCACCCAGGCTAGAGTGCAGTAGCGCAATCTCAGCTCCCTGCAATGTCTGCCTCCCAGGTGAAGTGATTCTCATGCCTCAGCCTCCGGAGTGGTAGCTGGGATTATAGGCATGCACCACCATGCCCAGCTAATTTTTGTGTTATTTGTAGAGACGGAGTTTCGCCATGTTGGCTAGGCTGGTGTTGAACTCCCGGCCTAAAGTGATCCACCTATTTTGGCCTCCCAAAGTGCTGAGATTATAGGCATGAGCCCCCGCATCTGGCTAAACAAGCACTTTTTATTTTTTATTTATTTATTCATTTATTATTAATAATTTTTTTATTTTTAGATTTTTAAAAAATTATACTTTAAGTTCTAGGGTACATGTGCACAACGTGCAGGTTTGTTACATAGGTATACATGTGCCAAGAAGCACTTTTTAAAATTAGATTATGGCTCATTAGTTTTGAGGCTTTGCCAGATGGACTAGTTAGGTAACTTAGAATGAGAAACATTGGGGAATGTCTACTAATGGTCCTAATCAGTAATGTTTCCATGGTCCCTTTAGCTTAGAGATTTGGCCATGCCTTTTATGACTTTCACATTTAATTATGTTTTGATTTAAAGATTTATATTATTGGCTGGGAGCTATGGCTCATGTCTGTAATCCCAGCACTTTTGGAGGCCAAAGTGGGTGGATCACAAGGTCGGGAGTTCAAGACTAGCTTGGCCAAATATGGTGAAACCACGTCTCTACTAAAAATACAAAAATTAGCCGGGCGTGGTGGCGCATGCCTGTAATCCCAGCTACTTGGTAGGTTGAGGCAGGAGAATTGCTTGAATCCGGAGGCGGAGGTTGCAGTGAGCCAAGATTGCGCCACTGCACTCCGGTCTGGGTGACAGAGTGAGACTCCCATCTCAAAAAAAAAAAAAGGTTTCTATTATTATTTATTCTTTTTTATTGAGATGGAGTCTCACTGTCGCCCAGGCTAGAGTGCAGTGGCACAATCTCGGCTCACTGCAACCTGCACCTCCTGGGTTCAAGTGATTCTCCTGCCTCAGCCTTCCAAGTAGCTGGGATTACAGGCGTGCGCCACCACCCTTGGTTTACTTTTGTATTTTTAGTAGAGATGGGTTTTCACCATGTTGGCCAGGCTGGACTCGAATTCCTGATCTCAGATGATCCACCCGCCTCGACCTCCCAAAGTGCTGGGATTATAGGAGCAAGCTACGGCCCCCAGCCTTATTTATTCTTTAACAATTATTTTTGAGTATTTTTACTATGTGCCAGGCAGTTTTAGGCAATGGCGATATTAACAGTAGACAAAACTATTAAAATAAGTCTTAACTGTCAGCTTAAATTCTAGAAGGCTGGAAAAAGGAATCAGAACTTATATTATGGAAGAATGCATTATTTTATATTGATTAACATCTGAGAGTCACAAGAATGCCTTTACTTTCATTTGTTTTTAAATTATTTATCAACAGATAATGAATTACCTGCACAGTAAACTTAGCATATTAACCGGTTTATTTTGCTTTTGTACCTTGTAAGCACGCTGGAAATATTAAAGAAGCTGCAAGGTGGATGGATGAGGCCCAGGCCTTAGACACAGCAGACAGATTTATCAACTCCAAATGTGCAAAATACATGCTAAAAGCCAACCTAATTAAAGAAGCTGAAGAAATGTGCTCAAAGTTTACAAGGGTTTGTACAACTAGTGTTCTTAATTATGAATAAAGAAGACACGAGCCAGTTCATACTTGTGTACCATGCTTATTTTTCAAAGTTTATCTTTAATATTTTCGACACCAAAATAGCCAGGATTTTAATTAAATCGTTATATCAGAAGACACTGGAGTTGACATTGGTACAGAGGATTTTCCTTTTAGAGGATTGTACAGTGGACTTTTAAACTGGTTTATATTGATGTATGTTCAGATGAATTTTTTAGGGGTCAAGGGAACTAATATTTATTGAATACCTGCTATGTGGTGGTGTTCTTTTTCTTGTACTAATCGCTACCCTCAGTTATGTAGACCTTTTGTTTAATCACTCGTGAAACTACAAATTATTTTTAGTGGTTAGAGAATTTCAGTTGCTTTCCCATGTTAACTATTCTTTAAGAATGTTTCAAAAATTTTTTTTGAGAGTCCAAATCAGCGGAACATCTTTGTTTGTTTTTTAAAATTCTGTGGTAGAATGTCTTTGATAAAAAATGATCTTGAAAATACTTAATTTTTGTATAGGAAGGAACATCAGCGGTAGAGAATTTGAATGAAATGCAGTGCATGTGGTTCCAAACAGAATGTGCCCAGGCTTATAAAGCAATGAATAAATTTGGTGAAGCACTTAAGAAATGTCATGAGATTGAGAGAGTAAGTACCTTTTATATAAACGTTTTCTCGTTTTATTCTGTTGATGGTTTTGGACAAATTTCATAGTTTTTTTCTCTTCTACCTCTTTATAATTCATAGTAGGTGCTTTTTAAAATCAGTATTCACTTTTTTCAGTTTTCATAATGGAAATATAGACTACATTTTCAGCCAGGGTCTCTATTATCTTTCTGTAAGAATTCTTTTTTTTTTTTTTAAAAAAAAAAAAAGCTTTTTAAAAAAACTTGATAGAAATTTTGTATCTTGGCTATGTTTTTATTGATTTTTGAACCTTTCAAATTGCTGCTGCTGCTTTAGTAGTACATACACAGCTGATTAAATTACTCCTAGGATCCTGTTCATTGTAGAGTTTATTGATGATGCCATATACCCTTGGTAAGATATAAAAGTTGAAGACTTTTCACAGTATTTCTTCTATAGCATATGTAATTTCATGCTTTTTGATAAAATTGTTTTCTTAATCCTCTTCACTTCTGACTCATTTCCATGACTAGTGGTTGGTTTTTCTTTTTTGTGTTTTACAAAGATAAACATAGTTTATATAACTAATTTCACATTTGTAATATTGTCAAGTATAGAATACCAAAGCTTAGTTGAAATGCATCAGGTTCCTGATTGCTTGACTTACTTGCTAATTGATTTTTTCCCACATACCAGCATCACATTGCATAGGATTCAGATTTGTGTCCTCAAAAAAAATTACCAAATACATATTGTAATCCTTTGCAAATTATTCTAAATATAAAAACTCAATGTTTAACATGTGAATCTACTTTCTTGCACTACTATGTATGTTAATAAATTATGTTTGATGTTGTCACAGCAGCTTTAAGTATAATTAAGGAAGGGATAATGAATAAATATAGTTTTAAAGCTTCCTTTTTCAACAAATGATTCAATGCCTTCAGTATGCCATATCCTGTGCTAGACAATAGCTAACTGTATTTGCTTATTTGAAATGCAAAATATTCCTGTTGAATAATTGTAATTTTTTTTTTTAATTTTACTAATTTTTTCATGCCAAAGTAACAAGTATTCCAAGCCTTCGATTTTATAGTTTTCTTAGCCATTGCTGTACTTCGGTATAATAACAAAAAGATAATTTTGTTAGCATTTTATAGAAATCACTGATGACCAGTTTGACTTTCATACATACTGTATGAGGAAGATTACCCTTAGATCATATGTGGACTTATTAAAACTAGAAGATGTACTTCGACAGCATCCATTTTACTTCAAGGCAGCAAGAATTGCTATAGAAATCTATTTGAAGCTTCATGACAACCCCCTTACAGATGAGAATAAAGAACACGAAGCTGATACAGGTATAATATTCAGAGTTCTTCTTGTGCTCTGGTGTGTCTATGTGTATTTATGTTTTTCAGTAATATATATTTTTCTTGAGCACCACGTGGGAAGATATACAGGGTTCTCTAAACAACAAAAGAAAAATGTTTACTTTTATGCTTCCAAAGTTAAACAAGAATTTAATTTGCAGTTATTCATTAGCATTTAAGAAGTTTGCATATCATGAGTTTTACATTTAATATCTGGTTTACCCAAAATTATAAATTGCTAACTATTTTACAGGTACTAGATTGCTAATTGTATAATTAGTATTATAATTCTACATTAGTGTTGGCTATTAGTATTACTAGTTATTTTTTTGAAATGGAGTCTCGCTCTGTTTCCCATGCTGGAGTGCAGTGCATGATCTCGGCTCACTGCAACCTCCCACGTTCAAGCGATTCTCCTGCCTCAGCCTCCCGAGTAGCTGGGATTACAGGTGCCCACCACCACGCCTGGCTAAGTTTGTGTTTTTAGTGGAGACAGGGTTTCACCATGTTGTCCAGGCTAGTCTCGAACCCCTGACCTCAAGTGATCCGCCCACCTTGGCCCCACAGAGTGCTGGGATTGGCCTCTTAAGTGCTGGGATTACAGGCATGAGCCACTGTTCCCGGCCTATTCCTTTTTTAATAGTAATTTATAATTAACCTACTAAAAATGAATATTGCTTGAACATTAAAAACCAGCTTGGGATAAAGCTAGGAAAATTGCACAGTGACTTATCATTTGACCCATTTTTAATGTGCTATTTTTATAGCAGGGCATCAGAATGACTAGGGAGAAGTCTTCCTTAGACAGTTATTTGGGGAAGAACCTGAGAATGAGTGATCTCATATGTAGAAAAATATAAATTTTGTGACTTACTCATGGCAAAAATGTTGTATAAAAACTGTGCTAGATTTTTTTTTTCTTCTGAGCTTATTTTTTGAGGATATGATTGGCTAATTTCTGTATCCTTCCTTCTGCTAAAGAGCTTTTGAATTATTTTGCTAATTTGTCATTAATTTTTACTTCTTGTTGCCTACGGACAGTTCAGAAATTTCTAAGGTCACATACTGAGGCCTTTGTACAGATACCACTTGAATCTCTTTCTACCTGTTGGTGTTGCTTCAACTTAAAAGAAAACACCAGTAAGAAGAATCTGCTGGACAATTTACAGTTGAAGTTGAGAGCTATGACCCTCTGGCTTCTTTTGTTTTTCTTTCTTTTTATTCTTCTGCCTCCTTCCTTCTCTTCTTCAAATTATACAAATAATACACAATTAACTTTTCAAAGCTGAGACTATTAATACAGAAATATACTTAGCAAATATGAAGATCCCCTTTCACTTTTCTCCCACCCATTATTCATTCCAGCAATTATCCCTGTGAAAGGACCAGTTCCCTTTATGCACAGCTACAGTTTCCAGAGTTCTGTGTGTACATATACACATGCATTTCAGGATGGTTCTTTGCAGGGTTTCTTGTTTATTTTTCTTTAGTCCACAATTGGGTTTATATCATACTCAGTGTTCTGCAATTTGGACTTTTTACCCCATTTAATAGTATTGCTCCATGTCTGCATATCATAATTATTATTTTCACTGTTAACATTTTAATGACTATTTAGGAATCTATGTGAATTTTTTCACCATTATAGTACTATAGTAAATGTCCTTGTACATAATTATGTGCATATTTATTTAGCATGGATTATTAAAAGCGGAAATTGGTGGATTGAAAAGTATGAGAATTTGAGATAAAGGGTTCATCAGTTTTTATTACCACCAACATGGATATTGAGATTTTCTTTTATTTTACATTATTGCCAGCTCTGAAAATTACTGTTCCTTTACATTTTTGTATGTTGGGCAAAATATCTAGTTTACAATTTATATATTTTGTTTGTTTGTTTTGTTTTGTTTGAGACAGGATCTCATACTATTTCCCAGTCTGGAGTCCACTAATGTTATCATAGCTCACTGAAGCCTTGAGCTCCTGGGCTCAGGCAATCCTCCCACCTCAGCCTCCTGAGTAGCTGGGACTACAGGTGCATGCCACTGCACCCAGCTAATTTATTTTTGTAGAGACATGGTCTTGCCATGTTGCCGAGGCTTGTCTTGAACCCCTTGGCTCAAGTGATTCTCCTGCCTTGGCCTCCCAAATTATTGGGATTATAGGCATAAGCCACTATGTTTGGCCAATTTCTAGATTTTTAATGGAGTGGATTATGTATTTTCTTTTTTTCACTTAGGTTTTATCCTTTAAGAATAGTATCTTTCATTATATATAATTTTTAATACTTAGTCTTTTTTGTGGCTTCTAGGTCTTGCTTAGAAAGGCTTTTTCTACTTAAAAATTTAAAATATATTTATGAATATCTTCTGTGTTTTTCTTCTAATACGTCTGCTTTGCAACTTTTAGATTTGGCTCTTTAAACATTTGGAGTTAATTTTTATATACTTTGTAAGGTGGAGGGTGGCTTTCCACCTCCCTTCTTCCCCAAAATAGACTGCTAACTTCTCAGTAATATTTATTGAATAGGTTTTTCTATTCCCCACTGATTTCAAATGCTACCTTTATCATAATAAATTTTGGAAAAATAATTTAGTAGGTCATAGGCATGGTTTCTTGGTCTAACATGATACGATTAAAACTACATGGTATTGACATCAGTACAGATAGGTTTCTGTTGTTATGATCCATTTTCTCAATCTAACACTGTCTTTAGAATTTTCGTGTTTTTACATGCAGATTTTTGCTTAGCATACATGGTAGAATTAGCTTGTCTTCCAGAAGGTTTCTGATACTAGGTTGATTCATTTTTCAGTTGATTTTTGAAAATTTTCTATGTAGGCCATTATGTTAATCTGTAAATGGCAGTAGTTTTATTTCTTTCAGTATTTATACCTTTCCCCCTTATGTCTTCTGGTCTGGTTAGAGTTGCTAAAACAGTGGTGATTAGTAGGAACAAAAGTGTACTTGCTGCCTTTTTTTCTATAGAGGTAGTACTTCTAATGCTTCATGATAAAGTTTAATATTTATTTTTGAGATGGAGTTTCACTCTTTTCACCCAGGCTGGAGTGCAGTACAATCTTGGCTCACTGCAACCTCCGTCTCCTGGTTTCAAGCAATTCTCCTGCCTCAGCCTCCTGAGTAGCTGAGATTACAGTCATGCGCCACCACTCCCGGCTAATTTTTGTATTTTTAGTAGAGACGGGGTTTCTCCATGTTGGTCGGGCTGGTCTCGAACTCCTGGTGATTCGCCCACCTCGGCCTCCCAAAGTGCTAGGATTACAGGTATGAGCCACCATGCCGACCTACATTTGGCTTTTTAATCATCTGGAGTTTAGTATAGCATAGAAGAAGCCTAGACTTTGGAGTCCAAGTGAAGTAGATTTACATCCTTGCTCTGCCTTTTACCATGACTGAGTTATTTTTCTCTGAAACCTCAGTTTTCTCATATGTAAAATAATATTATACTCTAATTCATGAGGTTGTTGAGGACATCAAATGAAATGCAATGTATGGGGTATGGGCTGGGTGCAGTGGCACACACCTGTAATCTCAGCACTTTTGGAGGCCAAGGCAGGTGGATCATTTGAGTCTAGGAGTCCGAGACCAGCCTGGGCAACATGGTGAAACTCTGTCTCTACAAATACAAAAAAACCCCCAGCCAACCAACCAACCAACCAAACAAACAAAACAGGCATGGTGGTGAGCACCTGCAGTTCTAGCTGCTTAGGAGGCAGGAGTGGAAGGATCATTTGAGCCCTGGAAGTCAGAGTTGCAGTGAACTATGTTCGCCACTATACTCCAGGCTGGGTGACAGAGTGAGATCCTGTCTCAAAGAAAAAAAGAAAGAAAGAAAAAATTCAAGGTATGCATTGTATCTATCATGTAGCAAGGCTACAATTGGTAGCAATTATTTTACCAGTCGTTAAAAAGATCAATGCTTATGTTGCCATCCATTTATAGTTTTGTGTTTCCAGAGTGTAATTTTTTGGTCTCTATTAGAATTTTTTTGTTTTTTGCTTTTTGTTTTTAGTATTAGGGATTCTTCGCTAGGAAAAAGATAAATAATGCATTTGTTTTCGTTGGCTATATGTTATCTATTGCTGCATCATAAATTAATCCCTAAATTTAGCAGCTTAAAATAACCGTTTTTTTGGGTCAGGAATTCAGAAGTGTCTATGTCACTGACTCAGGGTCTCTCATGAAGTTGTCGTTGAGATTTTGGATGGGCCTACCATCACTGGAAGGCTTGGCTAGGACTGAAGGGATCCATTTCCTAGATGACTTACTCAACCTGGCTGTTGGCATGAGACCTTAGTTCTTAGTCTCTCTGTAGAGTTTCTAGTTTCTGAAGACATGGCAGCTAATGATGACAGAGAAAGGCAGAAGCTACAACACCTTTTTAATGTTCTGTTCACCTGATATCACGCCATTACTTCCTTCATATTCTAATTGGTCAGAAGAGAGTCACCAAGCACAACCTATTTGAGGGGAGTAGAATGGAAGAATTTGTAGACATAATTTTTAACTGTCGTCGTCTGCATTTTGGTTACATTATTGTTTTGGGTTTTTTGTTTGTTTGTTTGTTTTTAATTTTTAGACAGGGTCTCACTCTGTCTTCCAGGCTAGAGTGCAGAGACTCAGTCATAGCTCATTCAGCCTCAAACTCCTGGGTTCAGCCAGTCCCCCAACCTCAGCCTCCACATAGGTAGGACTACAGGCACATGCCACCACACCCAACTAATTTAAAAATTCTTTGTAGAGGTGGGGTCTTGCTATGTTGCCCAGGCTGTTCTCAAACTCCTGAGCTCAAGTGATCCTCCTGCCTTGGCCTCCCAAAGTGCTGGGATTACAGGCATGAGCCACCACGCCCAGCTTACATTATTCTTATATGCAAAATATAGTTAGCCTTTTCAAGGCTTTCAGAAGTCTATCCCATTGTAACATTAGCTTAAAGTTCAGAATCTTGTCATGTAAATCAGGTACAGGTACTGAAGCAGCTCCTTGAGTATAAGTGTTTTATTTTTTATTTTTAACCTTAAGTGTGGCTTTTCAATTATAGTTCTTTTAATATGAAATCCTGTGAACTAAAATTACAAGTTATTTATCAACTACACACCCAATATAAAATGAGACAGGCATAGGACAACCACTGTAGACATTATTAGGAGGCACACAGGAGTTACTGCGTCCATCTTCAAGTCCAGTGGGGCATGGCTTAATAGTTCTTTGATGAGGACCCAAGACTGGAATAATTTTCCATGGCTCTTGGCCCTGCCCTCTGAGTTCCTGCTTCCACTTTCTGAATTATCCTTTTTTTCTTTCTGAAGTTAACATTTGTTTGCAACTGAGTAGTTTTTCAGTATTCTTCCAGCCAGTAAAATCTTGTGAGTCTAAAGACCTCTTTTCACTTTGTGCTGTCATTCTTTTCCATCCAGATTTACTATTTCTGCCCATAGAATAAACATCATGAATCTTTCGTGAGTCTTACTAGAATCCACGTGTACCTTGAGCTTCTATGGAGGGGAGAACACCCTTAAGTTTCTTAGAAGTTTTATTGTTTGAGAGAATCTGTGAGTCATACTCTTAAAATTTTTAGAGAGCCTTTCTTCAGACTAACTAGTGAGGCACCACCATATTCTGAGTAACAAAAGATTGTAATGCCAAGCCCTTTGCCTTCCCTCTTGACGTATTTTCCTGACAATTCCCTGGGTTTGATCTTTGCCCAGCAAGCCATTTCTGGAGAGACTGAGAGTTTTCAAAACCATCAAGCCCCTGTCTCTTTTCTTTAGTTTCTTTTTCCTCTTGCATTTTTCCTGGGCACTTTGCCTAAAAATCCCTTCAGTTAGTTAGCTCACTGAGTTCATTTGACACATTTTATAACACTTGCTAAACTTTCTGCTACTCTGTGGCTATAACATATCCTTCACTTCATTTTAAGGACTCACCTGCAGCCTCCCCCAAGTCTAGACTTCTATGAATAGTCCAAGGCTCTTCCAACTTCCACTAAAGCCCTACTCAAAGTGTCCACCTTTTGCAACTCCCTCACTCCAAAGTTACTCCATTTTAGGTTTTTGTTACAGCAGTATCTCATGTCCAGGTACCAAAATTTATATTGTTTATCTATTGCTGCAAAACAAATTACTCAAAATCATAGCAGCTTTAAATAGCAATCATTTATTATCTGACTGTTACTGTGTGTCAGGAATCCAGAAGTCACTTAGCTGTATGTTTCGGAAGACTCTGGGTCTCTCAGGCTGTTGAAGTCAAGATGTTGGCTGGGCACGGTGGTTCATGCCTGTAGTCCTAATGCTTTGGGAAGCTGAGGTGGGTGGGTTGCTTGAGTCTAGGAGTTCGAGACCAGCTTTGTCAACATAGTGAGACCTTGTCTCTATTTATATTTTAAAAAAGAAAGTTGCCAGCTGGAGCATCTGAAGGATCGACTTGGCTTGGAGGATCTCCTTCCATGATGGCTTACTCGCATGGCCAGAGGCATCAGTTCTTGGCCACACATTGGTCTTTCCATAAGATTGATTGAGTTTCCTCATAAGCTGGCGTCCTCTGAATGATCCAAGAGAAAGCAAGGAGGAACCTATAGACCATTTATGTCCTAATATTAATGTTACATACCTTGGTGTCTAGTACATGTTATTCCTTACACATGAGTCACTAAATGTAGCCCATGTTTAAGGGAAGGGGAAATAGGGTCTGCCTTTTTAAAGGAAGAACTTGAGGGCATATTTTGAAATCACCACAGTGGTAGTGTATTTTGGAATGACTTTTTTCATTTATCAATATTAACATATTATTCAAATAAATACTAGATGAGCCTGTAGCTTTCAAATTTGTTCCTTGAAATCAAAATAATATAAATTTTTCACTATATTGTAACATATTTGTCAGTGATTTCCAGTCTTTTGAGACATTCGATAGTTTATACTTCTAGGGATATTGTTAATTTTCAATATTAAAATTTTAATTTACTGTAGAGTTATTCATTTATTCTGTTAACAAATATTTGAGTGTTGTTTGTATGTTTCAGCATGCTGCTAGGCCATGAAAATAAAAAGGTTACAAATGACACAGGAGCTCCTTTACCAGAGATCTCATAGCTTAAAAGAGAGACAACTGTATAAACAAACTATTGTGACAAGCAAAATATATTAGCCGTAGTGGCAGCACAGAGAGAATGAATAATTGTTTGGCCAGGTTAGAGAAGGCATAATAAGAGAGCATAGTCCTCTGAAGCCATAGAGATATGCAACAGCTTGTTATATTCATAGATTGCAAATACTTTGATATTGCTGTTTAACTTGTATGTTTTGCTGTGATCATTTGTTTACATGCATATCCCATGTGGTTTACATGCATACCCCATGTGGTTTCAAGAAATTTTCTGAAGTGGTTCCATTGTTTCCTATCTGATGTTGAACCATTAAAAGGCTACGTACTGCTGGGCGTGGTGGCTCGCGCCTGTAATCCCAGCACTTTGGGAGGCTGAGGCAGGCGGATCAGGGGGTCAGGAGTTTGAGACCAGCCTGACCAACATGGTGTATTTTGCTAAAAATACAAAATATTAAATACAAAATACAAAAATTAGCCGGGCGTGGTCGCGCGTGCCTGTTAATCCCATTTACTCGGGAGGCTCAGGCAGGAGAATTGCTTGAACCTGGGAGGCAGAGGTTGCAGTAAGCCGATATTACGCTACTGTACTCCAGCCTGGGTGACAGAGTGAGACTCTGTCTCAAAAATAAATAAAAGGTCTATGTACATATAGGGACATTTACGTCCATACCGTGCAATAAATTTTTAAATTTGTTTTTTGAGACAGAGTTTCGCTCTTGTTTCCCAGGCTGGAATGCAGTGGTGTGATCTTGGTTCACTGCAGCCTCTGCCTCCTGGGTTCAAGCAATTATGCTACTTCAGCCCCCTGAGTAGCAGGGATTACAGGCGCGCACCACACCCCGCTAATTTTTGTATTTGTAGTAGAGACGGGGTTTCACCATGTTGACCAGGCTGGTCTTGAACTCTTGACCTCAGGTCATCTGCCCACCCCGGCCTCCCAAAGTGCTGGGATTACAGGCATGAGACGCCATGCCCAGCCTCATGCAATATTTTTTAATGGGAGTTTGGTAATATCAAATAATACTTAAAATTACTAATCTGATTAACATGCTTGTTAATTTTATTAACTTATTGCCTGCAGCAAACATGTCTGACAAAGAGCTAAAGAAGTTACGTAATAAACAAAGAAGAGCTCAAAAGAAAGCCCAGATAGAAGAAGAGAAAAAAAATGCAGAAAAAGAAAAGCAACAGAGAAATCAGAAAAAGAAGAAGGATGATGATGATGAGGAAATTGGAGGTCCAAAAGAAGAACTTATTCCAGAGAAACTGGCCAAGGTACTTAATAGTGTTTAGCACAATTGAGTGACATTTTGTGACCAGCTGTTGTCATTTTCATACTGTTTTATTTGACCAATGTGATTATAGATTTTAGAGCCAAAAATTATTTTATTTTTTAGTATTCTTTCTTTAATATTTTGTTTCTGATCGTGTTTCATGTTTAAAACTTGAGATAATGATCCTGTTCCAAAGTCATGTAGTATAGTATGGCGGAAAAAATTTTGGCTTTTGAGTCATTCTGATCTGGGTCCAGATGTTAGCTCTTATAGTTTCACTGTGTGCCCTTGGACACTTTGTCTAACCTCTCTGATGGTTTTTTCATCTATAAAATGAAACTAAGAAAATCCTTATTTAGGACTGGAGAAAAAATATATATGTAAAGCATCTAGTGTCTGTTACAGTGGTAACATGCAAGTTTTTATGTCTAGGCTAAATTGAGTTTGTTAAAAACTGAGGACTATACGTGTATCTCCCACTACCTATGTTGTCAGTTTACATTATTTCTTTTCTAGCCTAAGGCCGTAAATATTTTCCCCAGGCCAAAATCTGACCTGCTGGTTTTAACCATTAAGCTGAAACCAAGGTATTCATTGTCACATGAACCATTTTGATTAATAACATTCCTTTGTCCTTTCTTCTGACCCTAGACATCTTCCTGCTTTGTGTGAAAATAATTGCATAATTTGTTATGTTAAAGCAATATAGTAAGCAATCGCCCCAGACTTTAATTAAGGAAAATTATAATGCCAAACAAATTATAAATTATAATGCCACCAAGGAAAATTATAATGCCAAACAAATAGAGTTGGAGAATATGTTTAGAATTCTGTTCACCAGAGCAGGTGGACAGTAATATCACATAGACATAGTAATATTGCTATGTGAAATATAGCCATGTGCCTATAGTTCCAACTGTGTTGGAGGCTGAGGTGGGAGGATCACTTGAATCTAGGAGTTTGAGGCTGCAGTAATGCTGTGAGCTATGATCATGCCTGTGAATAGCCATTGCACTCCAGCCTGGGAGACACAGCAAGACTGTCTCTTAAAAAAATAAAAAAAAATAGCACACACACACACACACACACACACACGAAATATAGAAAAATCTAGTTGGATTCTACAAGGATTTATTGACATCTTTTTACAAATAATTGTATACCTGCTAGGAACAAACACAATACCTTTTTATTCTTGGGAATTTATTGGAAGACTACACAGGGAAACAAGAAAGCAAAGAAAATGGACCTTCAGACCTCAGAGAATTTCAGTCATTCAGGGCATAGGACTTAAACTTTAGACCTTCCATCTTTATGCCCCCACTTTATTACTACTACTTTTACCACCTTCACTGGCTGCCTGCTGCTGTCATCACTTTGTCTACTTGCTTTTCCCTTTATCCCATGACTTTCCTTAATGACATTTTTCATTATACCTCTTCATGTTTTCATGTATTTCTTAAGGAGAGGATCTTTTTTGATTATTTAGTTACTGTTTAATAAAGAGTACACCTACAGAGCGGAATTCTTGTACTAGATTTCCTTAAAGACTGTTAGGTTATCCTTGTGTCCAGGGTGTCATAATTGCCTTCAAGCCAGATAACAACCTGTGGTCTAATTATTTGTAGCCATGATTGTAGAGTCTGAGAACAAAGTAATGGCTACAAACAGTGCTTCTGACTGCTTTGTTTGGAAGCAGCTTAGTGCAAGGTACCCTTTTTCATGAACTGCTCCTCAGTACATATTATTCTTACCTGTTAGGTACATAAGACCCTTTTCTTCTTCAGCTAACTTCCTCCAAGATGCCCCTGTCTAAAAGCATCTATACTTACCAAGATCTTCAATGTGGTAACAGTGTCAAATTTTACCAAGCCATCATAACTAGGAGTGGCTTTGTAGGTTATTTTAAGAGCTGTCTGCCAAGTCTGGCTCTACGGTATATAGTGTCTCCCCCGCCCCTCAACCCCTCCTTTTTTTGGTGATCCTGTATTTCAGCTTTCTTCTATGTGGTAAATAGCAAATTTAGTGTCACCAGTTCAGGTAATATTCAGTCATGCATCATTTAACAGGGATACATTCTGAGAAATGCATGCTTGGGTGATTTTGTTGCTTTCTTTTATTTTTTTTGAGACAGGGTCTCGCTTTGTCACCTAGGCCTCTTCCTCCTGGCCTCAACTGATCCTCTCACGTCAGCCTCCAGAGTAGCTGGCACTACAGGTGCTCACCACCATGCTTGGCTAATTTATTTTTATTTTTATGGAGATGGGATTCTACCATGTTGCCCAGGCTGGTCTCAAACTCTTGGGCTCAAGGGATCCACCCACCTCAGCCTCCCACAGTGCTGGGATTACAGGTGTGAGCTACCACACCCGCCTTGGGTCATTTTGTTGTTGTGCGAACATCATAGAGTGTATGTACACAAACCTCGATGGTAAAGTCTACTACACACTTAGGCTATATGGTATAGCTGATTGCTTCTAGGCTACAAACCTGTATAGCATGTTACTGTACTGAATACTGTAGGCAATTGTGATACATGGTAAGTAGGTGTGTTACTAAAATGCCCTAAAAATAGGGCATTATAATCTTATGGGACCACTTATGCAGTCCATTGTTGACCAAAACATCGTTATGTAGCACATGACTATGTAAAATAAAATCAAAGCATTATTAAATTAGCAGTAGTTCCAGTAAAGAAGGAGAAAAGGAAAATGGGAATTAGTAAGGTCAGCATTCAGTCAACTGAGTATAAATCTCAGGTCTTGGCAGAAGCTGTATCACTTGTTTCTCCAACTTACCATGAGGCATTAGTTGGTATTTAAGAATTCCCTTTTGTAGCAGTCATCCTATGTTCCTCCTTGCCTTCACTCAGCTTTTTTTTTTTTTTTTTTTTTTTGAGATGGAATCTCACTCTGTCGCCCAGGCCGGAGTGCAGTAGCGTGATCTCAGCTCACTGCAAGACTCCGCCTCCCAGGTTCAAGTGATTCTCCTGCCTCAGCTTCTCCAGTAGCTGGGATTACAGGCACATGCCACCACGCCCACTAATTGTTTTGTATTTTTTAGTAGAGACGGAGTTTCACCATGTTGGCCAGGCTGGTCTCGAACTCCTGACTTGAAGTGATATGCCCACCTCAGCCTCCCAAAGTGCTGGGATTGCAGGTGTGAGCCACCGTACCCAGCCTAGCATTTTTTTTCCCTGTTGTATATACACTTTTCCTTCCAAAGGCTATGATTCCTTAGTACAGTATTCTTTCTTTAAAAAGTTGAATCATTTTAAACTTTTTGTTGCTGTGCTGGGAGTTGCTATGCTAGAGAGATATACTCCTTTACAACATATCTTAATATGAGGATTAGATTTCAAGTCAGTTTATAAGTTTAAAAATTGCATATGATTAAAATTGCCCTTGGAAGTGTCTTAAATTGCCCATTAAGTGCGGTGCAGTCTTATCCTACATGCATTTAACCTAAGTGAATTCAACTCTTCGTGACTGGATGTAATTTTTTCTTTAAGGGAGACAAAGAATAGTATGCATAATGATGGTTAATTCTATCCAGTATTTCCCTCAGTGAACGCTGGACCCCAGCTGACTGTGAGATGGGAGGCATGACTGCCACAGTCCATTTCAGTTCTTGTGTGCTTATCTTGGTGTGAACATCTTGCTATGATGATTGTTAATTTGGTATTGAAAACATGGTTTTCATACACGTAATACAAAGTATTTATATTTTTATATCTGCCTATCTTCAGCTTAAAGGATTTTCAAGGGATATTTTGACTTTTTTTTCCTGAAATACTGATTTTAGACTTGCATTTCTGATTACATGCTTCCATGTATATATAAAACCTTGTTCTGCACGATGTATGAGTAAATATAGAGTGTAGTTAGATTTCTTGTGGTTATCTACGTATATTTAAACACTTAGATTTACCCTGACAAAGTCTTATCTATGAGAGGTAAACAGAGACTGAGACTACATATCGCAATATCAAACCCAACCCAGATCTCCTTTGGGGGAATATGTTCTTGTTTATTAAAGTTGGAGACAGAATTAATTTATCTGTTTCCTCTCTCCAAGTTCAAGTACTTGATTTAACTAAATATAAATACTTGTATTGATTCACCTGCCCTATAGTCCTTGTTTCCCTTTGTAATAGCAGCCATATCTCTGTGTTAGTAAATTACCCTGGTCAATACGCTGACCCTCATTTCAATCTGTACCCTAGAGGCATGAAAGCATGATACAGCTAGGTGGCAGGTTTTGTTTCCAGTTCTCTGCCTTTATCTGATACAAATATTTCTCCCCTTGTACCAGAAATTCCTATATAGTAGAATATGGAGTCATGGGAGCAAGAAGTAAAATATGTGCAAATGTGTGGGGAAGTCATACCTATGAGGGCCTTTATTTTCTATCTCTTGGTTCCTGAATCCATAGTTACTAGAGTGACAGAGCCATATATTAATTTCTGGTTCTGGTTTAGAACATGTATCCTTCGAAAGAAAACATTCTGACACTGGAGCTGGGCTTTTAATGGGTTATTTTATTGTCATGTAAGGTCAGCTGCTTTACACACTAGGACATGGTGAATCCCATAGAATTCACTTTATTGCTTTTCTTTTTTTTTGTTTTTAATGCAGTGAAACAATTTTCTTGCCCAGAAGCTGTTTTGGTGAAACCACAATTACCGTACTGACAGAGGCACGTTGACCAGATTGCAAATTCATTTTCCATTAGGGTAAATTGTTACTGCCTCTGTGATGAGAGAAGGCAGATATAGAATCCAGATGTTCAGTGCCCTTCTGATAAATATGGTGGTGGTCTCCAGCCCTACCTGAGATAAGACAGGGAATAATCTTGTCTCAATATTCAGTCCAGGAGTTTCAGAATAGTAGCACAATTGCATTATACCTGCCTAGTAATGATTACAAGTATATAATTACTATGACATTTATGTAATTAATAAAAAATTGGTAGGAACACAGTTCTATAAATATTAATATTTTAAAAGCCACCTCAATATTAATGTCATTTGAATAAATATGAATTCCTATAGAATTTATAGAACAAAGCAAGACAGAATGGATAGTGTATGATTTTGAATCGCTTGATTATACTTTACTTTGTTTGAATTATAAAGAACATTCACTCATTCTGTCATGGTCTCTATAGTTTCCTTTGTACTTCTCCTATCCTAGTTCACATCTCTTCTTTTTTCCCCCTTGGCTATCTGACCTGTTTCTCTTTCTGTCTTTCTTTCTCTGGTTCTATTTTATCTACTTCCTTCTTTTTGGGTAGTTTCTATCCAGCAATAATATAGTATCTGGGGTTAAAAATCAGTTAAGAACTCTAGAATTCAAAATCCCCTTTGTTTAGGTTATGGGAGGTTAAAATATGACAGTATTTTTCTGGGTGACTGGTAAGTGGTTTTATTTTTTAAAAATAAGAATTTTTAGTAGAATAAAATCACATTCCCCAAGAACCTTACTTTCATTTGTATAATATCTTTTATTTTTGTTAGGTTGAAACTCCATTGGAAGAAGCTATTAAATTTTTAACACCGTTGAAGAACTTGGTGAAGAACAAGATAGAGACTCATCTTTTTGCCTTTGAGATTTACTTTAGGAAAGGTAGGCAATTAGGGTACAGTGGCCCTGATAAAACTGATCACTGTATTTCTTAGGTATAGTCACCCAACTGTGATAGCCTTACCACTGTACGATTATTTAGCAAATGCCAACACAGCTTTCTCAGAGAAATGCCTGCTATGAACAGAATGTGTAGGGAGATGTAGTGATACGATCACTTCTTTCAGGATATTAGAATCAATGATAGATGTACATACATAACTAGGATTCAGGTCAGATGTAATTACCGTGTATATGGTTCAAAGAACTGATAATTGTGTGGATAAAATTAGTTAATACACAGAGCTTAGACCTAGTACCTGGTGTATAGTAAGCATTAAATAAATGTTAGCTATTATTAGCTATTGTTATAAATAGAAGATAAAATGTTGGGTCTGGATCTTGAGGGATGGATTATATTTCTAAAGGAAAAGATACATAGAAGGCAAGAGTATCTGTTAAGAAAACATGTAAATAATGTTGAGGTTGTCTGAATTGCCTGGAGCAGGTAAAAGATAATGAAGGGTCTTGGTTTCCAGGTTTAGAATGCTTAGAATATATATATAGTAGATAATAAGATTTTAGAGTACTGAGTTAATATTATCCAAGTGGTTAATTGAAAAAAGAGTTCATCACAAAGGTGATGCATATTAAAGGAAAGGGAAACTGTTTAATAAGATCAAAGAGAAGGTGTTGCTCTAAACAATTTACCTACTAAAGGAAATTGAATAACATGGTACATCTCTATATGAGCATCCATTTAAAAAGTCATGTTTGGCTGGGCGCAGTGGCTCATGCCTGTAATCCCAGCACTTTGGGAGACTGAGGCAGGCGGATCACCTGAGGTCAGGAGTTTGACACCAGCCTGACCAACACGGAGAAACCCTGTCTGTACTAAAAATACAAAAAATAGATGGGTGTGGTGGTGCATGCCTGTAATCCCAGCTACTCAGGAGGCTGAGGCAGGAGAATCGCTTGAACCTGGGAGGCAGAGGTTGTGGTGAGCCTAGATCATGCCATTGTACTCCAGCCTTGGCAACAAGAACGAAACTCCATCTCAAAAAAAAATAAAAAAAAAGGTCATGTTGGCCAGGTGCGGTGGCTCAAGCCTGTAATCCCAGTGCTTTGGGAGGCTTAGATGGGCGGATCACGAGGTCAGGAGATCGAGACCATCCTGGCTAACACGGTGAAACCCCGTCTCTACTAAAAAATACAAAAAACTAGCCGGACAAGGTGTTGGGCACCTGTAGTCCCAGCTACTCGGGAGGCTGAGGCAGGAGAATGGCGTAAACCCGGGAGGTAGAGCTTGCAGTGAGCTGAGATCCGGCCACTGCACCCCAGCCTGGACAACAGAGTGAGACTCTGTCTCAAAAAAAAATAAAAGGTCATGTTTATCAGAAGTAAATGATGTTGGGGAAAAGTTGCTATATTATTCCAAAATAGGATACAGAACTACCTATAAATTGAAATTTTATTAATATATTTACATAGGTGCTTAATATAGAAGTGGCTGGAAAGAAATAGATCAAAAGATAACAAATTGTCTCTTGATAGAATTTCGAGTGATTAAAATATTTACTGTATTTTTTACTTCCAACAATTACTATGTTATAATGTGGAAAATAAGTTTAATAAATAGTCCAATAATTTTCAAACTTTTAACAGTTAATACAACTCCCCCTTTAAAAAAAATTCTTAAATGGAACCCCAAAGTACAAAATTCAAAAGCTGCTCTACTTAAAGTAGGGAAGGGCAATCTGAAGCCCCATTCAGTTGGCTTCTTGGCTGTGTCCTAAGCTCTAAAGGACCCCAGCATTGGGAACCCACTGCAGTTGTGTGAATTGGTAATGACAAAGGCATGACCGTATTTTTGGCTTTTTTAGTATTGGGGACAAGGGAAAGGGCATTAGGAGAAGAGACTGGGGTTTTGAACTTTGATATTGGGAAAATGGTACCAAATTAGGAAAGTTTTATCAAAGAGGTGGTTATAGATAAAATTCGGAAGTGGACTGGTATTCAAGTGCAAATTTCCATATAACAGGTGGAGATACTACTGAATCTTGGGAAATACAGGGAATGGGAGTGGGGATAGCATAGGGAAAGATCAGAGAATGACTATAAATACAACCTTGGTAACTATTCTACATTTAGAGGAGAAAGGAGGAGTCACGAATTGACAGGAGAGGAACAGTCAAACAGAAGGGAAGCTGTTTCACTTGTCACAAAATAAAAGAACACCTTCAAATATACACAATGAAATTTTCTAAGTAGTGGGAAAGGTTGCTTTATTTTGAAATTAAGGGCCGGGCACGGTGGCTCACGCCTGTAATCCCAGCACTTTGGGAGGCCGAGATGGGCGGATCATGAGATCAGAAGATCGAGACCATCCTGGCTAACACAGTGAAACCCCGTCTCTGCTAAAAATACAAAAATTAGCCGGGCGCGGTGGCGGGCGCCTGTAGTCCCAGCCACACAGGAGGCTGAGGCAGGAGAATGGTGTGAACCCGGGAGGCGGAGCTTGCAGTGAGTGGAGATTGCGCCACCGCACTCCAGCCTGGGCAACAGAGCGAGACTCCGTCTCAAAAAAAAAAAAAAAAGAAATTAAGGAGGTTAGGAAATGAAGGCACTTCAAATTTTCTTTGCTTATATGTCATTAAATATTGCTAAATGCCACCTAAATTTTCTACATTTCACAAAACCCTTTTTCTTAAAGAATGTTATGTGAAAAATATTAACTAATGTTGCTAAATTTGAGGAAAATCGTTTGCCTCAATCATGTTTGTGGTTCTGATGTGATTGACTCTAAATTTACTTTTTCTATTTGTGAAATCTTGGCCCTCCAAAGGAGGCCTCTTATCCAATGATCAAAATATATCTTACTTTCTCTTTTTATAGAAAAGTTTCTTTTGATGCTACAATCAGTAAAGAGGGCATTTGCTATTGATTCTAGTCATCCCTGGCTTCATGAGTGTATGATTCGTCTCTTTAGTACTGGTATGTTTTTGTTTTCCATTACTTAAGTATTTGATACAGTGGTTGATAGTGATGGTATAAGTGGTCTGTACAAGTTTATCATAAACCAAATGATTTTAAAGCTGTCGCATATTAAATTAGCTAAGGGAAAAGCAGAGCTGTTTTCTTTATGATGAATGTTTTTATTTTAAGGATACAAGTATTACCTGATTTTGACATAGAATTATTCAGTCCAGATATTTGAGAATCATCTTTGTTTCTGTTTCTAAAAAGTTACATGTAAGTTGAAATTTTGAACCATATTTCATTATGTAAAACTTCTTAGTAAATTGTTTTAAAATTGAAGAATCTCTTTGAAATGGACTGTTTTCTCCTTATTTATCAGTATTGTAGATCTGAATTTGCATGAATTATATTTTCTTAGCACAATTCAAGTCATAAACTTTTTTGTTACTTTAAAACAATTATCTGTGTCTTCAAATATTTTGGCAATCAGATCAATTAGTTTTATATTAGTTTTACTGTAAAGTAGAACTACAGAATTTTAGACCCTGAATGGTAGAATGTTACAGTAATTGTCTCTCATTTCACAGTGGGAAAAATCTGAGACCTTAAAAGATGACTTATTCTAGGTGTCATAGATAGAAACTTAATAACACAACAGTGACTACAGCCCACATCTTCATATTGTTTTTTCTACTGTAAAAACTAAATTTATAATAAAGTACTCCTGTAGTCAGGTCGTATTGTTATTGTTTGGATTTTTAAGTGACTGGTGGGGGAGAAATAGAACCTTTAACAGAATAATCTATAAAATTTGGAAATAATATTAACTATCTCATTGCCAACTCCATACATTTAAAACTGAGGAAATTAAATCAGGCATCCCAATCACCAAAAAAATGCTAAATTATCCCAATTTAGAACATCATTTTGGCCAGGTGCAGTGGCTCACACCTGTAATCCCAGCATTTTGGGAGGTTGAGGTGGGCGGATCACTTGAGGTCAGGAGTTCGAGGCCAGTCTGGCCAACATAGCGAACCCCCATCTCTACCAAAAAATACAAAAATTAGCCGGCCATGGTGGCACATGCCTGTAGTCCCAGCTGTTCAGGAGGATGAGGCAGGAGAATCGCTTGAACCTGCGAGGTGGAGGTGGCAGTGAGCTGAGATCACGCTACTGCACTCCAGCCTGGGCAACAGAGTGAGACTCCGTCTCAAAAACAAAAAAAAACCACATCGTTTTGACTTTCAAGAAAGATTAGACTTAAATTATACTTACACTTGTCCAAAAAATAATTTGTGTTACAAAAACTGAATTGTAGTATTTTTCCTCAATTTTTAAAAATTATGAAAGTAAATAATATAACCATATTATAGAAAGTAAAAGAGAGAATTGCTGTATTTAGTAGTTTGTTTCTCTTTAGTTTTTTTTTGGGAGGGGAGTGTAAAAAATAACTTTGCAATCATGGGTCAGAAAATTAAGGATATAAATAATAGTTTAAATTTATTCTCAGTTAAGATGGAGTATATGTAAAGTATTTTCAAAATGAAGCATTTTCAAAAATAACATACACATTGTTATATACTTTATACATGTTTTCCTGAAAGGTAGTAAAATAACCTAAATCCTTTTGAGTTAGATACTTTCTTTGGAAATACAAATGTAAAGTGACATATTTAAATGTATTTGCTTATAATCAGTATGTAGGTTGATTAACATGAGTGTTTTCTTTCAACAGTTGGTTTCTGAAAATTAAAATACACATGGGCGTAGAATGATTAATAGTTAGAACTACTGAGTATCTATACTGGCTATTCCCATTGCTCTATGTGTTCAGCTGAAATCATCACTTTACAAAGTGATCTAATTTTGACTGACTTTAGGCAATGAAATTAGGTTGTGATTATTTGCAGTGGTAAAGAGCTGTCTCTTAAAGGCCTTTAAGAAGTTGGGTAGACCGCTTCATTGCCTTTTTCGAAAATAAAGGCATATGTGAAAATACAGATATCCAAATAGTAGCATATTTGTTATACCCCAAGGGTTTCTTTAACTAAAATATTTGGTACTTTAAAAAAATATTTAATTTAGAAGTAAATTTTCAGGAATACATTTGTCATGTTAAGATACACTGTTGTAACTGCTTCTTTACAAAGAAACCCTCACAGACACCTTTCTGGAGAGTATGGAGGAAAACAGTGCCTCCACACCTATTTCATCAGTTGTGGAAACTTTGCTGAATGAATGTGGATTTTAGCATGGTTACTGGCACCCTCCAAATCTCTAGAATATGTTGGTTTAAAACAATGTTATTACTAAATGCCACATGCAATTATTTACCATATAGGAGCACTGTCTTTGTCTTATTATGAGAATGATTTAATACCCTTTGAAAGTTTTTTTATGATTTTAAATTTTAAAGTTTTAGGACTTAAAACAATTAAATTATATTTCTGGTCAGTGCTAAATAAAAGATAGGCGCTTATATATTCTATTTGTCTTATTATTTTCTTAAATGTTTATATTCTCCTAAGTGCTTTTAAAATTAGCACTGGCTGCCTTGATCTACAGTGAAACTTAGGTCTTAAACTCATTTTTCTTTTATCTGCAGAGATTTTTTTTATACTTATGTATCTCTCCTCCAACCTTCTTTAATAATCTAATTTATTGTTTATTATTTAAACCTTGTTTAATACTTATTAAATTATTAATTAAATTTTTTATTTTTTTAAGCTTTGTTTAATTTTCTCATTTATTTTGCCATTTTGAGTTGTAATCACTTACTAGGTTGTGCTGTAACCTAGTAGTGAACAGTCATTACCTCACACAAAATAAGAACATTTTCTACCCAAATTATTGACAATGCTAGCTAGCCTGAGAACCCTGCACAGTCCCTTTTGCTAAGAATCAGCCACCTTTTCATTGTGTGTTTTAACCATTGGTGCTTGCTTAATTTATTCGTTCTGTTAATAAGCTAACAGCATGAACCAAACATTCCAGTTTAAGATGTCAAAAGACCTAAATCAAAAGCGCCTTAGAAAAGGTTTTATTCCTCTTCTTGCCCATCAGTTATTTTCCTTGATTCCCAAGACTTATTACTCTTTCGTGGAAGGTAATTGAGTTAGTAGGGGATTTTATACTTTCCTGAGGCCTTGATGTTTTTTGTCAGTTTTATCACATTCAAAGGCTTTTTAGAGTTTTTCTCCCCTGTCCACTAGTCTTTAGCAGTAAATGGACATCTGATAATCTGTGACATTTTCTTAAAGGTACACGTAAAATTTCATTACACAGAATTCCATAGGACATTCTGGGTTTTACTGCAGTAGAATTTTTTTATCCTTTTTGTAATTGATATTTTCCTGGAAGTTACAATTCTAGTTGTCTGGAACTGTAATTTCCAGGAAAATATCCAGAAAAGTTTAGGAGAAAATTAGTAGGCCTCAAACTTTTTGGAATCAGCTATTAGTGAAGTTATTTGCTTCTAATTTTGTAGAGTTTTTTTTTCCCGCAGTTTTAATTTTTCTGGGAGATTGTTTAATCTGATTAAAACAAGTTAAAAAAGATAATGAAAACCATAAAAATCCCTTGCCTATCCCTGTCTTCATCAACTATGATACAAACTATGCAGATACTTTCTACATGTAAAGTATCCTGAAAGCTTTTCAGGCAAACCAACAAGGCCCATGTAAATAATTTTTATTGTACAGAAGATACATACTTTTTGAGATAATTAATGTTCATTGCAGTTGGCTGTAACCTATTTTAATAACTTTGCTTCCTGTTCTCTCTCTATTCCTGCTTCTCCACTGAAAAACAAGTATTGATAAATTGTCAAAACCAAGTTGAAAGTACAGCCATAAGTTAAGCTAAAGTATTTCACTATAGCTCATTTACTTGAACCACCCAGTTTTATAGAATAATAGAAGAAATGCTATTTAACCAACAAAGAGCATGTCAGTGAATTATTCAACTAATAATTATGTATAGAATATTTCACTTAGAAGATGTTTCCTACTGAGTTCATTATATTTTTTAAACTTAGATTAATGATCCATTGGCAGGATAGTGGGTCATTACCAGCACTCAAAAACCCAAAATCGAAATAGAATAGTGTAGAAAAAATCAGCATATGTTACGCACAGTAAGTGTTCTGTGAAACTTTTGCTTCACATAAGGTATGGATATGGAATATGTATTTGTCTCAGTACAAATACCCGACTGAAGTGAAAATTTGAAAGCCATCACCATAGTTCCCAGCCATAAGGAAAATCTACTTAATGTTTTCACACTATGATAAAAATAGTAACTATGATTTATTGACTACACCCCATTACATAATTAGCACTTTTACACAGTAGCTTTTCCTTACTGTAAACCTTTTAGATTAGATATCACCCCAGTTTTATAGAACAAGAAATAGGTTCAGAGAGGTTATGACTTATCCAAGCCTGGATCCATACCCAAGTCTACTAACTTCAAAGCTCCAGACTCTCTATACCAAAATGATAATGAAACAAAGCGTAACTTGGATTCAATCCAGAGGAATTAGGGTCTGCTTTCTATAAATCCCAAGGCCTGGGAATATGATGACAACAGTGCATTTATTTATTTATTTATTTAGAGACAGAGTCTCACTCTGTCACCCAGGCTGGAATGTAGTAGCATGAGCTTGGCTCACTGCAACCTCCACTTCCCAGGTTCAAGCTGTTCTCCTGCCTCAGCCTCCTGAGTAGCTGAGACCACAGGCGCACACCACCATGCCAGGCTAATTTTTTAATTTTTAGTAGAGATGGGGTTTCGCCATGTTGGCCAGGCTGGTCTCAAACTCCTCATCTCAAGTGATCCACCCGCCTTGGCCTCCCAAAGTGTTGGGATTACAGGCGTGAGCCACCGTGCCCAGCCTATTTATTAACAGGAAAATGCTTTGGTGGTCGTTGGGAGTTTATTACATAGTGATAGCTCAATATACATAGTTTCTGAAATAAAGGTCAATAACATCAACCATATTTTGTTTTGTTTTTAATTGAAACACATGTGCTTTACTTGGGTATAGAGGAAGATAGAAAGGGTGAGGAAAATTTGTTGTCTTCAGCATTACATAGTTGCTGTGATACTATTTACCAGGTAGGTTGTTGCTTTGCAGACCTTAAGGTCGAGGAGGGCAGCTCTAGGTGTTTAGAAGGCTTTGAAACTACATGTTTTTTCATCTACTTTGCTTACAGTTCCTTTTTGGAAATGAATCTTGTGTTAATAAAATTCTTTGAATGCCTTTAGAACACTAGATTGTTCTGCTGACATATATTCTTTTAAATGTATATTGCTGGGCATGATGGCTCATGCCCAACAATCCCAACACTTGGGGAGGCCAAGGCAAACAGATCTCTTGAGCCCAGGAGTTTGAGACCAGCCTGGGCAACGTGGTGAAACCCCATCTCTACAAAAAAATAGAAAAGTTATCTGGACATGGTAGCTTGCACCTGTGGTTCCAGCTTCTCAGGAGGCTGAGGTGGGCAGATCACTGAAGCGTGGGAGGTTCAGGCTGCAGTGAGGCATGATTGTGCCACTGCACTCCAGCTTAGGTGGCAGTAAAACCTTGTCTGTCTCAATCAATCAGTCGATTTATATAGGTAAGCTCTTTTTTCAAATGTTAAATTATCAGTAGATTATTTTTGTATATAATTGCCGTGTTTCATTGGCTTCATCATTAAGTAATTTAACTCCTACAGGCCGGGCGTGGTGGTGCACACCTGAAGTCCAAGCTACTTGGGGGGCTGAAGTGGGAGGATTGCATGAGCCTGGAAGGTTGAGGCTACAGTGAGCCATGGTTGTGCCACTGTACTCCAGCCTGGGTGATAGAGCAAGACCCTGTCTCAAACATAAACAAAAACAAACTTTTGTAAACTTTATCAGAGTATTCAACTGCTAAGATTTTATTTTTAATTTATTCAGCAGTGTGTGAAAGTAAAGATTTACCGGATACAGTTAGAACAGTATTAAAACAAGAAATGAATCGTCTTTTTGGAGCAACGAATCCAAAGAATTTTAATGAAACTTTTCTGAAAAGGAATTCTGATTCATTGCCACACAGATTATCAGGTAATCACTTTATTTTATCCTTTCTTAGCCTTCTAAAACAACTTCAGTAATTTTAATGAATCAACAATAATATAAGGTACACATTTTTAGAATGGAAGTGGCAATGTGTATATGTTACATTGTGATCCTATGAAAACAGGCAGCTTAAATAAGCTTCCTAAGCTGGGTACAGTGGCACATACTGGTAGTCTCAGCTACTCAGGAGGCTGAGGCAGAAGGATCACTTGAGCCCAGGAGTTTGAGACCAGTCTGGGCAACATAATGAGACCCTGCTTCAAAGCAAAACAAACACACACACACACACACACACACACACACACACACACACGCTTTCTATACATTTTTAAATTTCTTACGGCAAAATAATGACTACAGATCAAGGTCAGTAGCCTCTTCTGGTTCAGCATTGGCATTACAAAGAAGCAAGTGTAACTGAACTTGAATGTGTATCATAAAATGAAGGTAGAGTTTTCTTTAATTTCTTCTTTCATCTTTGGGGTCTTAAAATTCACTCAGATAGGACCATCCTCTTCCATTTCTCATTCTTATGTAGGTATCAGACTTGACAATGCTAAACACCTGAAATTATCTTCACAGTTTGTGAGAAACCTAAGGCAAAGGTCTGTGCCAATGAGCCAAAATCTGACCTTTATGGGACCACATAGGTAGTACTTTTCAGATACCTGGCTTAAGCCCAGCAGCTTTGTATGTCTTTGTGGAATCCTGAATTCAGCATTTTGGCTCACACTGTCAAGACAGGATAGTCCCCCAACCTCCAAATTATTCTGCTTATTTCAGAAAGAAGACTATCATGGTCCCACCACAAAAAGACAAGTATTACTAGAATGCTTGTGTTTCTTCATAGTCTCCTTTACTGTGCATGTTTTGCATATACATTCTATTTTATTGGGTAGATATACGTGGTATACCTCTATCATTCTCTTACTTTGAATGGTTAAGCTAATCCCCTTAGAATTATTAGTTTTTGAATAACAGTGTCTCAAGTAGTTGTTCCAATTCTTCTAATAAAGTGCCACATCCTCTGTGCACATGTATCTTGTTTGCCTTTTATATTTAAATAAGTAGAGGATAAGATGTTGGTTTTACCTTGAAATAAATTTCCCATTTCCCTCTCATTTAGCTGCCAAAATGGTATATTATTTAGATCCTTCTAGTCAGAAGCGAGCTATAGAGTTGGCAACAACACTTGATGAATCTCTCACTAACAGAAACCTCCAGGTAAAGAGTTTTTCATAATCTCTCTGTAAGAATACTGAACTTTTTTCACCAATAGAAATAACTGGTTATTTATACACACTGTTCTTTAAATCATTATGAACCTGGATCAGAAACAACTTATCTTAAAATTTATTTAGGCTACTTGGTATTCAGTAACTAGTTTCACATCTGTAGCTTGGAATAACTTTTTAGGAAATATGTTTTAATAAAATCATATATATATTCCATAGTCATTTTTGGATTTCACCTCATATCTGCATTTCTGAGCAAGCAGTGGTCTCAGTGAAGATTCTAACATGTTTAAGATGTATTTCGGCTAGGCGTTGTTGTTCATGGCCTGTAATCCTAGCACTTTGGTAGGCCAAAGTGGGCAGATCACTTGAGCTCATGAGTTCAAGACAAGCCAGGGCAACATAATGAGACCCCATCTCTTAAAAAAAAAATCAGATGTGGTGGCACTGTATTGCCGGCTACTTGGGGGACTGAGATTTGAGGATCACTTGAACCTGAAAGGTTGGAGTTGCAGTGAGCTGTGATTGTGTCGCTGTACTCCAGTATGGACAACAGGGCAAGACCCTTTCTCAAAATAAAGATGTATTTACTAGGGGCTAAATAAAAATGCTTATTTTGTAACTTGTAATACAATATGAGATTAAGTTAAATAAAAGTTAATATGGGTATATTGTAAAATACTGTAGTTTAAACTAGAAACAAATGGATAGCTACCTCATGTTATAATTTGCCAGATAAACATGTATATGCTGAAAGACAGTTATTAATATATTCATATAATAGCAAATTGAAGGCAGTATCTTTAAGAAAGAAAAGTTAGACTTATTAGTTGTACCATTTAGATTAGAACCTGGATTTAAAGTTCTAACCTAGGTCCTTTGTAACCTGGATTTAAGTTGCTTTGTAACCTGGCAAAGTTTGTAGGGATTTTTGTATCTGGAAACTAAGTAGCATTTTCTAAGTGAAAATATTAAGAAAGCAAATATGAGAAATGCAAGTCAACATGAATCAACAAAAAAGATAAGAAGCAGACTTACTTAGGGGTTTGGTTGAAAGAATTACTCGTTTTCATGAATAATTTTTCTTGCAAATAATCATTTCATGTTTGAGACACTCTTTTCTGCTTAGTTATTGGATGTGCCTTAAGATGCTCTTTAATTTGAACACAAGGTTGAATACAGTGTTTGAGTTTGCTGGCTGGTTCTAAGCTTTCAAAAATATTAAAAGGCATACGTGCAGTAATTGATATTGGCATTGTAAATCTAGATGTTTATACCCAGGGCCAGGCTAGGCTGAGGTAACATTGCTGCCTAAGGTCATTCACATGCTGAGAGTGAGCGACTTTTTAAATATAGCACCCTGTATACCTTGCTTGCCTCACCATAGTCCCATTCCGGTTTCTACAGTCATCCCTGCTTAGCCTTTTGTATAAATCCTGCAATTCTGGAGAAATGGTTAAATTAGCCCTTGAAGAACATTCTAATAGAATGTATATCCAGGAGTAAATAGCTAAATATGTGTATTTATTTCTTATTTTAGAAATCTCTTGCTGTTGAAATGTCTAATAAATTCACAGTAAGAACCTTTTTTTGACCAGTTATAACATGACTTGTTTTCTTTCCTTAGACATGTATGGAGGTATTGGAAGCCTTGTGTGATGGTAGCCTAGGAGACTGTAAAGAAGCTGCTGAAGTTTATAGAGCAAATTGTCATAAGCTTTTTCCTTATGCTTTGGCTTTCATGCCTCCTGGATATGAAGAGGATATGAAGATCACAGTTAATGGAGATAGTTCTGCAGAAGCTGAAGAACTGGCCAATGAAATTTGAACATCACTAAACAAGCAAATGGAATGACTTTGGACCATATCTAGTATATAATATTTTTGTCACGCACCTGCTGCATTGCTCTAACTTACACAGAATGAGAGGAGTAAATGTTCTTGCCTTCAAATAGTGTTTTACGTTTTTTATCCTGCTGAAAAAGTATATATAAAATATCTAACATTACAGGATAGAGGTTCAGTTTCTTAAAAAATTAAAGCTGCTAAAATTGAGTGGTTAAAAAAGATACCTTATCCTATTCCTACCCACCCACCCATGTTTTTAAACTAATTTATATAAAATCTGGAGGCTGTTACAGCTAACAAAGCAGGTGTGTGGCAGAAATATTACTTTAAATTTGTCTTGTGAGATTTTACTATATCTCAGACAGCATAAATGCTGTTTTAGCACTGGATTCTTTCACTGAGCACAAAGAGTTGTTGGGGCTTTAGCATCTGACTGATTTTGTTACGGGGTTGATTCTGACCATAGGAAGTATGCAATGTGAATCACTATTTACAGAGAAACCTACAACAGATGCTTGATGTTGTAGAAACTGGGACATATAGATACCAAGCAAAATTATAAGAAACCTATAAGGTGTTCAGTACGCTTGTGTTTCCAAAATTCACTGTACATGATCAGTTTGGTGTTCTTGTACCACAGTTTTTAACTGAAGGAACCAGTTGTAACAGTCTCAATTTTAACTAAAACTTGAAGAACTAAAACAACAATGCAAACCTTTCAGCATTGTTTGGCCAAACTTGTTAAAACTGTAATGCAAGAACCAAATGCACTGTGATGTGGCACCAACTAATTAGCAAGCATGAATTTTTCACCCAAGAGTGAAAAAAGGAAAATCTACCATGGCTTGAAGTTAAACAGCAGAACTCCTGACTACCATTCTATGACTGATCAAAAGACTAATAGTTAAAAACCTCAGCAGGCCTTGTTCACGATATGCAGAAAAAAAAGTGCTGCAGTTTAGATACCTCTGGAATTTTTCCACAGTGTCACAGGTTTGTAATACTTGAAGCCCTACATTTCTAAGAATATATTTCTTGCTCAGTCGTTTCAGGCAAGCCCAAGACTTTGTAATTTTTAAAGGGCCCAAGATTTTTTTTTTTTTTTTCAAATAACAGACCAGCTTCTTTTTCTTGCAGTTACAGATGTAATTTCCTTTTTGTTGTCAAACATAAGGTACCAAATATGATGCAATAAATTGTTTTGAAAAACAGTTGTGTGAATATTTCAACTAATCTGTGTTGGGCTTCTGTGAAATACACAGGTGGAAACAGAGGTGCAAGCCAGAGGCAATGTAATAATGCTGTAAGGCTAGTGCAGATGGGAACTTTTTAGAAGGGGCTAAGTGCTGGTGTCAGGGAAATTCTATAATGAAGTAGAATGCTGCTCCTGCATTAAGATTTCATTGAAGGCAAGGATGGTGGCAGGTACTATGAATGTAACTCATAATTTAAAAGGAAAACTAAAAACTATTTTGATTGGGAAAATGAGCCTTAATTTGTTAAACCTATACACTGAGAACTAGCCTCAGGCTTAATATTCTCATTGCATTTGCAGGATCTGAGCAAATAAGATTAAGTAAAATGAATCAATTGTATATATAATTGACCTTTTTGTGGAACATGTAGTTTATAGAAAGTATACTCTAAAGGGAATTTGCCGAAGACCTTTTACTGACTGAACAGTTGTGCTACAATCAACCTTTCATAGTACATAACCTGCATTCCACATCCCAGTCTAACAGTTCAGTAGTGATGTAAAGAGAAGTACAAACTGAACTCCAGTGCTTTGTTATGTTTTATTAACTGGCCCTGTCTCAGGAACATCTTAACAGATGGCAAAAAAACAAAAACTTTTTTTCAACTCCTATGAGTGGCAACTGAAGTTTTTATTGTTGGGAAAGAACACTAGTCCTACCTCTGCCACTAATGAGGTGTTTGGAGGAGGTACCAGCCATATAATAGGGGGTGTATGTGTGAATTTTGTTTAAACTCTACTGTATATTGAAATGAAATTCATCTATTTGTCTTGACAATGTTCAAATGATGTAGATTGTCTCAGAATGAATATTCATAAGTACTCAGAACTCTTAAGATGCAGATGCCACCCGTGAGGAGCTAAATTCCTAACATGTATATTGTATTCCAACCCAATTTTACTGGAACTATTGAATAAATCTTTTATTTTCTTTCAGGTTTACTTGATAGTGGATACATTGGTGTCAGAGGACCTTGACTGGGTTCATTTTATGTCCAGACATCACCCCTGAAACACTGTACTGTACTATCTTGCTCTGAGTAGTATCAACTGGATCGTCTCTCATTTGCCTCATTCATCCTATTAATTTCAAATGATACTGTGGGGGAAAAACAGGGTTAGAAAAACAAGTGGAAAAAATGGAGTGATGTTGTAATCTAAACAAGTGCCTTATGTTTATTGCTAAGAACTGGTGTTACCAACCCTTTTGAGAAGAAAGGGTCTCTTGACCTGTATTAACATAGGAAAGTAAAGTTCTTTTTGTTTTTCTTTATATTCAGCTACTCTTGTCATTTCTCGTTGAAAAACTAAAATCTAACTAGGTTAGTTTACTCAGCTTTAATTAGATAGTTGAGTCATATATTTTCAACATTTTTCTGTATCTTATTTATTATGCACAAAAATAAAGTGTGATCTCTAATAGCATGGCTAAAGGTAATGCCAATATTAGTGAATAGCTTTGCTGTGGGCTTTATCAGGCCCTTGTTTTTCACAGTGTTGTTTGTATTCCCATGTTGTATTGCTATTGGAGCTGTGAAATGAAAGCTGTGACTTTATGAAGAGATAAAAAAAAAAGTGTGGTCCAGATTCAGGTAGGTTGTGATAAGTTCAGGGAAGTCTTTTGTACAATTTCTAAGAATATTTCAGTTACCATGTATAGTATTTGCGAAAAGCTGTAACATCAAATATTGGACTTTGTTGCAAGATAGGTATATACTGGTGTCAGATAATTAAAGCCTTAAATTTTGAAATGAATCTTTGAGAATTCAAAGACTGACCTTTCAGATAGAAGGCAGTCTTTCTATTACAGCTCATGCCCCACTTCTTTAAATTATAGACAAAGTTTCAAGATACCATTCTGCTATCATCTAAACTTTGCTGAACTATACTACCAACCTACATTAAAAACAAAGTCCCATGAAATGGCTGTGTTAAACCATAGTGAGCAGAAACTTAAATTTTGTTCTAATTTTGATGGTTGAAAAATTTCAACCTGTAGCAATAAAACATTTTTGGAAAAGATTACTGAATTGTACTTTTACCTTTCAGTATGCAATCTGAGATGGATGTTGAAATTAAAATATTGGTAATGTGCAGGAGGTTCTGGAGAAAATAATGCTGGTATTTTTGTTTTGTTTTGTTTTTGAGACGGAGTTTCGCTCTTGCTGCCCAGGCTGGAGTGCAATGGCGCGATCTCGGCTCACCGCAACCTCTGCATCCCAGGTTCAAATGATTCTCCTGCCTCAGCCTCCAGAGTAGCTGGGGCTACAGGCATGCGTCACCATGCCCGGCTAATTTTGTATTTTAAGTAGAGACAAGGTTTCTCCCTGTTGGTCAGGCTGATCTCGAACTCCCGACTTCAGGTGATCCGCCCACCTCGGCTTCCCAAGGTGCTGGGATTACAGGTGTGAGCCATGGCACCCAGCCAATAATGCTGTTTTAATAAATCAGAAGAGTATCTTTTATGTGCCATCTTGGCTATATAGTATATTCAAACCAGCTGCCTCCATCAGGACACACCCCCTCTTTTGTTGTTGATGTTTTGTTATAGAGACGGGATCTCACTATGTTGGCCAGGCTTATTGATTGTGAACTCCTGGCTTCAAGCAATCCTCCCACCTCAGCCTCCTGAACAGCTGCGATTATAGGAACAAGCTACCATGCCCAGCTTAGGACACACCCCCTTTTATGAAGATATATTAAAAGTAGGGAGAGGGAGCAGCATATTATAGGAAAGAAGATCTAAAAGTTTCTAGCGCCTCAGTTTATCCAGTTGCCTTTGAAACAATGCTGTCTTGGGATTGTAACCAGAAGAAAGAAAAAAACTGGTACTATATAAATTAGAACTTTTACTAACTTGTAGTCTTAAATTCTATGTGCCAAAACCAAAATATAGACTTTGTCTTTTTTTTTTTTTTTTTCCTTTTTGTGGAGAACGGGGTCTCGCTATATTACCCAGGCAGGTCTCGAACTCCTGGGCTCAAGCTATCCTCCCGCCTCTGCCTCCCTGAGAGCTGGGATTACAGGCGTGAGCCACCGCGCCCGGCCCAAAATATAGACTTTGATTCAAGGGTGCTTATACCAAAAGTAAAGTTGATACTTGGCAATCTAATAAAACTATACTGTGGTTCTTACATTTTAAAAATTAGGCCTTTGTCCCTAGTTTAAGGGTCTGCATTATCTAATAAAAGTGGTATAATTCTTCCTAACTGAAAAAAAGTTCTTGGTGGTGAAGATGTGATGGAAAATTTTCTCTGTGATATAAAGGTTCCTGCTGTTGCTAAATCTTCAACTAGGTCTCAATAAGTACAAATTACCCTCTCAATTAGAAACAAGGTAGGAAGTGAAGGGATTTTTGGAGTGTGTTCTGGATCCCGAGGCTTGTTTTCTGCTAATAATTACATTTATCTTCTAATTTAGTTACCGTGCATTGTCTAACAAAAACAAGAAGCGTCTCTTATTCTATGGCTGTCTTCCCAATCTACCATGGTTTCCCAACTTTGGGCTTTTATAAGTACTGCTTGTTTACTTTGATCTGCAAGCTTACCAAGTTCATTGTCCCGTGCTTAATGCCTTATCACAAATGGGATAGGAACTGGTTTCTTTCTAAAGTGATCTTCCAAAGCTATCTGATATTTCTTTATCAGTAGTGAAAAATTAAATTGGCTGCCACTTCTCATCTCTTTTCGAACTACTTATTTGCCTTCAAGTAATCATGCTGTCACTTGATGTCTTTAAAAATGAAAAGGGAACCATTTAAAGAAGTAGATAATAAACCTGTCTCTTAGATTCTTCCCTTTCCTTTCAAGTTCTGAACTCTGGAGTACTAAATACTAATTCATTCCTTCAGTGACTTAATAATACATTTACTATGCATTAACAATAAAAGTATTTAGAAACGTATTTAACTAGCATTATTGTACAACTAACATTTGTTCGGGAGTTCATAGAAAAGGACCTAAGAATAAGCCAATTACTTCACTTACACCTTTTTATAAACAGTTTTAGTTAAAAGCCTACTTGGTATTTCAAGCATTCCATTTCATGTCACATTTTTCATTCACCTGCCAGGATGCTTTTTATTTGAGAAAAATATCCATTTATGATATGAAATTAAATGTTTCAGACTCATCCATTTTTAATATGATGTATGAAATCTTAAGGGTTTATCCTGGGTACATTGTGGTATAAAAGTATAGCGACTACGACAGTATATACAGATTGTATAATAGCTGTAAAAGACTATTAACTTTTAGGTCACCTGCCAAGGCCACAATTTTTTATCCTTTATCTGTTGATGTAGAATATTCCCGTTCATCTTCTTGTCCTTCTCTGTTGTTCTTAAGGAATTCCTTCAAAATACTATCAATCCATTATCGTGTATATATGCTAGGAATATATTTCTCACATCTAAATTTTGCTTTTTTCCTATAGTTTGTCAGAGGAATGGCTGTGAATGGATGCCTGGAAGGACCATCCTCTAAATTTCTCAGTTGCCTGTTCATTGTGGCATTGGTTGGCAGTGAATCTACTCATCTTTTATGTCTTTAGCAACCAGCCACCCAGGTAACATCATGCCACTGGAATTAAGTTACTACAAGGATTGTCACTCAGTTTTTCATCTTTCAGACAGTATAAGAATACTGGTAACATACACACCTACTAGAAGGCTCTGTTTTTCGTAGCCCAGTATCTCCACTTTTAATCATTATAAGTAAGAAGACAAAAGGTAGGGATATGCTATGATTCTTTCTGGACATTTGGCTCACAGTGTCCATCACAACAAATAGCTGTGACCCACAGTTAATCTCTACTGAGGCTAGGCAATTGAATCCTTTAAGTCATAAATTTAACATTGGTTGTGTATTAGAATCTGAGTGAACTGTAGAAAATAAATCTTAATGCCCAGGCTTACCAGCAAAGATTCTGACTTAAATGATCTGGAGTCAGGACTACGCATTGGTCCTCCTTTATTTTCTGGCCTCTCTTTTCCTCCCCTCCTTTACTTCCTTTCCTCCCTTCCCCAGTGATTCTAAGGTACATCTAAAATTGAGAACTATTGTCTGATGAAGAAGTAGTTAAAAAATGCTTTATACTATTGGTTTTTCTCCTCAAAAAGATCAGAGGACAGAGGGGCCAGGTGCAATGACTCACGCCTGTAATCCCAATACTTTGGGAGGCCAAGGCGGGTGGATCACCTGAGGTCAGGAGTTTGAGACCAGCCTGACCAACATGGAGAAACCCCGTCTCTACTAAAAGCGTGGTGGTGCATGCCTGTAATCCCAGCTACTGAGGAGGCTGAGGCAGGACCTGGGAGGTGGAGGTTGCAGTAAGCCGAGATCGCGCCAATGCACTCCAGCCTGGGCAACAGGAGTGAAACTGTCTGAAAAAATGATAATAATAATAGTTGTCATAGATAGATGCTTGGGTTTTTAAGTATCAGAGCAAGGCAACGAGTCAGCAGGCTTTTAAATAAGGATCAGTGGTAGATACTACTCTCTGAAAATACAGACATACCTAACCCCCAAATACGTCTTCTCTTGCTATCCCTACAGGACTGCATTTTCCATAAATGAATGAATTACTGTTACAAATCTTACATGTGAAAGGATCCATAATTCTGGGACAGACAGAATTCAAGCTGAACATGTTGGCCTGTAGTGTCAAACCTGGGAAGGAGATTTATTTGCTACAGAATCATATGTCAAGCTAAAATTTACCTTATGAGATTTGTTGAAATAACATTCTGGATAGAACTCCCAAATCTATCCAATCTAGTTTGTTTCTTACTCATTAAAGAATATTTGATAATGAGTCAGGCTGTGTTGATACTGTTGATCGCCATTCTTGAGTTATAGACATTGATGGTTTTCTATAATTTTATAAACTGGGAGGTCTACATGTTTTAGTCTGCACATAGGTGCCTTGCCTTATGCTTTAGTTACTTTTCTTTGATCCTTGTGACTTAGCTGCTAAATACCTGGTATAAATACTCAGTGCTTTGGTACAACAGTAGTATAATATAGTTAAAAATAAGCTTTTAGGTCAGACAGAGCTAGGTTTAAATCCTGGCTCAGGTCCCTTAGACAAGATACTAAGAATTTATAGGTCATACAGCTGTTGGAAGGATAATATACTGTATATAAAGTGATTACCACAACATCTGCACAATGTCATTATGTTTATAAAAGGTTCCTTTCTGTTTGTCAATGTGATATTTGATTATTCTTTTTTTTTTTTTTTTTGAGATGGAGAGATGGAGTCTCGCTCTGTCACCCAGGCTGGAGTGCAGTGGTACGATCTCAGCTCACTGCAAGCTCTGCCTCCCGTGTTCACACCATTCTCCTGCCTCAGCCTTACCAGTAGCTGGGACTGCAGGCGCCCACCACCATGTCCGGCTAATTCTTTGTATTTTTAGTAGAGACAGGGTTTTACCATGTTAGCCAGGATGGTCTTGATCTCCTGACCTTGTGATCCACCCACCTTGGCCTCCCAAAGTGCTGGGATTACAGGTGTGAGCCACCATGCCCGGCGTTCATTATTCTTATTTGTCTACAGCAGCACATTTGGCCAGTGTTTCAAGAAGGACTTTTTTTTTTTTTTAAAGACGGGGTCTCGCTCTGTCACCCAGGCTGGAATGCAGCGGTGCAATCTCGGTTCACTGCAACCTCCACCTCCTGGGTTCAAGCAGTTCTCCGCCTCCCGGGTTCAAGAGATTCTCCTACCTCAGCCTTCCAAGTAGCTGGGACTACAGGTCCCTGCCACCACGCCCGGCTAATTTTTGTATTTTTAGTAGAGGCGGGGTTTTGCCATGTTGGCCAGGCTGGTCTCAAACTCCTGACATCAGGTGATCCACCTGCCTTGGCATCCCAAAGTGTTGGGATTATGGGTATGAGCCACCATGCCCAGCCAGGAATACTTTATAATTCTTTCCTAGATACTAACAGGTCAAATTTGCCTTTTTTATTTTTTAGTAGTCATGCCTTGGGAGATATTGTGGGCTCAGTTCCAGACCACTACAATAAAGTAAATGTTTCAATAACGTGAATATCACATTAAAGCAAGTCATACAATTTTTTTGGTTTCCCAATGCATATAAAAGTTATGGTTATAACTATATCATAGTCTGTTAATTGTGTGATCATATTATGTCTAATAAAACATTGTACATAGCTTAATTTTTTTTTTTTTTTTGAGACGGAGTTTTGCTCTTGTTGCCCAGGCTGGAGTGCAATCGTGCGATCTCGGCTCGACACAACCCCTGCCTTCCGCCTTCTGGCTTCAAGCGATTCTCCCACCTCAGCCTGTCGATTACAGGCGTGCGCCACCACGCCCAGCTAATTTTGTATTTTTAGTGGAGACAGGGTTTCTCCATATTGGTCAGGCTGGTCTGGAACTCCTGACCTCAGGTGATCTGCCCACCTCGGCCTCCCAAAGTGTTGGGATTACAGGCGTGAGCCACCGCCCCCGGCCTTAAAAATATTTTATTGCTAAAAAATGTTGATGATTGTCTGAGCCTTCAGCAAGTCACCTTTTTGCTGGTGGAGGGTCTTGTCTCTAGGCTAATGACTGCTGACTGATCAGGGTGGTGGTTGCTAAAGGTTGCGGTGGCTGTAGCAATTAATATAAAACAATAAAGTTTGCTGCATTAATTGATTCCTTTTATGTAGGAATCTGTAGCATGTGGTGCTGTTTGATAGCTTTTTACCTGCAGTAGAACTTTCAAAATTAGAGTCAATCCTCCCAAACGCTGCCACTACTTTATCAACTAAGTTTATGTAATATTCTAAATCCTTTATCATTTCAACAGTGTTCACAGCATCTTCACCAAGAGTAAATTTCATCTCAAGAAACCACTTTCTTTGTTCATCGTAAGAAGTAACTCTTTACTAAAGTTTCATCATGAGATTGCAGCAATTCAGTTGCATCTTTATGCTCCACTTCTTTTTTTTTTTTTTTTTTTTTCTTTTGAGACAGAGTATTGCTCTGTCACCCTGGCTGGAGTGTAGTGGTGTGATCTTGGCTCACTCCAACCCTCCACCTCCCAGGTTCAAGCGATTCTCGTGCCTCAGCCTCCCAAGTAGCTGGGATTACAGGCATGTACCACTATGCCTAGCTAATTTTTATAGTTTTAGTAGAGATAGGGTTTTGCCCTGTTGACCAGGTTGGTCTCAAACTCCTGGCCGCAAAGTGATCCGCCCACCTCGGCCTCCCAAAGTGCTGGGACTACAAGCGTGAGCCACCAGGCCTGTCCATGCTTCACTTCTAGTTCTAGTTTTCTTTCTTGTTTTTTTAACTAAGACAGGGTCTCGCTCTGTTGCCCAGGCTGGAGTGAGTGGCACGATCTTGGCTCAGTGCAACCTCCGCCTTCTGGGCTCAAGTGATTCTCCCACCTTAGCCTCTCAAGACTTAAGACTACAGGCACATGCCACTACACCTGGCTAACTTTTGTATTTTTAGTAGAGACAAGATTTTGCCATGTCGCCCAGGCTGGTCTTGAACTTCTGAGCTCAAACGATCCTCCCGCCTTGGCTTCCCAAAGTGCTGGAGTTACAGGCATGAGCCACCACATCTGGCCTTTCTTTTTTCTTTTTGAGATAGGGTCTTGCTCTGCCCCCAGGCTGGAGTACAGTGGCACCATCACAGCTCACTGCAGCCTCTACCTCTTGGGCTTAAGTGATCCTCCCACTTTAGCCTCTCAAGTAGCTGGGACTCCAGGTATACACCACCAATCCTGGCTAATTCTTTGCATTTTTTGTAGAGACAGGGTTTCACTCCAGGCTGGTCTCAAACTCCTGGCCTCAAGCGATCTGCCCGCTCTACCCTCCCAAAGTGCTGGGATTATAGGCTTGAGCTATCACACCCGGCCTAATTCTAGTTATCTTGTAATTTCTACCACATCTGCAGTTACTTCCTCCATTGAAGTCTTGAACCCTTAAAAGTCATCTATGGGGATTGGAAACAACTTCTAAACTCCAGTAAATGATATTTTGCCCTTCTCCCATGAATCATGGATGTTCTTAATGATATCTAGAATAGTGAATCCTTTCCAGAAAGTTGTCAATTTACTTTGCACAGATCCATCAGAGAAATCACTATTTATGGCAGCAATAGCCTTACCACATGCATTTCTTATATCATAAGACTTGAAAGTTAAAATTGCTCCATAGTCTATGGGCTATAGAATGGACATTGTGTTAGCACGCATGAAAACAGCATGTATCTCCTTGTACATCTCCGTCAGAGCTCTTGGGATACGAGATGATTGTTAATTAGCAGCAATATTTTGAAAGGAGTCTTTTTGCGCAGTAGATCTCAATGGTGGGCTTAAAATATTCAGTAAATCATGCGGTAAACAGATGTGCTGTCTTCCAGGCTTTGTCCCATTTATAGAGTACAGGCAGAGTAGATTTAGCATAATTCTTAAGGGCCCTAGGATTTTCAGAATGGCAAATACACATTGGCTTCAATATAAAGTTACCAGCAGCATTAGCTTCTAAGAAGTCAGCCTGTTCCTGGAAGCTTTGAAGCCATGCATTGACTTCTCTGTAGTGGTGAAAGTCTAAAAGGTGGCTTCTTCCAATAAAAGGCTTGTTACATCTACATTGAAAATCTGTCACTGAGTATAGCCACCTTTAACAATGGTCTTAGCTGGATCTGGATAAATTCCTGCAGCTTCTACATCAGTACTTTCTGCTTTACCTTGCACTTTTATTTATGGAGATGACTTCTTTCTTTAAACCTCATAAACCAACCTCTACTAGCTTCAAACTTCTGTAACTTCCTTACCTCTCAGACTTCATAGAATTGAAGGTAGAACCTTGCTCTAGATTAGGCTTTGGCCTAAGGGAATGTTGTGGCTGGTTTGTATTTTCTATCCAGACCACTAAAATTTTCTCCATATCAGCAGTAAGGTTTTCTTAGGTGTTCACTGGAATAACACTTCTAATTTCCTTCAAGAATTAATGGTTTGGCACAAGAGCCTAGCTTTTTTAGCCTGTCTTGGCTTTCGACATGCCTCTTCATTAAGCTTAACCATTTCTAGCTTTTGATTTACAATGAGAGATGTGCAAGTCTTCCTTTAACTTGAACACTGGGAGGCCATTGCAGGGTGATGAATTGGCCTGATTTCAGTATTGTGTCTCAGGGAATAGGGAGATTCGAGGAGAGGGAGAAAGATGGGGGGATGGCCGGTTGGTAGAGCGCACACACCATTTATTAAGTTCACTGATGTTATATGGGTACAGTTTGTGGTGCCCACAAATGGTCAAAATAGTAACATCGAAGATCACTGACCACAGATCACTATAACAGAAATAATAATAATAAAAATTTGAAATATTGCAGGAATTACCAAAATGTGACACAGGGACACAAAATGAGCACATGACTTTGGGATGGCGTTAACGGACTTGTTTGATGGAGGGTTGCCATAAACCTTTAATTTTGTAAAAAATGCAGTATCTGCAAAGTACAGTAAAGCAAAATGCAATAAAATGAGGTATGCCTGTGTTTATGCTTGCTAGTACTTTATACTATTTTACCTTTCCCACAGTTGAGAAAACCACCTATCTGCCACTCTTTTGACATTCATTGAAATCTTCAGTAGTGTTAACAAACTTGGCAAACTTCATAATGCCTCCATCCGTCCAGTAGTTACTGAATGCCTACTATCTCTAGGTGCTCTGCTTCACACTGGGGGAACATGACATTGTCCTTGCTCCCACATTTTTCACAAGTTCCTAAAGGAGACAGACAAGAAGTGAATGCAACAGCAGTAGCTTAACTCCTGGGAGTCAGCACTCATTTCTGTTTGGATAGGTTAGGAAGAGCTTCAGAGAATGTTGAATTTAGGTATGTGAAACAGAACAGTGTATTCAGGGGCTTTATGTAGTCTAGTGTGAACAGAATCTGAGAAATGAGACTGGGGCTCAGATTAAAGATTTAGGTGATTTAGGGGCCAGGCGCGGTGGCTCATGCCTGTAATCCCAGCACTTTGGGAGGCCGGAGGCGGGCGGATCATGAGGTCATGAGATTGAGCCCATCCTGGCTAACACGGTGAAAGATACAAAAAATTAGCTGGGTGTGGTGGTGAGTGTCTGTAGTTCCAGCTACTGGGGAGGCTGAGGCAGGAAAATGGCGTGAACCCGGGAGGCGGAGCTTGCAATAAGCTGAGATCGCACCACTGCACTCCAGCCTGGGTGACAGAGCGAGACTCCATCTCAAAAAAAAAAAAAAAAAAAAAGTGATTTACTAAAAAGGTCGGATTTAGTTTTTTGTAAGCAAATGACAGTTACTGAATTAAAGGACTGTAAGGGCTGGATGCAATGGCTCACGCCTGTAATCCCAGCACTTTGGGAGGCCGAGGCAAGTTGATCACTTAAGCCCACGAGTTCAGGACCAGCCTGGGCAACATGGTGAAACTCCATCTCCCATCTCTACTAAAAGGACAAAAAATTAGCCAGGTTTAGTGGTGTGCGCCTGTAGTCCCAGCTATTCAAGAGGCTGAGGTTGGAGGATCACCTGAGCCCAGGAAATTGAGGCTGCAGTGAGCTGTGGGTGCCCATGCACTCCAGCCTGGGTGACAGAAATGAAACACTGCCAACCAAAAAACAAACAAAAAACGTGTTTGAAATAATTCTGCTAGTAATGTGATGGTGGGGGAAGGGGAGCAAGATTGGAGGCATCAAGACTAATCAACACTTAATAGTTGAGCTAATAAATAATAACTATCAGTATCATTCGCTGAGCTCTAACTATGTGCCAGGCAAACATTCTACATTTGTTAGCACATTTAATCCTTGAAAAAAAACCACATGAGGTAGGTATTGTTGCCCTTTAAAGGAAAACTGAGGGTCAAAGAAGTTAGGTTTGTAACTGCCAAAGGTCACACAGGTTATAAGTGACAAAATCTGGATTCAAACCTAGGTGTGTCTAACTCCAAAACTGCTTGCTTCTAAAAACTGGACAATCTAGGTAGCCTCAGGCAAGAAATGGTAAGGATAACAATAGTAAATACGGAGAGAAAAGCAAGAATACAAGGGATGTTAAGGTGGGACAGATCAGCTGACTCCGGGGGGGAAACGGTGGTGAATGGAGAAGGGATAGTTAACAATGATGTCCAGGGTTCTGACTTAAAATGTTTTGTTTTTGAACAGAGTAAGAATTGGGTAGAACAAATTGAGGGAAGAAGAGAGATCATTTCAGACATGAATTTTAGGAGCTTATAAAATCTCTAAGTGAAATTGTCTAGTAGGCAGCTAGGTGTGGGTAAAGAATGAGTTGTGTGTATTATGGCCTGAGCAAGACTACTCAGAAGGAACAAAGATGGTGACTGGCAAACACCAACAGTGGGTAGAGGAAGAAGCTAGCAAGAGATCAAGAGATTGTAGTAAAAAAGCTAAGAGAAGTAGAAGATAACAGTGTTGAGCAGCCGAAGTGTTTCAAGCCTTCAAAATTAAGATAATTTACACCTATCAAGTTGTTAAGATTTTAAAAGTCTGAATATTAAATATTGATGAGGACGTTGTAAAACAACACAGCAATTCTCGGGCACTGTCTTCAGGAGTCTACATTGGTGTAATTGTTATGAGGGCTATTGGCAATATTCATTTAGTAAAATGAAACTTGCATATCCTGTGAACCAGTAATTCCACTCAGGTATATGCCCTGTAAACATTCCCCACACATTTGCCAGAATGGCGTGTGCAAGAATGTTCAGTGCAGCATTGTTCATAATAAAATCTGGAAATAAAATGTCAGTGTAAGAATGGATACATTGTGCTATGTTCACCAAATGTGCAGTTAATAAGTTAGCATTAAGTGAATCAAGGATTACCTTCCAAAACAGTGGTACTGCCCAAAGGCAAGTTAAATGGCATTATATTATATATCCTTTATATAAATTTTTAAAAATGCAAAACAAAACTAAATATGGTTTATAAATATATTCACCTGACGTAAAACTTTAAAAACAGGCTTGGGAATTATAAACAAAATTCAGAGCAATGGTTCTCTTTAAAGGAGGGAGGGACACATTAGTGGCTTTACCTCTATAATCTTATTTCTTAAACATTTGAGGCAAATGTGGCAAAATTTTAAGATTTGTTCTTTGTTAATTTGGGTCTGTTTGGGATTTTTTTTAACTTAAATTTTGCACTCCCCAATGACAGTGTGGGTAAACAGTAATGGATAATACGAATTCACTCAGAAAGCAGGGAAGCTATCTATAATTGAACCAAATAATGGCTTGGTTTCTATACATTCCCAAAAGGTCAAGGGTACTTTTACTGATTTATCAAGAATGGCCAGAAAATGAAAAAAGAGTTTAAAAAAGTATGGGGGAGGGTTACTAGGATGTGTAACATAATTTGTCAGGAAGAAAAGAGGCTCAAATAATATCTAAAATGTTACTGCCCTTTGTAATTTCCAAGGTGGTCATATGTAGGTATTATTATTCTTTCCTTATAGATACCCGTCTCAGAAATGTTCAATAACTTGTTAAAGGGTGTGCAGATAGCAGTAGAGAGAGCCAGGTCAAAGGATCCATATATATATACACACACATATATATACATATATATATACACACACATACACACACACGTATACATATATATACACACACACTAGTTTTTCCCTGTTGCTCCTCCTGTTATCGGCTGGTTGTTCAAGGTCACTGAACTGTAAATGTTAGAGCAGGAACTTGAAACCCGTTGTTAGTTTTAAGGCAAAGTAAACTGCACTATGTTCCTGGATCCTATTATTTTGCCTAGGGAACTATAAGTGAAGTTAAATGTGCTTATGCTATTTAGGACTTCCTTAGAAGAAAAGAACGTTGAGATTTTAAATATCAGTATTTTAAAAATTATGTATTACACAGTGTTTATCCACTTTGATATATACATCATACTTTATGTTGGCACTGCTTTGTGTTTCAAACTTAACTTTTCTTCATAACCCCCTGTTAGAATGGCATTTAGATTTCCTCTTACATTAGGGAGGTAGTTCTTTAAAATGGTGAATATAAGTGCCTAAGATTACCTACCAAATCTATGAATTAGAAATTACAATCCCTGTATCTCTTAAGTGAAGTACAGTGTCCTGCAGAATAAACTATTCCAGTGAATAATATGCCAGTAGGTAAGTAACTAAGAGCTGTCTGTTATACATGTATTCATTATTAGAGATTGCTGGGTTGTCTTGCTAAAGTATAATTAGAAACCAAGAAAGTAGGATCTATCTGCATGTAACTTTACCCCAACTGCAATGTTATACTCGGGCCAAAGATCAACTCCTCAGTAAAATGAGGGAAAACACTATTGCAAACTATTATAAACTCACAAATTTTAATGTTTATTCAATTTTGCAATTAGCAAGTCCTTTGTCAAGTTAGCATAGTTTCCACAGAGTAGTGAGAATAGAAGCCAGGCATATGAGTTGAACAGTAAGTGAGAGGTGAAGATAGAGACAGCAAGAGAATACACTTTTCCAAAAAGCTTTAAATAAGACGGTAAGGAGAGGTGGAGGGGAGAAACCAGAAGGAGATATCATAAAAAGAGGGGTCATGATATTTGAGAGGTTTGAGGATGATTTTATTTTATTTTATTTGAGACGGAGTCTCACTCTGTAGCCCAGCCTGGAGTGCAGTGGTGCGATCTCGGCTCACTGCAAGCTCCGCCTCCCGGGTGCCCGCCATTCTCCTGCCTCAGCCTCCCGAGTAGCTGGGACTACAGGCGCCCGCCACCGCGCCTGGCTAGTTTTTTGTATTTTTAGTAGAGACGGGGTTTCACCGTGGTCTCGATCTCCTGACCTTATGATCCGCCCGCCTCGGCCTCCCAAAGTGCTGGGATTACAGGCGTGAGCCACCGCGCCCGGCGGATTGATTGTATTTGAATGAAAGAAACTAGTACAGAAGGAGGGAGAAAATCAGAGTCAGGTCCCAAAAGACACAGGAAAGGTGGTCCTTGAAAAACACACTTTAGGCCAGGCACAGTGGCTCACGCCTGTAATCCCAGCACTTTGGGAGGCTGAGGCAGGCGGATCACCTGAGGTCAGGAGTTCGAGACCAGCCTGACCAACATGGAGAAACCCCGTCTGTACTAAAAATACAGAATTAGCCGGGCGTGGTGGTGGATGCTTGTAATCCCAGCCACTTGGGAGATTGAGGCAGGAGAATCCCTTGAAGCCAGGAGGCGGAGGTTGCAGTGAGCCAAGATCACACCATTGCACTCCAGCCTGGGCAACAAGAGCCAAACTCCATCTCAAAACACACACACACACACACACACACACACAAATTAGCCGGATGTGGTGGCAGGCGCCTGTAATCCCATCTACTTAGGAGGCTGAAGCAGGAGAATTGCTTGAGCCCAGGAGGTGGAGGCTGGAGTGAGCCGAGATCGTGCCACTGCACTCCAGCATGGGCAACAGAATGAGACTCCATCTCAAAAAAAAAAAAAGAAAGAAAAACACACCTTCACACCTTTTCTCAAAACTAGAAGGAAGTAAGGGAATAGTTATAAGTTTGTAGATGTGAACAGAGAGATTTATGTTAGATATTCTCCAAATTTTTTATGAAGTAGGAAGTGATAGGTGATATTATTTATGAAGTAGGAGGGGGAAAAAGGTTAGTTTGGAGGCTTGAAGAGAATAGAGATGGTTTGGAATAGAGCTGATGAAAGACAAAAACATTAATGAACAGGGTTAACCATGGAACTGAATTTGGAAATCATGAAAGTATGGTGATTTTGTGATTGTTTCTAGCATCTCATCTGAATGGCTTACAGGGCCAGGTAGATTACAGGACTGATCCAGAATTGTGATTTGGATAACGGATGTAGGAGAAAGACAAGGATAGAAATTGAGAGCATTTGTGCCAGGCAGGATACAGAAATGTGAGTTGGAAGAGATATACCAGGGATGGAAAAATATGGAGGGTAATTGAAAGCACTGACGAGGCCAGGCATGGTGGCTCATGCTGTAATCCCAACACTTTGGAAGGCTGAGGCAAGAGGACTGCTTGAGCTCAAGAGTTCGAGACAAGCCTGGGCAACATGGGGCTAAATAACACAAAAATTAGCCAAGTGTGGTGGTTAGCGCCTGTAGTCCCAGCTACTCAGGAGGCTGAGATGGGAGGATGACTTGAACCCGGGAGGTGAATGTTGCAGTGAGCCGAGATTGGGCCACTGCACTCCAGCTTGGACGACAGAGCAAGACCCCTGTCTCGAAAAAAAAGAAAAGAAAAGAAAAGCACTGGAGCAGGTCATATGACCAATTTAAGAGATCCAGGTCAGATACAGAAGGAAGCAGGATCAAGAATAAACTGGAAGAGGCGACACTATAGGAATGGAGGTCTCAATGGGGTTAATGATCAGGCACGCTGTGGGTAATATGAATAGAAGCATAAGGGTATGAAAATCACCCAGAACCGCTCCATAACAAAGTGGGGGGTGTGACCAAGGGAATGAGGTTGAACTGGCATTGGAACCGTGAAGGTTGGATATTCAACCGACATTCCACACAAATGTTGAAATCCCCTAGGAAATGATTAAATGAATTTGGGGTTTAAAGGAATAACACGATGTAGGTATTAGGGACAAAGCAAGGTAAAGGGTGACAAAATTGAATGGAACGAACTTCAAAGGAATTAAAATTTTTAAAAGCGCTGAGAATAAAGGTGGGTTTATTTATAATAGAATAGGTTGTCAAAGCCCATACTTGAAAGGTTGGAGGGAGGGCATTGTGTGTTGGCGGGATGCTATCCAGTACAGTTTGGAGACAAGAAATGAGAGGGAACTGCCTTCTGAGCAGTGACCAAGCATAATCGGAATGAAAAGTTTAGATGGTACTAAAGTTTCTCAGCTTTTGGCCAAGTTATTTTGAGCAAAACTGAGAAGCTGAAGGTCGCAGGCAGTGTTTGGCCTATCTTTGTGAGAGTGTCTTAGATCCATGGTGTAGTGGTAATTGCTGGATCCTTGCAAGAGCTGCTGTGCAAAATGGTAACTGGTAGCATTTTGCTTAGTCTATATGAACTTCCTTATGGTTTAGGACATGCAGCCATTTACTTGCTATACTTTCTGGCATATATGGCATGTAACTCCAGGAGACAGAACCCAAGGATTTTCTCTATAGGACTTTACCGTGTTTAGCATAAGGATCACTATCTGTGCTTTATATAAGATGCAATCCCTTTTTTCCTTTATCGTTAAAGATAGATTTCATTCACCAGTCTGTCGTAGAGAGTATGATATAGGAGAAAAAAAGAGCATGGACTCATGCAGAACCAGGTCTGAATCCTGGAAGCTTCTTGAACAATTCACTTAAATTTTCTGAGTCTTAATATAGCCCAAGTATAATAGACCTTATATACAAAGTGCCTAGAACACAGAAAGTACTCAATGGATTTTTCCTATCATTAGTTATTCAATAAAAGTCTTAGGAAAGACTATCGGCCAAGCACTGTTGTAAGTCCTGGGAATCCAAATATGAGTATGACATGATCCTTGCCCTAAGAGCCTTACAGTTTAGTAGAAGGAGAGAGAAAGATAAGTATATTCAATGACATAACAAATGCCTTGGTAGATGTATAGATGGAAAACAGTGGGAGCCCAAGCGGCAACAGTAAGTTCTGCTTGCCAGCCTGAGGTGGAGTGAGAAGGTAGGGAGCCTCCTTAACTATTCCTTCTCAATTTTCTCTGCTCTTCTTCCTTCCACTCTGTGTGCATATCTATTTTAAGTCTAGGCACATTTCCTGAAATAGACTCAGTGTGCCTTATGTCTATCTCAGTGTGTCAGTGATAATGTATGTGCTGACGCGTCCAGATCGCTATAGTGAGCATCACACCATATATTCAGTTGTCAAGTAGATGTTTGTTCTTAGATACATCATGACTGCCTCCAGCTCAACAGGAGTAAAAATGAATTTTATTATCTCAAAACCTGCTCCTCCACTTTTTGGACACCACCATGCACTCAGTTGTCAAGTCAGAAACATGGAAGTCATCTTTGGTGTTTCCGTCTTCCTAATTCTCCATAGTTGGCTTTTAGCAAGTCCCATTTATTATATCTGCAGAACATCTTTCAAACCCTCCAACTTCTCTCCATTTCCATGTTTATAATCCTAGTTTAGTACCATTATCTCTTGCTTAAATTACTCTAACAACCTCTCTCGATGCTCTAATCTTATCTCGTTTTAATCCATTCTCCATACTAAAACCAGAATATTATTTCTAACATACAAATCTAACTACTTCATTTCCTTGCTTAAGATCTTTCAAAAAGTCCAAAGCTTTCCATTGCTTCTAGAATAAAATAGCTTACAGGACACAGCAGAATCTCATCTCCTCTTACCCACTGTTTTCATTTTAGATAAACTTCCCACTAATTTTCTCTAAACCTTTAACTCCTGCTGGTGCTTGTTGGCGCTTACATATTTTCTGTACTTCTGCTCTCGTAGCACCCACTACCCAGTATTCAAATGCTTAGTTGTATGTTTCCCTGACTAGACTAATCTCTGTAGGGCAGGGATCAAGCAGATTGTTTTATTTTTGTTTTGCTTTTGAGTGTGAGAGAGAGTGTGTGTGTTTGTGTAATATGGAAGAGCCTTGAGCATGAGGTAGTCACAGGTTATATAATCACCTGCTTGGGTTGAGGCATATAATTACCAGGGGCAGCATGGACTGCATTATGGCAGTCACATTCACACTCCTATAAAGGAGATGTAATTGGTTAGGGGCTTCAGTGTGTTCCTTCTAAGTCTACAAAAAAGACAAATAGAACATTGTCAAGAATGTTTCAACAATATACTCAGTATTCAACAACTAGATGGCAATGTCATCTCTACAGTTTATATCTAAATGAACAAGTTGATTAGGTTTACTCTCAGTGGGTTGCCTGTTTTTACATTATTGCATGAGGTAGTGTATTAATCCATTCTCACACTGCTATAAAGAATATCTGACACTGGGTAATGTATAAGAAGAGGTTTAACTGGCTTACGTTCTGCAGGCTGGACAGAAAGTATGGCAGCATCTGCTTCTGGGGAGGCCTCAGAGAACTTTGAATCATGGTAGAAGGCAAAGGGGGAGCAAGGCATCTCACATGGTAGGAGCAGGAGCAAGACAGAAGGGGGAGGTGCCACACACTTTTAAAACAACCAGATCTCATGAGAATTCATCATCGCGACAACAGCACCAGGGGGCGATGGTGTTAAACCATGAGAAACCACCCCCATGATCCAATCATCTCCCACCAGGCCCCACCTCCAGCACTGAGGATTACATTTCAACATAAGATTTGGATAAGGACAGAGATCCAAACCATATCACGTAGCAGGATTGTTTGTTCTATTTTTTACTTATAATCTCAATTTAAATGTTCCCTAATTATAAAAATTGAATTATTTATTTTAGAGATAGGATCTCACTTTGTCACACAGGTTGAAGTGAAGCGTTGTGCATTTCGAACTCCAGGCCTCAGCCTCCTTAGCAGCTAGTACTACAGGTGAGTGCGTGCCACTACACTTGGATAAACATTTTATTTTAAAATTTTTTGTAGAGATGTGGTCTTGCTATGTTGCCCGAGCTGATCTTCAACTCCTGGCCTTAAGGGATCCTCCTGCTTCAGCCTCCTAAAGCACTGGGCTTACAGGTATGAGCCAACATGCCCTCTAATCTATTATTCTCTAATAAAAGGTTAGCAATTTCAATCTTAGGAATAAAATAATCATTTTGCCTTATGCAGGGTAGTCATTTAACTATGATAGTTTATAGGTAATCATATGTGTACTTTTGTCTTAATCACCATGATTATCTTATATGTCCTGGAAACTAAGACACATGGGTCTCTGGTCTTATTAAAACCTTATACTGATCTTTTAGATTCAACATAAGATGGTTTAAAAGACAAAGGTGATGTCTCTCAAAGAGAAGTGTTTTTTTTTTTTTTTAAACAGCTTTATAGGGGCAGAATTTCCATAAAATAAGCCGTTCATATTTAAAATATATCACTGACACGTACAGAGTTGCGACTTCATCCTCACAATCAAAGTAGTAAACATATCTATCATCCCAAAAAGTTTCCTCATGCCTCTCTGTAATGCCTCCCTCCTACCCTTCCTAGTACCTGCCCTCAGTTTTCTGTATGTGTAGATTAGTTTGCATTTCCTAGAGTCTTATATAAATGAGATCATATAGAATTTACCTTTTTCTGGGTCTGGTTTCTCTCAGCACAATTACTTTGAGATTCATCTGTGTTGCTGCATGTATCAATGGTTAATTCCTTTTGATTTTTGAGTAGTATTCCTCTAGTGTTGTAGAAAAACCAATCCTGAGCTTCCTCCTGCTAGTGGAAGAAATTACAATTTGGGACTTCTGTCTCTTAAACATTTAAATGAGACTTTCTGACCAAAATAGGCTGATAATTAATCTATATTAATATTGTGCCTGTGTGTGCTTTCATTGTTGCTAATGAAAATTTCAGGGTTAACTCTACAAATTATGTGGTCAAAAGGATCACACAGAGGCTGTTTGTTAAAAATACATTCTTTGAAAGACAAAAGAAAGGGCTACTTTCATTGTTGTACAGTATTTTCCCAAGTGGAACATCGGCATTATCATAAAGACTGGAAATCGGCTTTCCATCCACCTGTAAACAAACAAGAACCGGGTTATTCCTAATCCTTTCCCATGCAAAGCCTTTTCTCGTATCTCTCACTCTGGCTGAAATATTATTTCCTCTCTTATCAACTGAGCAAATTCTGCCCATTCTTTAAGGATTTTTCTCAGCTGGATATAAGTTCTTTCTTCTCTGATCTTTCTTTTTTTTTTTTTGAGACGGAGTCTCGCTCTGTTGCCCAGGCTGGAGTGCAGTCGCCGGATCTCAGCTCACTGCAAGCTCCGCCTCCCAGGTTTACTCCATTCTCCTGCCTCAGCCTCCCGAGTAGCTGGGACTACAGGCGCCCACCACCTCGCCCGGCTAGTTTTTTTTTTATTTTTTAGTAGAGAACTTCTCTGATCTTTCATAACACATTCCATCTTTCTGTCAGTCATATGTAGTATTAAACTTTTTTGAGTATTTGTCTTATTTTTATATTATTATAAGCTCTTTAAGGGCAAAGTGTCTGCCAAATACATAGTAGGTACTCAAATATTTGCTGCATGAGTAAATAAACCTACCAATAAGAAGCAAGAAAGTTATAGTTCCATTTTTAGCCTACATGAGAACAGTGACAAGATTTCAAAAGGAGCATATCCATTGAACACTTGAATACATTTGGAGCCACAGGAGCTTTACATAAAGCCCCTAACCAACATTAAAAATAAGAGGATGAGAGAATTTTTACCTATACAAGGCTAGGTACAGGGATGGGAAGTAAATGATCATATTGTTATATTGCATACTGGCTGGATTCATTTTATATTGAATGATTTTCTTTTTTCATCTTAGATACCCCTGCCATATCAAAAGTACCTATTCTAGTACTTAGGCCACAAACGTGGAATGTGGTGGAGCACAGTATCATGGTAAAACCCAGGCCGAATTTGAGCCAGGTGAACAAGAGCACAAAGGAGTGAGGGTATTTATGAAAAGTTGGATCATAAAACCTGGATCATGCGTCTAGGCTGATTTAAGGAAGGAAGTGGCAGAGGAGGGCTTTTAGTAAGAAAATGGATGAGCTAAAGGAATGGAAGAGATTGAAATTTAGGATAAGGAAGTGGCAAAAGAGGGCTTTTAGCAAGAAAATGGACGAGCTAAAGGAATGGACGAGATTGAAATTTAGGATTTAAGAGGTGATAAACCACCTGGTTTGTAATAAACTTAGATTTAGCTATAGAATAGACCAAAGAACAGAATAAAGTTGTGACAAACCACCTAATAGTGGCAAACTTAGGTATAGCCATAGAACAGACCAAGTGGAATGTGTTAAAGGCTATCAAATTGAGAGGATTCAAGGAAATGGAGACTAGGGCTGTTCACATGGACAGTGAAGTCATCTCAGATGATGGGACCATAAACCAGAGAGAAGAATAACTAGTAGCTTAGTAGATGTCAGTAACAAGCAGTAGAGAGATGGATTGTTGAAAATAAAAGCTTGAGGCTGGGCGTGGTGGCTCACGCCTGTAATATCAGCACTTTAGGAGGCCAAGGTGGGCAGATCATCTGAGGTCAGGAGTTCGAGACCAGCCTGGCCAACACAGCGAAACCCTGTCTCTACTAAAAATACAAAAATTAGCTGGGTGTGGTGGCAGGGTGTCTGTAATCCCAGCTACTCAGGAGGCTGAGGCTGGAGAATAGCTTGAACCTAGGAGGCGGAGGTTGCAGTAAGCCAAGATCACGCCATTGCACTTCACCCTGGGCGACAAGAGCGAAACTCCATCTCAAATAAATAAATAAATAAAAATAAAAGCTTGAAAGGAGAGGGTTTTCTACAAGGGTGAGACAAATTAACAACTTCCACCCAAGATAGCAGTAGGAAGATAATTTTTCTAATGGAAAACAGGTTTCTATTTTAGGCCAGAGATGGAAAGAATATTCTGTTAAAAGGATGAAAATATGACTAGGCACAGTGGCTTATGCCTATAATCCCAGCACTTTGGGAGGCTGAGGCAGGTGGATTGCTTAAGTTCAAGACCAGCCTGGCCAACATGGTAAAACCCTGTTTCTACTGAAAATACAAAAATTAACCAGGTGTGGTGGTTCACACCTGTAGCCCCAGCTACTTGGGAAGCTGAGAATCACTTGAACCTGGGAGGCAGAAGTTGCAGTGAGCCGAGATGGTGCCATTGCACTCTAGTCTGGGTGACAGAGTGGGACTCTGTCTCCAAAAAAAATAAATAAATAAAAATAAAAATAAAAAGCAACAAAAAAAGGATGAAAATATAGGTGAGTTTGTTTTGAATAGGCTGGAGTTCCAGAAAGCCCAGGAAAAAGGAGAGCAGTAAGCAGAGGGTTTGGGAGAACTTGCAAAGCTCTCTGGGAGAGGAGAGCCACCTGGAGAGGCTTGTATTTGGAGAAGTGATGAATATGATAGGTAACTGAAGATTAACTGGCCTTAGAGATCTCATGGAATTCATATGAAAAGATGTTTCAGGACTGGTCCAGGCAGAGGCATCAGAATTGTGAGGAAGAGGACAGTTGGCAAGTAGGTCTGGGATGCATTTCTTTCTGCCCTAGCTGGTATAAGAGACATAATGCTATTAGCAACCTTTGTTTAAGGTTTTTTCATTTACTCAGCATACAGTGATTGAGCATCTCTTCTATGCCAGGCACTGTGCTAGATTCTGGGAATGGAGTTACAATGGTAATAGAGATACAGCCCTTCCCAAAGGAAACATATAGCGTGGGGTATAGACCAGTGAACAGATAACTATAATATTTTGTATTCTGATGGGGGAGTTCAGGGTGTAATGGGAATATGGGCAGTGAGGGTGGGACATATACCCAGACTTAGAAAGAGTGAGGAATGCTTATTGGAGGAAGTATTGAATAAACGGGGGCCTAAAGTATTAGTATGAATTAGCCAGTTGAGGAGAGGGTCAAAGAGCAAGGGAAAAGAAAGTAGTGTTTCAGGCAGACAGCAGTGTGACCAGCATGTACAAAATCCTGGAGGTAAGAGAAAGAAAAGCTGAGACATTGAAAGAAACCTGTTTTGTACCTTACAAGGTTGTTGTGCGACAGCCCCTAGAATAGTGGCTGGCACAGAATCAATGCTGAGAAATATCAGAAATTATTACTATGCCTGGACCATAGAATTGAGGGGGCCAGGTGCGGTGCCTCACGCCTCTAATCCCAGCACTTTGGGAGGCTGAGGCAGGCGAATCACCTGAGGTCGGGAGTTTGAGACCAGCCTGACCAACATGGAGAAACCCCATTTCTACTAAAAATACAAAATTAGCCGGGCATGGTGTCAGGTGCCTGTAATCCCAGCTACTTGGGAGGCTGAGGCAGGAGAAGCGCTTGAACCCGGGAGGCGGAGGTTGTGGTGAGCCGAGATTGCACCATTGCACTCCAGCCTGGGCAACAAAAGCGAAACTCTGTCTCAAAAACAAGCAAAAAAACCAAAAAAAAAAAACAAAAACAAAAACAAAAACAAAAAAACAGAATTGAGGGTGAGTGGGAAAAGAAGGCTACACAAGTAGGCAGAAGGCAAATTATAAAGTCCCATAAACCATGATACTAGGCATTTAGACTTAATCCAAGTCACTGGCAAACCACTCACAGATTTTAAATAGTGGAATGAATTTCATGCATTTTAGAAAGATGGGCTGAGACTAGTAGCAGGGAGATGAGGCAGAAGATTACTGTAATCATGATCTGAACTAGTTAGAGGCAGTGATGGTAGGGAAACATAGATGGATTTCAGAGCTAAGAAAATTAATTTCCTGGGACTACCATAACAGATTACTACAAACTTCATGACTTAAAAAAGCAGAATTTATTCTCTTAGTTTTGGAGGCCAGAATTCTGAAATCAGGGTGTCAGCAGGGTTGGCAATTCTTGGTGTTCTTTGGCCTGTAGCAGCGTCACTCTAATCTCTCTCTCCAGCCTTATAGGGATCTTCACATGGCATTCTCCCCTGTGTCTGTGTCTCACATCTCCCTCTCCTTTCATGTTTAAGGACACCAGTTATTGGATTTAGGGCCCTCCCTAATCCAGGATAATCACCTCTCAAGATCCTGAATTACATCTATAAAGATCCTAAGATCACATTCATAAGCAGTGGGGGCTGGGACTTTGACATATCTTTCTGGAGGGATACAATTTCTCTCACTGTAATAGAATTAATGGAAGCCAACGGTTGGCTAGATGGGGGAAGGGGGCTGAAGGCAAAGGATAAATCAGGACAATATCCATGTTTTCTACTTGAGCAACTGGATGATGCTACCACTCACTAAAATAAGTAACACTGGCGGAGAATCAAGTTTGGAGATGGAAGAGGGCATCTTTATTTTGAGGTGCTTGTGGAAACCAAGGTGGATATCAAGTAGACACTAGGTCAAATAAGTCACGAGCTTAGTACAGAGAAATGTGAGCTGGGCATCCAGGTTTGGGTGGTAACTAAAGCGATGGATGTGGTAAGATTGCCAAAGAAGAATCTGGAGAACATGAAGAACTTGTATCAATGCTGTGATACACAAAATTTGAGGGAGGGACAGGAAAAGTAGCAATCAGGGAAGTAAGATAAAAAAAAAACATGAGAGTAGTATCTTGGAAGAGCTCAGGAAAGAAACTGTTTAAAGCAGGAGTGAACAGTTTCTATGGGTTTGGAGAAACTAGAATAAAAGAGAAGTGAGGCAATGCAAAGAGTATAAATAAATATTTCAAAAATTTGTTAAGAGCAGGAGAGACAGAGACTGGCAGCTGGCAGGGGATGCCCAGAGAGAATTTTCTTTTTTAATTTAAAATGGGAGAGATGTGTGCTTGCCAGAAAACAGAAAATGTAGCTGGGGAGAATCGAACGTAGAAGATAGGCAATATTAAGGAATGCTGAGGAGGCAGGACACAGGGGAGACATTATAATCTGAGACAGGAAGAAAAACATCTCTTCTACTTAAAAGGAGCGGGGGGCGGGAAAGGATGGCTGTGGAAGCAGGTAAGTTTGCTCACTTACTTATTCAATGAATATTTTTGAATGCCTGGCAGATGTAAATGCTGATGATACAAAGTGAACAAAACAAAGTATTGAACCTGTATTTCAGGTGGGAAGCTTACATTTCAGGTGGGACTACATATAGAGTCAGGTGTGGTGGTGTGTGCCTATAGTCCCAGCTACTTGGGAGGCTAAGGTCGGAGGATCACTTAAGTCCAAGAGCCTGGGCAACATAGTGAGACTCCTATATGAGGGGAGGGGAGGGGAGGGGGGAGGGGGGAGGGGAAAGGAAGGGGGGATGGGGAGGGGAGGGGGAGGGGAGGGGGGAAGGGGAAGGGGGGGAGGGGAGGGGATGGGAGGGGAGGGGGAGGGGAGGGGAGGGGGAGGGGGAGGGGAGGGGGAGGGGAGGGGGAGGGGAGGGGGGAAGGGGAAGGGAGGGGGAGGGGAGGGGGGAAGGGGAAGGGAGGGGGGAGGGGAGGGGAGGGGAAGGGGGAGGGGAGGGGGAGGGGAGGGGGGAAGGGGAAGGGAGGGGGAGGAGAGGGAAGGGGAAGGGGAGGGGATGGGAGGGGGGAAGGGGAAGGGAGGGGGAGGGGAGGGGAGGGGGGAGGGGGATGGGAGGGGGAGGGGAGGGGGATGGGAGGGGGAGGGGAGGGGGGAGGGGGAAGGGAGGGGGAGGGGAGGGGAGGGGGGAGGGGGATGGGAGGGGGAGGGGAGGGGGGAGGGGGGAGAGGGGAGGGGAGGGAGGGAGGGAGGGAGGAAGGAAGGAAGGAAGGAGAGAAAGAAAGAAAAAAGAAAGGAGAGAAAGGAAGGGAGGGAGGGAGGGAGGCAGGAAGGAAAAAAGAAAAGAAAGAAGTAGCTCAATATCAATGTGGGGTAAGTGCTATGAGGAAAATAAGCATAAGGAGAGAAAGAAAGCCTTGCAGGGGTATCTGTTTAAAATGAGGTACCTAGCGTCAGCCTCTCTGAGTTAGAAAATGAGAAAGCAAGGCATTAAAGATCTAGAAAGCGCATTCCAGGCAGAGGGAACAACAGATGTAATCCCAACATCTGTTGGGATGTAATCCCGCCTGTAATCCCAACACTTTGGGAGGCCGAGGCAGGCGGATCACCTGAGGTCAGGAGTTCAAAACCAGCCGGGCCAACATGGTGAAACCCCATCTCTGCTAAAAATACAAACAATTAGCCGGGTGTGGTGGCGGGTGCCTGTAATCCCAGTTACTTGGGTGGCTGAGGCACGAGAATTGCTTGAACCCGGAAGGCAGAGGTTGCAGTGAGCCAAGATCACACCATTGCACCCTAGCCTGGGCAACAAGAGCAAAACTCCATCTCAAAAAATAAATAAATAAAATAAAAATAAATAAATAAATAAATAACAGCAAGGAGGCCAGTGCTGCTGGAGCAGAGTAAGGTAGCAGGAGAGAGGTTTGAAGTCAGAATGATAGACTGGGGTCAAATCACATAGATCTACTAAGATTTGGTAAGGACTTCAGATATTTAGTCTAAAAGTGATAGGGAGCTCTTGGAAGGTTTTGAGCAGAGAAGTGACATGATCTAATTTATAAAAGAATAACTTTGGCTGCTATGTGAACAATAAATGGGAAGCAGCAAGAGTGGAAGTTGGGAGTCCAATTAGGAAGTGACTACAGTTGTATGAAAAATGATGATGGCCTGGACCAGGGAGGTGGTCCAGGGAGGAGCAGGAAATCACTGAGTTACGAATCTAGTCTGAAAGCAGAGCTCACAGTATGTATTGAGAGATCGAAAGTGGGGTATGAAAGAAAAAAGCAGACAGCTGCAAATACCTCAGATAGAACACTGGCTAAGATAGAAATGGTTCCTCCAAAGAAATCCTAGCCCATGTGGTTAAGTATATAACAAGGGAGAAGGGAAGGAAATGTGTATTTGCTAGATGCCTCTATGTCCTAGTTTTATGTGTCATCCCATTAAATCGTCTCCACCACCTTTGGTGATATTATTATCCTTAATTTTATATAATAAAATTAAGTAATTAAAATTTAATGTAAGTTTCCTCATTACAGCTAACATGTGAATTTTAACTCAAGACTGTCTAACAGTTAAGCTCTTTTTACTAACACTGTTCTCCAAAAAATGTAGCTGAAGAATAGGAAATAACACTTATAATACTAGTACAAATAAAAAGATTTATTTTGAAGCAAACTAATACTTGAATAGAAGCACCTTTAATTAGACAATGATACAATAGTACGTATTCATTTTGGGACCAGTTCTGAATGAGACTTTTGGGGTCTTCAAGGGTTTCACAGGCTAACTGCACTCGTTATTTCAGATTTCTAATTTCCCTTTCAAATGGCAGATTTATCCCTAGTACAACTTTTACACTTATTGACATTGATGCCATTTGTTTTTTCTTTTGTAAACTGAGGTAATATATAACATATCATCTTTACCATTTTAAGTGTACAGTTCAGTGGTAATAAATATATCCTTTTTCCCCCTTCGTCTCCTACTCCATCCCCTCCTTTCTGGCCTCTGGTAACCACCAATGTACTCTATGTCATCATGAAATCCACATTTTTAGCTGCCATGTATGACTGAAAACATGCAATATTTGTCTTTATGTACTTGGCTTATTTAACATAGTAGTCTCCAGTACCATCCATGTTGCTGCAAATGAGAAGGTTTCACTATTTTTTATGGCCGATTAACATTTCATTGTGCATATATACCACACTTTATCCATTCATCCATTGATGGGCACTTAGGTTGATTCTGTATCTTGGCTGTTGTGAACAATGCTGCAATAAACATGGGAGTGCGGGTATCTTTTTGATACATGGATTTTCTTTCTTTTGGATATATACTCAGTAGTGGAATTGCTGGATCATATGGTAATTCATTTTTAGTTTTTTGAAGAACCTCCACACTGTTCTTCGTAGTGGTTGTATTAGTTTACATTTCTACCAACAGTGTACGAGGGTTCTCTTTTCTCCACATCCTCACTAGCATCTGTTATTATCTGTTTTTCTAATACAAGTCATTTTAACTGGGGTGAAATAACATGTTGTTTTAATTTGAATTTCTCTAATGATTAGTGATATTGAGCATTTTTTCATATACCTGTTGGCCATTTTTATGTCGTCCTTTGAGAAAAGTATGTTCGGATCTTTTGTCCACCTTTTTTTTTTTCCTCATAAGATGGAGTCTCGCTCTGTCACCAGGCCAGAGTGCAGTGGCGCGATCTTGGCTCACTGCAACCTCTGCCTCCCGGGTTCAAGTGATTCTCCTGCCTCAGTTTCCCAAGTAGCTGGGACAACAGGTGCATGCCACCATGCCCAGCTAATTTTTTTTTGTATTTTTAGTAGAGATGGGGTTTCACCATGTTGGCCAGGATGGTCTTGATCTCTTGACCTTGTGATCTGCCTGCCTTGGCCTCCCAAAGTGCTGGGATTATAGGTGTGAGCCACCGCGCCCAGTCTGCCCACTTTTTAAATTATTTGGTTTTTGTTGTTTGTTTTTGGCTTAAATTGTTTAGTCTCTTTATTCTGGTCATTAATTCCTTGTCAGATGGATACTTTGAAAATGTTTTCTCCCATTCTGTGGGTTGTCTCCCTAACTCTGTCGAGTGTTTCCTTTGCTGTGCAGAAACTTTTTAGCTTAATGTAATCTCATTTGTCTGTTTTTGCTTTGTTGTCTGTGCTTTTGAGGTCTTATACAAAACAAAATCTTTTGCCCAGACCAAGGTCCTGGAGCACTTCCCCAGTGTGTTCTTCTAGTTTCCTAGTTTCAGGTCTTACATTTAAGACTTTAATCCATTTTGATTTGATTTTTGTGTATGGTGAGAGAGAGGAATCTTGTTTCATTCTTCTGCATATAGTTATCTAGCTTTCCCCCACACCATTTATTGAAAAGACCATCCTTTCCTCATTGTATGTTCTTGGCACCTTTGTTAAAGATGAGTTGGTATATCCAGATTATCTATTCTGTTTCATTGGTCTATGTGCCTATTTTTTTTAATGCCAGTACCATGTTGTTTTAGGTATCAGAGCTTTGTAGTAAATTTTGAAGTCTGGTAGTATGATGCTTCCAGCTTTGTTCTTTCTGCTCAGGGTTTCTTTGGCTATTTGGGGCTTTTATGGTTCCATATATATTTTAGAATGATGCCCTTTGTGTTTGATCCACAAAAAGGGAGACATCCAGAGCCGAAGAGTTTTCCCTGAGAATTTTGTCAAGAGCTAGAAGAGAAAGGGGAAGAAGTACATGAACAACTGCATATGGTGATATACACTCTTAACTCTGCTATACAGATACTTAAGGGGTGGGAGGAGGGAGGGTTATAGTGTGGAGCCGGGAACCCAAGGAAGCCTATCCATAGTTCCACATCGCTGATGTAAGATTCTTAGTATATGGACACTTGAACAATTCAATATATTAATAAGTCTAAGTTTCTACCTGGACAAGGATCTTGGGGTAAGGAGCTGGGGGTATTTTCTTTCCTTTCATGTTGTGGGAAGTCAGGGACCCTGGAGAGAGGGACCGGCTGGAGCCACGGCAGAGGAACATAAATTGTGAAGATTTCATGGGCATTTATCAGTTCCCAAATACTTTTATAATTTCTGACGCCTGTCTTACTTTAATATCTTAATTCTGTTATCTTCACAAGCTGAGGATGTACGTCACCTCAGGACCACTGTGATAACTGTGTTAACTGTACAAATTGATTATAAAACATGTGTGTTTGAACAATATGAAATCAGTGCACCTTGAAAAAGAACAGAATAACAGCAATTTTTAGGGAACAAGGTAAGACAACCACAAGGTCTGACTGCCTGTGGGGTTGGGCAAAAAGAGCCATATTTTTCTTCTTGCAGAGAGCCTATAAATGGACGTGCAAGTAGGAGAGATATCACTAATTATTTTCCTAGCAAGGAATATTAATATTAAGACCCTGGGAAAAGAATGCATTCCTGGGGTGAGGTCTATAAACGGCCACTCTGGGAGTGTCTGTCTTATGCGGTTGAGATAAGGATTGAAATATGCCCTGGTCTCCTGCAGTACCCTCAGGCTTACTGAGATTGGGAAACTCCATCCTAGTAAATTGTTGGTCAGACCACTTCTCTGCTCTCAAACCCGTTTTTTGTTAAGATGTTGATCAAGACAATACATGCACTGCTGAACACAGACCCTTATCAGGAGTTCTGCTTTGCCCTTGTCCTGTTTCCTCAGAAGCATGTGATCTTTGTTCTGCTTTTTGCCCTTTGAAGCATGTGATCTTTGTACCTACTCCCTGTTTGTACACCCCCTCCCCTTTTGAAATCCTTAACAAAAACTTGCCAGTTTTGAGGCTTGGGTGGGCATCATGGTCCTACCGATATGTGATGTCACGCCTGGCGGCCCAGCTGTAAAATTCCTCTCTTTATATTCTTTCTCTTTATTTCTCAGCTGGCCAACAGTTATGGAAAATAGAACCTACACTGAAATATTGGGGGTGGGTTCCCTGATACTTATACTTCTCTCAGTAAATGTTTATACTGTCTTTACTGTCTTTTCCTTCCCTCCCTCCCTCTCCTTCCTTCCTTCCAGACAAGGGTCTTGGGGTATTTTGTTTCCTTATACTTCTCTCAGTAAATCAATCTTTCCTTCCTTCCTTCTTTTTTTTTTTTTTGAGACAGTCTCGCTCTATCCCCTGGCTCCCTGGCTGGAGTGCAGTGGTGCGATCTCAGCTCACTGCAACTTCCACCTCCTGGGTTCAAGTGATTCTCATGCCTCAGCCACCCAAGTAGCTGGGATTACTTTAGTGGAGATGGGGTTTTGCCAGGCTGGCCTTGAACTCCTGACCTCAGGTGATCCACCTGCCTTGGTCTCCCAAAGTGCTGGGATTACAGGCATAAGCCACCACACCTGGCCTATACTGTCTTTTCATCCATGAGAAACATAACACAAAGACTGGGCATATGCTAAGAGTTGCCACCAAAATACTGAAGAAAGGGACAAGGAAAGGGAAAGGGCACGTAGTGGAAGGGGCAGGGGCAATTAATGGACTAAGAAGGTATAGTACAGAAGGTTCAGGAGAGGGAGGTAAAACTCAGAATGACTGGCTGTATCCCAAGTATACAGCCTTGGGTAAGTTGCTTACTTTTTCTGAGCCTCAGGATCCTCATCTGGTAAGTAGGGATAAGTGAGAGTAAAAATAGGACCAACCTCATAGGCTCCTGTGACAATAAAATGATGTAATTCATTTGAAGTACTTAGCAAAACGGCTCTACAAATGTTTGCTACTATCATTAAGTTTCACTAACAGTGCAACTTTAGACAAGTGGCTTAAAGTCTTTCCCCTTTATTTCTTCAGCTACAAAATGATGGATACAACCAGGTGATACTGAAGATTTCTTTATAACTTTATATAATTATGATGCTATGTGCGTTGTACTCAAGGTGGTAGAAAAGAAATTAGAAACCTCCCTTGGTTGCCACCAGGTGGCAGTAATGAGGAGTTTAAGTACCATCCCATTTTGGGGAAAGCTTATCATTTTTTTTCAGTGTACAGATGCAGAACTATTGTTAACATTTTGACATATCATCTCCCATCTAGGTTTTTTCTTCACAGGTATATGCCAATTTTTATTTTACAAAAATGTGGACACTATTAGACATCTGTTTTGTAAACAGCTTTTTAAAAAACATAATATATGGCAATCACCTTCCATATCAATTAATGTAGTTCTACAACATCATGCTTAAGAGCCCTGAGGTATTCCACAGGAATGTGTTTAAACCATACTTTGTTAAAACCATCCTCTACTTGTCAAACAATCAATGTTTTTAATTGGTTTGGCATTATAACATTATAGACAATGTTTCAATAAACATCTTTGCCATATACTATCTAGTTATTTCTCAGGGAAATGTTCCAGAAGTGGAATGTCTGGGCAGAAGGTATGTACTTAAAAAAAAAACTTTTAATATATACCACCCATTTGTCTTTTCCTATATAGGGTTTTGTGTCTAATAGAGCAAGGTCCCTTATCAATGCCTTTATTCAAAATATGAATTGACTATTCTGAAGCATTTATTCTTCATGGTGAAATTTACAATCATTTTGTCAAATTTGCCCCTTCCTTTCCTCCAAAAATTCCACTGGAATTTTTATTGATATTGTGTCCAATTTATAGATTAACTTGAAGAGAGTTTACATTATTACAATATTGTGTCTTTCCATCCAGCAGCATGGTACTCTTCTCCATTCATCCATTTCCTCTGTCGGTAAAATTTGGGTGTTATTTACCATTTAGTTTACTTCTGAATATTTTATATTTTTTATTACTATTACTGGGTTGGTTTTTGTTTTGTTTTGTTTTTTGTTTTGTTTTGTTTTGAGACAAGGTCTCACTCTGTAGCCTAGGCTGGAGTGCAGTGGCACAATGTCGACTCACTGCAACCTTTGCCACCCAAGTTCAAGTGATTCTCCTGCCTCAGCCTCCCAAGTAGCTGGGATTACAGGCGCATGCCACTACACCCAGCTAATTTTTGTATTTTTAGTAGAGACGAGGTTTCACCTTGATTGCCAGGATGATCTTGAGCTCCTGACCTCAGATGTTCTGCCCGCCTCAGCCTCCCAAAGTGCTGGGATTACAGGCATGAGCCACCATGCCCAGCAGAATGACTGATTTTTTAATTGGTCACATTACTAGACTTGCTTAATGGTTCTAATATTCTTCAGTTTATCTATTCATCCTCTCTACAAATATTTATTGAGTATGTACAATGTGCCAAATGCTATTCTGGGTCCTGGAAATAGCAGTAAAAAAATCTGTTCTCCAGGTCTTTATATCCTACTGAGAGGAAATACTAAACAGAGAAATATATGAAAGGTGGTGATAAGTGCTAAGGAAGTGGTGGTGGGGAAAAGCATAGAAAGGAGGATGGAAAGTGACCAGGAAAGATACTCTTTCAGATAGTGTATTAAAATAAGCCCCCTCTGATGAGTTGAAGTTTGAGGAGACACCTAAAGTGATGTTGCTTTTCTTGGGTTTTCCTGGTAGATATTTATTTATATCACTATGCTCTTTCCCAGTCACAGCAGGATTTCCAAGCTCCTGGAGATTGCCTGTCCTGTGGCAGCAATACCAAAGACTTAAGACTGTAAAGAAAGCCTCTAAAATTCCCAGTGTTCCTGGATTTAAATAACACATCCAGAGTTCCTCCCAGTCGTCACAACTCCAACTGGATTTTAGAGGCACACAGAGCTGAGTGTGATCCTGGTAAATCTACCCCCGACCCCATCACAATATCCACCTGCTTTATCAACTGCCTAAGAGAACAATTCCAAGAGATTATAATAACCACAAACTGCTTAAAAGAACAATCCCAAGAGGTATAACGAGACCTTCTTTTTTTAAAAAATAGAAATAACCCTGTCATACCTCATTTGCCTATTTGCATCTTTTAAAGTCCATTGTATAGAATTGTGACGCCATCATGCTTTCCTCTAATCTAGCCTAATTTCCCATTCCTTTCTTTTTTTTTTTTTTTTTTTTTTTTTTTGAGAGAGAGTCTTGCTCTGTTGCCCACGCTGGAGTGCAGTGGTGCAATCTTGCCTCACTGCAACCTCTTCCTCCCGGGTTCAAGCAATTCTCCTGCCTCAGCCTCCCAAGTAGCTGGGATTACAGGCATGAGCCACCACACCCAGCTAATTTTTGTATTTTAGTAGAGATGGGGTTTCACCATGTTGGCCAGGCTGGTCTTGAACTCCTCACCTCAGGTGATCTGCCTGACTCGACCTCCCAAGGTTCTGGGATTACAGGCATGAGCCCCTGTGCCCAGCCTCCCCCTCCTCTTAATCTGTGTTGACCCTTCCATTGTATTGTCATCAGTCAAATTCCCTAATCCTTAATACCTTTTCTAAACATTCCTTTCATTTTCTTACTCTAACCAAAACCTAACCATCTCCTAATAATGTTGCTTTCCCTACAATACTCTCAAATTGTGTCTGCTTTTAAAAATTACTCAACCCACTTACCAAAGGAGCCTAGAGATGAGGTAGGTGTCCTGCTTATTTCCCGCTGTCAATTCCAGACCTTTTTTCTCCTTTGAAAATTCCAGTTTCCTTGACCATATCCATTCTCCTTTTTTTGTACAGTCATCTATTGTCCTCCTGGTCTTTCACCCTCATCGCAGAAGGGCTTCTTAGCATGCAGTGTCTTGTTTTCCTTTCCACTGCTACTGCTGTCATTATTCTTTTTTTTTTTTTTTTTTTTGAGATGGAGTCTCGCTCTGTCACACAGGCTGGAGTGCAGTGTTGCGGTCTCAACTCACTGCAAGCTCCGCCTCCTGGGCTCAAGCGATTCTCTTGCCTCAGTCTCCCAAGTAGCTGGGACTACAGGCACCTGCCACCACGCCCAGCTAATTTTTTGTATTTTTAGTGGAGACAGAGTTTCACCATTTTAGCCAGGGTGGTCTCGATCTCCTGACCTTGTGATCTGCCCACCTTGGCCTCCTGAAGTGCTAGGATTACAGGCGTGAGCCACCGTGACTGGCCAGCTGTCATTATATTTAACTCTAACAATTCATCTATTACCTTAGCTATGGCTGGTTCTACGTGATTTGCCCTCCCTGCTTCTTCACCTTTACATCCTGCGGCTCTCCCGTTAAGTCAGAAACCGTGAAGTGTCTTAGATTTTGTCCCTCTTGCAAGCTAATAGGTTAGCTTGCCACAGTTTCATATACACATACTGCCAGAAGACACCAGACCACTGGGCCATAAAAGATTTGTTACTGAAAGCACAAAGCATTTGCAACACCTGGTGTCATTTCCCCATGCCCCATTTTCCATAAGGCAACAGATGTTTCCCGTGCAGTGGGTTGCATCACAGGAGAAGAATCTTAAATTCAGAAGACTCCAAGCTTTTATCAAAGTTGCTGGTGACCTATCCATTCCTCCCATTCAGGAGAGAAATTATTCATTATCTTGAAATGTAAGTGAATTTCCTTTGGGAGGAGGAAGAAGGCCCCTCTAGGTTTATTACCCAGGAATTTAATACACACTGGGGTTTGGGAGGTGGATATGAATATCATTATGCACTTTTTCACCTAGAGAAGACTAGTCTGAACTTGTGGCAGGAACCTACCCAGCTTGACTGCCTGCTAAAACAAAAATATCAACATTCTTAATAGGATTTAAATAAGATCCAGCATCTCAAAACAGAATATTCAAAATATCCATAATACAGTACAGTCCAAAATTACAAAGCATACAAAAAAAAAAAAAAAAACAGGAAAATCTCAATTCATATAGGGAAAAAAAGGACAATGCTGAGATAACACAGATAACACAGATTATAAAATTATCTGATGAAGGTTTTAAAGCAACTATTAATATTTGTTAGGAGACTATTCTTCATAGGTCTCTTACATTTCTACATGTGTTCTAGGCAAAGGCATTAACAACTTTTTCTCTGAACTATCTTTTTTAGCTGTTTGTATAGCAAACATCCTTGGAAGATAGAATGTCTTCCTTTGGGAACAAGGACAGATGTTTTTTCCTTCCAGGATTAAAAAGAAGATAATGTCTTTCTCCAGGACAAGGCTGGGCAGGTTTGCTGGCCCTTTATCAAAGACTGGTGTTTCCCACAGAGTTCTTCTATAACAAATCCCACAACATATACAGGTAGCAACAGGCCTAGGAACTGAGGCTCAGAAAACTGGGTTAAATGGTGATACTCTGCCTTCTGCTACTCGTGTGGGTAATAAACTGTCCTTTATCTCTGACCCAGAGTCTCGTGTCTTCTGTCACTATTCATGAAATTGTGGCAGCCTAACTTGTTAACTTGCAAGTAAGGTAAAATCTCAGACCCTCCGAAGTTCTTGACTTTGTTATAACAATTCTCCTACAAGCAATCACAAGCATTTTTTAAGCCAATATAAAAAACAGAAAGTATCAGCAAAGAAATAGAAGACATAAAGAAGAATCAAATGGATATTTCAGAACTGAAAAATACAATAGCCAACATTTAAAAAAAAATTTACTAGATGGTTTCAATAGCAAGGTAAACATGACAGAGTCAATGAACTTGTAAATAGATCAATAAAAATTAACCAATCTTAACAGCAGAGAGAAAAAAGATTTGAAAAAACAATGAGTAGAATCTCAGAGACCTCTCGGATACTGACAAAATGCGCTGAAAAATTTAGAATAATGGAAGAAAAGGTCTCAAATTTGGCAAAAGAGAAATCTACAGATTCAAGAAGTTCAACAAACCCCAAACAGGATGAACACATAAATTTATACCCAAACACATCATAATCAAAATGCTGAAAAATGAAGACACAGAAAAAAACCTTGGAAGCAGCTAGAGAAATTGAAAGTACTACCTACACACAAACAATGTGAATCACAGCAAATCTCTCAGCAGGATCCACGCAAACCACAGAAGTGATACAATAATTTTAAAGCTCTGAAAGTGTCAACACAGAATACCACATCTAGTGAAAATATTCTTCAGGAATTGAGATGAAATAATGGCATTCTCATATGAAGGCAAACTACAAGAATTCATTTCTAGCAGAGCTGTTCTAAAAGAATTGCTAAAGAAAATTCTTCAGACAAAGGGAAATGATACCAGAAGGAAACCTGAAACATCAGGAATGAATGAAGAGCACCAGAAATGGTAAATATCTGTGTAAAAACAGTAGTCTATTCTCCTATTCTCCTTTTTTTTTAAAACTTATACTTTAAGTTCTGGGATACATGTGCAGAACGTGCAGGTTTGTTACATAGGTATACACATGCCATGGAGGTTTGCTGCACCCATCAACCCGTCATCTACATTGTTTCTCCTAATGCTATCCCTCCCCTAGTCCCCCATCCCCCAACAGGCCCCGATGTGTGATGTTCCCCTTCCCGTGTCCATACATTCTCATTGTTCAGCTCCCACTTATGAGAACATGTGGTGTTTGGTTTTCTGTTCCTGTGTTAGTTTGCTGAGAATGATGGTTTCCAGCTTCATCCATGTCCCTGCAAAGGACATGAACTCATCCTTTTTTATGGCTGCATAGCATTCCATGGTGTATATGTGCCACATTTTCTTTATCCAGTCTATCACTGACGGGTACTAAGTTCTTTAAAAATATATTTGATGGTTGAAAATAAAAACTGTACCATTGTCTGATGGGGTTTTCAACATATGTAGATGTAATTCATGACAACTCTAACGTAAGGGGTAGAGGATAAGTGGACCTGTATGGTAGTAAGGTTTCTACATTCTACTTAAAATTGGGGGAAAACACATTCTAAGCAGATTCAAAAAGCTAAATATGTATATTTGCATTATGTGAAACTCATTTTTGCCTCAAGGTCTTTTCAGTTGCTTTTCCTTTTGTCTGAAAAAATGTTCCCCTCAACTAATGTCTCCCTCAACTAATTCATGTGTCCGCATAAATGGCACCTCTTCAAGGAAGCCTTCCCTTAACCACCCTCATAAAATAACCACCTCTTCCCATCAGATTCTACCTTTATATTTGATTTTATTTTCTTCATTCATTTATCATTATCCAAAACTTGACATTTTTGTTAATTTATCTTCCCACTAGCATGCAGGTGATGGTCTCCCTGTTCACTTCTGTATTCCAGGTCCTAGACCAACGCACTGGTTTTTGTTTGCTTAACCTATCAAGAACTGAGAGAGCTGCATAGAAATTTGCCACCTCCTGTAGTTCTAAGATTTTTTGCTGTACATAGCTTAAGTCCATTTTATTAGTTACAAACCGGATTAGAATTATTCTGTTTTACTGGTGAATTCAACCTTTTATCAGTAGGTAATGACCTTTTTATTCTAATAATCTTTTTTGTCTTAAAATCTTTTTTCTGATATTAATATATGTATGTGAATTCTTTGTATTAAGATCTGCCTAGTATATGTTTTTCTATCTCTTCTACTGTTTTGCCTATATGTTTTCAGATTCTTGTATATGTCATACAGCTAGATTTTTCTTTTCAGTCTGACAAACTCTGTCTTTTAATTGGTAAATGTCATACATTTATGTTTATTGTGATTCTTGATATTGTTGGATTTGTTTATACACCTTACTTGTTTGTTTATATTTGCCTTGCTTTCTCTGAGCTACTATTTTTATAGCCCCAATGTTTTTGTTTTTGTTTTTGTTTTTTTTGAGACGGAGTCTCGCTCTGTCGCCCAGGCTGGAGTGCAGTGGCGCGATCTCCACTCACTGCAAGCTCTGCCTCCCAGGTTCATGCCATTCTCCTGCCTCAGCCTCCCCAGTAGCTGGGACTACAGGCGCCCGCCACCACGCCTGGCTAATTTTTTGTATTTTTAGTAGAGACAGGGTTTCACCATGTTAGCCAGGATGGTCTCGATCTCCTGACCTCGTAATCTGCCTGCCTCGACCTCCCAAAGTGCTGGGATCACAGGCGTAAGCCACTGTGCCCGGCCTGTTTTTGCATTTTTAAAAAACTGATTTTATGGTTAGATTTTTAAAATTCCATTTATTCCTTTTTTTACAACTGTCCCTGCACTTTATAAGTGTCTAACTTAACAAAATGTAAAGGCAAACATATCTTAACCTTCCTTCCAAACGAAGCAATGATCTTAGAATAATTTTAATTACATTGACCCCTCCGCAAATGCCTACATGCTATTGTTATTGAAGGCATTAGTTCAAAACTTCACAAATCAGACCTCATTTTTCTAGACTGATTAATGTTTGTTTGGACTGACAAGCTTGTTCACCATTTTATTCACTCACCATTCTGTTTTGTACTTCAGACCATTCTTCTATGATAATTTCCTTTTTTAAAGCTCTGATTTAACAAAGCGCTTATATTCCAGGTTTGGTTCTAAGTGCTTTATTTTATATTAGTTCATTTAATCCTCATAACAATTCCATGAAGTAAATACAATTATTGTCAAAATTTTACAAGTGAGAAAAAACAAAAACAAAAACCTGAAGCACAGAGGTGTTAACTAACTTTTCCAGTGTTCCACAGCTAGCAAATGGTAGAACAGGGATTCACACCTATGGAGTCTCCAAAGTGCATATTCTTAACTCCTGTAAAATACTATCTCTCAACTACAGCCACACATCACTTAATGATGGGATACATTCTGAGAAAGGTGAAATGTGTCCTTAAGTGATTTCATCATTGTGCAAACCACAGAGTGTACTTACACAAACCTAGATGGTATAGCCTACTACACATGGCATAGCCTACTGCTCCTAGGCTACAAACCTGTATAGCATATTACTGTACTGAATAGGCAACTGTAATACAAGAGTAAGTATTTATATCTAAACATAAAAAAGGTCCAGTAAAAATACGGTATTACAGGCTGAGTATCCCTAATCCTAAATGCTTAGGACAAGAAAATTTTGGTTTTGAATTTTTTTTTATTTTGGAATATTTGCATGATACTTGGTGTTGAGCATCCCTAACCTGAAAATCCAAAGAAATGCTCCAAAGAACATTTCCTTTGAGTATCATGTTGGCACTCAAAAAGTTTCGAATTTTGAAGTATTTTGGATTTTGGATTGTTGGATTAGCAATACTCAGCCAATATAATCTTACGGGACCGCCATTGTATACATGGTCTATTATAGATCAAAACTTTGTCAGGCCGGGCGCAGTGGCTCAAGCCTGTAATCCCAGCACTTTGGGAGGCCGAGACGGGCGGATCACGAGGTCAGGAGATCCAGACCATCCTGGCTAACACGGTGAAACTCCGTCTCTACTAAAAAATACAAAAAACTAGCCAGTCGAGGTGGCGGGCGCCTGTAGTCCCAGCTACTCGGGAGGCTGAGGCAGGAGAATGGCGGGAACCCGGGAGGCGGAGCTTGCAGTGAGCTGAGATCCGGCCACAGCACTCCAGCCTGGGCGACAGAGCGAGACTCAGTCTCAAAAAAAAAAAAAAAAAAAAAAAAAAAACTTTGTCAGGCAGTGCATGACTATGTGTCATTTAGGAGTTTCATGCATATCTCTGAGCTAAACTCTCAATTATCACTTATCTTTAAATGTCTCTATTTCACTCTTGTTCTTAAAAGGTAGTCTGGGCAAGTACATAATTCTAGTTGACCATTATCTTTTGGCACTTGAAAGATATTATTCCATTAACTTCTGGTTTTCATTGATGCTGATAATAAATTCACTGTTATTTTCACTGCTGTTCTTTTGCAAGTGATCTGCCCTTTCTAGCTGCTTGTAAGATCTTATGAGTTCTGCCATTTCTTTATACAATATGTCATATATTTCTGTTTATGTATCCTGCTTTCATTATGCTGTGATTCCTAGATCTGTTAATTAATTTTTTTCATCATTTTTGCAAAAATCACAGCACTATTTATCTAAATGATACCTCTCATTAGGACATTTCCTACCAGTGGGAGGTAAAGGGCAGGGATTGACTAGTAAGGGGCATCAGGGAACTTTCTGAAGAGCAGTATTTTTTTTTTTTTTTTGATAGTTTGTGTTACACAGGTGTATGCACTTGTAAAAACTGACCAAATGTTGCACTTAAGATCTGTGCATTTTATTATATGCACATTTTAAATACAAAAAAGCTATAAAACAATATTGAATACTAATGATGAACATAGTAAAATGTTTAGTGGTGATGTCTACAACTTACTCTGAAATGCATACAAAATAGGATTGATGGATGGATAAGTGGATACCTATATGATATAGTAAATATAACAAAATGTTCTAGAATTAATTGGTAAATGTAAAAGTTCACTCTATAATGCTTTCAACTTTTCTGTATGTTTGAACAATTTCACAAAATATTGGGGGGCAGGGAATATTGCCTCTTCTTTTTTCCTCCTTTTCTTTCTGAGATTTCAATTAGTCATATGTGTGACTTTCTTATCCAAGCTTCCATCTCTTAATATTGTTTTCATATTTTTACTTCCTTGTCTCTCCTTAGTATACTCTGGGTAATTTTAAAAGATATCTTCTCATTTATTTTTTAAGAGACAAGGTCTCACTCTGTCGCCCAAGCTGGAATAATCATAGCACTCTGAAGCCTCAAACTCCTGGGTTCAAGTCATGCTCTGCTTTAGCCTTTTGATAAGCTAGGACTACAGGCATGCACTACCATGCCCAGCTAATTTTTAAAATTTTTTGGTAGAGACAGGGTCTCACCATGTTGTCCAGGTTGGTCTCGAACTCCTAGCCTCAAGTGATCGTCTTACCTTGGCCTCCCAAAGTGCTGGGATTATAGGCATGAGCCACCGCAGTGGCTTCATTTATTAATTCTCTCTTCATCTGTATCAAATTTGCTCTTTAACCTTTCCATTGAGCTTTGTTATTCTAACAATTATATTTTATATTTCTAGAGCATCTCCCCATCTCCCACCTACCTTCCAACTTGTCTGTTCATTCCTGGTAATCTCTTGCTCATCTTTATAACATCCTTTACCTTTTAAAACATTTGGAACACAGAAATTCTATACTTTTCATATCTGTCAATTCCACTACCTATAGTCCTTGGAGTTGTACATCTATTGAAGGTTATTTCTGCAGACACTCATAGCAGTTTGGCTTTTCGGTATATTTTTCTCTGTGTGCTACAGCTTGAATAGCTTCTATTGCTATGCTTCAAGGTCACCAATTTTTCTTCTACATTAAATTTGCTTTAAACTCCTACAGTGATTTAAATTTTTTTCAGATATTACATAAGTCTAAAAATTACATTTGTTTTTCATATCTTCAACTTTATGTTCATGTTTTCTTGTAAATTCTTAGTTATATTAGTAGTAGCTGTTTTAATGGCTTTTTTTTTCCCGCTAATTCCATGATCGCTGCCATTTCTGATCCTGTTTCTATTGACTGATTTTTCTTCTGGTATGGATCACATTTTGTTGAATCTTCATGTGTCTAGTAATTTTTTATTGTATAGTGGTAACTGTTACATTGCTTAGTATCTTGATGTTGTGAGGTTGTTTCCTTCTTTTACACAGTGTTGAATCCTGTTTTGGCAGGCAGTTTTTTTTTTTTTTTTGGAAACAGAAGTCATTCCTGGTGACATGCTGGATGCCACAGATGGTGGCATTCTGCCTCATGTATGTCTTGAGCAGTGTGTGCACCTTCTCAGCTTTCCAGAAGGTCGGGTGGGTCAGTAGGTCCATGATGTAGGTCCCCATTGTGTCAGGTCCCTGCTGCCCATGAGCTCGTCACAGATCCAGCTATGGCTGGGGCTCAGCAGGCTACCTGAGTAGATGCAGGTGTCGCAGATCATCACCACTCCTGTGTAGTGCTTCGAAATTGGTTGGTTCACGTGCACACAAAGGCAGGCAGGAAATGCAGCACGTTCCCCACCAGGCTCATCAGCTGCAGGCAGTAGCACAAGGCCATCACCATCCAAAAGGCATCCACTGATGTTGCTGTGTTCTTGCAAACCACATTCTTCCCAATACCCTAATGGACTGTGTATTAGTCCATTCTCACACTGCTATAAAGAAATACCCGAGACTGGGTTATTTGTTTTTTCAAGATGGAGTCTCGCTCTGTCGCCCAGGCTGGAGTGCAGTGGCATGATCTCGGCTCACTGCAACCTCTGCCTCCCTAGTTCAAGCGGTTCTCCTGCCTCAGCCTCCCAAGTAGCTGGGACTACAGGTGTGCGCCACCATGCCTGGCTAATTTTTGTATTTTTAGAAGAGATGGGGTTTCACTATTATTAGTTTCACTATTATTAGCAGGCTGGTCTTGAACTCCTGACCTCGTGATCCACCCGCCTCGGCCTCCCAAAGTGCTGGGATTACAGGCATGAGCCACCGCACCTGGCCCAAGACTGGGTAATTTATAAAGGAAAGAAGTTTAATTGACTCACAGTTCCACGTGGCTGGGGAGGGCTCAGGAAACTTACAATCATGGCCAGAAGGTGAAGGGGAAGCAAGGACCTTCTTCACTTGGTGGCAGGAGAGAGAAGTGCAAGCAGGGGAAATGCCAGAAGCTTATAAAACCATCAGATCTCATGAGAATTTACTATCATGAGAGCAGCATGGGAGAAACAGACCCTATGATCCAATCACCTCCTACTGGGTCCCTCCTTCCACACATGTGGATTATGGGGATTATCATTCAAGGTGACATGTGGGTGGGGACAGGGACCCAAACCATATCATACCAAGATGGATTCTGTTCACACAGGCTCAGGAGGGGAACTCATCTGGCCAGCTTGCAGCAGAAACAATCGTAGACACAGACAATAAATCTAGAGCCTTGACATATATCTGCTGGGTGAGTGGAGGGGAGATGCTGATGCACACCAGATCCATATCTTGGTGCAGCAAGATGTCATTGGTCTGGCTGACACAGAAGCAGCAAGCTGCTTTGCCTCCTCCTCAGTCTTTCCCCAAAGGGTCTCACCAGTGAACCCTTCTGCCCTCAGCAGCGAGAGCAGAACCCGGGGGGAGCTGCCAGTCCCAAACAGGCCCACTCCTGAAGGCATCTTCATCCTGGTCTCTCTCTTCACCAATTCATCTCCTCACAAGAACCTCCTGCATGGCTATGACCTTCCCAATGTTCTGGTCAAATATGGCTTCTGGCACACTGGCATCACCCACCCTGTATTGCACTGGAGACCATGGGTCCGGATGGGTCTCCATGGCCACCCATCTGCCTTCAGGGAGGCTGGTGGGGATGCGAGAGCCCGGAATCCAGCGTGCCACCAACGGGAATATGCAGCCTGGTTTCTAAAGAATGGGAAGCTGTGGAAAGGGTGCTACTTATTTTTGTATGTTGATTTGTATCCTGCAACTTTACGGGATTTATCAGTTCTAATACTTTTCTTGTGGCGTATTTAGGTTTTTCCAAACGTAAAATCATATTGTCAGCAAACAACAATAATTTGACTTCTTCCTTTCCAATTTGGATGCCTTTTCTTTCTCTTGTGTGATTGCTCTATCTAGGATATACAGTACTGTGCTGAATAACAGTGGTCACAGTGGGCATCCACGTTGTGTTCCAGATCTTAGAAGAAAGCCTTTCAGTTTTTCCCCATTCAATATGACACCAGCTATGGGTGTGTCATATATGGCATTTATTATGTTACGATCCTTCTATACCCAGTTATTTGAGGGTTTTTATCATGAAGGGATGTTGAATTTTATAAAATGATTTTTCAGCATCAATCGAAATGACCATATGGTTTTGTCCTTCATTCTGTTGATGTGATGTTATCATATTATCACACTGGCTGATTTGCATTTGTTGAAACACCCTTGCATCCCAGGGATAAATCCCACTTGATCATGATAAATGATCTTTTTAATGTGTTGTTGAATATGGTTTGCTAGTATTTTATTGAGGACTTTTGCAAAAATGTTCATCAGGGATATTGGCCTGTAGTTTTCTTTTTTTGATTCATCTTTGTCTGATTCTGCTATCAGAGTAATACTGGCCTTATAGAATGAGTTTGGGAGTATTCCCTCCTCCTCTATTTTTTGGAATACTTTGAGAAGGATTGGTAATAGTTCTTCTTTAAATCTTTGGTAAAATTCGGCAGTGAAGCCATCAGGTCCCAGGTTTTTGTTTTTTTTTTTTTCTGAGGCAGAGTCTCTGTCGCCCAGGCTGGAGTGCAGGGCCTGATGTCAGCTCACTGCAACGTCCCCCTCCTGGGTTCAAGCAATTCTCCTGCCTCAGCCTCCCAAGTAGCTGGGATTACAGGTTTTAGTAGAGATGGGGTTTCATCATGTTGGCCAGGCTGGTCTCGAACTCCTGACTTCAGGTGATCAACCCGCCTCCACCTCCCAAAGTGTTGGGATTACAGGCGTGAGCCACTGCACCCAGCTTGATCAATTCATTTTTATTGTTCTACTTAAGATATGAGTCATTTACACACCACAATTACAGTTATAATATTCTGTATTTTTCTGTGTATTTACTGTTACAGTGAGATTTTTACCTTCAGATGATTTCTTATTGCTTGTTTAACATCATTTTCTATCAAATTGAACTCCTTTTGGCATTTCTTGTAAGAAAGGTCTAGTGTTGATGAAATCCCTCAGCTTTTGTCTGTCTGGAAAAGTATTTCTCCTTCATGTTTGAAGGACATTTTTGCTAGATATACTATTTGAGGGTAAAAGTTTTTTCCTTCAGCATTTGAAATATGTCATGCCATTCTCTTCTGGCCTATAACCAGAAGAGGTTTCCACTCAAAAGTCTGTTGCCAGACCTACTGGAGTTCCATTGTATGTGGTTGTTTGTTTTTCTTTGAGACAGTCTCACTCTGTCACCCAGACTGTGGTAGAGTGGCACGATCTTGGCTCACTGCAACCTTTGTTTCCCATGTTCAAATGATTCTCATGCCTCAGCCTCCTGAGTAGCTGGAATTACAGGCACACACCACCATGCCTGGCTAATTTTTGTATTTTTTAGGAGAGACAGGGTTTTGCCATGTTGGCCACGCTGGTCTTGAACTCCTGACCTCAAGCAATCCACTTGGTCTCAGCCTCCCAAAGTGCTCAATTACAGGTGTCAGCCACCATTCCTGGCCTCCATTGTATGTTGTTTCTTTTCTCTTGCTGCTTTTAGGATCCCTTTTTTATTCTTGACCTTTGGGAGTTTGATTATTAAATGCCATGAGGTAGCCTTCTTTGGGTTAAATGGGCTTAGTGTTCTATAACCATCTTGTACTTGAATATTGATTTTTTTTTTTTTTTGAGACAGAGTCTCACTCTGTCGCCCAGGCTGAAGTGCAGTGGCGTGAGCTCAGCTCACTGCAACCTCTGCCTCCCGGGTTTAAGCGATTCTCCTGCCTCAGCCTCCCGAATAGTTGGGATTACAGGTGCACGCCACCACACCTGGCTAATTTTTGTATTTTTAGTAGAGACGGGGTTTCACCATGTTGGCCAGGCTGGTCTTGAACTCCTGAGCTTGGGCAATCTGCCTGCCTTGGCCTCCCAAAGTGCTGGGATTACAGGCATGAACCACCACGCCCGGTCTGAATATTGGTATCTTTTTGAAGTTTGGGCTGGTGTCTCACTATGTCACATGTCCCCCAAATCCACTGGTTCCAAGCCCAGCACAGCATTAGAACTTTCTAGGCCGGGTGCAGTGGCTTACGCCTGTACTCCCAGCACTTTGGGAGGGCGAGGCAGGTAGATCACAAGGTCAGGAGTCCCAACACCAGCCTGACCAAGATGGTGCAACCCCATCTCTACTAAAAATACAAAAATTAACTGGGTGTGGTGGTGGGCACTTGTTATCCCAGCTACTCTGGAGGCTGAGGCAGAGAACTGCTTGAACCCAGGAGGTGGAGGTTGCAGTGAGCCGAGATCATGCCACTGCACTCCAGCCCGGGTGACAGAGCAAGACTCTATTTCAAAAATAAAAAATAGAAACAAACAAACAAACAAAAAACTTTCTAGGAGGTGCAGTCCTTGTAGTCTAGACTGTCTTTCAGGTTTATTTAGAACTGTAGGGCATGTTAGCCCATGGTGGCAAAGCTTGCTGAAACTCATGTTCCGACCTCTGGGATGGGCAAATTCCTTCTGGCTAGGGCTGGTCTAAATGCTCCCTCTGGGGGTGCTGGCTGAGTTCTGCCCAGTGTTGTTCTCAACTGCAACAGGGGAGCACTAAATTCCAACACAGTCTCACAATCACCGCGCTCTCCCTCCTTCAAGTGCAGAGTCTCTCTGTGTGCCACGTGGCCACTGCCGGGGGCTGGGGGAGGGGAGGTGTTAGCAATTCAAGACTGTCTTTCCTACCCTCCTCAGTGCCTCTTTCAGTCACGTGAAGTTAAAACCAGGTACTACGAGTGCTCACCTGACTTTTGGTTCTTATGAAGGTGCTTTTTAATATAGAAAGTGGTTAAATTTGGTGTCCCTGTCAGGAGACACCTCCACAATTGGAGGCTTCCATTTAGCTGTCTTGCTTTGCCTCCTCCATTTTTGTTGTTGTTTTTTTAGACAGACTCTCACCCTGGTTGGAGTGCAGTGGCACAAAAGTGGCTCACTGCAGTCTCGACCTCTGGGACTCAAGTGATTCTCCCACCTCAGCCTCCTGAGTAGTTGGGACTACATGCGTGCACCACCGTGCTCAACTCATTTGTGTTTTTAATTTTTTTGTAGAGATGATGTCTTACTATGTTGCCCAAGCTGGTCTCAATGTCCTGGGCTCAAGGGATCCTCTGGCCTCAGCCTCCCAAAAGTACTTGGATTACAGGCATGACCTGTTACTGTTTATGAACTGTGTGCTCTTTACAATTTTCTCTTTGCAAGAATTTATTCTTTAACCCACAATTACTACAACCACTGTCAGTCATAGATTTGCCAGAAATTAGGTAAATATTTTACTTGTTTTTATTAATCTTTCTTAAATGTACATGTAGCTTGCATTTATTTCAGTGTTTAAAGCTGGAGATGTTTTGGGTCTTTCTTTAGGACTTTGATGATGTTTTTGTGACCAAAAACATGCTGTAGGAACTTAATTCTTGTTTATAGAAATTAGTCTTTTTTTTTTTTTTTTGAGACAGAGTCTTCCTCTGTTGGCCAGGCTAGAGCACAGTGGCTTAACCTCAGTTCACTGCAATCTCTACCTCCTGGGCTCAAGTGATCCTTCTACCTTCTACCTCAGCCTCCCAAGCAGCTAGGACTACAGGCTTTCTTTCTTTTTTTTTTTTTTTGGTAGAGGTGAGTCTCACTCTATTGCCCAGGCTGGTCTTGAGCTCCTGAGCTCAAGTGAACCTCCCATCTTATCCTCCCAAAGGGCTGGGATTACAGGTGTGAGGCAGTGTGCCTGGCAAGCCTATGGCAAAATTGGCTTCCTGATATACCATTTTACTTAAAGCGACAGTTTCCAAGTACCTATCAACATTAAGTGATGACTTAAACTCTATAATCCTTTAACTATACTGCTGAATTCCGTATGCAAGTACCTTTCAGAGGATTTTTGCATCAGTCTTCATAAGGGATATTGGTCGGTAGTTTTCCTGTAGTACCTTTACTAGCCTTGGTATTAGGTTAAGGCAGGCCTCATAGAATGTGTTAAGAGTATGCTCTCATCTTCAATTTTTGGGAAGTCTGAAATGACTGATGCAGTTCTTCTTTAAATGCTTGGGAGACTTCATCAGTGAAGCCATCAGGTTTAGGGCTTTTCTTTGACATAAGACGTTTGATTACTGATTGAATCTCTTTAGTAGTTACAAATCTACTCATATTTTTTATTTCTTCATGGTTTAGCCGGGTAAGTTTAGTGTTTCTAGGAATTTCTCCATTTCACTGGGGTTATCCAATTTGTTGGCACACAATTGCTGATTGTACTCCCCTATAACCCTTTTCATTTCTGTGGAAATGGTAGTAATGTCCTCATTTTCATTTCTGATTTGTCTCCTTTGTCATGAGTAGATCTAGCTAAAGATCTGCAAAGTTTTTTGATTTTTGAATAACCAACTTTTGGTTTCATTTTGATTTTTCTGTATTATTTTTCTAGTCTCTATTTCATTTATATCTATTCTAATCTTTACTACTTCCTTTCTACTGCTAGCTCTGGGTTTAGTTTGCTCTTCCTTTTCAGTTCCTTAAATTGGAAAGTCAGATTGGTGATTTGATATTTGTCTTATTTTTTAAAATTATTTTTAATTTTGCTTTCTTCAGAACACACTCTTATTTTTTAATGTAAGAATTTATAGCTAGAAACTTTCCTCTTGGCACTGCTTTTGCTGTGTCTCCTAAGTTTTGGTATGCTGTGTTTTCATTTTCACTTGTCTTTATACGTATTTTATTATTTGTCTTGTGGTTTCTTTTTTGATCTAATGGTTAAGAGTGTGTTAATTTCCACGATTTTTAAAATTTTCCAGTTTTCTTTTTGTTTTTGATTTCTAACGTCATCCCATTGCAGTCAAAGAAGATACTTTGCTGTCTTTTAAAATCAATTCAGACTTCATTTATGACCTCTCTTGGAATTTATCCTATGTATACTTGAGAAGAATGTGTATTTCATTGTTGGGTGGACTGTTCTGTGTATGTTAGATCTATTTGGTTTATTGTGGTTTATTGTGGTTTATTGTGTTGTGAACGTCCTCTATTTCCTTGCTTAGATTTTGATGGTTCTATCCACTATTGAGATTGGGATATTAAAGTCTCCAACTATTAATATAGAACTGTACTTTTCCCTTCAATTCTGTCAATTTTTGTTTCATATATGTTGATGGTTTGTCATTAGGAGCATAAATGTTTACAACTGTTATACCTTCGTGCTGTATTGAACCTTTTATGTTTTTTATTTTTCTAAGACAGGATTGTGCTCTGTCACCCAGGCTGAAGTGCAGTGGTGTGATCACAGCTCACTGCAGCCTCCAATGCTTTGGCTCAAGCTATGCTTCTGCCTCAGCCTCCTAAGTAGCTGAGACTATAGCCACGTGCTTCCATGCTCAGCTAATTTTTAAATTTTCTGTAGAGACAGGGTTTCCTATGTTGCCCAGGCTGTCTCCAACTCCTGGTCTTAAGGCACCCTCATACCTTGGTCTCCCAAAGTGCTGAGATTACAAATGCATGAGCCAACGTACTCATCCTGAACCGTTTTTTAGTATATAATGTCCTTCTTTGTCATTAGTAACCTTTTTTGCTTTGAAGTGTATTTTGTTGGATACTAGTATCGCCATCCTTAATATTTGGTTATTAGTTTCATGGAATATCCTTTCCTGTCCTTTCACTTTCAACCTGTTTTTGTCTTTGGATCTTAAGTCTCTTACAGACAGCATATACAGTCATGTATCATTTATGTATGGGTACATATTCTTAGAAATGCATTGTTATGCAATTTCATCATCATGTAAATATCACAGAAACAAACCTAGATGGTATGGTATAGCCTATTGCTCCTAGGCTACAAAGCTGTACGGCATGTTACCATATTAAATACCGTAGGCAGCTGTAACCCAATGGTGTTTGTATATCTAAACATAGAAAATACATAGTAAAAATATGGTATTATAATCTTACCATTATATTACCATCCTATGTGCATTCCATCATTGACTGAAATGTTATGTGGCACGGGAGTCTTGAATCATGGTTTTTTAAACCCATTCTTCTAATCTCTGTCTTTTCATTGAAGTTTAACCCATTTACATTTAAATAATTACTGATGAGGGAATTCTGTCATTTTGCTATTTTCTATATATTGCAGCTTTATTTTGTTCCTCATTTCTCATCTGTCTTCTTTTGTGTTTAGTTGATTTTTGTAATGAAACTTAACTTCCTTTCTTATCTTCTTTTAGCTAGTTTCTTTGCGTTATCATCGGATTACATTTAACACTCTAAATAAGGAAGCTTCTAACATAAATTTATAGCAGCTTAATTTGAAAAACATACAAAAACTGCTCCTTAACTGCCCTGTCCCCCACCCCTTTCAGCTGCTGATATCACATAATTACATCTCTATACAACGTGTGTCCACAACAAACTAAATATATTAGTCCTTTAAATTAAGTAGAAAATAAAATGTAGAGTTACCTGTTGCGAAAATGTTTTCTGGGTACATGACCACAAAGTGCATTGTAGGATGCAGTGACCTAAAAATGCATACCAGTGCTAAAATAACTGCTGCTGTCTGCAATATCCCTCCTCCCCTTAGGAATGTTGACCAGACTCTACAAAACCCAAACAGTTCCTGTAAGCGGAGAGTAAACAGATTAAGAAAACAACCAGATGGTTTAACACACCCTCAGTGACTTCCCCCGGCCTCTCCATTCCCTCTTCATGATATAAAAGACTAGATAGGCATGCGCTATAAGCACTGAAATCTACGTTATCTTGCTGCTGCCCGAGGCTGCCTTGTAAATTTCCCCTGAATAAATCTTTGACTACCTGCCAACCTGGAATCATCTGCCTCTTTCTTTGGTCTGATGGCAAATCAGTAATTTGCCTCCACTTGTAGAGGGCAGTTCTCAGTCCTGGCAGGGAGTTTTCCCAACAAAACTAAAGTTACAAAAATACTAGCTTTTGGACTAATCATTGGTTTTTGTTAATGTATTGGTCTCAAGTCATGTTGTAAACAAAAAGTGGAGTTACATACCATTGTTACAATAATACTAGCTTTTATAATTTCCCATGTATTTACCTTTACTTATCTTTATTTCTTTATACAGGTTCAGTTACTGTCTAGTGTCCTTTCAACTTGCAGGACTCCATTTAGCATTTCTTGTAGGGCAGGTCTTGTGGTAATGAACTCCCTCAACTTTTGTTTATCTGGAAAGTCTTACCTTCTACTTCAATTTCGAAGGACAGGTTTTGCCAGATATGCGATTTTTTTTTTTTTTTTTTGAGACGGAGTCTCGCTCTGTCGCCCAGGCTGGAGTGCAGTGGCAGGATCTCAGCTCACTGCAAGCTCCGCCTCCCGGGTTCACGCCATTCTCCTGCCTCAGCCTCCCGAGCAGCTGGGACTACAGGCACCTGCCACCTCGCCCGGCTAATATTTTTGTATTTTTTAGTAGAGACGGTGTTTCACCAGGTTAGCCAGGATGGTCTCGATCTCCTAACCTTGTGATCCGCCCGTCTCGGCCTCCCAAAGTGCTGGGATTACAGGCTTGAGCCACCGCGCCCGGCTTTTTTTTTTTTTTTGACACGGAGTCTCACACTGTTGCCCAGGCTGGAGGGCAGTGGCACAATCTCAGCTCACTGTAAGCTCCACCTCCTGGATTCACACCATTCTCCTGGAGTAGCTGGGACAACAGGTGCCTGCCACCATGCCCGACTAATTTTTTGTATTTTTAGTAGAGATGGGGTTTCACTGTACTAACCAGGATGGTCTGGATCTCCTGACCTTGTGATCCACCCGCCTCGGCCTCCCAAAGTGCTGGGATTACAGGCATGAGCCACCGTGCCCTGCCAGATATGGGATTCTTGATTGACAGATTAATTTTTTCTTTTACCACTTTGACTATATTAGCTCATTGTCTTCTGGCCTCCAAAGTTTTTGATAAGAAATCTGCTGATAATCTTATTGAGGATCATTTGTATGTGAAGAGTCATTTATCTTTTGCTGCTTTCAAAATTCTCTTTTGATAGTTTGATTATAATGTATCTCAGTATGGGTTTCTTTGAGTTCATCCTACTTGAAGTTTATTGAACTTCTTAGATATTTATATTCATGTTTTTCATCAAATATGGGAAGTTGTTGGTCATCATTTCTTCAAATACTCTCACCAGACTTTTCTCTCTCTTCTCCTGTAATTATCACAATGTGTATGTTGATCTGCTTGAGGTATCCCACAAGTTCCTTAGGCTCCTTTCACATGTCTTCAATCTCTTTTCTTTCTGTTCCTCAGACTCAATAATTTCCGTTATCCTTTCTTCAAGTTTTCTGATTCTTTCTTCTAACTGTTTAATGTGCCTTTGAATCCCTCTTGTGAATTTTTCATTTCAGTTATTGTACTTTTTCACTCCAGAATTTCTTTTTGGTTTCTTTTAGGTTTTCTATCTGTTTTTGATATTTCCATTTTGTTCATACCTAATTTTCTTGACTTTAAATTCCTTTTGTTTTTTTGAGTTTCTTTAGTTTTCATTTGAATGGGTTACACTTTCCTGTTTCTTTGTATCCTTTGTGATATTTTTGTTGAAAACCAGACATTAGAATTTACTAATGTGTTAACTCTGGAAATCAGATTCTTCCTCTTCTCCAAGGTTTGCTGTTTTTGTTACTGTTTTTATTTTTCTTTTTTGATTGTTGTAAGCCCTCTTTGCCTAGGATGAGTCTGAAGTATAAATCTAAGGCCTTCTCAGGTCTTTTCTGAGCCTGCACCATCCCCTAGGCATGCGCCATGACTTTCTGATTTCTCTCATATATGCAATTGTGTTTTTGTCTGGCTCCCTAAAGAGGAAAATGAGAAAAACGAATGGGAATGGAGAGGGAAGCACCAGCTCTTTAATTCTCCTGGAAGTCACTTCAACCAGGTGAAGGACTTGCAACAATAGAAGTGCAACAATGGCTAATGACTCTGCACCTCTGTGATCACAAGTAGCAGTTAGGAAGCAGAGCTCAGATCTAATGTTTTGAGGACATTGTCCTTTTTGCCCCCCTAGCTCCTACAAGCTGTGTGCAAACCACTCTAGGAATATGTGCACAGCTGCCTGCCATGAGATTCAGTGGTAGAAGATGGTTAGCTGCTACTGTGCTAAGAGTGGAAATTGACCAATTTTTTTTTTTATTTTTTTGAGACAGTCTCTCGCTCTGTCACCCAGGCTGGAGTGCAGAGACATGATCTTGGCTCACTGCAACCTCTGCCTCCCAGATTCAAGTAGTTCTCTTGCCTCAGCCTCCAGAGTAGCTGGGACTACAGGAATTCACCATCACGCCTGGCTAATTTTATATTTTTAGTAGCGACGGATTTTGCCATGTTGGCCATGGTGGTCTTGAGCTCCGGACCTCAGGTGATCCACCCACCTCGACTTCCCAAAGTGCTAGGATTACAAGCATGAGCCACTGAATCCCACCTCTTTTTCTTTCCTTTTTGTTTTTTTTGTTTTTGGTCTTAAAACAACATGCATTTATTTGGGTCACAATGCTATAGATTGGCTATTTGGGCTGGGCTCCGCTGGGCAATTCTTCTGGTCTCTGCTGGACTCACTCACGCATTTTTTCCCCAATTGCTAGGTTGGCTAAGTGTTGGCTAGTCTAAGACAGATGGCTCACTGCTGCGCCACATAATCTCATCCCCCAATAGGCTAGCCCAGGTTTATTCTATAGCAGCTGAGTAGGATCCCAAAAAAGCAACTGGAAGCATGCAAGACCTCTTAAAGGTTACACTTAAAACAACCACATGATCACTTTCAGTACATTCCATTGGGCAAAACTTCATAACAAGGCTAGCTCAGACTCAGGGTTGAGGAAACAGATTCCACTCCTTAATGAGAAGAGTTACAGAGACACACTGCAAATGAATGAATATAGGGAGAAACAAAGAACTGGAAACATTTCTGCAATCCTCTTCAAAGCATTAGCATATACATTTTGCCTTAGGCTTTATTTTTTAAGGGACTCAGGCAATGACAGTGTCTATTACACTAATTTTTTTTTAAAAGAAACTGACCAAAATGAACCACAATGTACTGTCCAAGTCTTCCTCTGGAAGCTGCAAGTTTCAATAAATTCTACAGTTCTAAAATACAGATGTTCCTTGACTTATGATGGAATTATATCCCAGATAAATCCATCACAAGTTGAAAATATCTTAAGTCAAAAACACACTTTCGACATATTATTTTTAACTTACAACGGGTTTATCTGGGACATAACCTCACTGTAAGTCGAGAAGCATACTAAAATCTGTAACATTTTTGGACTATTGTAAAGTTGAAAAATCGTAAGTGAAACCATCATTAAGTCAGGTATTGTCTGTACATAAAGACAGACTCTGCCAGTGTAATTTTTGTCTAGGTAAGGAGACAGATTTCTTGTGCTTCCTATTCTGCCATTTTCCTAGAATCCTCTATTTGTTTCATTTTCATTCTTTCTATATTGATTAATATTAAACATCTAATATTGTGACTTTATATACTACTTTGGCTGAACTCTCATGTTTCTATTTTTTTGTTCTCATTGTGATTAATTTCTAAATAGTTTATAAATCTGCAATTGCAGTTGTGATTTTCTCCTTGACCCAGATTTAAGGCATTTTTCACTTTAGCTTCCAATTAGATGAATTTCCTTTTATCTTTTTATCTAAAAAATTATTTTTAGTGCTCTCTGTTAACAGAGTGTGTAACTTAAAATTGAGATTTTTTTGGTGTAAATCTTAAAAATCAATTTTTATAAATGTTTCCTGGTCACTAAAGGTAACTTCTCTATCTGCAAGTTATGAAGTTTAATATAGCTGTTAAATCTTGTATAGATACTTAGGTTCTTTTGAAAATTATTGTCTATTACTTCCCTGTTGAGGTTTCAAATACAAAGAATGGTATATAATCAAACAATCTAAAGGTGAGGAGAAAGAGAATGTGACGGTTAATACTGACTGTCAACTTGATTAGATTGAAGGACACAAAGTACTGATCCTGTGTGTATCTGTGAGGGTGTTGCCAAAGGAGTTTAACATTTGAATCAGTGGGCTGGGAAAGACAGACCCACCCTTAATCTAGGTGGGCACCATCTAGTCAGCTGCCAGCATGACCAGAATATAAAGCAGGCAGAAATATGTGAAAATATTAGACTGGCTTAGCATCCCAGCCTATATATTTCTCCTGTGCTGGATGCTTTCTGTCCTCAAACATCAGATTCCAAGTTCTTCAGGAACTCAGACTGGTTTCCTTTCTTGCAGCTTGCAGATGGTCTATTGCGGGACCTTGTGATGGTGTGAGTTAAAACTACTTAATAAACTCCCCTTTATATATAAATATATGTATCTATTCCATTAGTTCTTTCTCTCTAGAGAACCCTAATACAGATTTTGGTATCAGAAGTGATTCTAGAAGAACAGAATATTAAAGATGGAGTTCTTTTGTTGGTTTTGGGGTTTCTGGAGTTGGCTGCTTAATATGATTAGACCCCAAAATGCTAAGGACTCTAATAGTATGGAGAACACTGATAGTCGTTGGCATGAACTTTTTAGAGAGTTATGAAAAATAAATGCATTTGACACTCCTGATTCATCATTTGTGAGAGGCAAGGAGTTTAGTGACTCTATACATAATACCTTTGACTGTATATGGAGAACCAAGGAACACAAATAAGTTGGTTGGTTGTTCCTAAGTTCACTGGACAAAGTGAATCCAAAGGGATTCTAACTCCTGGCTTCAGAAGCAGATACTGAGCCTCAAATCTGCTAAGATTGTCCTAAGTGAGAGTCTTTATCTCCTGTAGAGAAAGAACTGAAATTGTGGAAAAACAGACACAAGCTCTTATCATGCAAGTGGCTGACCTGCAATGAAAGGTGCATGCACAGCCTCACCAGGTGTCTACTGTTGAAGTGAGGGCATCGATTGGAAAAGAATGAGACACTGCAAGTTGGAATGGGGACGTGTGGGAGGACCCTGATGAAGTTGGGGACACTAAGCTTGTAAACACTGATGAACTTTTTTTGCCAAAAGAAACAGCTTCCCCATCCCCAGTAGTGGCAACATCCCCTCCCTGACCCACACTGCCATCAGCCTTTCTACATTTGTCGGAGGAGATAAACCCTATGCTGCCTAAGGCAACATTGATGACCTCCCCTGAGGCAGTTGCCAGGCAAGATAATGTTGATTCTCTTCAAGAGCCACCCCCAACACCCTTGTTTGCTTCCAGATCTATAACTAGACTAAAGTCCTGGCAGGCCCCTAAAGGTGAGGTTCAGACTGTGACCCATGAGGAGGTGCGCTATACTTGAAAATAACTGCTTGAGTTTTTTAATTTATATAAGCAGAAATCTGGAGAACAGGCATGGGAATGGATATTAAGGGTGTGGGATAATGGTGGAAGAAACACAGAGTTGGATCAGGCTGAATTTATTGATTTGGGCCCACTAAGTGGGGATTCTGCATTTAATGTTGCAACTCGGGGAGTTAAAAAAGGTTCTAATAGTTTATTTGCTTGGTTAGCTGAAATATGGATTAAAAGATGGCCCACTATGAGCAAGCTGGAAATGCCTGATCTCTCTTGGTTTAATGTAGAGGAACGGCTCCAAAGGCTTAAGGATATTGGGATGGTGGAGTGGATTAGTCACTTTAGATATACTCATCCCAGCTGGGAGGGTCCAGAAGATAGACCCAGAACCCCTTGAATGAAGGGGAGGCTGGTCCCCTTGAAGAAGGACCCCACTACATTACCAACAATTTAGGCTGTTAATCTTTCTCCCATTCTTCCCCAAGGAGACCTCCAGCCTTTTACCAGGGTAAAACTGTGCACTGGGGAAAGGGAAATGATCCAACATTTCAGGTACTACTGGACACTGGCTCTGAGCTGACGTTGATTCTAGGGGACCCAAAATGTCATTGTGCTCCTCCAGTTAACATAGGAGCTTATAAAATTCAGGTAATTAATGAAGTTTTAGCTCAGGTCCAGCTGACAGTGTGTCCGATGGGTCCCCAGACTCATCCTGTGGTCATTTTCCCAGTGCCAGAATGCATAATTGGCACAGGCATACTTAGCAGCTGGCAGAACCGCCCCCCATTGGCTCCCTGACTGGTAGAGTAAGGGCTATTATGGTGGAAAAGGCCAAATGGAAGCCATTAGAGCTGGCTCTACCTAGAAAAATAGTAAATCAAAAGCAGTATCACATCCCTGGAGGGGTTGCAGAGATTAGTGCCACCATCAAGGACTTGAAAGACGCAGGGGTGGTGATTCCCACCACATCCCTGTTCAACTCTCCCATTTGGCCTGTGCAAAAGACAGATAATCTTGGAGAATGACAGTGGATTATCGTAAGCTTAACCAAGTGGTGACTCCAATTGCGGCTGCTGTATCAGATGTGGTTTCATTGCTTGAGCAAATTAACACATCTCCTGGTACCTGGTATGCAGCCATTGACTTGGCAAACGCCTTTTTCTCCATTCCTGTCCATAAGGCCCACCAGAAGCAATCTGCCTTCATCTGGCAAGCCCAGCAATATACTTTTACTGTACTACCTCAGAGGTATATCAACTCTCTGGCTATGTCATAATCTTATTTGGAGAAACCTTGATCTCTTTTTGCTTCCACAAGCTATCACACTGGTCCATTACATTGATGACATTATGCTGATCAGATCCAGTGAGCAAGAAGTAGCAAGTAGCAAACACACTGGACTTACTGGTGACACAGAAGATGGAAAATAAATCTGACTAAAATTCAGGGACTTTCTACCTCAGTAAAATTTCTAGGGGTCCAGTAGTGTGGGTGCTGTCAAGATGTTCCTTCTAAAGTGAAGCATAAATTGCTGCATTTGGCCCCTCCTACACCAAGAAAGAGGAACAATGCCTAGTGGGCCCATTTGGATTTTGGAGGCAACACATTCCTCATTTCGGTGTGTTACTCTGGCCCATTTACTGAGTGGCCCGAAAGGCTGCCAGTTTTGAGTGGGGTCCAGGAGAAGGCTCTGCAACAGGTCCAGACTGCTGTGCAAGCTGCTCTGCCACTTGGGCCATATGACCCAGCAGATCCAATGGTGCTTGAGGTGTCAGTGACACCTCAAGGGATTGCTGTTTGCAGCCTTTGGCAGGCCCCCATAGGTGAATCACAGAAGAGGCCTCTAGGATTTTGGAGCAAGGCCCTGCCATATTCTGCAGATAACTACTCTCCTTTTGAGAGACAGCCCTTGGCCTGTCACTGGGCTTTGGTGGAAACTGAACGTTTGACTATGTGTCATCAAGTCACCATGCAACCTGAACTGACTATCATGAACTGGGTGCTTTCTGACCCATCTAGCCATAAAGTGGGTCATGCACAGCAGCATTCCATCATCAAATAGAAGTGGTATATACGTGATCGGGCTCAAGCAGGTCCCGAAGGCACAAGTAAGTTACATGAGGAAGTGGCTCAAATGCCCATGGTCTCCACTCCTGCCACCCTGACTTCTCTCTCTCAGCCTGCACCAATGGCCTCATGGGGAGTTCCCTATGATCAGCTGACAGAGGAAGAGACGACTAGGGCCTGGTTCACAGATGGTTCTGCACGATATGTAGGCACTACCCGAAAGTGGACAGCTGCAGCACTACAGCCCCTTTCTAGGACATCCCTGAAGGACAGCAGTGAAAGGAAATCTTCCCAGTGGGCAGAACTTTGAGAAGTGCACCTGACTGTGCACTTTGCATGGAAGGAGAAATGGCCAGATGTGCGATTATATACTGATTCACGGGCTGTAACTAATGGTTTGGCTGGATGGTCAGGGACATGGAAGAAGCATAATTGGAAAATTGGTGACAAAGAAATCTGAGAAAGAGGTATGTGGATGGATCTCTCTGAGTGGTCAAAAACTGTGAGGATATCTGTATCCCATGTGAGTGCTTACCAATGGGTGACCTCGGCAGAGGATTTTAATAATCAAGTGGATAGGATGAGCCCTTCTGTGCATAGTTCTCAGCCTCTTTCCCCAGTTACACCTGTCATTGCCCAATGGGCCCACGAACAAAGTGGCCATGGTGGCAGGGATGGAGGTTACATATGGGCTCAGGAACATGGACTTCCACTCACCAAGGCTGACCTGGCTACCGCCACTGCTGAGTGCCCAATTTGCCAGCAGCAGAGACCAATACTGAGCCCTCAATATGGCACCATTCCTTGGGGTGACCAGCCAGCTACCCGATGGCATGTTGATGATACTGGACCTCTTTCATCATGGAAAGGGCAGAGGTTTGTCCTCACTGGACTAAACACTTATTCCAGATATGGGTTTGCCTATCCTGCATGCAAGGCTTCTTCCAAGACTACTATCATCTGTGGACTCACAGAATGTCTTATCCACTGTCATGGTATTCCACACAGCATTGCCTCTGACCAAGGTAGTCATTTTATGGCTAAAGAAGTATGGCAGTGGGTTCATGCTCACGGAATTCACTGGTCTTACCATGTCCCCCATCATCCTGAAGCAGCTGGACTGATAGAACAGAATGGCCTTTTAAAGTCACAACTACAACATCAACTAGGTGACAATACTTTGCAGGGCTGGGGCAAAGTTCTCCAGAAGGCCATGTATGCCCTGGATCAGTGTCCAATATATATTAATTCTCTCACAGCCAGGATTCACAGGTCCAGGAATCAAGGGGTGGAAGTGGCACCACTCATCATCACCCTTAGAGATCCACTAGCAAAATTTTTGCTTCCTGTTCCCACAACATTACATTCTGCTGGATTAGAGGTCTTAGTTTCAAAGGGAGGAACGCTGCCGCCAGGAAACACAACAGTGATTCCATTAAACAGGAAGATTGTCAACTGGACACTTGGGGCTCCTCCTACCTTTAAGTCAACAGTCTAAGAAGGGAGTTACAGTGTTGGCTGGGGTGACTGACCCAGACCATCAAGATGAAATCAGTCTACTACTCCACAACGGAGGTAAGGAAGCATATGCATGGAACACAGGAGATCTATTAGGGCATCTCTCAGTATTACCATGCCCTGTGGTTGAAGTCAATGGGAAACTATAAGAGCCCAGTCCAGGCAGGACTACAAATGGTCCAGACTCTTCAGGAAGGAAGGTTTGGGTCACTCCACCAGGAAAAAAACCACGACCTGCTGAGGTGCTTGCTGAAGGCAAAGGGAACAGAATGGGTAGTAGAAGGCTAGTCATCCATACCAGCTACAACCAAGTGAACAGCTGCAGAAATGAAGATTGTAATTGTCCTGAGTATTTCCTTCTTCTTTTGTTAAAAACATGTTCGTGCATATATATACTCATACTAAGAAAATATCTTCATTTCATTTCCTTTTCTTGAGACAGAGCCTCACTTTTTTTTTTTTTTTTGAGACGGAGTCTCGCTCCGTCGCCTAGGCTGGAGTACAGTGGCAAGATCTCGGCTCACTGCAACCTCTGCCTCCTGGGATCAAGCGATTCTCCTGCCTCAGCCTCCTGAGTAGCTGGGATTACAGGCTTGCGCCACCATGCCTGGCTAATTTTTGTATTTTTAGTAGAGACAGGGTTTTACCATGTTGGCCAGGCTGGTCCTGAACTCCTGACCTCAAGTGAGCCACCCAGCGGGGCCTCCCAAAGTGCTGGGATTGCAGGTGTGAGCCACCATGCCCGGCCGTAATATTATTTTTGTGAAAATGTGTTCTGAGGTCTAAACATTCAGCTTACAAATCCCTTTTGCATGAGTGTTTGTAGAGTATGTGAGTGTCGTGAATGTGTGCATGTGAGTATATGAACGTGAATATGTAAGCGCACAAGTGTAAGTGCATGAGTGTGTGCATGCGTAGGAATGTGTGTAAATCTGGTTGTGAGTGTGTAAAAGTGTGACTGTGTGGGGAGGGCTGCAAGTGCTGAGAGCTGTCAAGAATGAGGATTTTTATTTCTCCTCACCAATCTCTAGATCCTGCTTTATTTTATCCTCGCCTAAGCCTTATGCAAACTTAAGACAACTCAGGTTGAGACCCTCTATTACTGTCAAAAGCCATTACTCGCCTCGGCCTCCCAAAGTGCTGGGATTGCAGGTGTGAGCCACCGCGCCCGGTCTCATTTTATCACGTGATATAAGATTTACTTCATATCAGCATTTAAGTATTGTTAACTTTATGTAGTAGCATTTGGGTTGGGGACTGGTGTGTTTCCAGTTGTACAAAGGATAGCTGTATTAGATGTAATTATGACCTTATTATTGTCATTATTTGAAGATTATGAATGATCTCAGGAGATGTGTATGTGTTCAACTTGACAAGGGGTGGACTTGTGATGGTTAATACAGTCAACTTGATTGGATTAAAGGATGCAAAGTACTGATCCTGAGTGTGTCTGTGAGAGTGTTACCAAAGGAGATGAACATTTTAGTCAGTAGGCTGGGAAAGGCAGACCCACCCTTAATCTGGGTGGGCACCATCTAATCAGCTGCCAGCACAACTAGAATATAAAGCACGCAGAAAAACATGAAAAGACTAGATTGGCTTAGCCTCCCAGCCTACAGCTTTCTCCCATGTTGGATGCTTCCTGTCCTCAAACATTGGACTCCAAGTTCTTCAGCTTTGAAACTCGACTGGCTTCCTTTCTCCTCAGCTTGCATATGGCCTATTCTGGGACCTTGTGATCATGTGAGTTAATACTACTTAATAAACTCCTATTATAGATGTGTGTGTGTGTGTGTGTGTGTGTGTGTGTGTGTGTGTGTGTATCTCCTATTAGTTCTGTCCCTCTAGAGAACCTGGACTAATAAAGAGAACGAGATAGAGGAGGAAACAACAAGAGGCCATGACTGTACTTTTTACATATATCAAATATTTGCAAGTCTTGCTAATTCACAATTTGGGTTTATTAGCTAGAAGAATCCCACTACCACAGGCACACTCATCTTCAGTTTATTGTCCAATTTATTTGGACAATACCTGTTTATTGTCCAGGTCTGCCATCCTAGCTTCCTGTTGGCCTACAAGTGGGCAGAGTCATTTTTAACCTTTCTTACTGTGAACATACTTCAATTCATTTAGAATTCTTGAAGTCCAGGCCGAGCACCTCTAGGGAAAAATTTAACATTCTATTTTATCCAGGTGTTCACTAACGGTTCCATATTAACTTGCTTCTGCAGATACAGTATAAATTCCTCATGGGCTAAAATCACACCTTCTTTTGTATCTTCCCCTGCACCAACCACTAGCATAGTACTGAATACATAGTTCAAATGCTATTAACTCCACAATGATCTTAACTATGAAGATAGGACTTGAAAAATTCTGAAACTCAGCAAGCTAACCTATAAAAGGATACTAATTTGCTATTTATGTACTGAAATTAAAGCCCTAGGATGATGTTTGGGGTTACCAAACACAGTGATATGGTAATTCTGTGGAGTCCAGCAAGGCCAATGCCATACTTCTCAGGGTAACTGGAATTGTGTCTTCAAAGGAGAAGTAATTCCCACTATCAACTGGGATACACACACTTGTGAGAAGAGCCCTTTTTAGGCTCAAGGAGTGCCAGTGGCATTCAAGGAGGAGGGAGGGAGGGAGGGAGGATTTTTGTCCCCAAGCGGCATCTGGCAACATTTTGAGACAGTTTTGGTTGGTAGTGGGGTGCTACTGGGATTTACCGGGTAGAAGCCAGGGATGCTGATAAAATAAACATCCCACAATGCACAGGACAACCTTCCACAACAAAGAATTATCTAGCTTAAAATGTCAATAGTACCAAGGTTGAGAACCCTTTCTTTCGTAGGCAATCAAGGGAATTCTTTGTCCCCTGTGCTCAGACCTGAACTTAGGAGCAAAATCATCTAAGAGCTGTTTCTAAGACAAGTTAGAAAACTGGCACCGTCATCAGGAGGTGGCATCTCTAGTTAAAAAAAAAAATGCTGAAATTGAGTAGTCTTATTTTGTATATAAGATTATCCTTATGCTATTCTGTTTTCTACTTTTTTTTTGAGACAGAGTCTTGCTCTTGTCGCCCAGGCTGGAGTGTAATGGCACAATCTTGGCTCACTACAACCTCTGTCTATGGGGTTCAAGCGATTCTCCTGCCTCAGCCTCCTGAACAGCTGGTTTAAAGGTGCCCAGCACCACGCCCAGCTAATTTTTGTATTTTTAGTAGAGATGGGGTTTTGCTATGTTGGCCAGGCTGGTCTCGAACTCCTGACCTCATGATCCACCCTCCCAAAGTGTTGGGATTACAGGCGTAAGCCATCGCGCCCAGCCTGTTTTTTACTTTTATGTTTTAGAGATGGGGGTCTCACTGTGTTACCCAGGCTGGAGTGCAGCGGTGCAACTATAGCTCACTGCAGACTTGAACTCCTGGGCTCCAGAGATCCTTCTGCCTCAGCCTCCTGAGTAGCAGCGAGTAGAGGTGTACACAACCACACCCACATTTTTTTTTTTTTTTTTTTCCGGAGACAGGAGGTCTCACTCTGTTGCCCAGACTGGAGTGCAGTTTTGCAATTTCGGCTCATTGCAAACTCTGCCTCCCTGGTTCAAGCGATTCTCCCACCTCAGCCTCCAGAGTATCTGGGATTACAGGCGTGGGCCATCACACCAGGCTAATTTTTGTATTTTTTGGTAGAGATGGGGTTTCACCATGTTGGCCAGGTTGGTCTCAAATTCCTGGCCTCAAGCAGTCCTTCTGCCTTGGCCTCCCAAAGCATTGGGATTATAGGCATGAGCCACCACACCCAGGTACTACTGTGTGATTTTAATAAACGATGTTTTTTCTTATATTACAAAAGTATCTTTACATACTTATCTTACCCTAAGCCATTGAAATTGTTCCATTTTAAGTTGTACTGACAAAGGATCCAAATTTACAGTTTCTGCTCAGCTGTGTAGCGAAGTATTCAGGAAAGGGTTACATGTTCACACTTTGAGGCCAAGTGGTAGTGACTCCAAGGACAAAATGAACTGTCAAAAAACAGGGCTGCATAATCCATCCATTTTTCCCAACAGCAGAATCTCCTCCAATTATCAATTCTGGAGATTCTGGGGTTATTCAATTAAGAAGAGTAGCACATATTTCAGTCGCATGAGGACACTCTCAAAATACAAGCTGAAAATACAAAACTCTTCATAACGATATCAAGGGCCAACAATGATTTTTAAAATTTAAGTGGGGCTGAACTGTGTGTAATTGGTGAAATGTTCAAGTTAACAATCCTTACATACGAAATCTCTCACTTCACTGACTTAATTCATTATTTGCTGAATAAACAATAAACTTCCAGTCAGTAGTCAAGAGTTGGCAATCTAGCTGGTAGGACATAACATATAATCATGAAATAGCAAAAACAGTATTCAAAGACTAAATTAGCAATATCCCAAAAAGTGTGTTAGAGTTAGCATAAAGAATTTCTGCATAAAGAATTTGTGATGTAGCTTACCAAGATCTAAACTAAAAAGTCCACAATACAAAAAAGAACAGGGGTGCAATGATGCTGAGTTTTTTTCACCATCCTTGAAATTCTCCCATTAACCACAGCTTTCAGTTTTCAACTGCTCTTCGTCCTTAAATCTTCAGAGTCCCTCCTTTGAATGGGATAGGTAGAGTAGATTAGAAGAAGTATATTCCGAGGCTCTCTAATAGTCTCTGGATGATTAATCTTCATGAAAATAACCTCACAGATAAGTAATTAGGATTTTTCACCCCATTTCTATAAACTTGGTAAGTAAACTTTTTCTCTAGCGAACATAACTTGGTATATTAGTGACTGTAGAAAGTCTTTCTACAGCAACAGAAATTACTCTATATCAAGGCTGTCGCAAATTCCTGGCAACTCCGGGCATGTTTAAGTTCTACCACTCATCTGTTCTGACTACATTTTCATCTCATCTGACGGAATAAGCAGCTCATCTCCTTTCCTAGGACTTTTAGCGCTCAATTGTCCCCCTCACTTTAGTTAAGGCCTGCCATGTCCTCCTCTCCGACAGTCCTTGACTTTGCCAATGGCATATTCATCTGCTCAAACAGATGTCACTGCAAAACAAAACAAACTTTTAACAAAAAGGAAATCTGTTTGCATATTTGGGACCTTTTGTATGACAATATAGGACGTGTCCTCAGAAGAATTCACGGAGATTCTTTAAGGTTGGGGGTTTAATCTATTGATATTTTCCTTAGGTAGACAAAGACAACCTCTAAGTGCGCTCAGTTAATCTTTAACCGCCACATCAGCGTCACCCAGGCACTAAGACATAACTAGGGCATAATGAGTTTTATTTCCACCAGAGGCGCCTAGTAACTCCCAGGTTCAATGCTCCCAAGTGGCAGACATGTGATGTGCTCTACTTTTTGGGCTGGGGACATTAACCCAACAAACTGTGGTCACAAGGATCACGCGAATATTCTTGGGGACTTGGGGGATGCCTAGCGAAATGCGCTGTGCCTACACCTCGAACTCTCGCCTGCTCTCCGGTGGGCGGCCTCGAACTCCAGCCTGCTCTCCGGCAGCCCACAGCAATGCGCCTGCGAAGACCTTAGGCTTCAAAACTCAGTGCGGCCCACAGCTCGCCTCCAAGTGCGCCCCGCACCAGGCAGGCTTTCGGCGATGACTCGCGTCCCACCCATCTAGCCCTGGCCGCCGTCCCAACTCCCGCAGTTCACAGAGGCGGCGGCGGTGGGGAGCGCAGCCGATGCCACATCCCCAGCGGCAAGCTGAGGGAACCTGCCTCTTCTCCGGGGCAACCAAACGATACATCGGTGCCGGAACCGACCTGACGCCGGAGCCCGGCGACATCCTTACCGTCGCTCTCCAGGCACACGCCCCCGTCAAAGGCGGCTCTGCGGCCCTCTCGCGAGAGAGCGCCCATGGCACCTCCTTCCTCTCAGCTGTCTATCTCTCCCCGCCCCCGGAGTGATTGCGCGGCTTCCTCCAGAGGGCGGGAACGTTGGACGTGGCGGGGCTGGGTCAGCCAGGGCGTTGGGCCTGGGGCGCTCGGCTCAGCCTCTCGGCAGGCTAGCTTTCCGCGCCGCCATAAAGCCCCCGACGGCCCCACGCCTGCCCAGGTAGACCGGCGCCAGCCCGAGTGACGCGTGGCGTGTGGCCACGAGCAGGCGGCTCAGTGCGGCAGGGCGGGCGGCCGCCACACCTGTGCGCGCGAGGGTGGGGCGGGAAGGTGCGCAGGCGCGCTCGGGGCTGGTGGGCGGTGGCTCGTGGGAAGTTGCGCAGCCGAACTGGCCGGCTGGGCGCGCGCGCTCGAGGTGGCGTAATCTCTCAGCCTTTCTGTGTCTCCTTTCCTCCGCCTCAGTTTGGGGCGGGTCGGGGGAATGGCTGAGGAGATGGAGTCGTCGCTCGAGGCAAGCTTTTCGTCCAGCGGGGCGGTGTCAGGAGCCTCCGGGTTTTTGCCTCCTGCCCGCTCCCGCATCTTCAAGATAATCGTGATCGGCGACTCCAATGTGGGCAAGACGTGCCTGACCTACCGCTTCTGCGCTGGCCGCTTCCCTGACCGCACCGAGGCCACGATAGGGGTGGATTTCCGAGAACGAGCGGTGGAGATTGATGGGGAGCGGATCAAGGTGAGCGGATGGGGAACTGTTGGGGAGGATGGGATGACAGGTGTCCCAGCCCCACCGTGGGCTGGTCGCTGGCCCTGTGCACGGTGTGTGTGTGCTCCATTTTTTTCTCATGCTGATGAGATTGGAGTTGGGGATTGGAAGGATTCATATACTGCAAACTTCTGAGACACTGTTTTTCAGACTTCGGTGTGCATGCGATTTCCCTGGGGATCTAGTTGTTGAAAATGCACGTTATGATTTGATAATCTCGCGGATGATGCAGGTGCAGCTAGTCCGTGGACCACACTTGAGTTCAAGAGTGTAGGGTTTATCTACCGACCCATTGACTGTGTGTCATGTGCTGGGAGTCAGTGAAATATGAACGAAGGAAAAACAGTGACAGTTCGCTAGCATGGAAAATTCATTTAATCTGTAATAGTTATTAAACATTCATTTGAGCAGTGCCTTAGGTGTTGTGGAAGTAAAGCTCATTGCCTTTGAGGAAGTGCTTAGGTATTCTCTTGCATACAGTTTTGCTATGGTAGTTTCTGTATGATACTGATTTTAGAAAAATCTGTTTTCCTGCAGAAATATTCTGTATGTGATAGTTCCTACTCAGGTTGCCAAAAGCATTTCTCACGATGCCACCTCAGACACACACCTAATTCTTTATTCCCTTTAAGTCGTTATTGAGGGTCCCTGGTACTGGGAACACTGAGTGACAGTAATAGTGGAGAAGGTAGTATAGGCCCCAGGGCAGGTTTGAGGTTCTGAAGGGTTGGAATGCAACAGTGAAATGAGGATCAATGACAAGGCTTAGGCCTCTTGATGGTATAAACCTTAGACACACCTTCATAGCAAGCCACCACTAAATGCCACCTGTTGATGCCACTTCTTAAAACATAGGTGGAACTACCCTGCCTTATACCACTGCTTTAAATCAGAGATCATCTTTACCTCAGTCTCTTGGTGGGGAGTGGTGGGAGAACAGGCTTGCTTCAGACATTCCTACCCTCATATCTTTGAGGCAAGAACAATTTATTTTTCAGTTCCCTAATCATCGACCCCCACCCCAATGGGTTATACTGCTAATGATGGTAGAGGTGAAGTAAGCAGAGTTAAAAGAAATTAACCTTTCTTTGGTGCTTTTGTCTTTTAATTTTTCACATTTGTATTTCATGTCCCATATGAGCCCTCAGTGGTGGTTTTGGGGGTGCTTTGTATTAGGGAGTTTAGAAAGATTTGTATACTTGCAGAAGAAAAGATAGAATAAAAGGCTAAATATTTTTCACCAGAATTAGGTTTGGCCCAGAAGCCTTTGGGGTGAAAAATAATGGAGCTTCTGAAGTTCGAAGGGAGTTCAGTTTGGGAGAAGCAGGGAATCTGGGAAGTACGTGGGCTTTGGAGCCCCACTAACCTGGATTCAAATCTGAACCTACGAAAGGGTAGGAATGGGCTGTGTGTCCTTACTAGGGTGACAAACTTTGCCCAAGACCGTCCAGGTTTTGAAACTGGGTCTCACATCCCGGGGACTCCCTGTATTGAGCACACCAAAATAGTTGGTCACCATGGACCTTAGGCAGATTCTTTAACCTCTCAGAGTCTGTTTTTTTCTTCTGAAAAACTGGGATCATAATACCTTATTAGGCTGCTGTGAGGATCAGATGAGGGCATATATGAAGCACCTGGTTCATAGTTGGTACCTTTAAAAAGATTCTTTGTCTTTCCTGGTGGCTTAACATTATTTTTCCTATTTGCCACCATTAGTTCTGCAGTTGTACACCCAAAGGTGAAAGCAGAGATAGTGGAGGGCATACGTAGACAGCTAAGGGGAGAAATATTTCAAAAACAAAACAAAAACAAAACGGAAGTAGGAAATTCTTTCAAAAGTGGAGAGAATGAGGGTGGGGGAGGAGTTGGGATTTGAGGGCCCTTTATCTGTTCCTGGGTTGCTGTTTATACTTAAAGATCACAGACGAATCAGGTGCAAATTTAAGAGATAATAGTATTGAAAAAATACAAAGCATGTGCAGTGTATAAAGTCAATTACCTAACTACTGAGGTGAGTGCTGGCAGTGATAAATAAGACAGAACCACAGGTATGACAAATCTGGGAGCACAGAGTTGATAATTCTGATTGGGAAGAGCAAGGAGAAAATAATTTTGGGGGGATTACTTCTACCGAACTTTAGCCTAACCTGTTATATTAATGTGGACTTGGATACTGAGATTGTTTTTCTTCTAAAGCCCTAACCATTGATTTGTGCCACCAGTGGTGAGACTTGAGATTTTTATTGTGGTTGAAATGACTACAGACATGTTCTGAGGTTTCTATAGTAGGAAAAGATATAGCTGTGTTGGGCATTTTTTTTTAAACCACAGAGCTTAATTTTTTTTAGTGCCCTTTTTTTCTAAAACTGAAAAGTGATATAAAGAGCTTTATTCTGTGTGCTGCTTCTGCTGCTTTTCTGTTAACCTGTAATACATCTGAAGTGCTGCTGAAATGTTCGTATTATGTCTTTGGAAAATTGTAGCCTGATCTAAAATGACATTTTTCCTAGTTTTTCATCTTAAAGCTGGAAAGGTCTATGTTACTTTACTAGTAAAATGCCATTCTAGACATTATTTGTTTGATAAAAATGAGATATTGTGTTAAATGTTTTGATAATCGTGGACTAGAAAATTTTCAGAAAGCATGACTTAACGACAGTGCCCTTTCGGAATCTGTTAAAATGTTTTATGAAACGTAAGAAAGCCTATATCTGCTAATCCGTTCCTAAGCAATACGTGTGTGTAATTGAAAGAGGAAAATCTTGTTTGCGAAATTTCGGAAGTCGAATAAAATTATAAAATTAAATTCCTGAAATAAAAATACATTAGGCTTTTAAATTGAGACTCCTAACTCTAATCCTTATGCTCCTTCCTCGTGTGTGTATCCCCTTCATGACTAATTGTATTCCTTTTGCACAGTCATTTTCCAGTAACAGACACACACCAACCTATTAAAGCCTGGTGTTGTATTTAATCCAGCCTCCCATTAGAGGTCAGCAGTTCCTACTTGAACATTTTAGTCACTTACTTTTTTGTAGCGGTGGAAATGAAATGTTCCCATGTTAAGTGCAATTTAGTTAATATTAACATATTAACTAAAGGAAAATAATCAGGACCTCTCCCCACACTGGTAAAACAAATATTTAATGAGTAATTGCTGGAAAGAAGACATTTTGATAAGCACAGAGAATTATGATACAGTACAAGGGTTAGCAAACTATGCTTGAGGGCCAAAAATGGTCTGTTGCCTGTTTTTACATGGCCACAATCTAAGAATGATTTTTTATATTTTTTAATGTTTAGGGAAAATATCATAAGATTTCATGACACATGAAAATCATATGAAATTCAAAATTCACCTAGGTTGTACTGCTGTAATCCTTCTTATCCTTGTAGTGTCACCCCTCTCCTTTGCTCTCTGAGTCCAATTGGTTTTCCACCTGCACACTTTCTGTTAACTGTCTTGTCTTCAACATTCTAGTTCAAGTCCTTTTTTTAACCTCTCTTTGAAATGTTGGAGCAGCTTAACAGTTGCAGCAGCTCACCTGTTCTCCCAGTCCTCAATTAATCTATTTTGTACATTGTTGCCGAAATGCCAGATTAATGTTGTACTGCAAAGAGATTTATCTCCCCTGACTCAAGTGCCCTGGGTGGTTCCCCATTATATTATAAAATTCCAGCTGGGTGTTGTGGCTTGTGCCTGTAGTCCCAGCTACTCCAGAGGCTGAGGTGGGAACATTGCTTGAGGCCAGGAGTTCAAGGGTACAGAGCACTATGATCGAGCCACTCCAACAGAGCCAGATCCTGTCTCTGTCTAGCCCCCCCCACCTTAACACTTTTATTTTAGGTTCAGGGGGTACATGTGCAGGTTTGTTGTATAGTTAAATTCATGTTACGGGGCTTTGGTGTACAGATTATTTTGTCACCCACATATTAAGCATAGTACCAATAGGTATTTTTTCTGATCTTCCTCCTCCCACCTTCCACCCTTCAGGAGGCTCCAGTGTGTGTTGTTCCCGTCTTTGTGTCCATGCGGTATTTGGTTTTCTGTTCCTGCATTAGTTTGCTTAGGATAATAGCCTCCGGCTCCATGTTGCAACAGAAACAACCCCATTAAGAAGGGGGCAAAGGACACAATCTTGTTCTTTTCATGGTTGCATAGTGTTCCATGGTATGTATATACCACATTGTCTTTATCCCGTCTACTATTGATGGGCATTTAGGCTGATTCCATGTCTTTGCTATTGTAGATAGTACTGTAATGAACATACGTGTGTAGATGTCTTTATGGCAGAATGATTTATGTTCCTTTGAGTATATACCCAATAATGGGATTGCCGGGGCAAATGATAATTCTGTTTTTAGCTCTTTGAGGAATCACACCACTTTCCGCAGGGGATGAACTAATTTACACTCCCACCAGCAGTGTTGTCTTTTCTCTGCAACTTTGCCAGCATATGTTATTTTTTGACTTTTTAATAATAGCCATTCTGACTGGTGCGAGATAGTATCTCATTGTGGTTTTGATTTACATTTCTCTAATGATTAGTGATGTTGAGCATTTTTTCATATGCTTTTTGGCCACGGGTATGTCTTGTTTTGAAATGTATCTGTTCATGTCCTTTGCCCCCTTCTTAATGGGGTTGTTTCTATTAGGAACAGATCTCATCTCAAAAAAAAAAAACAAAACAAAAAAAACAAAACTTGCAGCCAGCCAGATTCCAGTGGCTCACACCTGTAATCCCAGCACTTTGGGAGGCCAAAGATTACTTGAGCCCAGAAATTCAAGACCAGCCTGGGCAACTTAGTGAAGCCCCATCTTTACCAAAAATTTTAAAAAATTAGCCAAGTGCAGTGGCATGCACCTGTAGTCTGAGCTGCTCAGGAGGCTGAGACAGGAGGATTGCTTGAGCCCAGGAGTTGGAGGCTGCAGTAAGCCATGATCACACCATTGCACTCCAGCCTGGGCAAGAGAATGAGACACTGTCTCTTAAGAAAAAAAAAAAGTTCTCCTCACACCTTCACTCTACTTCCTTCTATGAACTTTTTTAGCAACTTATCTGAACGTTTAGATGATCTCTATCTCATTTCGTACGTACCTGTCTTACCTCCCTTATTAAGTTTTATTCAGGGCAGAATCCATGTCTGGTAATTTCATAGACTTCTTCCAATGTCTAGTTCAGTTTTTTTTTTTTCTTTCTTTTTTTTTTTTTTTTTTTTTGAGACAGAGTCTCGCTCTGTCGCCCAGGCTGGAGTGCAGTGGCCGGATCTCAGCTCACTGCAAGCTCTGCCTCCCGGGTTCACGCCATTCTCCTGCCTCAGCCTCCCGAGTAGCTGGGACTACAGGCGCCTGCCACCTCGCCCGGCTAGTTTTTTGTATTTTTTAGTAGAGACGGAGTTTCACCGTGTTAGCCAGGATGGTCTTGATCTCCTGACCTCGTGATCCGCCCGTCTCGGCCTCCCAAAGTGCTGGGATTACAGGCTTGAGCCACCGCGCCCGGCCTTTTTTTTTCTTTTGAGACAAAGTCTTGCTCTGTTGCCCAGGCTGGAGTGCAGTGGCACGGTCTCAGCTCACTGCAACCTCCGCCTGCTGGGTTCAAGCAATTCTCCTGCCTCAGCCTCCCAAGTAGCTGGGATTACAGGCGCCTGCCACCACACCTGGTTAATTTTTTGTATTTTTAGTAGAGACAGAGTTTCACCATGTTGGCCAGTCTGGTCTCAAACTCCTGACCTCGTGATCCGCCTGCCTCGGCCTCCCAAAGTGCTGGGATTACAGGTGTGAGCCACCACGCCCAACCTAGTTCAGTTCTTAAACCACGTAGTAAGTATTCAGGGAAAAGTGTTGAATATATAGAGGCAGAGAGATCAGTTGATAGGGTGCTCTGGAAATCCAGAATTGAGGTGACAGGGGAAAATAAAGGAGTGATAAAAGAGGTGTTTTGAAGATAAAGCCAAAGGCTTCAGTGACTGGCTTTTGGTGATGAGAAAGAAGATGACTAGATGAGTGAGGTTGAGTCTGGGTGATGGGAGGTAGGTAGTGGAGCTACGGGGGACTACGTGAAACATCGAATTTGGACGGGCTCTGTAACATTGTGTTTTAGTCATGTGTTTATTGAGGTGGTCCTATTTCAAATGGAAATATCTGATTGGCAGCTACAAATACCGGATTGGCACACAGGAGAAATAATTATGCACATGAAGTTGAAGTTTGGAAGCACAGATAGAACAAAATGTAGCTAACATGCCTAGAGAGAAGAGTAGAAATTTTGTTAAATTTTTTTATAGCATGATGAAGATGACATTCAGTGAATGCTGTGTAAATATAAAATATCAATTAGGTTACTTATCCTAATTTTTGTTCTGTGTTGATCTTCGTTAAAAGTAAATTAATGTTTATAAGTCAAAAAATATATTATATGAAATCACCTTGTACCCTATCTTAAAACAGAATCAAATTGATACTTTATTTCTTAAAATGTGGTGTTGGTGGTTGGAGAGATACCAAATTGATTCTCTTGATTTGATTTGATTTACATTGAAATTCAGTGAATGAGAATATGAGCAATTAAGGTATCTTAAGAATGCTCAGGAATCTTGTGATCTCGTAGCTCAGAAACTTTTGGGCAGTTGGGTTTGGTCTGAAAAAGACTTTGAATTGCTAGGATTTGGTCCTGGGGCTGGCACGGCGTAAGTAATATACGTTATCACAGACCCAGGCCTTCCTACTATCTGAAGGATCCCAGGAACCAGGTTAGAATTCCTATTGTTCTTCCACCCTGATTTCAGAAGCCTATGATTCTCTTCTATCACTTCTTATGAAGATGGCAGCATTGGTGTGTACATTCAGAGGTGGTGAGAAGAGACAGAATTACTTCTCTGGAGTCAGTGGTCAAGATCTCTTGCTTTGGATACTGTGTGAGGACTCTAAGAAAATTAGTTTAAGCAAAAAGGTAATTTATTGTTTCACGTAACTAAAAAGCCTAGAAGTAAATTTCTCTGTCTGTCAGTTCCAACTACAGTCCTACATGCCCATTTCCTAAACTATGGTAGTGACAGGGAGTGCGGGGGTGCGATGCTCTGATTGTTCAGACGTAGGTCACACGCCCTCTCTGGGAGCCAGTGGTTCATGTGAATGGAAAGCAGGGGAGGGCTGATTCCCAAGGAAAATAGGGTGCTATTAATAGAAGGGAGAATGAGGGTTAGGCTGGAGAAACAACATGCATTCTCTACAGAATCAGGTAGTCTAGGTTTAAATTCTGGCCTTAAGACTTACTCATTTTGTGGCCTTGGTTGAATTACTTAAACCTCAATTTCCTCATCTGAAGATTGGGTAATTATTACATAGGGTCATATATATTAAAATAAGAGCATGTAAAGAATTTAGCAGAGTTCCTGGAGTGTACTTGGAATGTGCTAAGCCCCAAATCAATAATAATAGTTTAAGAGTAAATGCTTATTCCTTCAGGAGAGAGATGGTAATGGGAAAAAAACAAAACAAAACAAAACAAAAAAACAGTGAAAGAATAGGGAGAGAGGATGGATAACCAAGATTACTGTTCCAAATTGTGTGTATTTTTTTCCTCTAAGGCAATAACTAATTGAAAAAAAAAAAAAGATGAGCCCATAATGTTGCAGAAGTTAGCCCAGGTTTTAAGATTAAAACAGCCTCTTGAAAGGCTGAGTGACTGGATCAAAGTTATACAAGTTGATAACTGTACTGGGAATACAGGTCTTGCCTCTGTGTCCTTTCTCTCACCGCTTGCTCTCTTCCTTATCACCATTATTATTCTGTAATTAATCCTTCATTTAAAAAAATTTTTTGACCGGGCGTGGTGGCTCATGCCTGTCATCGCTTGAACCTGGGAGGCAGAGGTTGCAATGAGCTGACGTCATGCTACTGCACTCCAGCCTGGGTGACAAAGTAAGACTCCATCTCAAAAAAAAAAAAAAAATTCATGCATATGTATACTTCCTTTATATAATACTTCATAAATCTCTAAATTCCAATATCAAGTTTTAACAAAAATGGCAACCTAGCTACTGCTAAATCCTAATAGTAGATTGTTGTTCATGACAGCTCTTTTGGTAGTTTTATTATCCAAAATGAGAAATGATCTGACTTTAAATTGATTTAATACTCTTTTTGCTTGACTTAAAATGTTAAAGGTTTTAATCCAAATTTTCCATCCCTAATTAGCGATCAAATTTCCTTCTCCCCTGTTTCTTCAAAGAACACATTTTTATTCTTTTACGTGAAAGATCATCTATATAAGAACAACATAAGAGCTTCTGTTAACATTTTAAGTTGTAAAACAACATCATAACTGGTATTAGTAACATCTCAAGAGAACTTTTTGCTTTTTGTATGTGGAGTACAAATTTGTGCGTCTGGTGTACGGAATCAAATGGCAAATCTTTGAAATAAATTTTAGCTTTCTGGAATCTCTCTCAGCCTCTACTGGTTCTGAGTGCTGCCAATTCATGTATTGGTCTGTGTTCACTTAAACCCTGTTAAAATTTTAAAATAAATAAATTTTAGCTTCCTAAGAAGACAAGTAACAAAGTTTTGTGACTATTTGAAAGGAATCCTGCCTTTAAAATGAAGAATTTGGGCCAGGCGCCATGGCTCACACATGTAACCTCAGCACTTTGGGAGGCCGATCAGATGAGCCCAGGAATTCAAGACCAGCCTGGGCAACATGGAGAAATCCCATCTCTACAAAAAACACAAAAATTAGCTGGGTGTGATGACACACTCCTGTAGTCCCAGCTACTCAGGAGGCTGAGGTGGGAGGATTACTTGAGCACGGGAGGTGGAGGTTGCAGTGAGCCAAGATTGTGCCACTGTACTCCAGCCTGGGCGAGAGGGAGACCCTGTCATAAAAAATATTTTTTTTTGAGATGGAGTCTCTGTCGCCCAGGCTGGAGTACAGTGGCGCGATGTCGGCTCACCACAACCTTTGCCTCCCAGGTTCAAGCGATTCTCCTGCTTCATCCTCCCCAGTGGCTGGGATTAAAGGCGTGTGCCACCAAGCCTGGCTAATTTTTTTGTATTTTTAGTAGAAACAGGGTTTCACCATGTTGGCCAGGCTGGTCTTGAACTCCTGACCTCAAGTGATCCACCCACCTCAGCCTCCCAAAGTGCTGGGATGACAGGCGTGAGCCACCGCGCCTGGCCAAGTATATATTATGTTGTCTTTATAATGTTTAAAATGGGAATAAGATTGGTGTGAGCACATATTAGCCATTTTTCCTAAGATATTTAAGTATTAAATTGGGAAAAATTTCTCTGAAAATATTTCCTAATTTAACATTTACCAGATGAAAGCATCTCACTTCCTTGGGTTCAAAAGTGTCATTTTCTCTTCTTTTTTAAACATCATAAACCATTCCACTCATAGCTAAGCCTCAAGAGTTTTCTAGGCTTTGCTTTTTGCCTACTGTCTGTCTGTCTCCTTCAAAGTTTTCTCTAGCCTTTTATGGCCAACAGTTTTTAATCAGTTGTCCTGTCCTGTAATGGCTGGGTCTCTCGCTGCTCCTTTCCTGTCTCCTCATCTCAGTGTGCAGGCCTGGAAGGCAGCAGGCAGCAGTAGCCCTAAGCCTTCCCATCATTTAGTTATTCCGTAGGAGAAATTTTGAAGCTTCTTTTTAAATATTCCTTTGTAAATGCCTCATCAATTATTAGTTACTTTTATGGGTCTCCAGTAAAGTGTAAAGAGTTATGTCAGGCTGGGCATGATGGCTCATGACTATAATCCCAAAGCTTTGGAAGGCCAAGGCAGGAGGATCACTTGAGCCCAGGAGTTTGAGACCAGCCTGGGCAACCTAGTGAGACCCCCCGCCCCAGTCTTTACAAAAAATTAAAAACATAGCTGGGCCTGGTGACACTCGCCTGTGGTCCCAGCTAGTCGGGAGGCTGAGGCAGGAAGATTGAGCCTAGTAGGTGGAGGCTGCAATGATCCATGATTGTGCCACTGCATTCCAGCCTGGGGGAGCTGAGTGAGACCCCGTCTCAAAAAAATAAAAAGAAAAAAGGGGTAATTTCATACCTCTCTGTTCTGGAAGACTTGATATGATTAGAAAGCATAGAATTTTGAACAGGATTGATGGGAAGAGGAATATTGTTTTTTTGTTTTTGTTTTATTTATTATACTTTACGTTCTAGGGTACATGTGCACAATGTGCAGGTTTGTTACATATGTATACATGTGCCATGTTGGTGTGCTGCACCCATTAATTCGTCATTTACATTAGGTATTTCTCCTAATGCTATCCCTTCCCTCTCCCCCCACCCCACGACAGACCCCGGTGTTTGATGTTCCCCACCCTGTGTCCAAGTGTTCTCATTGTTCAGTTCCCATCTATGAGAACATGTGGTGTTGGTTTTCTGTCCTTGCAATAGTTTGCTCTGAATGATGGTTTCCAGCTTCATCCATGTCCCTACAAAGGACATGAACTCATCCTTTTTTATGGCTGCATAATTCCATGGTGTATATGTGCCACATTTTCTTAATCCAGTCTATCATTGATGGACATTTGGGTTGGTTCCAAGTCTTTGCTATTGTGAATAGTGCCGCAGTAAACATATGTATGCATGTGTCTTTATAGTAGCATGATTTATAATCCTTTGAGGATATACCCGGTAATAGGATGGCTGGGTCAGATGGTATTTCTAGTTCTGGATCCTTGAGGAATGACCACACTGTCGTCCACAATGGTTGAACTAGTTTATAGTCCCACCAACAGTGTAAAAGTGTTCCTATTTCTTCACATCCTTTCCAGCATCTGTTGTTTCCTGACTTTTTAATGATCACCATTCTAACTGGTGTGAGATGGTATCTCATTGTGGTTTTGATTTGCATTTCTCTGATGGCCAGTGATGATGAGCATTTTTTCATGTGTCTGTTGGCTGCTTAAATGTCTTCTTTTGAGAAGTGTCTGTTCATATCCTTTGCCCGCTTTTTGATGGGATTGTTTGATTTTTTCTTGTAAATTTGTTTCTTTGTAGATTCTGGATATTAGCCCTTTGTCAGATGCGTAGATTGCAAAAATTTTCTCCCATTCTGTAAGTTGCCTTTTCACTCTGATGGTAGTTTCTTTTGCTGTGCAGAAGCTCTTTAGTTTAATTAGATCCCATTGGTCTATTTTGGCTTTTGCTTTTGGTGTTTTAGTAGTGAAGTCCTTGCCCATGCCTATGTCCTGAATGGTATTGCTTAGGTTTTCTTCTAGGGTTTTTATGGTTTTAGGTCTAACATTTAAGTCTTTAATCCATCTTGAATTAACTTTTCTGTAAGGTGTAAGGAAGTGATCTAGTTTCAGCTTTCTACATATGGCTAGCCAGTTTTCCCAGCACCATTTATTAAATAGGGAATAGGAAGAGGAATATTGTTTAGTCAGTCTCATCTAAAAACAAAGGTTTTTCTTAAGGTTAAAACTTCTTTTTTTTTGGAGACAAGGTCTCACTCTGTCGCCCAGGCTAGAGTGCAGTGGCACAATTATGGCTCACTGCAGCCTTGATCTCCTGGGCTCAAGTGATCCTCCTACCTCAGCCTCCTAAGTAACTGGAAACACAGGTGCATGCCACCACTCCCAGCTCACTTTTTTTTTTGTTTTTTAAGAGACAGAGTCTTACTGGTAGAAACAAAGTAGAGACAAGGTCTCACTGTGTTGCCCAAGCTGGTAGAGACAGGATCTCACTGTGTTGCCCAAGCTGGTTTCAAACTCCTGAGCTCAAGTAATCCTCCCACCTCAGGCTCCCTAAGTGCTGGGATTACCGGTGTGAGTCATTGCACCCGGCCTGGGGTTAACATTTATCATTACTGCTTACATTTCTTGAGGACATCCACAGTTCTTTGAGGCAGGTCTAAATTCTGTGTAATCATTTTTTTTTTTTTTTTTTAGTTTGTTTTTATAAATGACATGCATGTCTGTTAAGGAAAATAGAAAAGTAGAAATAAAGGGAGAAGTCAACTTGGAAACAAGCATTGTTAATATTTTGGTATATTTCCTTTTTGTGTGCTTTTTATTTTTTATCTTGTGAATATAATTTGCTTAAAACATAAGTCATTTTTCATTAATGAAGTGATGCTTGAACATCTGAGTTACAGAAAATGTTATTAAAAGAGAAAAAAATCAGCTCTAGTTCCCTTGGATAGCTTTTATATAGGTCATCCAATTTATTACCAAAATATCTTTCTAAATGCTAAATATAGAATTTCAAGGGTCTTTTCCTTTTTTGTTTGTTTTTTGTTTTGTTTTTTGTTTTTGAGACATAGTCTTGTTCTGTCACCCAGGCTAGAGTGCAGTGCTCAGCTCACTGCAACCTCCACCTCCCGGGTTCAAGCGAGTCTTGTGCCTCAGACTCCCAAGTAGCTGGGACTACAGGCACATGCACCATGCCCTGCTAATTTTTTGTATTGTTGGTAGAGACGGGGTTTCGCCCTGTTGACCAGGCTGGTCTTAAGGAACTCCTGAACTCAGACAGTCTGCCCGCCTCAGCCTCCCAAAGCGCTGGGATTACAGGCGTGAGCCATCATGTCTGGTCTCAGATATATTTTATTTGCAGATATTTTCTCCCATTCTGTGAGTTGTCTCTTCACTTTGATAGTGTCCTTAGAAGCACAAACCTTTTTTTTTTTTTTTTTTTGAGACAGGGTCTTGCTCTGTCGCCCAGACTGCAGTGCAGTGGCATGATCTCAGCTCACTGCAGCCTCTGTCTCCCAGGCTCAAGTGATTCTCCCACCTCAACCTCCCGAGTAGCTGGGACTACAGACACCTGCCACCACACCTGGCTGATTTTTGTATTATTAGTAGAGATGGGGTTTCACCATGTTGGCCAGGCTGGCCATGAACTCCTGGACTCATGTGATCCGCCTGCCTTGGCCTTCCAAAGTGCTGGAATTACAGGGACGAGCCACTGTGCCTGGCCCTCCACCCACCCCCGGTATTTTTTTTTTTTTTTAAGAGACAGGGTCTCCCTATGTTGTTCAGACTGGTTTTTTTTTTTTAATGGAATATTTTGATTTCATTTTTAAAAATTTTTTAAAAGTTTTTGTGGATACATAATAGGTGTATATATTTATCAGGTACATTATATGTTTTGATACAGGCATGCAATGTGAAATAAGCCCATCATGGAGAATGGGGTGTTCATTCCCTCAAGTATTTATCCTTTGAGTTACAAACAATTCAGGTCAGATGCAGTGGGTCATGCCTGTAATCCCAGCACTTTGGGAGGCTGAAGCAGGCAGGTCGCTTGAGCTGAGGAGTTTAGACCAGCTGGCCAACATGGCAAAAACCCATCTCTACAAAAAAATAAAAAAATTAGCCGGGTATATTGGCTCGCACCTGTAGTCCCAGCTACTCAGGTGACTGAGGCAGGAGGATTCCTTGAGCCCAGGAGGTCGAGGCAGCAGTGAGCTGAGATCGTGCTGCTGCACTCCAGCCTAGGCAATAGAGCAATGTCCTGTCTCAAAAAAAAACAAAAAACAATTACATTAAGTTATTAAAAAATATACAATTATTATTGACTATAGTCATCCTATTGCCTATCAAATAGTAGGTCTTATTCATACTTTCTATTTTTTTTGTACCCATTAACCATCCCCATCTCCCCTACCCTGAAACCCCACTACCTTTCCCAGCCTCTGGTAACCATCTTTCTACTCTCTATGTTCATAAAGTCAATTGATTTGATTTTTAGATCCCACAAATAAGTGAGAACATGTGATGTTTGTCTTTCTGTGTCTGGCTTACTTCATTTAACATAATGATCTCCAGTTCCATCTATGATGTTGGAAATGACTGGATCTCATTCTTTTTTTGTGGCTGAATAGTACTCCATTGTGCATATGTACCACATTTTCTTTATATATTCATCTGTTGTTGGACATTTAGGTTGCTTCCAGATCTTAGCTGTTATAAATAGTGCTGCAAAAAACATAAGAGTCCAGATATCTCTTTGATATACTAATTTCCTTTCTTTGTGGTATATACCCAGCAGTGGGATTGCTGGATCATATGGTAGCTCCATTTTGAGTTTTTTGAGGGACTTCCAAACTGTTCTCCATAGTGGTTGTACTAATTTACATTCCCACCAACAGTGTAGGAGGGTTCCCTTTTCTCTACATCCTCCCCAGCATTTGTCATTGCCTGTCTTTTAGATACAAGCCATTGTAACTGGAATGAGATGATATCTCATGGTAGTTTTGATTTGTATCTCTCTGATGATTGTTGGTGTTGAGCACCTTCTCGTATACCTGTTTGCCATTTGTATGTCTTCTTTTGAGAAATGTCTGTTCAAATCTTTCGCGCATTTTTTATTAGATTATTAGATTTTTTGCTATAGAATTTGAGCTCCTAATATATTCTGGTTATTAATCCCTTAGAGGGGTAGTTTGCAAATATTTTCTTCCATTCTGTGGGTTGTCTCTTCACTTTTTTATTTACTTTGCTGCGCAGCAGCTTTTTAACTTGATGTGATTCCACTGTCCATGTTTGCTTTGGTTGTCTGTGCTTGTGGGGTAATGCTTAAGAACTCTTTGCCCAGACCAGTGTCCTGAAGATTTTCCCCAATATTTTCTTGTAGTAGTTTCATAGTTTGAGGTCTTAGATTTAAGCCTTTAATGCATTTTGATTTGATTTTTGTATATGGCGACAGATAGGGGTCTAGTTTCATTCTTTTACATGTGAATACCCAGTTTTGCCAGCACCATTTATTGAAGAGACTGTCTTTTCCCCAGTGTGTTCTTGGCAACTTTGTCAAAAATTAGTTCACTGTAGGTGTGTGGATTTGTGTCTGCATTCTCTATTCTGTTGCATTGGTCTGCAGGTCTGTGTTTATGCCAGTATCGTGCTGTTTTGGTTACTACAGATCTGAAGTACAATTTGAAGGTAGGTAATGTGATTCCTCCAGTTTTGTTCTTTTTGCTTAGGAGAGTTTGAGTTATTCTGAGTCTTTTGTGGTTCCATATAAATTTTGGGATTGTTTTTTCTATTTCTGTGAAGAATGTCACTGGTATTTTAATAGAGATTGCATTGAGTCTGTAAATTAATCTGGTACTATGGACATTTTTTAACAATATTGATTTTTCCAATCCATTGACATGGAATATTTTTCCATTCTTGTGTGTGTACGCCTTAATTTCTTTCATCAATGTTTTACAGTTTTCATTGTAGAGATCTTTAACTTCTTTGGTTAATCCCTAGGTATTTTATTTTACTTCTGTTATTTTGTTATTTGTTTTCTGGTTGTTTTATAGTCTTCTCTTCCTTCCTTCTTTCCTTCCTGTCTTCCTCCAGTGAAGGTAATTTTCTCCAGTGATATGATTTAGTTTCTTGCTTTTTATTATTTGTGTATCCATTGTATATTTTTTGGCTTGAGGTTACCATGATGCTTGCAAATACTATCTTATAACCCATTATTTTAACCTGATGTATTAGTCCATTTCTTATGGTGCTAATAAAGACCTGAGACTGAGCAATTTAAAAAAGAAACAAGTTTATTGGACTTACAGTTCCATGTGGCTGGGGAGGCCTTTACAATCAAGGCAAAAGGTGAAAAGCGTGTCTCACATGGCAGCAGACAAGAGAAGAGAGCTGGTGCAGGGAACAGTTCCCTTTTTAAAACCATCAGATCTCTTGGGACTTACTCGCTGTCATGACAACAGCACAGGAAATACTTGCCCCCATGATTCAGTTACCTCCCACAGGGTCCCTCCCACAACACATGGGAATTCAAGATGAGATTTGGGTGGGGACACAGTCAAACCATATCACCTGATAACAGGTTAACACTCTTTATATAAACAAACAAAAAACTAATAGAAACCGTATGCCTTAACATCATCCTTCCCACTTTTTAACTTTTTCTTGTTTCTGTTTATATCTTATTGTATTGATTATGTCTTGAAAAGTCATCATAGTTATTATTTTTGATTGGTTCATCATTTAGTCTTTCTACTTAGGATAAGAGTAGTTTACACGCCACAGTTACAGTGTTATAATATTCCGTGTTTTTCTGTGTACTTATTATTACCAGTGAATTTTATATCTTTGAATGATTATATATTGCTCATTAATGTCCTTTTCTTTCTGATTGAAGTGCTGCCTTTAGCATTTCTTGTAGCAGAGGTCTGGTATTGATCAAACCCCTCAGCTTTTGTTTGTCTGGGAAAGTATTTCTCCTTCATGTTTGAATGATATTTTTGCCAGATATACTATTCTAGGGTAAAAGGTTTTTTTCTTCAGCAGTTGGAAATATATCATGCCAGTCTGTCCTGGCCTGTAAGGTTTCCACTGAAACATCTGCTACCAGACCTATTGGAGCTCCATTGTATGTTATTTGTTTCTTTTCTCTTGCTGCTTTTAGGATCCTTTCTTTATTCTTGACCTTTGGGAGTTTGATTATTAAATGCCTTCAGGTAGTCTTCTTTGGGTTAAATCTGTTTGGCGTTCTATAACTTTCTTGTACTTGAATTTTGATATCTTATTCTAGGTTTGGGAAGTTTTTTGTATTATCCCTTTGAATAAACTTTCTGTCTCTGTCTCTTTCTCTACCTTCTCTTTAAGGCCAGTAGCTCTTAGATTTGCCCTTTTGAGACTATTTTCTAGATCCTGTAGGCATGCTTCCTTGTTTTTTATTCTTTTTTCTTTTGTCTCTTCTGTGTATTTTCAATTAGCCTGTCTTCAAGCTTGCTTATTCTTTCTTCTGCTTGATCAGTTCTGCTGTTAAAGGACTCTGATGCATTCTTCAAGAATCTCTTCATTGAATTTATCTGGTAGTGTTCTGAATTCCTTCTCTGTGTTATCTTGAGTTTCTTCAAAACAGCTATTTTGAATCCTCTTCTGAAAGGTCACATATGTGTTTCTCCAGGATTGGTCCCTGGTGCCTTATTTAGTTTATTTGGTGAGGTCATGTTTTCCTGGATGGTGTCGATGCTAGTAGATATTCTTCTGTGTCTGGACAATGAAGGGTTAGGTCTTCACTGTCTGGGCTTATTTGTAGCTGTCCTTCTTGGGAAGGCTTTTCAGACATTTGAAAGGACTTAAGTGTCATGATCTAAGCTGTATCTGCCTTAAGCGTTACCCTAAGCCCAGTAACACTGTGGTTCTTGAAGACTTGTAGGGGTACCACCTTGATGGTCTTAGACAACATCCAGGAGAATTCTCAACCAGGCAGAGATGCTTGCTCCCTTCCCTTTCTTCCAAACATTCAAAGTCTCTCTTTCTCTCTCTCTGTTCTGAGCCACCTAATACTGAGAGTGGAGTGACACAATCACCCCTGTGACCACCACCACTATGACTGCACTAGGTCAAAGTCTCCTTTACTTTTGCCTCTGCACTAGGTCTAGACTGTACTAGACCTGAAGCCAACATAGCAATGTGTCTCACCCAAGGCCTGCTGTAACCACTCCCTTGCTACTGCCTGTGTTTACTCAAGGCCCTAGGACTCTACAATCAGCAGGTGGCAAAGCCAGCCAGGCCTGTGTCCATCTCTTCAGCGTGGCAAGTTTCCCGAAGTCTTGGATTGGTCCAGAAGTGCCTTCCAGAAGTCAAGGACTAGAGTTAAAAATCTTAGAAGTCTACTTGGTGTTCTGTTGTACTGTGGCTGAGCTGGCACTCAAACTGCATGACACAGTCCTTCCCACTCTTCCCTCCCCTTTCCAAAGAGAGGAGCTTCCCACCTGTAGCTACTGCCACCCCAGGCCATGAGGAGTACTGCCAGACTACCACCAGTGTTCCCTTAAGGTCCAAGGGCTCTTAAGTCATGTTGTCATGAATGCTGCCTGGTCTGGGCCTTACCCTTCAGAGTAGTGGGGTCCCCTCTGGCCCAGGGCAGGTCCAAAAATGCTGTCCAAGAGTCAAGTCCTGAAATCTGGGACCCCACAGGCCCCCCTGTGGCCATGCTGGTACTTAAGGTACAAGACAAAGTCCCCTTTACTTTTGCCTCTGCTTTTCTCAAGCAGGAGTTTTGCCCTATAGCTGCCACAGCTAATTACGTGCTGAGTCTCACTTGCAGCCAGCAAGTCTCAGAGGTTCACCCAAGGCTGTCAATGTAGTGCCTGGGTATGGCTGCTGGTTTTTCAGGGCCCAGGGGCTCTTCATTTAGCAGTGATGAATGCTGCCAGGATTGGGTTTTTTCCTTCAAGGCAGCAGGTTCCCTTCTGTCCAAGATGTATTTAGAAATGTCATCCAGGAGCTAAGGCCTGGAATGAGGACCTCACAACTGACCAGTGCCCTATCCTGCTATGACTGAGCTGGTATCTAAGATCAAGACAGTGTCGTCCCCACTCTTCCCTCTCCTGTCCTGTCCTCTCATCTCTCCTCTCCTCCTCAAATGGAAGGAAGTGGTCTTTTTTGGAGCTGTGAGCTGTGCAGCCTGGGGTTAGGGAAGGGGTGATGGCAGCACTCCCTTGGCTGCCCCAGCTGGAGTCTTAGTATGTCTCCTGCCTGCCTCAGTCCACTGTCTCTAGGCCTAGTTTAGCACTAAGACTTGCCTCAGAATTGCAATGCTTTTGGCCTAGACTGCCTTTCAAGTTTACTTGGAGACACAGAAGGCAAGGTTTGTGGGAACTCATGTTTGGACTGCTGGGATTGGTGGTTCCCCTTTGGCTGGGGCTGGGTTAAATGTTCCCTCTGTGGGTAGACATCAGCTGAGTTTGGCCGGTTTTCCTTTTTGCTCTAACAAGACAGAACTGAGTTCAGTGCCTCACAGTTGCTGTGTTCTCTTTTTCCCAGTGCCCAGAGAAGCTCTCTATACCACACCGCTGCTGCTGGGGGTGCGGGGAGTGGGTGTTGGCAATTCAGGACTGTTTTTTCTATCTCTTCAGTTCCTTTTTCAGCAGTATGAAGTTAAAACTGGGTACTATGAGTGCTCACCTGATTTTTGATTCTAATGAAGTTGTTTTTTTTTTTGTTTTTTTTGTTTTTCCTGTGTAGATAGTTACTAACTTGGTGTCCTTGTCGGGGAGTTGGGGGCATGATAGGTGGAGCTTTCTATTCTGCCATCTTGCTCCACCCTCCAATTTTATTTGTTCAGGCTGGTCTTAAACTCCTGGGTTCAGGTGACCCTGATGCCTTGGACTCCCAAAGTGCTGAGCCACCATACTTGGCTGCACAAATATTTTTAATTTTGATGAAGTCCAGTTTATTTTTTTCTTTGGTTGCTTGTGCTTTAGATATCATATCTAAGAAACCATTGCCTAATTCAGGGTTACAAAGAGTTATAAAGTTTTAGCTCTTAAATTTAGGTCTTTGATCCATTTTGAGTTAAGTTTTTATATATGGTGTGAGGTAGGGATCCAGCCTCATTTTTTGCATGTTGTCCAGCACCATTTATTGAAATGACTAATCTTTCCTGCTGTTGCATTGTTTTGGTAATCTTGTTAAAAATCAGTTGACTATAGATATATGGGTTCATTTCTGGATCCACAGTTCTGTTCCATTGATTTATGTGTTTAATGTTAGGCCAGTTTCACAGTCTTGATTACTGTAGCTTTGTAGTAAGTTTTGACATCTATAGTTTTAAGCATTTTAATTGTATGTTGAGTGTTTTTATTCTTGCTTTTTTTCTAGCCTTCTTAAATTTTCAAGGGGGCCTGGATTTCATAGACATACACATACATGTATGTTTGTTTGGAGGCTGGATCTCATAACAACATCTTTCCTAGGTTTAATATTTTAAATTAGACTAGTGAAAGGTAAAGAGGAGTATATAGTAACCAAATTTACAGGAACTAAATGCTTAACATGTTAACACCTGATATATTTTTCTCAACATTTTAAAATAAAATTTTGAGGTATAATTTTATTTAAACAAATTGGACTTACAGAAATTTAGAAAATCCTGTATTGAAATATTTGTTCCGACACTTGTATTATAATTTAATTATGAGGTAACTGGTATCATGAAGTCTGGATCCCATAGGTAACACTGAAAAGACATTATGGAAGGGAGAAATCAAAATATTTTAAGTGACGAGATAATAAAGACAGTGCAAGATGATTACATTTCTTGATATGTATAATTTGAATGAGATTTTCAGTTTTCTTCTTTTTCTTCCCATTTTTAGATCCAGCTATGGGACACAGCAGGACAAGAACGATTCAGAAAGAGCATGGTTCAGCACTACTACAGAAATGTACATGCTGTTGTCTTCGTGTATGATATGACCAACATGGCTAGTTTTCATAGCCTACCATCTTGGATAGAAGAATGCAAGCAACATTTGCTAGCCAATGATATACCACGGATTCTTGTTGGAAATAAATGTGATTTGAGAAGTGCCATTCAGGTACCCACAGACTTGGCACAAAAATTTGCTGACACACACAGTATGCCTTTGTTTGAAACGTCTGCTAAAAACCCCAATGATAATGACCACGTGGAAGCTATATTTATGACCTTGGCTCATAAGCTTAAGAGCCACAAACCATTAATGCTTAGTCAACCCCCTGATAATGAAATTATCCTGAAGCCTGAACCAAAGCCTGCAACGACGTGCTGGTGCTAAATAACAGTCTTTATTATATTACCTAATTTTGGCTAAAGAAATACTTTTCAAGTATGACAGTAATAAGTCATAAGATTTAATCTCAACTGTAATGGGTCATCTTGACACTTTGCTGTTTGTCATTGTCACACTTGTGTATTTTGTATCTACTTAAGTTTGTCACTGTGACAACACAGGAAAAGTTGGTTTTCAGGTGAGATTGAAAATGAAGCAAAGATAGGATGAATCTGAACATCTCTCCATCTAGAGCCCAGTGAAGGAAGCTTCAAACGAGAACATGATGGAATAAAGAATCAGTAACCGTTCCATGTTGTGTTCCTAGGATTGGAATAAAATATTAAAGGTTTAGCACACACTTAATAGTATGTCCTTTAAATGGGAAGTGTTCTTAATAGGGTAAAAACTGGTATTTGCCTCTCCCCAGAGTACTTTTTTTGTTTTTTGGTAGAGACAGGGTCTTGCTATGTTTCCCAGGCTGACCTTGAGCTCCTGGGCTCAAGCAATCCTCCCACCTCAACCTCCCCAGTAACTGGGACTGTAGGTACTCACCACTGCATCTGGCCTTCCTTTGTTTTACTAACATATTTAGTTTTGTTATTATTGGTAGTTTTAGAGCTAACACTTTAGTTCCAGTGGGATAAGAAGGCACAGAATGTTTCCTGGTTCCCAGTCCATAAAGAATGACTTTTCCAAGAGTTCTAGATGTTTGATTTTCTAATTAATATTTATCAGATCTACAAAAATCATTGTTATTTTTAAAAGAGTTATTTGAGTTTCTTTCTTTCTTTTTTTTTTTTTTTTTTTGAGACGGAGTCTCGCTCTGTCTCCAGGCTGGAGTGCAGTGGCGTGATCTCGGCTCACTGCAACCTCCACCTCCCAGGTTCAAGTGATTCTCCTGCCTCACCCTCCCGGGTAGCTGGGACTACAGGCGTGTGCTACCACGCCCAGCTAAATTTTGTATTTTTAGTATAGACAGGGTTTCACCATGTTGATCAGGATGTTCTCAATCTCTTGACCTCATGATCCACCCACCTCAGCTTCCCAAAGTGCTGGGATTACAGGTGTGAGCCACCATACCTGGTCAAATTGCTTTCTTACTAAATCCTATTAAAATATGCAAAAATAAGTCACATTTTAAGGCAAATAAAGTGACATAGGTGCTTTATATTTTATTTTGGTATATTTAAACAGTGTAAAACTAACTGAAAGCATATGAAGAGTTGTAACTTGGGGGAAAATAGGTAAACATAGCTTCTAGCTAACACAGGAGACCTATTCTTACTTGGCCTTTAGTAATTTCAAGCGGTGTATCTGGTACGGTATCTCTTGCTCTCCCTTCAACTCCAATAAATTTAATTACAACTGCCAAGTTAACAAATGAACTTGCATTTGGATTGTAGCTGTGAAGGCACAACTCTAATTGCTATTAGTCTACATGTATTTCTGTAATAGTATTGTGTTGTATCAATTTTTAAGATATCTAAATTTTATGGTCACAAGAAGCTGTTCCTCCTCAGTGTGAAAAATAAATTAGATATTGAAAAATGTCTGTCCTTCAGTGATGGAAATAATATTTCAAAAAGTTTTTTAACCTAAATACTTTTATTTTGAATTTAAATCTTTGCACATAAAATATAGCAAGCTTACATATTAAACTATTTACGTAAATGGAATGTAAGCCATGACTTTTAACCGAAGTGTTCACATTCACTAATTTTGATAGATTGCTGTCCTTAATAATTTTGGAGGAAATTAAGCCAAAAGATTATTGTACTTAAAATATTTTCAGAATGTGGGAAATCAATTAAAAATGTAATCTAATCTAGTTTAAGATTTTTGTTTAATCATCATGGTGGTCCTAACTGGATAATTTAAATATAAAGACAAGGTAATTCTATTAAATGAACTAACTGAAAATAATAATTATAGGAAGTGATTATTCCATTTTAAGTATTAGAACTCAAATTGGCTTTATTTGCATTTAGGGAGATCATTTTTGTTAATCATGCTGGAATTAAAAATTAAAAATTGTTTTACTTGTATCGAAATTAACCTTGATTTATAACTATTTTTGTAATAAAACAGTGACAGCTGTAGTAACTGTGATGGATGTAACAACTTTTTTTTTTTAAAGAAGGGAATCTGTTTATTGCTTTTCAAAATATTTTCTAAAGTTGGGGAAGAAAGTTTATAGACTTTCCAAGCACATTTATGGTTTTTTATTACTGTTATTATGGTTTTAAAAAGAGTAACTTTATTTCTTTTTGTAAGGAATTAGTAGTATCCTTCACAGTTCTGTGAAAGGACTTATTTTTTAACTTTAATATTTATTAGTTTTAAAATATTTGTATCTCATTTGTAACAATTTGTTTTAATTTTTTATATGTATGTTTTTATTTTTAAAAAGAACCTACCAGTTGAATGGGGATAAAGCTTTCAATATCTTAAAATATTTATAAAACAGTTCATTGCCTGTTGCAAATCACTTCCAAAATGATAGCTATCTAACAACTAATTATTAATTTTTAAGGAAAAAATCACACATTTTAAAAATCTGCAGAATTTATTTTAACTATGACCTTTAATTGAAAATAATTAAAATATCAGACATGTTTTGGAAAAGTCTTAATTTGAGAATACCAAAGGAAACTACCCCAGAATCTAATGTAGTTAGCTGTTAATAACAATGCATTATTGAAAGTATATTGCAAATACATGTTTCCTCATGAAATCTAAAGTTAAATAATTTTGTTGTGGAATAGTGTCACTGTTACATTTCCCCCATGAAGTTCAATAAACCAGCTTAGCCACAAAGAAATTGTGTTCTATTTCCTTTGTTTTGTTACTGGGTAGAGTATAAAATAAAACAATCTTTTTTTCCTCCTGGTTTCCAGATAATGTTATATATCTGATACACTTAAAAACAACAAAAAGCCTGCAACCCATTGGAAATTTATTTTCTTGTGTACATTTGAGGTTAAATGTATACAAGAACTTCAGGAAAAAAACTTAACAGAGTATTAAAATTAGCTGATAACATAGCTTTTGCATTTGTGTGGTTTAGTAATCCAACTTTTTTTTAGAATACTTCGGTGCAAAAAGCAAATGGTGCAAGTGGGGTTGATGTGTATTTAGAGGTAAAAGCATTTAACAGAATGAATAAGTATAAAAAGTATAAGAAAAGAGAACGAACAACATCTCAGGTATAAGATTGTAGTTACTGATTTAGACCCCATAGGATTAGGGATGTGGGGGGCTCTGATGTTGATTCTGCTTCCCCTGGTCAGTTTATTTTACGTATAAGTTACCCTTGTTGTGTTCAAACACAAAATTGACATTATTCATGAAAGACTGCTTTCTTAATCAGATATTAAGAAGTTGGTCATGTCTTTTGGGAGCACATTTGCTACAGCCCGTGTGGCAAGGGGGAATGCATTTGATTTGTTGGAATAACCTGATTTATCAAACATTTAAGAAGTATGGGTCATGTGTTCTCTATTTGTGTTAGTGGAGCTACATAGACACTGTCCTTGAAGAACTTAAAAAACAGTATATGAACAAATGGGAATTCTACAATATAATGTGATCAGTGTAATCAAAGAAGCATCTACAAAGGACAATGAACCACAGAGAATGGAGTGGTCTTTTGACTTGGATATGGGAGCAGTAGATAATCAAAAAGCTTCACAATGAGTGGAAGCATTTTTGCAGCATCTCAGGGTAAATGTGAGGCATTCTCCATGTAAAGGAGAAGGAAGAAAGTCATCCCAGGTGAATGCACTGCAGGGCTCAAGAGTGGAGTTGAATTTGAGGGGAATGACTGCTAGGTCAGTGTGAGTATGTGATAGAATGGAGGTGTGGTCAGAACACGGAAGTGAAGCTAGCAAGGTAGATTGTGGTTAAACTGCCAAGTTGCCATATGCAGTGGGATTAGGACTGACTTAGGTGCAGTATCTGAAACTCAGTCTGAACCAGCCTGTAACGGGGATTTTAATGTAAGGAGTCGGACTTGTCTCGCTGGACTTGAAGACAAGGATGTGACTGGACTCGAAGAGCTGGGATTGAGCACACAATTTCCCAACTCTGGGTCCAGCTTCTCTGCACATCTTCATTTTCTCTTTCTTTTATAACTAGACTTTTCCAATTTTTAGATTTAATTAGCAGAAAACATAGCCACTGAGTACTTCTGAACTTTTGAATGCTGCAGGCATCCAAAGAGAGATGAACTCTCAGTCCCAAAGTTGAAATTTCCAGCATAGACTGTTAATTGGCCTGGCAAGAGCCAGGTGTCCACCCAAGACCAATAGCCAAAAAAGATAAAATAAGCAATTTCCACATTTAGGAGAGAAGGTATTTTGGGGGAAGGGGAGCAAAAAAAGAAGACAGTCACACAAAAACATTTGAACTTTACTATTTAGGCAATGGGTAACTTATGAAAGCATTTTGCAAGGTAGTGAGACCATTAGATTTATGCTATAAATTCCAGCGGCAATGGGAAAGATATGAGGGGATGAAGTCATGGTGACAGCTTACTGAAATAGCCTAGAAGAAAGAGCTTTAACTGGAACACTGGCAGAAAAAAATATGGATTTGAGGCACTTTAGAACTAAAATCCCCAGGAGTTAAAGACCAAGGTCAGGAATTTCATTGCATGAAACAGTCAGTATTCTTTTCTAGGGCTACTAGTTGCACTCATGTATGTGGCCAAATGTTTTTTTAAAAAGTCAGCCTTTGGTTTTATTCTTTAGATTATTACATTGCTTTAATTCGCCTTTATCAAAAGTTTGATTCCTGTGATGCTATTTTCATACATGTTTTTCAAAGTGTTTTGAGTCAGATGAAACTTGTCATTTGAAATTATTTAAGTTTTATATCCTAAGCTTTTTGATATTTTTCTTGTTCTGAGTAATTTAATTATAGAAGATTCTGTATATTTTTCTTTGAGTCCCAGAACATTCTTCAAATTATGAAAACAACTTTTGTTTTGGTTATTCATTCCATAGACTTAACAGAGTATATGGAGCCATTTTATTACTTCTCAACTCATTATTAATCTTGCTGGAAATGGAGAGTTCCATGTTTCCATAAAATGTGATCAGTAATGGGACTCCTTTTTTTAAGTTAAATTTTTGTATAGGAAATACATTCACATGGTTCAATATTTGGACCATTCACAAAAGAGTAAATGGTGAATTCTCCTTCCCATTCTTTCTCCCAGCTCCCCACTTCTTATCACAAGGAACCAGTACCATAAAGTTTTGTTTGTTTGTTTTCATTTTTGTTTTGAGACGATCTCAATCTGTCACCTACGCTGGAGTGCAGTGGTGTGATCTCGGCTCACTGCAGGCTCCATCTCCCGTGCTAAAGCAATCCTCCCACCTCAGCCTACCAAGTAGCTGGGACTACGGGTGCGTGCCACAACACCCAGCTAATTTTTTGTACTTTTTGTAGAGACAGGGTTTTGCCATCTTACCCAGGCTGTTCTGGAACTCCTGGGCTCAAGTGATCCTTTCACCTTGGCCTCCTGCCCTGATTCCCACGCTGGGATTACAGGCACCAGCCACCACACCCAGCCCCTGAATTTGGTGTGTTTCTTCACATAACAATATACCCTGGAGATGAATTAATGTTAAAATATGTAAGCTTCATCATTCTCTTTTAGGCATCATGGAGTTCCTTTAGTTGGCCGTTATTTAGACAGCCCTCTATTTATGAACATTTAGGTTGTTTCAAATCTTGCTATTACAAGCATTACCAAAATGAATATCCTTTTACGTAAGTCATTTCTCAAATGTGTGAGTATATACAAAGGGAAAATTCCCAGAAGTGACATTGCTAGATGAAAGGTAAATGCATTTGCAATTTGGATTTCTAATCGCCCTCCTCCGAGGTTGCACTGCTAATAAAAAGCATGCCTGTTTCCTCACACACTCACAACACAGTCTGTTATCAAAGGTTTTGACATTTGGAACATTAATAGGTGAAAAATGATATCTCACTGTGGTTTTAACTGGCATTTATCTTATGAATAGGGTTGAGCATCTTTATATTTAATGTTTATATTTCGTTTTCTGTTGAATTGTCTTCATATTCTGTCAGGGTTTTTTTTTTTTTTTTTTCTTTTTGTAGGGATACTGAGTATTTTGGGAAAGTTAGTGGTAAGAGTTTTATTTTTTTTTTCTAGTTTGTTTTTTGCCAAATGGCATTGCTCCTAATGGTTTTTGGTATGAAAATAATTTTAATGTAGTGAAACTTAGTAGTCTTTTCCATGATTATAGTTTTGTGTCATAACTATAAAGACTAACCTTGCCTGAGATAATACAAGAATTCTTGGCCAGATGAGGTGGCTCACGCCTGTAATCCTAGCACTTTGGGAGACCCACGCGGGCAGCTCACTTGAGGTTGGGAGTTCAAGACCAGCTTGGCCAACATGGTGAAACCTAGTCTCTACTAAAAATACAAAAATTAGCCAGGCGTGGTGGCAGGCGCCTATAATCCCAGCTACTTGGGTGGCTGAGGCAGGAAAATCACTTGAACCTGGGAGGCAGAGGTTGCAGTGAGCTGAGATTGTTCTACTGCACTCCAGCCTGTGGGACATAGTGAGACCCTGTCTCTCTGTCACACACACACACACACAAGTGAATGTTACCTATGGACTGGATAATTATGATGTCTCAATGTAGGTTTATCAAATGTAATAAATGTACATAGTGAGGGAGGCTGTGTGTGTGTGTGGATGGGCAGGGGCTCTGTGGGAACTCGATGGTTTCTGTTCCATTTTTCTGTGACCCTAAACCTGCTCTAAATATAAACCCTATTTATTATTATTATTCTTTAAGTTCTAGGGCATATGTGCACAACGTGCAGGTTTGTTACATATGTATACATGTGCCATGTTGGTGTGCTGCACCCATTAACTCGTCATTTACATTAGGTATATCTCCTAAGGCTATCCCTCCCCCGTCCCCTCACCCCACTACAGGCCCCAGTGTGTGATGTTCCCCACCCTGTGTCCAAGCGTTCTCATTGTTCAATTCCCACCTATGAGTGAGAACATGTGATGTTTGGTTTTCTGTCCTTGCAGTAGTTTGCTGAGAATGATTATAAACCCTATTTTTTTAAATAGATGTGTCAGAGACTGCAGGTTGCCTACCCAATTTTTGTCTTCCCTCTTGTATTAATTTCCTAGGCTACAGGAACAAAGTACCATAAATTGGGTGGCATAAAAAACAGAAACGTATTGTCTCACAGTTCTGGAGGCTGGAAGTATCAGCAGTGTTGATTTCTTGTGAAGACTGTGGAGAGAATCTGTTCCATTCCTCTCCTGGCTCACTGCAGCCTCGACCTCCTGGGCTCAAGTGATCCGCCAACCTCAGCCCCTCAAGTAGCTGGGACCACAGGTGCATGCCACCAGGCCCAGCTAATTAAAAAAAAAAAAAATTTGGTAGAGATGGAGTCTCCCTATGTTGCCCAGGCTCATCCCAAACTCCTGGGCTCAAGTGATCCTCCAGCCTCAGCCTCCCAAAGTGCTGTGACTACAGGGGTGAGCCACCACGCCTGGCCAGATTTTTTCCTCTTTTCTTTTGTGTGTGTGTGTGTGTGTGTGTGTGTGTGTGTGTGTGTGTGTGTGTGATGGAGTCTCACTCTGTTGCCCAAGCTGTAGTGCAGTGGCGTGATCTTGGCTAACTTCAACCTCTGCTTCCCGGGTTCAAGTGATTCTCCTGCCTCAGCCTCCCGAGTAGCTGGGACTACAGGCGTGCACCACCACGCCTGGCTAATTTTTGTATTTTTAGTAGAGACAGGTTTTCACCATGTTGGCCAGGCTGGTCTCAAACTCCTGACCTCAGGTGATCCGCCAGCCTCAGCCTCCTAAAGTGCTGGGATTATAGATGTGAACCACACCACCCAGCCCAGATTTCCTTTTCTCATAGGGACGCCAGTCATACTGGATTAGGGCCCATCCTGATGACCTCACTTAAGGCCCTATCTCCAAACAAAGTCACATTCTGAGGTACTAGGGATTAGAACTCCAATATCTTTTTTGGGGGGGGCAGGGGCATAATTCAGCTCGTAACACATCTTCCTCTTTTCTTACTAACAGAACCCTGGTTTCTTTTGGCCTGGCCACATAGCCCACAGGAGAAAACCAGTTCCCAGCCTCCTTTGCAGCTAGGTATGGCCACATGTTACAGTTCTGGCCAAAGAGATATGAGCAGGTAGTTACTAGGGATTTCCAGGGAAACTTTGCTTTCCTGTAAAAGGCCTGCCCTTTCCTCTGGTTGCTTCCTCCTCCTCTGTCCATGGCTGGCACGTGGGAGGGAGGCTATAGTGCTGGCGTGGATGCCTTGGCATTACAAAATGCTCTGGAGAACAGTGTCCTGCAGCTACCACACCAGCTCAGGCTACTTATCTCATGACTTCTGGTGAGAAAAATAATCCCCACTGTTTGGGGGATTTGGATACCTGTAGACGAATGCAATTCTAACTGGAAGAACAGTTGAGGTGAAATGTGGAAGAGACTTGGGGACACTGGGACTAAAACTTTTGGATGACGATTGCACTATCTCTGTTTAGGGACTGCCCGTGTGGTCAGGGAGCAATTTGGGGCCCACTCACTGCCCCAGTGCATCAGTCCTTCAAGGGTAGAAACTTGCTGGGAGAGCCTGAGTTAGTGCCTTTCTACCAGCCTTTAAACCTGCCCCAGGGGAAAACACCCTTTTAGGGACTTGGTGAAAAATGGGTGTGCCATGCAGATGTCATTCCTCGGCAACACCCTAGGAGTGGCAGAGCAACCAAAGAGAAGGAACTGGGGTCCCAGATGCTGTTCTGCTACCACCACAGCCCCAGACAGTTACGCTTGGAAGAGTAAGTGAGAGTCAAGCAGAAGACTTCCATCTGGTTTGAGCCAATGTTATTTGGACTTAACTAATACCTCATCTAAGTTATCCTAGAAAAGTATATCTAGCTTCAAATTGTTAAAATGTGTCAGTCTGTGATAAAATTGATGGTATACAGTTTTACTACTGTATGAAAATAAATATACGTGTAAAGTCTATTATGGAACTGGTATACGTTAGGGATCTCTTCTAGCTCATTTAAGAAAGGGACTGGCCGGGCACGGTGGCTCACACCTGTAATCCCAGCACTTTGGGAGGCTGAGGCGGGCGGATCACGAGGTCAGGAGTTCGAGACCAGCCTGGCCAATATGGGGAGACCCCCATCTCTACTAAAAATACAAAAATTAGTTGGGCTAATTAGTGGTGGTGCATGCTTATAGTCCTAGCTACTCGGGAGGCTGAGACAGAAGAATCACTTGAACCTGGGAGGTGGAGATTGCAGTGAGCTGAGACCCCACCACTATACTCCAGCCTAGGCAACAGAGTGAGACTCTGTCTCAAAAAAAAAAAAAAAAGAAAAAGAAGAAGAAGAAGAAGAAAGGGACTTAGAGAATTGGGGTAGCTTATATTATCTTTAGGAGAACCTGGGCCCAAAATTTGGTTGCTACAAAGACAGGAACAATAGTAGCCAAGAGAAATGCCCCGATGTTGTAGCAGGAAGTTCACTGCCACCACTCTCTCTCCTCAGCACCTATGGCACTCAGGACTGGCCACAAAATGTCCCAAAAGCTGTCCCAGAAGTACTGAAATCTTCCAACATTACACTGGCAAGAAAGGCCATTCTCCCTGTGACCCTCTCCCTGCTCACTTCCTAGAACTCAAGTTGCAAATACATCTTGGGAATGACAGGTTTTATCACCCCAGGCTCTGCAGCAGGAAAGCACACTAGAAGAGGATGGAGAGGCGTCGAGTAAGCCAGTCAGCATCTGCCGCAGAAAGTGATACTAGCTTACGCCTCTGAAGCTCTTCACTGGGAAACACAGCATACTGCTATTTTCATGCATTTCTGAAGTACTTCTAAAGTGTGAACTAAAAAATCCTTGCTAATTTGGTGATTTGTTATATTTTTGTAAACTCCTTATGCAAATGTAAGATTAGTAAATGTTGCCTGCTTCTGAGAGTGTATTCTTCCACTGTACATCCAAAGGCGCTATGGAGCACACATTTTTAAATTCTGAAAACATTGGGAACTTAATCACGTAAGATAAGGTGTATGACCAGCTAAACAAGGAGGCACTCCCTGAGCCTTTGTCCTCCATCCTCTTCTGGCTAAACATCCTTTCCTTTACGATCTCACCTTCAGAGGCACTTGATTCCTGAACCCATGTTTAGAGCCTCAACTTTACCTCTCAGTTCCTGAATTGACAGCTGCATGTGGGCCATCTTTCTTTTGCAGTATCTGTGGACCACTCAAACATGTAATTTAAAATGTATAAACAGTGGGGCACAGTGGCTCACACCTGTAATCCCAGCACTTTGGGAGGCTGAGGTGGGAGGATCACTTGAGCCCAGGAGTTTGAGACCATCCCAGGCAATAAAGAGAGACACCATCTCTACCAAAAATTTAAAACCTAGCTGACTGTGGTGGTCTGTACCTGTGGTCCCAGCTACTCAGGAGGCTGAGGTGGGAGGATCGCTTGAGCTCAGGAGATTGAGGCTGCAGTGAGCCGTGATCATACCACTGTACTCCAGCCTGGGCAACAGTGAGACTCAATCTCAAAAAATAAAAATAAAAAATAAGCCGGGCGCGGTGGCTCAAGCCTGTAATCCCAGCACTTTGGGAGGCCGAGACGGGCGGATCACGAGGTCAGGAGATCGAGACCATCCTGGCTAACACGGTGAAACCCCGTCTCTACTAAAAAATACAAAAAACTAGCTGAGCGAGGTGGCAGGCGCCTATAGTCCCAGCTACTCGGGAAGCTGAGGCAGGAGAATGGCGTCAACCCGGGAGGCGGAGCTTGCAGTGAGCTAAGATCCGGCCACTGCACTCCAGCCCCTAGCGACAGAGCAAGACTCCGTCTCAAAAAAATAAAAAATAAAAAATAAATAAAAAATAAAATAAAATGTATAAACTCAATCTTCCTCCTTAAATTTGTTTTTCTTCCTGTGTTTCCTCAAAACAACTGGAGAGGTTCTATCGCGGCTTCCCTTCCCCCAGCTCCCACATCTAGTCTCCCACCTGGATCTATCACTTCCACTGCCTTTGACCCTGGCTTCTGTCCTCTTTTGCTGAGAGGCAGAGGACTCCACACTCTAACTGTGGAGTGAGACCACAAAGAAACTGAACCCTAGATGTTCTTTTTTTTTTTTGAAACAGAGTTTTTCCCAGGCTGGAGTGCAGTGGCGCGATCTTGGCTCACTGCAACCTCCACCTCCTGGGTTCAAGTGATTCTCCTGCCTCAGCCTCCTGAGTAGCTGGGACCACAGGTATTGTGGTCAGATTACAGGCGTGTGCCACCACGTCCAGCTAATTTTTTGTATTTTTAGTAGAGATGGAGTTTCATCATGTTGGCCAGGCTTGTCCCGAACTACTGACCTTAGGTGATCAGCCCTCCTCAGCCTCCCAAAGTGCAAGGATTACAGGCATGAGCCACCGAGCCTGACCCAGATGTTCTTTTATAAACAAATTATTTTATTTTTTAGTTTTTTAGAGACAGTCTTGCTCTGTCACCCAGGCTTGAGTGCAGTGACATGATCTTAGCTCACTGCAACCTCTGCCTCCCGGGTTCAAGCAATTCCTGTCTCAGCCTCCCAAGTAGCTGGGATTACGGGAGTGTGCCACCACACCTGGCTGAATTTTGTATTTTTAGTAGAGAAGGGTTTTTGCCATGTTGGCCAGGTTGGTCTCGAACTACTGACTTCATGTGATCCATCTCTCTCAGCCTCCCAAAGTGCTGGGATTATAGGCATGAGTCACTGTGCCCAGCCTAAATCCTAGATGTTCTAACAGTCAAACCTCTCCATTCTTCAATTTCTTCATTTTTAAAAAGGGCTGACACTAACCCACAGGGTTATTGTGAGAATGAAATAATATATGTGTAGTATCTAGTGTTATATAACAAGCTTCCCCAAAACTGAGTAGATAAGACCACAGTTACTGGTTGTCTCACCACTGCGGCGAGGCAGGAGTGTGCAGGCAGCGCAGGCTGGAGGTCTCTCCTGAGGCTGCAGTCATCTGAAGGCCAGGTGAAGATGCAGCAGCTGGGGCAGAGCAGCGGGCACTCCTCTGGCATGTCTCTCTCTCTCTCTGTGCTGCTCTGTATGGCAGCCTCAATGTAGCAGGACTTCTTACATGGTGGCTGCAAGCACCCAGAGTAAGTGGCCCGAGATAAACCTGCAAAGCCCTGGGGCGTTTTCTAACTTAGCTCGAAGGTCACTCTGATCCATGTAGAACAGCAATCGCAAAATCCTGCTTGGGTTTAAGGGGAGGAGATGCAAATTCTGTGAATGAGAAGCCTGTCCGAAAACCTGTGGACCTTTCTACAAACCATCACAGAGAGTGACTATGAAGATGTTTTGCACTATTTGGATGGTCCACTGTTTATCTCATGACAGAGTAATTAAAAGACTTATTAAACTGAAAAAATGTGCTATACATTTTTTTTCCCACAGATACCTGTTTCAAATTGTTGACCATTTATATATGTATGTATGTATGTATGTATGTATGTATGTATTTTGAGATGGAGTCTTGCTCTGTTACCCAGGCTGGAGTGCAGTGGCGCAATCTCTGCTCACTGCAAGCTCTGCCTCCTGGGTTCACGCCATTCTCCTGTCTCAGCCTCCTGAGTAGCTGGGACTACAGGCGCCCGCCACCACGCCCGGCTGATTTTTTTGTATTTTTAGTAGAGATGGGGTTTCACCATGTTAGCCAGGATGGTCTCGACCTCCTGACCTCGTGATCCACCTGCCTCGGCCTCCCAAAGTGCTGGGATTACAGGCGTTAGTCACAGCGCCCGGCCATTGTTTACCATTTCTATAATGGCAGGTGAAATATATTTCATACTAAGGAATATGCTACCTTAATAGTTATTGTTAGATAAACAATCTATCTCTTCCTAGTAGATGTTTGGAAATGTTTCCATCTGATGCGTGTGTTTTTTCTATTTCTGTGTCACCTATAAAAATTCTCCTACTCAAGCATTTTAAGAGTTAGAATTTTCCATCCTGTTTAAAATTCTTCCAAACTAAGACTAGGCTTTGGATCTTTTTGTTAAAAATATAAATATAATGCTTAATTGGTTTGCAAGAACAATTTGGGGAGATGGCAATCTAGCAAGTTAATTCCAGTATAAACTTCTGCATAACTTTATACTGAAGTTAAACTTCAGTATAAACATACCACCTTCTGCATAGCTGGTAGGTGGAATTGAAAACTCTGGATCAGGGTTTAACAAGCCTGGCTGATGATGCTTTTCTTCATTTTGGATCTGAGGATCTTTGTAAGGTCATTTGTTTTCACCATTGATAGTTATTAAATGCAAGCATCAACATAAACTGCATTTAGAAACAACCTTCACCTTGTTTCATCATGAAGTAGTGAATCAAAACTTTCAAAATAATGAAGCATATTTAATTTCAAAAAATGACGTTGAAAAATATTGTTGGATGGGTGCAGGGGTACAGTGGCTCACACCTGTCAGCCTGTCATCCCAGCACTTTGGGAGGCCAAGGTGGACGGACCACCTGAGGTCTGGAGTTCAAGACCAGCCTGGCCAACATGGTGAAAACCCGTCTCTACTAAAAATACAAAAATTAGCCAGGCATGGTGGCGCACGCCTGTAATCCCAGCTACTCGGGAGGCTGAGGCAGGAGAATTGCTTGAACCCGGGAAACAGAGGTTGCAGTGAGCTGAGATAGTGCCACTGCATTCCAGCCCGGGCAATAGAGTGAGACTCTATCTCAAAAAAAGGAAAAGAAAAAGAAAAAGAAAATATTATCAACAATATAGGCTGGTGTATCTGCGAATAAACAGGTTTTTTTTTTTTTTTTTTTTTTTTTGGACTGGTAAGTGAAAAATACAAATTATTTTAAAAATTATTTATTTCATCTTTTCATCCTTTTAAATTTCTATTTTGTAAATGTTTCTTAATCTACTAGCTAGTATGCTTTGTGATTATAATTTTAGGTGAACCAGTGAACATGCATTGGGAGTGCTTGCTGAAACACTTTTTCTGACAAGGATGTGATCTAAAGAGTGTCAGTGGTCTGTACAACAGCCCTTTGCAGAGGGGCAGTTGTGTCTTCTTCAGCTTTGTGACTCCATGGCTTCACGGCCTCTTTGCTGCGTGGGAAGAGGCAGAGACAGGAGCCACTGCTTGAGGATTTATATTATACTAAGCATCTTCCCTTTGTTCCAGTCCCCCTAGCGTATTTTTGTGGGGAAAAGGTGCACCTAGCCTTGTTAATTCTGCTTACATTAGCCTTCATTATGTTGAATAGTCTCCACATCTTTGTGGTCAGTATCTTGTAACTGAATGTCACTTGTTTCCTACACAATAATTCTCTTCCCCAAAGTGTTTGCCAGTTGAAAATCACTCATATCCTGAAGTGGTTCCTCTTGATTCTTTAACAATTTGGCTCTAAGAGCTTTACAAGAGGAAAATGTTCGTGACATGATGGTGAGTCATGGTTTGTGAAAATGAGCAATTTATGCCTAGCGTGGTGCTATGGCCAAATTGCACTAAGACTTTGCCTTTTTTTTTTTTTTTTTTTTTCCTTTTTGTGGAGAACGGGGTCTTGCTATATTACCCAGGCAGGTCTCGAACTCCTGGGCTCAAGCTATCCTCCCGCCTCTGCCTCCCTGAGAGCTGGGATTACAGGCGTGAGCCACCGCGCCTGGCCTTTGCTTATTTTTTTTTTTTTGACTTTGCCTAGAATATGTGTCTTCTGAGAGTTTTGCTACACGACAGTAAAAATTAAAAGTCACTTTGCTTGTAATGTCTCTGCTAAGCTTAAGAAAACAAAGCTGCATTTGGGAGGCTGAGGCGGGCAGATCACAAGGTCAGGAGATTGAGACCATCCTGGCCAACATGGTGAAACCTCATCTCTACTAAAAATACAAAAATTAGCTGGGTGTGGTGGCACGTGCCTGTAATCCCAGCTACTCAGGAGGCTGAGGCAGGAGAATAGCTTGAACCAGGGAGTCAGAGGTTGCAGTGAGCCGAGATCATGCCACTGCAAAAAAGAAAGAAAGAAAGAAAGAAAGAAAGAGAGAGAGAGAAAGAAAACAAATCTGCATTTCTGAATTTAAAAAATACAATGAACTTAAAATATCGAATTCCTCATCTCTTCTCTTGTATCGTGATAGCAAACAAGATCCAGTTCTGCCAGCCTCATCTCAGCCAAGACTCCTACAAACAGCTGCAACTCTCTCTCAGCCTTAGTTTTCCCACCTGCAAAGTGGGGATGATAACAATACCTGCCCCCTTTTAAGCCTTAAGACACTTACTTATTATCAGATTGACTTATACTAATTACGTCCTCTTAGCAACATAAGGAGGACTTCATTCTTCTGCAACTGACAAACTGGTTTCTAACACAAACTTTTGTACTTCCTATTGTATTTTGTATTATCTCTCATTATCCCCAATTTACTACAGCCAGAACCTTATATGGCCTTGAATGATTTCTAATTAAATACCCTCCATTTCAGATATACTCCTTAGCAGAAACAAAACAAAACAAAAAAAGTCAGCAGATTCTCCAAACTATGTGCCTCAATCTGGAGTTTCTGACCAGTTTTGCTCAGAAGATGTCCTGTTACCTTCTCAAAGACGATTTCCACCATGGGTGACACAGGCAGAAAAGTGATGTCTCCCAGAAGCCGCTTTCACCTTTCTCTCTTTCTTCTCCTCTGAGCCTCAGGACGTCTCACTGCCATCCAGTTTTTAGAACTTAAACCACAGAAACTGCCTTAGTGGGGAGAAAGTGCTGGGCTTAAGTCAGTTTCTATTTCAAATGCCATTCACTGAAAGCTATCTCCCGCCCTCGGCAAGCCCTCTTTATCAAATAGGCAGCTTCTGTACCATGCCTAGGACCAAGGAGCTTTCAGATGGCCTATAAAAATTTTTGAGACCTGAAAAAAAAAAAGAATTGACCCCAAAATATGAAAATAAAAATGAATAAAACAGAATTAAAGAGCATTTAATTAAATGTCTGCAAACTAAAAATTAATGCTGACATCAGTAGTTGATAAAATGCTAGTATTCATAAAAATATAATAGTAATTACATTTGAAAACATTTAGTGGATCAGATTATTTTCCTTCAAAAGAGTTCCCAAGCATGTACTATGCTTGCTGAGAAACTATAACTGATTACAAATTAAGTGGTTTGATTGTAGCTAAATCATTTCAGAAGCAAAATTATCTTTTAAAAATTTTTTAGAAAAAACTCAGGGTACCATGGGTGCATTTCAGTATAACTGATATGATTATGACCTCTCAAAGAAGGAGTACTTGGAAATTTGAATACAGGCTGCGTGTTAGATGGTATTAGGGAATGATTGTCAATTGTCTTACTTGTGATAATAGTATTGAGGTTAAGTGGGAGAATCTTAGAAGATACATATGGAAGTATTTAGGGGTGAAGTGTCCTGATGTCAACAATCTGCTTTCAGAATGTTCTGCGAAATAACAACTATACTTTAAGGGGGAACTAATTTCCTTAATTCTGGTTACGGTAGCCTTGAATATTTATAATAATCTCCACCTCTTCACACTCAGTATGCTCTATTTGAATGTTATTTGTTTTCTACATAATCATCCTTTTCCCCAAAGTGTTTGCCATCTGAAAATCACTTAGTATGTCAGCTACCTACTTTCAAAAGGTTCTGCAAAATAATAACAAATGTGTGTGAATCCTTATACTATACTATACTACACACACACACACACACACACATACAGAGAGAGAGAGAATAAATGTAGCAGAATGTTAACAAATGCTTTGAAAACTGTAACAAAGCAGGCAACAGGCTACAGAATGTTGGCAGCTGAAGGGCATTATTTGGATAATATGGTCAGAAAAATCCTCTCAGTAGGGTAACAACTGAACCAGATCTGAATGAAGTGAAGGAACAAGCTCCGTGAAGATTTGAAGGAAGAGTATCCCGCTCAGGGAGGCAGCACTTGCAAAGGTCCTGAGGCAGGACTTCACAACACTTGATATTATCCAACTAAATGATGTTTTGTTAATCTGGTGAAAGTAAAATGGATTCTAATGATTTTAGTTTGTATTTTTCTGTTTACTAATGAGCAACTTTCATTTCTTTGTTAAATTCTGGTCATGTGTTGTTTTCTTGAAATTTTTGTCAGGTCTTTCATTTGTCTGTTGGGTTCTTTGTCTTTTTCTTACTGATCTGTAAAGTTCTATATGTTCTGGATATGATTCCTTTGCTGATCATATGTGAGGCAAATATCTTCTCTCTGTTTATAGATTGTCTCTTCACTCTTTTTACAGTGTCTTTCAAAGAACAGATTTTTTTTTTTTTTTGAGATGGAGTCTCACTCTGTTGCCCAGGCTGGAGTGCAGTGGTGCAATCTTGGCTCACTGCAACCTCCACCTCCTGAATTCAAGCGATTCTCCTGCCTCAGCCTCCCAAGTAGCTGGGATTACAGGTGCCTGCCACCACACCTGGATAATTTTTGTATTTTTAGTAGAGATGGGGTTTCTGCATGTTGGCCAGGCTGGTGTCCAACTCCTGACCTCAGGTGATCCACCCGCCTCAGCCTCCCAATGTGCTGGGATTACAGGTGTGAGCCACTGCAGCTGGCCAGAACAGATGTTCTTAATTTTAATACAACTGAATTTATTGATAATTTTATTTATGGTGTGTGCTTTTGTGTCTTGTTTAATAACATTTTTCTTACTCTGAAGTAAAAAAAAACTGTTCCATCTATATGTTATTCTAAATGTTCTATGGCTGTATTTTTCACATTAGAAAAATGAAGTATTTAATCCACCTATAACTGATTTTTGTATAGTATGAATTGAAGATCTAATTCTGTATTTTTTATATGAATATCTAATTGTCCTGGCACCATTTATTAAATCACCGTCTCTTTCCCTATTGAACAATAGCGACCACTCTATCATCAATGAAGGCTCCATACATGCCTGGGTCTGTTTCTGGGCAATTTCATTTAATTGGCCTATTTGTCTGTTTCTGGCCAATACTACATGTCCTTAATTCCTAAAGCTTTCTAACTTGATATTTGGTAGGTCAAGTCCCACATCTTGCTCTTCATCCACAGTTTTGGTAATTCTTGGGCCTTTGTTTTTTACCTAAATTTTAGATTCAACTCATCAAATAAAAAACAATGTTGGGATTTTAATTGGAATGCTTTGAATTTATCAGTCCACTTAAGAGAATCAATATCTTAACAATGTTGAGTTTTCCTGGCCAAGAATATGATAAATCTTTCCATTTATTTAGGTTTTCTTTAAGTCTTTCTTTCATTTTGAGACAGGGTCTCACTCTGTCGAGTGCAGTGGCCTAATCATAGCTTATTGCAGACTTGAACTCCTGGGCTCAAGTAATCTTCCTGGCTTAGCATTCCAAGTAGCTGGGACTATCAGTGTACCCCACCATGACTGGCTAATTTTTTTTCTTTTACTTTTTGTAGAAACAGGGTCTTGCTATATTGCCCAGGCTGATTGCAAACTCCTGGGCTCAAACAATCCTCCCACCTCTGCCTCCCAAAGTGTTGGGGTTAGAGGTAAGAGCCACCATCCCCTGCTCTTTAATGTCTTTCAGTGAAGTTTTATAATTTTCTTCTTAAAGGGTTCGATTGATTGAATTCTTTTTTTTCTCGCTCTGTCACCCAGGCTGGAGTGCAGTGGCATGATCTTGTCTCGTCTCACTGCAACCTCTGCAGTGTTCAAGTGATTCTTGTGCCTCAGCCTCCCGAGTAGCTGAGATTACAGATGTGTGCCACCACGCCTGGCTAATTTTTGTGTTCTTAGTAGAGACAGCGTTTCACAATGTTGGCCAGGCTGGTCTGGAACTCCTGGCCTCAAGTGATTCTCTTGTCTTGGTCTCCCAAAGTGCTAGGATTACAAATGTGAGCCACTGTGCCTGGCCAATTTGTATATATTAATTTTGTATTGAAGAACCAAGTGAAACATTTATTAATTCTAATTATTGGAGATTCTTTTTGGTGTTCTACAAAAATTATATCACCTTCAAATAAAAATAGCTTTTTTCATTCTTTCCAACTCCTATACATTTTTTGCATTTCTCTTGTTTTATTGCAATGGGCAAGATGTTCAGCATATTATTGAACAAGAGAGGTGACAGCTGACATCCATGTCTTTTTCTTTATCTAAAGTAGAATGCTTTTGACATTTCACCATTAAATATGATGTCTGCTGTAGGTTTTTAACAAATACTGTTTTTTTTTTCTTTTTCTTGTTAACCACCCCTCTCCTCCCCAGCCTCACCCTGCTTGTTTTGAAGTTATATAACTTTATTACTTGGCTCCGTACTGGGACAGGTGCTTAATATAGTATCTCATTTAATCTTCACAATAACCTTTATGAGACAGGTATTATTGCTTCTCTTAGAGAAGTTAACTTTACTAAAATAATATTGCTAGAAGGAATAGAGCAATGGAATACAGCAAGAATTTAAAGCCAGGATTGTCTGATTCTGCAGCCTCTGCTCTTCCCAGAAACCTTTGCTGCCTAATCCTTGGGTTAAAATTTATCCAATACAGGGAACCTTAAAGGAGATGAATCAGAGTAGCCGGAGGATAGAGAAGGTGGGTAAAGAAAGGAAGTGAAAAGAAACGGAAATTCATATGGACAGTGAGAGCCACCTCACCCCTGGCATGTGATTTTGAATTTGCAGGAAGCAGGCATGTCACCTTGACTAGGCTGCCTTCTCCTCCAAATGCCTTCTTCCAAGACCTCCTGAGGTGTCTGTAGCTGTGGCAATCCACCTAGCTATTGGTTGATAATGCAGACACAGCATTTTCCACTGCTTTCTGCTCCCACCCAATCACAATTGCCCCCTTCCCTCCCTCCCTCTTTCCCCTTCCTTCCTTCCTTCCTTCCTTTCCTTTTTCTTTCTTTTCCTTTTTCTTTCTTTCCTTTTTTACCACCAAATTGGCTCCTCTGATTGCTTTTTCCTGGAAATCATCCACCCATCATGCAAGTCCTGTGTTAACACTTGTTATTCCTATTTTGCACTCATGTTTAGCCTTGCATTTCCTTTGATGAAGAGGAATACATAGGAGATGGAGATTCATAGGGAAGTTTCATTCTTTTATTTTGTAAATATTAAACAAGCATCCCTTATGTTTCACACACTGTGTAAGGGACTAAGGATGTAGCAATAAACAAGACAGGCAAAGGTTGTTCCCCAGTGATGCTTATATTACAGTGTCAGAAGACAGACAAATAACAAATACACAAAATAACTGTGGATTAGGGATAACAATGAAACACTCTGGTGGTAAGACAGCGGGTAAGTCGAGGAGGCCTTCTGAGACATGAGGGTTGGGGAAGGCATCTCTGATGAGGGCAGTGTGAGTCAAGGGCTGAAGGGTGTGAGAGAGAAGCTGTGCAAAGAGCTAGGGGCAAACAGGCAGAGGAATCAGCAGGTATAAAGGCCTGGAGCCAGGAAAATGGTTGGCAAGTTTGAGGAACAGAAGGTCTGGCTGGAGTACAGTGGATCGGGGAGAACTGACTGAATGATACTGGAGAGGGAGCAGGAGCCAGTCCATTGTAAATAGTTTGGATTTTATTCTAGCTGCAATGGAAAGCCATTGAAGTGTTTCAGCAGGATGATGGCAAGATGTGCTTTACTATTTTTTTTTTTTTTTTGAGACAGGGTCTCACTCTGTTGCCTAAGGCTGGAGTGCAGTAGCACAATCACAGCTCATTGCAGCCTTGGCTTCCTGTGCTTAAGTAATCCTCCCACCTCAGCCTCCCAAGTATCTGGGACTACAGGCAAGTGCCACCAGGCCTGGCTACTTTTTGTATTTTTTGTAGAGATGGGGTTTTGCTATGTTGTCCAGGCTGGTCTCGAACTCCTGGGCTCAAGTGATCCACCCACCTTGGCCTCCCGGAGTGCTGAAATTACAGGTGTAACCCACTGCGTCTGGTTGCTTTACTGTTTTACATTACTTTGGTTGCTTTGTGAAAAGTGGGTTGGAGGGTAAGCAATGAAGGCAGCATGCCAATGGACTCTATTTCTTGTACATAACTTTTCTGGAGGCTGACTCAGTGACTGCCTGCCTCCCTTGCTTAACCTACCGTTGGCCAAAACTGAATCTGGTGGCCAGCCTTAGCTGCAAGAGATCCTTGGAATGTAACTATTTTAGGCACAGGAAGACAAGGGGAAAATGGCTTGTGAATGTCTTTTGGGTAGGCAATCCACAGTATCTGCCACTAGGGTCATCTGCCCTGTATCTGAAACAAGACTGTGAAATAGATGTGGCAATTCTTATTTGATTAATTTATAAAGGGGGAATGGCACTATAGCCAGAATATGATATTACAGATTGTAAGCAGTATTTAAAATAGACATATTTTTCTAGATTAATGCACAATCTCTTTCATTCATTCTTTTGTACTTTTTTCCTTTAACCAGTTTGGATGGAAATCTCTCCAAGTAATACCATTTCTACTATGAAAATTAAATGAATTAACAAATGAAAAGTACCCAGTTCAGTGCTTGCTGCAGAGTAAGCCATTCAATAAGTTACAGCTATTGTTTCTCCAGAAATTCAAGGAAAGCAACCGCAAGCTCATGGGGTATTTATTCACCTGGCTGTCTTCTTTTAGAGGTTACATCAGGACAGATTCATTACCTTCGAAAATTTTCCTCGGCAATCAGAGAATTGCTTAGTGAGTAGGAAATCAGAACCAGTGGCAATGTATCAGTCCATTTCCACACTGCCTTAAAAATACTACCGGAGACTGGGTAATTTATAAACGAAAGAGGTTTAATTGACTCACAGTTCTGCATGGCTGGGGAGGCCTCAGGAAACTTACAATCATGGCAAAAGGCAAAGAGGAAGCAGGCACCTTCTTCACAAGGCAGCAGGAGAGAGAGAGCAGGGGAAACTGTCACTTTTAAACCATCAGGTCTCATGAGAACTCCCTCACTATCATGAGAACAGCATGGGGGAAAACACTCCCATGATTCACTTACCTCCTATCAGATCCCTCCCACCACATGTGGGGATTACAATTCAAGATGAGATTTGGGTGGGGACACAGATCCAAACCATATCAGGGAGTTTTCAGTTATATAAATGTAATGTTTAATGATCTCTGATATATCCACTTTATAATAGGGATTAGTTGCCAGTAGGGCCAGAAAATTCAAGGAGCGTGATTGCTTGGGCAGAGTTAGGAAATATTTGCCTCTGTGACACTTTTTCCGTATGTTTATACCTAATAACCTGGGTTAAAATTGTTTTGTAATTTTTTATTGTGGAGATTTCAAAAACATATAAAAACACACATATAAGATCATGAACTCCTTGTACTCATCACCCAGCTGAAATCCTTATCCACATGTAGCCAATCTGGTTTTATTTACACCTACACTTCACTTCCCTTACCTCCCATATTAGACTGAAGAAAATTCCAAATATCCTGATTGTTTTAAAAGATATTTTATCTAATCAAGTCCTGCTGGTTTGAGGGTCTTTTTCCCCGCTCTGGTGACTTTATTTATTGATTTCTCTCTTATTAGGTATCTCTTTTCAGATCTTAAAATGGCTCCCAGAGTGTGATTTTGAGTTCCTGAGGGAAGCCTATGTTCTGACAATTGCCATTATCATTAGGCAGAGTACACTCCATTCGCTTTTATCTTCTCTTAATTACTCAGGAACATCATGATGAGCGTCAGCCCTCGGGCTGCACTGTAAGGAGGAATGCCAGCTTTTCTGGTTCTGCCCAGGGCGCCCGATCCAGATGTGGGATCTTTGGGAGTGGAGCCCAATCATCTGCATCTTTTACCCATTCCCAGGTGTTTCTTCTGGCCACTGAAATTGGAGAAGCAACTGGCTGCTAACATTTTCAGAGATTATTAAGATACATAGATCTCAAGCCATGGTGTTGAAAAGCCAACAGGAGACTTTTAGAAACCCAACTGCATTTTTCTAAATCTTCTCCATCCTCTCTCTTTTGCTGGCTCTGACTTTTCACTGGGTCAGAGACTCTAAGGCTGGAACCTGATGTTCCACGGGGACTGTGTTATGGTTGTTCTTCTACAGAGTAAAGTGCATGAACTGAAATAGCTATTGACTGCTCAGAAGTCACTCAGTCTCAGGTTTCTGGCTGTGTTCCACATAGCTGTAGGTTCTGTAATCTTACCTAGATAAGTTGTGTTCATGTACACACACACACATACACATACACACACACACACACACAGAGTCCAAGTGCTATAATAATTCTGATGTGTAAAGAAATTTCAGAGGCCAAGCACAGTGGCTTACGCCTATAATGCCCAGCCAGTACTAATAATCTTATAACCCATGTTTTACAGATAACTGTGCTCTAGGCAGAGAGAGATTTTAAAGAGCTGTATGACACGGAAATGCTTCTGTTTGTTTTAAAAGATAAACCAGTTTTGTTCAACTTTGTTTACTGTAGGCTCCAGAAGTGCTATTAGCCCTCTTGAAATTTGGGCTTGTTTAAAAACAAAGCCCGGGTGCAGTGGCTCATCCCTGCAATTCCAGCACTTTGGGAGGCCAAGGTGGGCAAATCACCTGAGGTCGGGAGTTTGAGACCAGCCTGACCAACAGAGTGAAACCCCATCTCTACTAAAAACACAAAAATTAGCCGGGTGTGGTGGCAGGTGCCTGTAATCCCAGCTACTCGGGAGGCTGAGGCAGGAGAATCGTTTAAACATGGGAGGCGGAGGTTGCAGTGAGCCGAGATTGCGCCATTACTAAATTCTAGCCTGGGCAACAAGAGCGAAACTCCGTCTCAAAAAAATAAATAAATAAATAAAGCCCTGGAAGTGGTGTCTTAATTTAGCTAATCAAAGTTCAAATTGATGATAGGAAAGAATGTCAGCTGAGTTTTCATGTTTTTTTTTTTTAATTTTATTTTTCTTTTTTACAAAGTCTTGCTCTTGCCCCCAGCTGGAGTGCAATGGCATGATCTCAGCTCACTGTAACCTCCGCCTCCCAGGTTCAAGCGATTCTCCTGCCTCAGCCTCCTGAGTCGCTGGGATTACAGGCGCCTGCCACCATGCCTGGCTAATTTTTGTATTTTTAGTAGAGACAGGGTTTTACCATGTTGGCCAGGCTGGTCTTGAACTCCTGAGCTCAGGTGATCCACCCGCCTCAGCCTCCCAATGTGCTGGGATTTTTGTTTTGTTTTGTTTTGTTTGAGATAGAGTTTCACTCTTGTTGCCCAGACTGGAGTGCAATGGCATGATCTCACTCACTGCAACCTCTGCCTCCCAGGTTCAAGCGATTTTCCTGCCTCAGCCTCCCAAGTTGCTGGGATTACAGGCGTGCACCACCACACCCAGCTAATTTTTGTATTTTTAGTAGAGACAGGGTTTCACCATGTTGGCCAGCCTGGTCTCGAACTCGCGACCTCAGGTGATCCGCCCACCTTGGCCTCCTAAAGTGCTGGGATTACAGGCGTGAGCCACCGAGCTTGGCCCTCTGCTGGGATTTTTTTTTTTTTTTTTTTTTGAGACAGAGTCTTGCCCTGTGACCCAGACTGGAGTACAATGGCACTGATCTTGGCTCACTGCAACCTCCACCTCCTGTGTTCAGATTTTAAAATGTGTTAAATCATCCTTTCCCTAGAGATGTTTGTTTTACAGCATGTCAGAAACAGTATGAGACTAAATCCTCACCACAAGAGGGAGCTGGACCATGAAGAAATTAATGGACTGTTTTGGAAATAGAAATAAAAACTGAGAAAGGGCAGGAGATTTACAGTAAGACCATCAGTATCATCAGTGGTGACCGTTATTTGCACTAAGTGATTACTTCATTCTTTCAGTTGCTCAGATCAAAAAATCCCTGATTCCTTACTTCCTATTATATTAAAGCATGTCTTTTAATGCTGACGCTTTGACATCTAGGGCCTTGCGGGCTCTGGAGGGACTGCCCCTACCAGGGCTAGCTGATTCCCAAACATAGCAAAGGGCTGGCGCCTTTCACATGCAATGCAACCAAATCAGCTTCTGTGCCTGCAAGCACTTCCTTCCCAGGCGTCTTCCACTCCATGCCACCATCACCCCAGGGCCAGGTACCAGACAGCTAAAGACAGCCGGTATACCCCAGAATCTATTGAAGTTATTCAAGCTAGCCAATCCCAGGCCTGCTGACTGCCTCTCCATTTCTTCCCGCAGACACCACAATGCAGGCTCTTGCCCACATTTCCTCTTCACTCCATCTACCTCCTACTTGATCCTGGTGCTTCCCCATATGGCCCCTGTAACATGGTGTGCCTCCTCCTCTTGGGAACTGTGAATAACAAACTATTGTTGGGTTTCAGAAAACAATACCCGAAAATGAAGGCCTCAGGGGTAGCTTCAGGAGCAAAGGTTTTTCTCTGACTTTCTCCTGCCCTTCTGTCTCTGAGTCCCATCCTTCCCAGAGGCTGCCTATAGACCCCAAGGCAGATCCTGGCAACCAGACCATTTTTCCCCAAAGCCATAAAACCTAAAAATATCACTCGAACTTTCCCTCTGCCTTTCTGTGTAAAAACTGACCATAAAGAAATTATCTCACGCTTGTAATCCCAGCACTTTGGGAGGCCAAGGTGGGCAGATCTTTTGAGGTCAGGAGTTTGAGACCAGCCTGGCCAACACGGTGAAATCCTGTCTCTACTACAAATACAAAAATTAGGCACGAGAATTGTTTGAACCCGGGAGGCAGAGGTCGCAGGGAGGCAGAGGCTGCAGTGAGCCGAGATTGTACCACTGTACACCAGCCTGAGCAACAAAGCAAGACTGTCTCAAAAAGAAAAAGAAATTATCTGACCTACCTTGTTTGACTATAGTCAGAAGACCCCCATTCCAGAAAGGGCCCTAAAGTTGCCTTTGCAAAATTATAGTCAGGGAAATCTGACATAACTGACTATCTTGCTTCTACCAGGCTAACTTGCTTTTGCTCATTCTTGTGTGGAGGCCATAACAGTCCTTTCCTTGAACTGCTCCCCTCCTTGTTCAAAAATGGAAATCGAATTTGTAAAGACTAACAAGAGGACGCGAGGTTAGAACTATGGTAGAGGCTTGAACTTTGCTAAAGAAAGGGTTGAGTTAAACAATGACCTGCCATTGCCGAGCTTGTTTTTCTGTAAGTTGCTTACTGCCCCAGAGTCACAAGATTTATAACTTCCCCAACTACTCCTGTAGATAACATTACTACTGTGAAACCTGAAGAACCAGTCTTTGAGATATTTTTCAGATTTAGCATTCAGCAGACCAAGAGATGCCACCTGGTCCCAAGACCCCCTAGTCCCAGGAACTGATTCGGCTGCATGAAGACAATTTAGACACCCCTGTGATTTTATCCAAAGCCAATCAATCCTTTCAGTTCCCCAGCCCCCTTCCCACCGAAGTACCCTTAAAAACCCCAGCCTCTAAATTCTCGGGGAGGTAGATTTGAGAAATTTCTCCTGTCCTCCTGCTTGGCTGGCCTTGTGATCATTAAAATTCTTCCTTTGCTGCAACATCTGCTGTTCTCGGTGCATTGTTTTTTTTTCAGGGCAGTGGGCAAGAAGAGCCCATTGGGTTGTGACAACCCTGCCCCATACCCAGAAGAAAGGAATGCATGCTCAGAGAGGCCAAGAAGAATCTAGACGGAGAGGTTTGGCTAGGTTTCCCCACTCAGCCTGTTAGCATTAGATCGTGCCCTTTTTGTCCAATCATATTTCATACTTCATTGAACCTAAGCATAAAAATGGCCAATTTCCCCTATATCTTTGGATCATCATTCTAAAGGCTCTTGTGTATTCACATTAAATAAATGTATGTGCTTTTTCTCCAATTAATCTGCCTTTTGATTTTGAGTTGATTTTTCAGCAAATTTCTGAGAGCGGGATTTGTCTCCTGATCTGTTGGCCTCACCATTCCTGAATAATCAGTGAAATGCCTAATGCCACATCTCAGCACATTCTACTGTTTCCTCCTATGATGTACCCCAATTCAACCACTTCTCCTCACCATGGCCCCTCTGTCCTGCCCACCATCATCATGAACCCCCTGCTTCCACCTGGGTCCCTACTCCCACTCCAACCTATTCTCAGTACAACAGCCTGAGTGATCCTTTTACATGCGGGAGGAAGATCTTGTCATTCTTCTGCTGAGATCCCTCCAGTGAAAGGGCTAACAGCAATTACGATTTCTAAAGCATTTTCAGAACCCGCAGTAAACTAAGTTTAAGAAAGCTGGTGGTTTTTGTTTGTTTGTTTGTTTGTTTGAGACGGAGTCTCACTCTGTCGTCCAGGCTGGAGTGCCGTGGCGCCATCTCAGCTCACTGCAACCTCCGCCTCCCAGGTGCAAGCGATTCTCCTGCCTCAGCCTCCTGAGTAGATGGGATTACAGGCACGCGCCACCACACCCGGCTAGTTTTTGTATTTTCAGTAGAGACGGGGTTTTGCCATGTTGGCCAGGCTGGTTTCAAACTCCTGACCTCAGGTGATCTGCCAGCCTTGGCCTCCCAAAGTGCTAGGATTACAGGTGTGAGCCACCGTGCCTGGCCAGTGTTCTTAAAAACAAACAAAAGTGTTTTTACTTCACTGGTTGGCTTCCCCTCGCACTCTGAGTTTAAAACAAAGTCCTTAAAATGGTTTTCGGGGCCCCTGTAGAATTTGATTCTCTTCTCTCCCCACTGGCCGGTCCCCTGGCCTCTTGAGCTTCCTCGAGCATTCCCACCTCAGCTCGTGGCTCTCTGTGGCCCCCTCAGCCTGAAATGTTTCCCCTGGAATCTCCATAATTTGTTCTCTCCCTCAGGAAATGAGATCTTCCCTGACCTTCACCCACAAAAAAATAGCACCCCTCTTGGCTCTGCACACCTCCTCACCCTCTTTATTGCCCTCTCTTTGTCCCATACCACTTACCTGGGCACATACAGTCACTTACTTGCTTCTTGTCAGTTTCCCTCACTAAAATGCAAGCTCCACAAAGGCAGGGATTTTGTTTTTATTCACTGCTGATTTGCTAATGGCCCAGAAGAGGAACTGCTATGTGGTAAAGCTTAAGAAATTCGTGCTGGACTTGGATGAAGCTGGAGGCCATTATTTTAAGTGAAGTAACTCAGGAGTGAAAAACCAAAACCCGTTATGTTTTCACTTATAAGTGGGAGCTAAGCTATGAGTACGCAGAGGCATTCAGAGTGACATAATGGACTTCAGAGACTCAGATGGGGGAGGGTGGGAGGGAGCTAGGGATAAAAATGTACATATTAGGTACAATGTATGTTACTCAAGTGATAGCTGCACTAACATTTCAGAATTCACCACTGTATAATTCATCCATGTAACAAAAAACCACTTGTACCCCAAAAGCTATTGAAATACATATTTTAAAAAGTATTCCAAAAAAAAAACCCCCAAATAAATAAATAAATAAAGGTACTCTAGCTCAGTCATTCCCACATCACATGCCTAGAAAGTGCTTTGTGCACATTCAGGAAGATATGCCTAGTGATCCCCGCAGAGCCTGTCATCTAAGGGAGCCGCCAGCTAGATGCTTCACTCATTAAACAATCGAGAACACACAATAATGGTCTGGCAGTGTCCATCCGCATGTGACAGAGCAGCAGGGACAGGGCAGGTCCCGAAGAGTCAGGCCAGGCTTCCTGGGGGACTGCTTGGAAGGAGGCAGGTTGTGGCTATGCCTGGAAAGGTGGCATCCCATCCCAGAGCAGGCGGGACAAAGTTAGTGAGCTCACTCCATGGGTCAAAATTAAATCTTTCCCCCCCGCCAGTTATCATTATAGTTTAATTTTACAAATAGAAAAAAACAGGCACAAAGAAGTTATGTCATATAGCTAGAAATGGCAAGGCTGGGATTTCAACCTAAGACAGTTACCAAAATTCTCCTAATCATTACAATCTACTGACTCCCATTCATGCATTCACTCTACAAGTATTTATTGAGTGCTTACTGTGTATCAAATGTTAAGGATATGTTAGTGAATAAAATGAACTAAAATCCCTGTCTATGCTAGAGGGAGAAGAAAGACAATCAACAATCAACATAATATAACTAAATTCTTCGGTATGCTAGAAGGTAATGAGAAGCATGGTGAAAAATAAAGGAGGGTAAAGTGGCCTTGGAATGCTGGGGGAGGAGAATGTTGCAGTTTAAGTGGGGTGGTCAATGAAGTCCTCATGCAGCAAAGACTTGAAGGGCACAAGGGCAGAGCCTGTGGCTCTTTGGGAGAAAGACATGCCTGAGAGTGGGGCAAGCCTGGCTCTCCTGGACTGCAAGGGGGTGGGTGTGGTTGGAGCACAGGAAGGAAGAGAGAGAGAGAGGACATGCAAACAGTCTTCTGAATCCCAGAGCAAATCCATATTTGCCAGAGAGCAATCAAAAGCCCAACATCACACAGACAGTGGCAAAGCCGGGTGAAACCAGTCTGACTCCAGATCCCAAGTCCTTTCCACCACACAACTCTCCCTCTGCCACAGCAGAGAGGCAGGAAGAGAGCAGCAGAGGCGGGAAGAGGGAAACCCCATAACGGAAGATGCTTCACGTGTTGGAGGCAAAGGATGAGAAATAAGATGGGATGGAGAAGCTATGCTGGAAACCCAGGCAGAGGAGATGGAAGTTGGGGATCAGGATAGAAATGGGCTGAGTATAAAATTATAAGAAGCTGGTCTTGCGGGGAGCGGTGGCTCACGCCTGTAATCCTAACATTTTGGGAGACTGAGGCGGGCGGATTGCTTGAGCTCAGTTTGAGACCAGCCTGGGCAACACGGTGAAACCCCATCTCCACTAAAATACAAATAATCAGCCGGGCGTGGCGGCATGCTCCTCTAGTCCCAGCTACTCGGGAGCCTGAGGCAGGAGAGTTGCTTGAACTTGGGAGCCGGAGGTTGCAATGAGCTGAAATCGCACCACTGCACTCCAGTCTGGGAGAAAGAGTGAGAATCCGTCTCAGAAAAAAAGAAAAAAAAGAAGCTGGTCTGTGTGTTGCATGGATTGGATCAAAGAGGGACCCAGTCAGAAAGATCAGCTGATTGGTAGGCTAAGTGGATGATGATCAAGGGCAAGGAAGACCAGGATATTAAAGGTTGGCCTTAACCCATGGAGAGCAAGAAGAGAGAAGGGTAGGAGAGAGAGCTCCCATAAGTATGGTTAGGAGAGCAGCCAGGAGCCCAGCTGCCCGGCTTCGGACTCTGCCTCTATGGCTTCCTAGTTCTGCGACCATGTACCTTAACATCTCTATGCCTCAGTTTTTCTTCCTGTAAAATGGTGTGGTAACGGTACCTATATCATATGGTTGTTGAAAAGATTAAATGAATAATCTAAAACACTGATAAACTCTAGATAAATATATCTTTGTATACACTCCTCCACAGCCCCTACTGATAAATTGATTTGAATTATTTTTTTAAATCCATTTATTTATTTGAAGAGACTAACCTCTCTTCTTCTCTGAGGAAAATAAGAAAACAAAACTCATGATGCAGATGAGGCAGACACTGTGAGTGGTTACCCCAACTATCATTTCCCTTTCCTACTTGCTGGGAGAGCCGCACACTGGTTCAGGCTACACAGCCATATGCTTCACTCAGATAATCATAGTGCCCCTGTAGCCATTGCCAGTGATTGGCTTAGGTTTTCTCAGTGAGAGAGGCCATAGAAGAGATTTTCCTTTTCATCTATTGGATGTTGCCAAATTGGCTGTGATGGCTGAAACCCGGGCAGCCATGTCGTGGCTGTGAGGTGAGCTAGCCCCTGAAGGCAAAGAAGACAAGCTGAGAATGGCAGAGTGGAAAGATGGGAAGAACTTGGTGGAGCTGCTGAATTAACTGTAGGAATACTCAGCACTTCTTGTTATGCGAATTAGTAAACCTTCTTTATTACGTAGGCCATACTGAGTTGGGCTTTGATGTTTCTTGAAGCTGGAAGCATTCTGATACTTACAGAAGTAAAAATTTGGTAGCAATCTAGATGGATCCATTAATCGTTTTCTATGTACATTATAAGAAGTGAAGCTCTAAATTCAAAACCCTGGCTTTCGGTTTTTGTAAATAAATAAAACTTTAGGAAAAACACATTTACCGAGCATACCACTATGTTGTGAGGGAATTACCATGATCTATCTATATCTGTCTATCTATCTATCTATCTATCTATCTCTATATCTATCATCTATCTGTCTCTATTTATATCTATCTCTATCTATCTCTATCTGTCTATATCTATCATCTATCTATATATATCATCTAACTCTATCTATATCTATCACCTATCTATATCTACCTATCTCTATCTCTATCTATCTATATATAATCATCATCTATCTATATCTATCTATATCATCTATCTATATCTATCTATCATCTATCTATATCTATCTATCTATCTGCAAGGTAACAGTCATTTTCTGAACTACTTTTGGAGCAGAACCCCCTTTTCTATTTTTTCTTTTTTTTCTGCTTCAAGAAGAGGAACAGAATTTCCTCTTCTTCCTCTTATTTTTCAACTACAGCCTTTTTACTGAACAACCCCAAATCAGTGAGATGCTGAGTTGAAACTAAATGAAACTATAGCATAGTCTTTCGATAGCTGATACCTAGTTCTAGAGATGACTGCTGAAATAATTTCACATTTAATATAAACTAGCAGTCTGAATGATTCCAAACGTTTAAAAAACCCAAAGGCAGATATTAGTAACCATCCCATCTATACTAATGGTTAACCATCCCATTAGTATAGATGGGATGGTTACTAATTTGATCTAACATAATTTTGTCTTGATTTTCACATTGCCTCATTCTACAACCCTTGGGCCCAAATCAATCATCTTAATCCATGAAAGTTGCCGTATCTTTCACTTTCAAGGTTAGCTTCTTAAGCTTACCTCACTTTGTATTAAATTTTTAATCCTATATTCCTCGTTCCCACAAGGAGGAAGAATATTAATATTGCGATTTGACCCATGTGTGTTAGAGGGTGAAGCCCTGCCTGAAAGATCTAGCATGAGAATGTGTCTGTGCAGGTGGAAAAGCTGATCCAACATCAGTTTGGACTCAGTCATCTCACTCGTTTCTGTTTCCTCCCTTCTGTGGAAGGAAGTCTGATAAAATCAAGGATTGGGCAACTGAGGGAGGTAAAATAAAGCAGGAGATCTCATGGCCTAATTCAGTTTGAGGCCTAACTGTGCCTCGTGTAGCCCTGCCAAACTTCCTAGAATTAACTTCTTTGGGGTCCTGGGCAGAAGGCCCAGCTAATAATGAAGTAGTGTGTTGACTCCCTTTGTCACTGGCTTTTGTGCTTTAGAAATGTTGATTGGCCGGGCGCGGTGACTCACGCCTGTAACTCTAGCACTTTGGGAGGCTGAGGCAGGCGGATCACTTGAGGTCAGGAGTTCGAGACCAGACTGGCCAACATGGTGAAACCCTGTCTTTACTAAAAATACAAAAATGAGCTGGGTATGGTGGTATGTGCCTGTAATCCCAGCTACTTGGGAGGCTGAGGCAGGAATATCCCTTGAATCCCAGAGGTGGAGGTTGCAGTGAGCCAAGATTGCACCACTGCACTCCAGCCTGGGTGAGAGTGAGACTTCATCTCAGATTACAAAAAAAAAAAAAAAAAAAAAAAGAGGAAATGTTGACTGTGATTAGGGCCAGAATAAGGGATTGCCAGGGTTCTCAGCTCAGACTCATCCTCAGACTGCTAAAATCTACCACAACATCTAACAAAATTTTTATATTTTCTTTAAATCGTGAATTGAATTTCCTGTCTTTCAGCTATTTGCTCTGATCATCTCATTCGCATTCCAGACCCTTACCATGTATGTATTCAATCCGACACTTTCTGTTGGTGTGGCTAATCCTTCTGGATTTATGGGTGTATGTGGAATCATATCAAATACACAGCAAGCTCCAAACTTTTCCGACTCATCCTCAGCTCTTATTAGAATGCTCTGAAAATGATAAATGGCTAATAATATTTTAAAACAACTTAAAATGTAAAGTTCACTTAATAATTTAAATATACAGGTAGACACATTATAAGAAAACCATTATTGCTTTTCTAACCTAGATGATCAAAGGAAGACAGCGACAGATGATTGTATATTTTGTTTAATACTTGCATTGTTTCTATAGCGCAATTATAGCAATCTTTAAATTTACTTTCATTACAAATATTTGTCAAGTTTTGTTTCAGAAACATTTTTCCTACTCTCTTGCATCATGCACCCAGACACACTACAAAAAACTCATTCATAACACAGTAAGGGCAAACATTACTCATGTAAACATCTTTCATTAATTTCCCATAATTAAAAAAAAATCATAGAATTATAGATATTGAATAAGGCTCATAGATTTAGTTCAAATTCCACAAGAGACCAAAGATGCTCGTTAACTGTGATGGGGTTAACTTTTGGTTGCAATAAATGCCGAAAGCATACCCCCGGCTTCTACTCCTTAAACATACCTCACAACCTAATAAATGTATTTCAGGATAAAGAGAGAACATAGAAAACCCAGGAGGAAACTTTTGAAGAAGGGAGCTCAGAATTATGGACATAATTTTCCTATGTGATAAGCAGGCATTACGTAGTCCCTGTAGCTTCCCAATACATGAATCAAGGTTAATTATCGTAACCCAAAATGTAACCAAGTAGATATGTTGATACATTGGCATGTGTGTTCATATTGCTACTATACACAGTGAAAATTTATCCTAATATGTATCATTTCATTATATCCAGGACCAAAGTGGGAAAAAAAATACCCACTCAAGTTGAATATCATCATAAAGGAGTTTTTGTTTGTTTGTTTTTTCAATAACAAAAGAGTCAGGAGAGTTGGGAGGTATGTCCTAGGGATGTGATTGGTCTTGATATTTAACAACTTTGAACAACTGTGTGTAAAGTCACAGACAGAGGAAGCAAGGATTTTGTTATCGGAGGACGTCTCTCTCTCTGGTTGGAAGTTTGGTGCTTGGGTGCATAGTCTTCCAGAGCTGAGACAGGAAATGTACTGTGCTGAGAAATGGGCCCCTTGCCAGATGCTCCCTTCTCCTTCCTCTCTGCGAGGCGGAAGTCAGAAGGTAGAGATTGCTGGCAAAACTGTGAAGTCCCACCCTGGGGTCTGAACCCCAACTCCACTGAGGGCAGCCTCCCTGACGTGTGTGACTAGGCAGTAAGGGTGACGGTTGATGGCGGCCGGGAAACCCAGTTTCGAGGTTCACATGGCCAAGTCTGGCTTCTGATTCTGCTGCCCTGCAAAGAAATTGTGCTCCAGATAACTGCACCGGTGTCTCTAATGCCTCTGATTCACTCTCAGGCCCCTCAAAGGCCTGCAGTGATATCACTAAAAGGTGAACACACCTCCATTAGCACCTAACTTCCACCAGGAAGCGGCTGAGGCACTGGGGAAGCCTACGAGCTCTCTCCACGTCAGGTGCAACAACGCCGAGGAAGTTGCTGAGAGTCAGAGTTATTGTAGGCTTTTGATTTTTAAAAATCAAAATTGATCTGCATTACATCTCAATAGACTCAGATAATTCTCACCAAAATTTTTGTAATGTGTTTAAGTAGCACTGGAATAATTCAACTTCATTTAAATATATTCATTCTATCATGAAAATATTTCATACAAACATCTATTTACATACAAACACATTAAAATTTGTGAAAAGGGTTCCCACCCCTGTGGTTGTATGGCTTGAAATAGTTTCATTGCTTTGAATATGTATGCACACATTTGGCAAAAGAAAACTATTACAATTTAGTATTTTTGAAATTAAAAAAAGTGACACCGAGGTTCCAAATTCCTGAAGGGAAAGATAAAAGAAAAATAGTAATAATCTATCAAGGTACCCCAAGTAGATGTAGATTTGATATACTTTGTGAACCTTTGATCTGTGGCAAATAAACATTACAACTGTCAGTCTTGCAACATAGTTTTGCTTGTTTTTCTAAAACAAAAGATGTCTGGATTCTAAGTCACTACTCTTAAGACAGAAGCTTGAGGCAACTGTTTTAAAACAAAACAAAAGGGAAAAAACGATACCTCTACCTTCTCGGAAGATTTTAAATGCATGTTGCAGTGAGTGATTTAAATTTTTATATATTAAACGAAATTTACTAAAAGTGCCACATACTGTCTCCCGGAGAAGATAACCCTTTAATTCACTGTTCACAATTAATGCAATTTTAATAGTTCTATTTAAATGTTAAAAATGGTTACATTTGGCCTCATTGGCCTTTCCGGGTGGGTTGTTGGTGATAAGGAAATAGTTTTTCAAGTGTGAAGAACCCCCATAGGGCAAATAGGTTTAACTACAGTCCTAGACAGGTTCAAAGAGCTCTTGGAAAACTAATTTCCTTCTTAGTGTCTCGGGTAGATCAAGGATGAAGCAAGTTAAAATAAGAATAGGTACTACAAGACTCAAGAACTCCTCACTGCTTTCTTTTTGATCTCATCATTCCTTTGTGTCGGAAATTCAGTCTTTCCAGTTGTTTTTGTTAGTCCATTCAAATGTCCATTTGGGGACATGCTCCTACAGGTTAGTTCCTATTCCTAACTCTAACACAAGATAATATTTCATCACAGAAAAGATGCTAAGGGAAGATCTGGTCATGCAGGAGTTGGACTGAGACAGCTCTGAGTGAATCTGCTTGAGATTACAGTGTCACACACACACAGGCTCCCGCTGCTTTTTAGGAGAGCATAAAGTCATTTCTTTATTCCCCACCACATGGAATCTTCCACGTCTGCTGTGATTCTGATGCTGATGAAATGACCAGATGCGGCGGCTTCCTGACATATTTCCTTCCCCAGCAGATGTAAAGTAGAAAAATACATTCAGAGTATTCTTTTCCACTTGCACTTAGGTTCAAACAAGAAACAAACCCTTCCGTCCTCAGCTGTTAATTCCTTATAGAACCTCCACTCTCTTGACTTCTTTCTCTACCTACAGAACTCAGTGAATCTCAAGCCCCACTCTGATTCCAACCTGTGACAGAGCCTTATATTTGGGAGTATGTGTGTGTGTGAGGGGAGGGGTGGGAGAGACAGAGCCAGAGACATAAGCAAACAGAGAGGGACACACAGAGGGAAAGCCAGACGGGGAAGGACCCGAGGACATGCACAGAGCCAGAGAGACTCAAGAGAGTACGGTGCAGAGGACTTGGAACAGGGAACAGGAGAGGGCAGATGGGGCTGCTGTTACACAGGACATCCAGGTGTTCTCACATATGCAGAGAGAAGAGGAAAGAGCAGGAGAAAGAAGAGCTGGAAGACACAGAGAGTATGAAGAGAGTTGGGAGGAAGACACAGTGAGGCTCAGCGAGGGCGCATTGCTTCCTCTGATTTGCGTGGAGGTCACAGACACACTGCTGAGTTTTAAGCTCAGAGTGTTACCATTCAATATCTCATCTGAAGAAATGATTAGCGGACTAATCACTACATTCAACTCTTCAATTCCTTTTATCCAATTTTGAAAAAAAAATACCATTTGAATGGGATAGAGTAGCCCCTTAGGATGTAAATTGTACCCCACTGCAGCCAGGACCAGAATGCGATCACTCTCAGGAATGAAATCATTCAGAGCATGGCTGCATCGGGGGCATGACCAGCACTATCCTCTCCCTGACCTCATTCCCTGACCCGGCTGCACAACTCACCTGAGTGAGCTTAATGCAAACCATCTTTCTCCTGAAGACAATCACTCCCTTTGGGACACATTTAAATTAAAGCACCTATCAGAATGCAAGTCCAGAGGCCCTGGCCCATCCGTCACAGTGTATAAAACGGTCTCTTTCTACAGAATAAAAGTGACCCTATCCTGGTGCCTTTAAATCTAAAAACTCTATTCAATTCCTTTGGTGGGCAATCTTTCTGGAAGCACCAACAACTTCCTCTCATGGGTGAACCATCGGCTTAAGCTTTCAAGCAGGGATCCAACTGGATCTCCCTGAAACCACTGCCCCCTAGCTGCAAAGTATGCAACTGGGTGCTCTAGGAAGCTTGGCCTTGCAAAGAAGGGAAGGGCAACTCTGTCAATGTGCCCAGGGGCCACCTGAACTGAAAGTCATGAGCAGCCTGGGATCAAGCACTTTTGTTGTAGTCTTCATAAAGCTATGTGCAACTGACAAGAAAGAGCAAACCTCCTTCTGCCTATGTCTTCACTCTTCTCCCACTGCAAGCCTTCTCTCATCAGCTGGAGCTCACTCTCCGCTATAGCTTGGAAGGCCTTAGCTTTCCAGACCAAACTGACTCAGGTGACAGGAACCACAGCTGACAGCTGCAGATCAGCACAACAGCTGCTCTCCAGTTCTTCCAGCCACCACATCGAGGTGTCTAAAAGAGACATAGCTATGGCATGTGGTAAGGGTGCGTATAAAAAACAAAACTCTCAGAATTCATTCAGAGCAATCCCAGTGAAGTTACAGATCTAATTAGCTAAACTAAAAAACAGGGGTTTTCTCCTTATTTCTGCTGTTGTGATTACACATGGCTGGCAAAATGGCTGAAATGCTATTGATAGTGTTGCTTTTAAACTATACAGGTGTTCAGTCTTAGTTTACAATGTTTTGAAGCAGGTAAGTGCTTTGAAATTACAATGATGAAGAGTTTTAGCATCAAGGTTTGATTTGTACCTAGTAATCAGTATGTCTGCCTTAGTAGTACTGACTAAAAAAATTGCTTTTTGAATTCTGTTAGAATTCAAATTTGCTATTTGACTTTTGAATTCAATGCACTGTGTCACAAGCCTGACTGCACTATGTTATGTACATTTAATGTGTACTCAAGGAGAAAAAACTTACTAGCACTATTGAAAATATTGCAAAATTGCCACAGTTACTGCTTAGAAATACTAATTTTCTTCTCTTCTTTCTTAAAGTATATATTACAACTCTTCCATAACTTAATGCAAACAAAGTAAATTCATTTCTTCTCACATCTTAAAGCAAAGATATCTTTGTTTACATGCGAGAATAATATTCTATAATAATACCCTGGCCCTATGAGCCAGTACTTTATATTAGGACATAATAATAAAATGATGATATAGAAAGAACCAGAGAGACCTACACACTGCTATTGATGCAAAAATCCATTTGGAAGTTTTCTCTTGTAAAGGATATCTAAGAAAAAGAATAGGACTGAGGGGTGAAATGACTTTAGAAGTGGGCTTCTATTCACTAGGAAAAAAACAAAGCCATTCTATTGCAAGATACAGATCAAAGGTTAAAAGGCAAATTATACTACATTTAGAGAATAAACATGTAGTAATTGTCAACCCTCAATATGGCACATATGCAAGTGTGGTAACACAATTTGCACTGGCCATAGGAAAAAAAGCACTATGGAAAAACCACTGACTAAAAATGACTGAAAAACCCCATTTCCCTGTTTCAGTCTAATCATTTGGCATCTCTGAATGTGGTACAGATTTAGACTTGAACCACCAAAGAACATCACGCTGTCTTATGTCAAATGCTTGACAATACCTCTCAGTAGGACGTTGTTGCAAGGCTAGCTAATTTTAAATCTGGTATGAGTAATACAGTCAAACCTAGTTAGTATGCGAGAAAGTCGTTGCTAACACATGGTGAGAGGATGTGACGTCACAGCATGAGCAGTCCCTGGTTGTCCCATTGTCGGATAAACGTAGTGCATAGATCCAAGTTTCTATTCCAGGTCTCTGAACCCCAAAGCCAGGCCTTTCACTTTTGCTGGGTGGCCTGGAAGGCCTTCAGCTCCACCTGGTACCACTCAGGGGCTTCAGGCCCACTCTTCCCGGGGGGGCTGTGGTCATAGCCATAGGCAACGGTGAGCTCTTCATCGGCCTCCACTGCTCTCAGGGTGCGGATGCATTTGATGGGCCCAAAACGGGGGTGGACAAACCTAAACATCAAGATGCACACAGTCATTCCCGGGCCAGACTAGGAGGTTGGAAGCAAAGACTAGGGAGGGGCTGATAGAGGAATCACCCCCAGGCACTCTTCCCTGGGCACGCCTGGTAGGTACCCAAAGTGTGATCACCCAGCATCAGTTTCACCCGAGAGCTTATTAGACATGAAGCATCTCGGCCCCATCCCAGACCTGCTGGATTGGAATCTGTATTTTAGCGACACCCCCAGGTGATCCACTGGTATATTAAAGTCTGAAAAGCACTGCTCTGTTTTTTAAAGCATATTTGGCACCTTGCATTTATAAACCAACAATCATGATCAACAACAAAAATCTGTCGCTAATGAGAAATCAGATCCAGTGCAGCCCGCCAGCATTTGAGCTTGTCTGGCCAGCAGCATCAGATTACCTGGCTGTATCTCAGGGAGAAGGCTTCACCAGAGTGCTTTTGGAGTTGTAAGAAAGAGCCCTGTGGATTTTCAAAGGCAAAAACTCTGTTTTCCACCCTATACATAGAGAGGAAATATTATTTTCTAGCACGAAAGTAGATGAAGATTTCTTCCCAAGAGGGAAGTCTAGACCTCCCTGCCAACCTGCTTATTTAGTATTTCCCTGTGGAGCATCCTATGAAGGGAGCAGTATCTCCTTCCTACAACAAGTCCTCTTGGGACCAGAAACGAGGTTAACACTATGGCTATGTTCATTTGCCAAAGGCTCCCAACCCTGTTCATCTGCACAGCTCCCTGCAGAGCAGGCAGATAAATAAGCAATAAATAGACTTAGCTCACCTAACAGCTGCTGAAATGGATATATGTAAGGCATGACCAGGAAGAAATCAGCTTTATTTTTATATGCGTCTGGTCAAATCAATCTCATTCATTTATAGTCTTTTTTTTTTTGAGACAGAGTCTTGCTCTGTTGCCCAGGCTGGAGTACAGTGGCATGATCTCGGCTCACTGCAACCTCCACCTTCCAGGTTCCAGCAATTGTCATGTCTGAGCCTCCCGAGCAGCTGGGATTACAGGTGTGCGCTGCCATGCCCAGCTGATTTTTTGTATTTTTAGTACAGATAGGGTTTTGCTATGTTGGCCAGGCTGGTCTCAAACTCCTGGCCTCAAGCGATTGGCCCACCTTGGCCTCCTAAAATGCTGGGATTACAGGTGTGAGCACTGCGCCCAGTTTATTGTCGTATTTTGAACAAAGGGTTGGTGAGACAGCAAAGGAGAAGGTTCCAGGTCCTAAGTTAGATTGGTGCTTGGCAGCCGGACGTGGTGGCTCACGTCTGTAATCCCAGCACTTTGGGAGGCCGAGGTGGGTGGGTCACTTGAGGTCACGAGTTTGAGACCAGCCTGGTCAACACGGTGAAACCCTGTCTCTACTAAAAATACAAAAATTAGCTGAGTGTGGTGGCGCACACCTGTAACCCCAGCTACTTGGGAGGCTGAGGCACAAGAATCGCTTGGACCCAAGAGGTGGAGATTGCAGTGAGTTGAGATTGCTCTACTGTACTCCAGCCTGGGTGACAGAGTGAGACTTTGTCTCAAAAAAAAAGATTGGTGCTTGGGGCATGATAGTAAGTAGTTGGCTGGTTCCTTCTATCAATGGTGGAGGAATGGGCATGTCTGTAGCTTCGGGACTTCTTTTATGTGGAGTTAAAAAGGAACAACCTTTATCTCACACCAAAGGGGCCTCTATGTCCACCCTACTTGGGTATCATATCATGTTTCGTGGAAAGGACACTTGGTATCAGAAGACTTTGGTGTGAGTCCTGATTCAACACAGTTTTACTGCGTCCTCTTGGAAAGTCCACCTCATATCTCTGGATCTCACTTTCCTCATCTGTAAAATCATGATAATACTACTAATAGTTATCCCATAGGGTCTTTGTCATGACAAAATGGGGTCACATATAGAAAGCACCTTATACAGTGCCTGGCACAAAGTAGGATTCAACTAATATTGGTTACTGCCTGTCTGTGAGCATGCATCTGTGAACACACATGTGAACAGAATTATCAGCCTGTACTCCACCCCAAAGGAGATGCCTAGACTGTGGATTCAGGAATTCCTTATGAAAAGCACGACTCTTTGCTTAAATTAAAATATTTCACTTGGCTGGGTGCAGTGACCCATGCCTGTAATCCCACTACTTTGGGAGGCTGAGGTGGGTAGATCACCTGAGCTCGGGAGTTCGAGACCAGCCTGGGCAACATGGTGAAACCCCACCTCTCCCAAAAATACAAAAAACTAGCCAGGGGTGGTGGCACGCACCTGTTGGTACCAGCTACTTGGGAGGCTGAGGTAGGATGATCGCTTGAGCCTGGGAGGCAGAGGTTGCAGTGAGCTGACATTATGCCACTGCACTCCAACCTGGATGACAGAGACCCCGTCTCGGAAAAAAAAATTAAAGTAAATTAACATATTTTACTAAAAAAAAAGTTCCTGAAATACAGGTTGGTTAACCTCTGGTACACTGCAAAAAACCAAAAACAGACCCTGTGTTGAATTTCCAGGCCTGAAGCTTCTTTTATAATCCTCTTTTATTTTCATTTTCCTGCTCATTGTCATCACCATTTTCAGAGTGTAGATAACTGACAGACTGAAAAGAAAGAATTCAATTTCAGGTGTTGATTGTTGAAGATGACCCGAAGGCACAGTGGTTAAGAGCCTTAACTGCTCTGCCTTGGCGACCTGCTTTTCCTGTCTGTGATCTCGATGGTGATAGTAGTGGCCTCACTGAGTTACTAGGAGGACTGAATGAGACAATGCATGAAGAGCATCTAGCACAGCACCAGCCCAGAGTGAGTGGTCTATAAATGTGAGCTACACGATTAGCAGTCAAACCAAACCTTTGTGCCAAGTGGCTTAGCCACTTGTCTACAGTTTGTCTAGAAAAGCAGCTCTTATCTATTTGTCCATTTGGCATTTTGTACTAGACTGCAGTTAAAAAAGCTTATGAAAATGTTTTGTTTATGTTAAAATGTACATATCAGGACCAGGCATGGTGGCTCACACCTGTAATCCCAGCACTTTGGGAGGCCAAGGCAGGTGAATCACCTGAGTTCAGGAGTTTGAGACCACCCTTACCAACATGGCAAAAACCTGTCTCTACTAAAAATACAAAAATTAGCCAGGTGTGGTGGTGCATGCCTGTAATCCCAGCTACTTGGTAGGCTGAGGCAGGATAACCACTTGAACCTGGGAGGTAGAGGTTACAGTGAGCTGAGATCGCACCATTGTACCTCCAACCTGGGCAACAAGAGTGAAACTCCATCTCAAAAAAAAAAAAAAAAAGGTACATATCAATACCAATGATTTTTGAAACAAATGAATACCATTAATTGGTATCTGAATTTCATATCTGGTTATTATTCAAGTAGTCTTCTCATTACCCCAAATAACTAAGATTTGATCACCCTGGGCTTGCAAACAAACAAACAAACAACAATAAACAAAATGAAAACTGGCAGAGTACAGGGACTTGGGTTTTGTACAAATGAAACCTTCTCGTCTCCTGTGCTCTCTTCCTTTTGGTGAGAAAAATCATGTCCTTGCAATGAAATAAAAAACCTGGTTTGTTTTAAAGGAGTAGTCTTAAGTAGCATTTATAATTGTTTGTTACCACCCCTTTAAAGGGTTGTTGTTAAGCTGTGTGCAGCTTGGAATGACGCTTTGGCCTAATTCACCCTGGCCACGAAAGCCTTGGAGTTAATCACAGTGTCAGTTTCATTTCACATGACACATGTCCTTTGCCATTTCTACCCGTCCTTTAAACAGAAGTAGTAGCTTCAGTGCTTGTTATGGGCTGCCAAAGAGAGCAAGTCATTGCCAGGAAAATTTTTAAGCCATTTCAAGGATGCAGGAAGGGACATTCTTGACGAACCTCCAAATCCTGGCAATTTTGCTACAGATTAAATGCACATGATCTGATTCTGCTTATGCTAACAAGCAAGATGACTGAGGGACTGCAAGCTATAACTGAAAAGAAAAGGTTGCAGGAAGCTCACCGGCTCCTAAGAATAACTGGCATTCTCACACCAAGCTAAGGAGAGCAATGATGATGGTACAAAGAATCCCAATTATATCCTCTAGAGAACAGTCAGAGATGTTTGGCTTTGGGAAGAACATGTTCAGGGGTCATATAAAAACTACTAAAGTGTATGTAGGGCTACCATGTAAAAGAGAGGCTGACATGGGACACAGGAAAAAAGGGAGACAATTAGGGCCAAGGGCTGAATATTACAGGGAAACTCATTTGGGCTCATTATAAAGAACTTTCTAGGCCAGGGGTGGTGGCTCACACCTGTAATCCTAGCACTTTGGGAGGCCGAGGCAGATCACCTGAGGTCAGGAGTTCAAGACCCGACTGGCCAACATGGTGAAACCCCATCTCTACAAAAATACAATTAGCCAGGTATGATGGCAGGTGCCTGTAATCCCAGCTATTTTGGGAAGCTGAGGTGGGAGAATTGCTTGAACCTGGGGGGCAGAGGTTGCAGTGAGCCAAGATCTCGCCGTTGTACTCCAGCTTAGGAGACTGAGCGAGAATCCGTCTCAAAAAAAAAAAGAACTTTCTAGTCATCGGAGCCCAGAAGCTAATTTTGTAATGTCTATTTCATTTGTATATTTCTCTGAACCTTTGTGGATAATGTAAGCTCCACACCAATGGAGGTTTCCAAGAAGAGGTTCAATGAGCAGATGGAAGAGAAGGCTCAAACTCTAAGAGGATTATTTGTATTTTATACACAGAGTATAAATATATGTACTCATTTTATATATTTACCTTTTGAAGTAGATAATTCAGTGGCCTTTCAACAACTGAATATCACAAATACACACGAAATTCTGCAACCATCACCATCATCTAATTTTAGAACACCCACCTTAGAACATTTTAATCACCCCAAAATGAGACCACAATGAGATCCCATACCCATTAGCACACACTCCCCATCCCCCGTCCCCAGCCCTAGGGAACCACTAATCTACTATCTATCTCTATGGATTTCCTACATTTTGGACATTTCATATAAATGGAGTCATATATTCTTTCACTTAGCATAGTGTCTACAATTCTCATCCATGTTGTAGCATATGTCAGTACTTCATTCCTTTTTATTAGCAAATAATAGGGACTCTGATTTTATAGGTCTTTTCCAACACTGACACGTCATGCCCTAGGCTTAGGACTTTATTTTCCTTCTTCCTTTCACGTCATAAAAGGGCTCCTGGCCGGGCGCAGTGGCTCACACCTGTAATCCCAACACTTTGGGAGGCCGAGGCAGGTGGATCACCTGAGGTCAGAAGTTCAAGACCAGCCTGACTGACATGGTGAAACCCCACCTCTACTAAAAATACAAAAAAAATTAGCTGGGCGTGGTGGTGCATGCTTGTAATCCCAGCTACTTGGGAGGCTGAGGCAGGAGAATCGCTTGAACCCGGGAGGCGGAGGTTGCAGTGAGCCGAGATCTCGCCATTGTACTCCAGCCTGGGCATCAAGAGGGCAAATCCATCTAAAAAAAAAAGGGGGGGCTTCCTTATCTTCTCCACTGTGCAGAGTAATTTCAATTTTTACTATTATTTCAAATAACACTATCTTTAATTGTCCAGAATGAGAAAACTGAAGGACAAAAAGAGCAGCTATAAAACAGCAGCCCCTCGGTATGGTACACTATTTCCATATCATTTCTCCTCTTCAAAGCACTTTCCATTTCTTAGATTGCAAAGCCACAGAGTGAGGCTGTTTATATTTTGAGTTTCAAGTCATAACCCTGAGGCCGATGGCGGAGGACCCATGGTCATTCGGATGAAGCAGCCTTTATCTGAGGCAGAATAACACCTTTTACTGTCCTCCTCAGTCTCAGGGCCCTGAGGCACAGATCCGCCCCAGCAGCTCGGAGTGATACTTACATGTCGTAGATGCAGTTTGGAGTGAAGGAGTGATTTGCCTTGTGTCCCAAGGAGGCACAGTACTTGGATACATGGTTATAGGGCTCAGGCACATCAATGACTGTTTCTTCATCAAGGGAGAGGGTGTTCCCATTAAGGGCCCAGTCCCTGCTGTCAACCTGCAGAAAACAAAAAAGCGAGCCTTAGAGAGGACCTTTCTCCCCACAGTTCAAAGGACATCAGAGATATTAACTCATTTATCTTATTATTTTTGTTTTTGAGACAGGGTCTCACTCCATCACCTAGGCTGGAGTGCAGTGGCATGATCTGGGCTAACCACAACTTCTGCCTCCCAGATTCAAGCGATTCTCATGCCTCAGCCTCCTGAGTAGCTGGAATTACAGGTGTGCACCACCACACCTAGCTAGTTTTTGTATTTTTTGTAGAGATGGGGTTTCACCATGTTGGCCAGGCTGGTCTCAAACTCCTGACCTCAGGTGATCTGCCCACCTCGGCCTCCCAAAGTGTTGGAATTACAGGTGTGAGCCACCACACTCAGCCAAAACTTCAAGATTTGAGCACTACAAAATGAAATAAAACAAAACAAAACAAGGCATCTCTCCACACACTGAGAGTGCAAATGACATGTGTGGTCAGTGCCATGCAGCTCGACTTACTATTTGTTCATTTTTCCTTGTTCCATATGAAAAAAAAGGATTTAAAGTCCCTGATGAATATACATAAAATATAACTAGATAACTTGAATTGGATAAAGAAGAGGAGGCAAAAGAAAAAAACAAAGTAAGAACACAAATGGAACCAGAAATGTAAGGGATGCAAGAATGTACTCTAGGCAAGTCCTCTACCTTTGTTACAGGTGGGAAATCACTCTGACCAGCAGGCAGCCATCGATTACCAGCATGCCTTCTTATCTACAACAGGGGTTACTAACAGTGTAACCATCAGGCTTCTCTTCTCCAAACCACTCCTGACCAACTCACCCCAGGAGCTGGCGATGACAGCAGTCCAGCCTTTTGAAGCCAACACGACGACATTTTCATACAAAACTGTTAACTCTCAAGGTATACCATTTCCCCCACTGCTAAATTGTAATTGTGCTTTTGTTTATATGTGATAGTCCCTCAACTGATGTTTACTAAGTGGTACCATGTGCCAGGCACTGTTCTAGGTGCAGGGGATACAGCAGTGATCAAAAGCAGAAAAAAAGCCTCATGGATTTTTTTTTTTTTTAATACTTTAAGTTCTAGGGTACATGTGCATAACGTGCAGGTTTGTTACATATGTATACTTGTGCCATGTTGGTGTGCTGCACCCATCAACTCGTCAGCACCCATCAACTCGTCATTTACATCAGGTATAACTCCCAATGAAATCCCTCCCCCCTCCCCCCTCCCCATGATAGGCCCTGGTGTGTGATGTTCCCCTTCCCGAGTCCAAGTGATCTCATTGTTCAGTTCCCACCTATGAGTGAGAACATGCGGTGTTTGGTTTTCTGTTCTTGTGATAGTTTGCTAAGAATGATGGTTTCCAGCTGCATCCATGTCCCTACAAAGGACACAAACTCCTTTTTTATGGCTGCATAGTATTCCATGGTGTATATTTGCCACATTTTCTTAATCCAGTCTGTCACTGATGGACATTTGGGTTGATTCCAAGTCTTTGCTATTGTGAATAGTGCCGCAATAAACATACGTGTGCATGTGTCTTTATAGCAGCATGATTTATAATCCTTTGGGTATATACCCAGTAATGGGATGGCTGGGTCATATGGTACATCTAGTTCTAGATCCTTGAGGAATCGCCATACTGTTTTCCATAATGGTTGAACTAGTTTACAATCCCACCAACAGTGTAAAAGTGTTCCTATTTCTCCACATCCTCTCCAGCACCTGTTATTTCCTGACTTTTTAATGATCGCCATTCTAACTGGTGTGAGATGGTATCTCATTGTGGTTTTGATTTGCATTTCTCTGATGGCCAGTGATGATGAGCATTTTTTCATGTGTCTGTTGGCTGTATGAATGTCTTCTTTTGAGAAATGTCTGTTCATATCCTTTGCCCACTTTTTGATGGGGTTGTTCGTTTTTTTCTTGTAAATTTGTTTGAGTTATTTGTAGGTTCTGCCTCATGGATCTTAATAGTCCAAAACAAGTCATGTGATACCGATATATGGCACCTGGTACCATCTACCTTATGCTGCCATTAGTTGTGTATTTTTCTTATCTCCCCAACAGAATCTAAATTTCATTAGGGCAAGAAGGGTGTCACATTCATTTATACAATAGAACATAGTGAGGTTCAGCACAAAGCCAGATTCTGCAGTTTGAAATCCTACTTGAACTCTGCTATTTGCTGTATTTTTGACTTTAAGCAAGTTGTGTAATCTCTCTAGGCTTCAATTTCCCTACCTGTAAAATGAGTAAGTAAATAATATATCAATATCCCAACGTCACCTTTTGTATGCTGAATTTCTCTGGATTGCTGACAGAAGTCTGGCCTTCGCATGGAACATAGTCTGACAGACCACAGTGCAGTTTGAATACATCACCATCTTTTGTCTGTGCAACTGCTTTGAAAGTGTAATAACTTTATTATTTTACAGCATTTCCCTCTTACTGTTCCATAGGAATAAATGCAAAGGTGAACATAAATGTGGGATATTAGCCATAAGCTTAAGGTCCCCATACACGGGTATAAGTCAGATAAGGAAGGAGCGCATAAGCTGTGCTAAAAACATTGAACTTTTGCCCTTAGGCAGACACTTAGCGAAGTTAGTTGTAAAGTGAAGAAATAAAAACAGAAAACATACATGAAGCCTTTGAAATATATCAAAGATTATATCTTAAAGGCAAGAGGTGATTCAACTCTTTAACATTTTGTTTTTAATTTTTTTGACAAAAGAACTCCTCCTGACAAAATGTAGGATATAGTATGGCTTTTGCACAAGAAGATGTAGGGGGCCTTCCTATAAAGTACCCCACCCAACGTCGTAAGTTAGTTATTTACAGAGTCTGACTGGATCTCAATTTTTTTAGACATTGGTATAGTCCAATATACCAATTACTGTCTTATTGATGGCATCACCCCACTCTCTATAAAATAGCTGTGGAACTTTTGAAAAATCATATTAAGGCTTAAAATAAAGAGGAGGAGAATGTCCAATCAATTTTACAAAAAAGTCAATCTGTTTCTTTAACTTTCTAGTGAGTACTAAGGTAAAGAGATTTTGTTTGAAGCAAAGTCCTTTAACCAACAAAGTTGATTTTCCACTGTCACCCCCACTCACCTCTTGGTGTGTAATTCGAACTCCATTATAAAAAGACATAACAGTATTAGGTCCCACTGCTACCTTTGAAAAAAGTCCTTCTCCAGCACTGGAAATAAGAGATTCAGCAACATAAACCCTAAATTGAAAAAAGAGTTGAATAGTGACCTTTTCAGTTTAATATGTCATTCCTTACATCAAATGCCAAAATATCATTATGGCTACTGAATCCAAAATGTCAATTCATAACTCAACTAAGAAGGGAGGGAGGAAGAAAAAGTTAAACCACAATATTTTGGCATTGGAAATTAAACAAATGGTAGTTACGTCTCTTTTAAGAGTGGTGTTTAAAATTTGCTTTCTAATATAGAAATTATCATTATATTTTCATAAAGATGCTCAGTGCTTGATATGAGGTATTTTTTTGGAAGATTTATGTTTTTAGTTAATGACAATTTTCACTGTCTTACTGGACAAGTAAGCATTTTTTCAAAGTTAATTAAAGCGATATCTAAGTTTGTCAGTGTTAGATGGGAGGGAAAGGAGGCTGTTTTAGTTAAGCCTCAAGATGAATCTTTTATATGAAACAGTGACAATTAATAAGATATATCCAATAAGCATATCCCAACAAAAGGGTTCATGACAGGGGTCAGTTAACTATGGCCTGAGGGTCCAGTCTGCCTGCTGCTCATTTTTGTAAGTAAAGTTTTATCTGGACACAGCCACACCCATTTGTTTAGTATTGCCTATGACTGCTTTAGCTCTACAAAGGCAGAATTGAGTAGTTGCAACAGATATTATATGGCTTGCAAAGCCTAAAATATTTACTATGTGGCCCTTTACAGAAAAAGTTTGCCAACCACCGTTATAAGAAAACAGCTGGTCGGGTGTGGTGGCTCATGCCTGTAATACCAGCACTTTGGGAGGTTGAGGCGGGTGGATCACCTGAGGTCAGGAGTTCAAGACCACCCTGGTTAACATGGTGAAACCCCATCTCTACTAAAAATACAAAAATTAGCTCGGTATGGTGGCGGGTGCCTGTAATCCCAGTTACTCGGGAGGCTGAGGCAGGAGACTCGCTTGAACCCAGGCGGCGGAGATTGCAGTGAGCTGAAATTGCGTCATTGCACTCCAGCCTGGGCGACAAGAGCAAGACTCTGTCTTAAAAAAAAAAAAAAAAAAAAGAAAAAGCACTCATAATTATGGAACTGGATTTAATCAGACACTGGGATGGAATGACCCTACAGGAACTGATCATCTGTAATTTTAGTTACATGGCTCATGCTTATTCATGAACTGGAAGACTAATTTATTGCTTTCAACTCTTTACTTCTTCCCTGTGATAGAATTATATACATCCTGCCACTTTGCCACGTGACCTTGTAGTGCCTCCCTCAGGGTGGGTGGAGGATACTGACTTCTCACTTGGCCATCTGATCTGCTTTGCTGGTAGAACATGGGCAGAAGTGGCTGCAGGCAGGTCTCAGGTGTGAAGGGCTGGGGCAAATTTCTGATGGCCTCCTCCAGACTTTTCACTGTCACCACTAGAAGAATATGCCCTAGGGGGCTGTTGCTCCCTGTTTCTCTTGTAAAGAAAACATGTGAAACAGACTTGAACCCAACTTGAAACCTGGAGTCCAGCCTAAGCCAGCTGAGCTTAGCTGATTCCAGTCAAAAGTGGCTGAACCTCAGCCAACCTACAGAACTATGAGTGTAAAACAAAATGTTTGGTTCTGTAAACCACTGAGAGTTCTGAGGGCATCATTATGCAGCCTCATCACAACAATAATAACAGAAAAGACTAACACATATGGCTACGGTCTTGTGTTTCAGAGCTAACAAAAAAGCTAAACCCTTCCCTTTGTAACTGGGCCAGAGCCTCATGTCAAAAAAGAGTCCATTCGTCATTGTGACCTTGTGGGGTCAGCCCTATCAGTCGAATGGGGGAAGAGGCCTATTTCTCAGATGGGAACAGAAACTCAATGGGAGGTAAGCCATGATTACAAAAAGTGAGGCAAAGAGAAAACCAATTTCAGATAGTACGCTTACTCATAAACAGATCTGTTGCTAAGGAATAAGAACAATCCCAGAGAGGGTACCAGAGAAAGCCACACCAAGACTCAAGAGCTACAGTTTAGCCATCCTCATAAATAAGACATGAAGTGCGACAGGACGTGACCCTCTGGGGGTGGGCTTACAAACCAGAAACTTGTCATTTATAAGCTAGAATGTTTTTATGCCTCTCTCTTACACTTTCTTTGTTTCACTCTTGTCTTCTCTTAGTGAAAGAAAGAAACTGTCTTGTGTTCCAGAACACCTCAGCTGGACTAAGATGAAATGGAGGCATCCTGTGTGCACAGGCTAGAGCTTTAAAGAGCATGAAATGTTCCCCTAGAGGGCCAGCATGTGACGGTAGCACAGACTGTAAGAACGGGATGCTCGGCCAGGACATAGCTGGCTGCCTGGCTCAACTGCCTTTTTTTTTTTTTTAATGGAGTCTCGCTCTGTTGCCTAGGCTGGAGTGCAATGGCATGATCTCGGCTCACCGTAACCTCTGCCTCCCAGGTTGAAGCAATTCTTGTGCCTCAGCCTCCTGAGTAGCTGGGATTACAGGCATACGCCATAACACCTGGCTAATTTTTGTATTTTTAGTGGAGATGGGGTTTCACCATGTTGGCCAGGATGATCTTGAACACATGACCTCAAGTGATCTGCCTGCCTTGGCCTCCCAAATTGCTGGGATTACAGGCATAAGCCACCATGCCCAGCCTCAACTGCTCTTTCTACCTGGAGGTTATACTTTAGGACAGACACACAAGCTGTTCTGTGATTTATGGGTGGGGAAACTCTCTTACAGGGTCAGATTCTACATAAGAATAAAAACACTGTTCCTCAGAATATAGAAATGTTTATTTGAGGATTTGCAAAGGAAAAGGACACTTTAATGAGGAGCTTGGTCTGAGCTGGAACCTAGCCTGGGCAGAGAGTCACAGAGGTGCATAAGTTCCTACCACTAGGCTTCTTTAACCTCACATAAACAGTGCAATTAAAACCACAAGGAGGACATTACCTTTCTGATTCATAAGGATCTGGAAGAAGAGCATTGGTAGAAATGCAAGATGAAGTCGACTTATCAAAGTGGTACACTGAATCTGAAAAGCAAACAAAAATATCAGTACAGGTGCAGAGTTAGGGAAGAGCATTTATAACACTTCTCTCTATTCATGGGACAATGGAGAGTTAAAAAACCAAAAGTCTTGATCAAGTTATACCAACTAGAATGAAGTTCTTCAATTTAAGTGGATACATTTTAGATTTACTCTTCACTTTTATCTTCAGGACTTCATGAACAGTCATCAGATGCATCTCTTAACATCCCAATTCGCTCTTGAATTTTCCTTATTAAAATGACTTAAAGGATGCTTGGGAATCAATAAAACGCTTTGTCATGAAATTCTGAGATCTCTTGGCTCAGATCAAATTGGATGATGGTTTTAAATTTTTCTGGTGGTTTTCTTCATTACAGATACAGTCTACAGAATCCAACAACTGAACCCTGGCAGTTGTCTCCTTCACTAAGAATAAAGTTCTGCCTCACCAGAATTAAGGAGAACAGCACTGCTTTTGATAAAGCATTAACAAAGTAATCTCCTTTCTATTATGGTGGTTCAGAAGCCAGTTAGTAATTTAGTCTAGAAACCAAGGCACACAACCGCCCGAGAATGAACACTGGCTCTCTGTGAATGGTTAGCCTAAGAGAATCTTCACAGAGAGCACTGAAGATAGATGCTCTGAAGGTTGATAGGGAAAGAAACAAGATTTAGAATCAGAGGGCTTACTCCTGCAAAGCAAATGATTATACACACTAAGGGAAAACTCATAATCCCATTAAGTAGTTCTTCAGTAGTTACCAATGGTCACTAGGTCCTCTTTCTGTTTGTTTGTGAGTGGCTTTTTTTGTACCACCAAAACCCCAAGGAATACCTCAAACTACAAGTCAGAAACCAATCCAAATCAGTCAGTGTCTGCAACAGAAACAGACCATTTGAGTGTTTCTTTTTTTTTTTTTTTTTTTTGAGACGGAGTCTTGCTCTGTCGCCCAGGCTGGAGTGCAGTGGCCGGATCTCAGCTCACTGCAAGCCCCGCCTCCCGGGTTCACGCCATTCTCCTGCCTCAGCCTCCCGAGTAGCTGGGACTACAGGCGCCCGCCACCTCGCCCGAGAGAATTCAGTTCAGGGAATTGGTCATAGAGGGGATGGAATGCTGACAAGACAGATGGAGCCGTGAAGAGCCCAGACACTGGCAAGAGCGGGAAGCTGCCGCTGCAGGCGGGAGGGACAGAGCACACAGTGGTGCTCCTGGAGCTCTGGAGCTGGGTAGTTGGAACTAGCCTGGGCCTTACTCAAGGGAGATGGAATCAGGAGGTGACGGGGCCACTGCTGGAGATGCTGGTTGACACAGAGAGGGCTTCTGCCTGCTGCCTTCTCCTGCTTTGTCCCCAGCCAGCCAGCGGCCTCCCTTTGGCCAAACTCAGACAGAAGTCAAACACACAGGAGCCTGAAAAACGCAGGCCACAAGGGGCAGCAGCCTCTTGCAATAATAGCAGGCAGTGAAAGAATGACGAATGGATTGGATCTGAGAGCAAAGTGGTAACAGACCACCAAGCAATCCATGAAAAGAATTTAAACCACCCTCCCCCACTTTTATTTTCTTTTCAGACAGTCTTACTCTGTCACTCAGGCTGGAGGGCAATGGTGTGATCTCAGCTCACTGCAACCTCCGCCTCCTGGGTTCAAGCAATTCTCCTGCCTCAGGCTCCCAAGCAGCTGGGATTACAGGTGCCTGTCACCATGCTTGGCTGGCTAATTTTTGTATTTTCAGTAGAGACGGGGTTCACCTTGTTGGCCAGGCTGGTCTGGAACTCCTGATCTCTAGTGATCCACCTGGCTCAGCCTCCCAAAGTGCGGGTATTATAGGCGTGAGGTGCTGTGCCCAGCCGCCACTTTTTAAAAAGAGCCAGAATTGTGTGTGGAATATATGTTCTATTGAGTGGAAATTCTCCTATGAACTTTCATCTAGCTCCTTAGACTAAAACTTTTATGACAAATGTACTGAGTGCCAACTACATGTACAACACTAGGGACTACGTAGATACAAAAAGGATTAACCTCTGTTGCTGCTTTCAGGGAGTGCATACTATCTCTTCCAATGCCTGCTGTCCCTTCTTCTGCTCCCTTAGACATGCACAGGCTGCAGGCACATCCTTTACTTTCCCTCCTTTCCTCTACAGAATGTTATGCCATTTGACTAGAATTCATTTATTCAATTGACAAACATTCATTATAAAAGGTGAGTTAAGCTTAAAAGATGGAGCAGGAATTAGCCGAGGAAAGCAGTTACTATGTGGAGGAGGGCTGACCAGGTAAGAAGAATTCCAGCCAGTGGCATAGGTGAGAAACTCCACAGAAAGTACGTAGAGAACTAGAAGTAGTTTGTGGTGACAAAAGCACACAGAGAAAGGGAGAAGCTGGTGAGGCGACAGGCCAAGGAGTGTTTTACGTGAGATATTTGCATTACTTTCTCTCCTTCCCCAACCATTGGACCCTACAGTCACATAACCCTATACCCCCTAACCCGCTGGCTAGTCAACAGGTCAATAATTATAACTGAAAGGGGCAGAGGAGAAACACAAACATGGCAGAACATTAGACTAAAGATCTGTCCATGGGATCTTCAGAGTGCCAGAGCAGCCATGGTTCCTGGCCCTTTTGAGGCTCAAACTATTTAACATTTCAAAATACCTGAGGTCTGCAAGAATCTTGCTGTTAAATTCCCCCTGTCTTTTTTGCCTTAAGTTAATTTGAAGTGAATGTTTATTTGCAACCAGAAGTGTTTTTTTTTTTTTTTTTTTTTTTGAGACAGAATCTCTGTGTGTCACCCAGGCTGGAGTGCAGGGGTGCTATCTTGGTTCACTGCAACCTCCACTTCCTGGGTTCAAGCGGTTCTTGAGCCTCAGCCTCCTGAGTAGCTGGGACTACAGGCATGCACCACCACACCCAGCTAAAGCAACCAGAAATTCTAAAAAAATAATAATTCCCTTGAGAATTCTCACTCTCAACATTTTTTTTTTTTTTTTTAAGACAGGGTCTCACTCCTGTCGCCCAGGCTGGAGTGCAGTGCACTCGGCTCACTCCAGCCTTGACTTCCTGAGCTCAGGTGATCCTCCCACCACTGTCTTCCAAGTAGCTGAGATTACGGGCACATGCCACCATGTCCAGCTAATATATATATATATATTTTTTAGTAGAGACAGGATCTTACCATGCTGCCCAGGCTGATCTTGAACTTCTGGGCTCAAATGATCCATCCGGCTCAGCCTCCCAAAGTGCTAGGATTACAGCTGCGAGCCACCAGGCCCAGCCTACTGTTTCTTATTTATAGCAAGAAGAATGTAATAACAACAACTTTCATTACAGTGTTTTATGGTAGGTGCTAATATCCACATTTGGTAATGAGGAAACAGGTTCTGAAAAAATAAATAACTTGCCCAAGGATAATATAGTAAATGTTAGAGCTAGGTCTCAGATTAGGTGATTCTTAAATTCAGGCACCTGCCACTAAAAATGCTGCTACTTCTGAAGTTTTAAAATTGGCATCACCAATTGGGATCCTCCCTTGTTTCAAGTCTCCTCATTTCTAAATATTATAACAGTGTCTCCTTTTAGAACATAGATCAAGGGCATATATATCAGAGTTTGTAGTTCAAAGATTACTACCTCCTTTTTTTTTTAAATAAACTTTTCATTTTGGAGTAATTTCAAATACATGACATGCATCACTTAATGAAGGGGATACATTCTGAGAAATGTGTCGTGAGGCGAGTTGGTCATTATGCAAACATCAGAGAGTGTACTCATACAAACCTAGATGGTATAGCCAACTACAAACCTAAGGTATTAATAAATGGTACAGCCTATTGCTCCTAGGCTCCAAACCTGTACAGCGTGTTACTATAGGGAATACTGTAGACAACAGTAACCTAATGGGAAGGATTTGTGTATCTAAACATATCTATATATAGAAAAGATGCAGTAAAAATATGGTATAATCTTAGCTGAGTGCAGTAGTTTATGCCTGTAATCCCAGCACTATGAGAGTCTGAGGCAGGAAGATCGCTTGAGGCCAGGATTTTGAGACCAGCCTGAGCAATACAGCAATACCCTGTTTCTACAAAAAAATTAAAAATATTTAGCTGGGTGTTGTAGTGCATGCCTGTAGTCTTCGCTACTGGGGAGGCTGAGGCAGGAGAATCGCTTGAGCCCAGGAGCTCAAGGCTGCGGTGGGCTATGATAACACCAGTCCACTCCAGTCTGGGCAACAGAGTGAAATCCTGTCCCTTAAAAAATAAAATGAAAATAAAAACAAAAATATGGCATAATCTTATGGTACCACAGTTATTATGGGCCCATGACTGTATATAGAAAAGTTGCAAAGAAAGCACAGAGCATCCTCACTGTTCCTCCTAATGTTAACTTCTTACAGTGCATGGTACATTTGTCAAAATTAAGAAACCAACACAGATACATTACTATGTACTAAACTCTAGACTTTATTTAGATTTCACCAGTTTTTCCACTAACGTCCTTTTTCTCTTCCAGGATCCAATCCAGAATCCCACATTGCATTTAGACTGTCTCCATTTTTAACTTAAAAAAACAAAAAAGACATTTAAAGCAACCCAAATTGGACCTAAATATAAATGCTAAATTTTTCACTTTTGGACAAGCTTCCTTTGGAGATTCTTCTTCAGATCCCAAATAACTAAATACTATTTAAGCCTATTAATGCCTAGATTTATTGTCTTTTCTATTTTTTTCTCCCTATAACCAAACCTGGATCAGAAATACATGCATATATTATTTTCAAGGAATCAGACCAATTCAATAGCTTTCTTAAGCTGTGCCACTCAAAATGCAAAATCTTGATTTTTCTTTGTATATTTTCCAGATTTTCTTTTTTTTGAGACGGAGTCTCGCTCTGTGGCCCAGGCTGGGGTGCAGTGGCCGGATCTCAGCTCACTGCAAGCTCCGCCTCCCAGGTTTACGCCATTCTCCTGCCTCAGCCTCCTGAGTAGCTGGGACTACAGGCGCCCGCCACCTCGCCTGGCTAGTTTTTTGTATCTTTTAGTAGACACGGGGTTTCACCATGTTAGCCAGGATGGTCTCGATCTCCTGACCTCGTGATCCGCCCGTCTCCGCCTCCCAAAGTGCTGGGATTACAGGCTTGAGCCACCGCGCCCGGCCCAGATTTTCTACACTTAGTAATTTTATGCTCAGAAAAAATGTTTAGTGTGACATGTGTACTTCTAAAAGGAAAATAATACTTTTTTCAAATATGGATTCCATTGGGTTCACTCATACACGTGCTCCATGCAAGATGTCGGGCTCGAGATGCCAATATGCATTTATATTTTCCAGTCACAGCTCAGGCTCAATCAACTTTACAGTTTAGAGATCTACTTGATTTGGTTCTTTATTATCATAGTGCAGTTTTTTGGAGAGATAACCGTTTGAAATCAATTGAATTACTGCTGTCATTTCTTTATTCCCTCACTATATGAGAATTATATACCTAGGCCCTTTGTCACATGACTTTTTGGTATCTCCCACTAATGTGCATGGTGTAATTTCCCTGTCTCACCGATGTCTGGCTTGGCCATGTGACTTGCTTTGATCAGTGAAAAGTGGGTGAAAGTGCCACCATGTCAGTTCCAAGGTGAGGTTTCAAAAGGCATCACAGGTATCTGCTTATGCTCTGACACTTCTGTGATCCACTGTGGGAAAATCTTGCCCCACATTGCCATTGTCCCTTCAGATTAGGTCCCAGAATTAAGACAGAGAGCTGACTCAAACCTGACCAGAAGCCTCAAGTCTGGCCTGGCCCCCTAAGCCCAGCCTCAGCCAGCTGGAGTACAGCTGCTCGGCAGAGCTGTGGTTGCTGTTGTAAGCCACTAGGGAGGTGCAGTGTCTGTTATACAATAAAACCTGACTAATACATGATTAAAGAGAACTACACAGAAAGGAAAAGAAAAGAAGCTTCTCTCAAATCAGCCCTAACAACCTGCTTTGGAATTGGAGCAACCCATCTGAAGCAGATTCAACTTACTTCCAGGCATCAGCTCAAAGTGAGGCCTCCCTTCTTCAGTGGACATAAGGGTGGCCAGTTTGCCTTCTATCATCTCTCCATCAATAAATTTCCCATACAGTGCGGTCCTCTCATCAGGGTACACATAGGCTATCTTCTCTCCAGTCATCTCCCCATCTTCATTTACTTCTCCTACAAGGCTTCCTCCATCCTGATGGGAGAAACCAAAAACCAGAAAATATTATATATAGTATGTCTAGGACATGAGTTCCAAGAAATTCCTCTTCTGCACTTCCATTATTAATATAGCACCAGTAGGGATAATAACAGTTTAGGAACCCGAGCTTTTCACCTGGGTAAGAAAAACATGATGCATAGCTCCTCATCCAGCTCCATACAAATAAACTGCTAGAAAGTCATGTGCATATGGGGCATGTATGCCTGATTTAGAGAGTGGTAGACTCTGTTGCCGTTTGTAATCCGGGACAAGTTACTGATACTCTATCTTGGTTTGCTATCTAAGAAACAAATAATGTTTCTTTGATATTTGTAACATCAATTACCAACATTTAAAGGAAATGTAACTAAGTGTTATTTTTGGCCAAAATCAAATATGATGATGATCTTTAGCAAGACACTCCTACCCACTATTCATATGATCTCCCTTCTCGATGTTAAATTTTGGATTTCTAGTGTGTTAGGAAAATCTTCAGTTCAAATGTACTTAAGAATTAATTTAGTGTACATGAGTAAAGAGAGCTGTCTGCTCGTTTTCAGCGACAAACAAAAGGATGTCTGGACACTGCCTTTCTGATACTCCTATACCATCACCTTTTCTGGAATTAGAAGGAAAAGTGAAAAAAGATCAACTAAATCCCACTCCCATCTCAATTCTTTCTTCCCACTCGATTTCCTGCTCCCTCTCACCTCCTTTCAGCAGAGGAGCCCACTGAGCTTCGTGCTTAACTCTTTCATTTATTTCATGCCTAAGGGTCATTGAGTACTTTAGGGCAGAGGCTATCATATAATTCTGTATCTTGATAAGTGGTAGGGACACAGTAGGTGATTCATAAACGCTTTTAAATTGAACTGGGTTACCAAAAAGTAATGAATAATTTAAGCTAGGATGCCAGAGATGTTTCTTTCCTTTTTTTTTTTCCCATCCAGAAGGTCCTCATGGTATAACTTTGAAAATTTAAGACCTTTGTGAGTTTGATATAACAATAGTAATGCCATGACATCTTTTAAAAGCATGGTTAATTTCTCCAACTTGAGGATCTAGGAACAGCTAGCTACTCAAAGTCAGTGATGTAGGATGACTTTTGAGTGATCCCAAATGCTGCTTTTTTTTTTTTTTTTTGCCTTCTAGGAAAAGAGCTGTAAATTAAAAAATGAATCATGGCACTTACACAGAAAGAAAAATACTTAGAAGCATTTTTAATGGATAGAAAGTGCACTAGGGATAGTCATTGCTCTTTCTTCTCTTCAAGTTAATTCTTAATAATTGAGAATACATGGAGATGATACTTTCTGCAATGTCTGCCTTCAGGCTTTTAGTGATGATTATTGAATGGAAGGGTATAAGAGCATTTGTGCTTCTTATACTCTATGCCTAACATAAGCCACCATTACTATTTATTTAAAACAGAAGTCTGTCTTTCCAGGGTCTCACACCTTTCCCCTTAAATGTGTTTGATTTGATTTGATTTTATTTATTTATTTATTTATTTATTTATTTATTTATTTTGAGACGGAGTCTCGCTCTGTCGCCCAGGCTGGAGTGCCGTGGCACAATCTTGGCTCACTGCAAGCTCCACCTCCTGGGTTCACGCCATTCTCCTGCCTCAGCCTCCCGAGTAGCTGGGACTACAGGAGCCCGCCACCACGTCCGGCTAATTTTTTTGTATTTTTAGTAGAGACGGGGTTTCACCATGTTAGCCAGGATGGTCTCGATCTCCTGACCTCGGGATCCGCCCGCCTCGGTCTCCCAAAGTGCTGGGATTACAGGCGTGAGCCACCGCACCCGGCCCCTTAAATGTTTAAATTTCTGGTTTCAGAGGGAGTGAATCTATTTGTCCAGAATGATACAGTAGAAATTCTTCTTTCATTTCCAAAAGGAGTTATACATTTTTAATTAAACACCTCATATGAAAAACTTTTTCAAGGTACAGTTTTGAAAGAAATACACTGTTCTTAGAGTGAGCTGACAAATACGGACTGTAGAGAAAATCATCACATTTTCCTCCCCTTGTTCCTACTTTGGCCTGTTAAAAAAATTTCCTCCTCTGCTGTATCAGGTATCAGGGAGTGTGGGGGAAGAAAAGGCTGCTTTTCTCCTCTGCTCACTGGCTCCTCCTCATCGGGGGAGAAATCGTTCATTTGACTGGTGAGCAGCCAGGGTCTGACACTTACTGACACCCATTTCTCTACTGGGTGGGGGTTAAGAGGACAAAGGCTGCTTTTTTGCTCACCAATGCTCCTTCCTACGGCAGAGTCTTTGAGATTTAATAAGATAATTAAGGCTAAAGGTTAAAATGTAGCTATATATTTGGTTTTCAAAATGCAACCACACTGAGCGAGCCCAATTCATTCACCAATCTTGGCGCATCTTTGATCCCATCAGGGGACTTTAACTGACAATGTCACAAGTAAAATGACAGGTAGTAGAAGAATCTGGTAATCCAACACTTTGCCTCTTTCCTATCCTCATCTCTATGTAGAGAGTTCCACTTCTCCTGACTTCAAGATGCACTATCACATCAGCAGTGCCCCAGCACTGGGCAGCAAGATGCATACCCTGGCTACTCACGAGGCCAGGTTTCAGTCCTCCTACACTAGGCAGCACCTCCACCACTTCTGATCTTTCTGCTTCTCTTCTCCTAAGCAGTACATGTTACAACTTTTGATCTATCACAGATCCTACCAAGAGGATATTTAAATGCTTTAGCAATTCTTAGAAAATGTTTTACAACATTATTTTCTTATGCCCTATTCCTAGATTATAACTTATTTTTTAAGAACAATAATGTGTAAGTGGATTTAGCTGGGATTACTTTTCTTAACTATGTAACTAATCATTTCTTTGTATTAGAACTTTTTAGTCATAAGGTTTCAGAGTAAAAAACGTATTTTCAGCTGGGCGTGGTGGCTCACGCCTGTAATCCTAGCACTTTGGGAGGCCGAGGCAAGGAAATCACCCGAGGTCAGGAGTTTGAGACCAGTGCCTGGCCAACATGGTGAAATCCCATCTTCACTAAAAATACAAAAAATTAGCTGGGCGTGGTGGCATGTGCCTGTAATCCCAGCTACCTGGGAGGCTGAGGCAGGAGAATTGCTTGAACCCAGGAGGTGGAGGTTGCAGTAAGCCGAGATGGCACCACTGCACTCCAGCCTGGGCAACAGAGTGAGACTCTGTCTCAAAACAAAAAAAGTATTTTGACTTAAGTTACGAACAAAATAAAATATTAAGTAAAATATTTTCTGGCCAGGTGTGGTGGCTCGTGCCTATAATTTCAGCATTTCAGGAGGCCAAGGCAGGTGGATTGCTTGAGCCCAGGAGTTTGAGACTAGCCTGGGCAATATGGAGAAACCCTGTCCTTAAAAAAAAAAAACAAAAATATTAGCCAGATGTGGTGGCACATGCTTGTAATCCCAGCTACTCAGGAGGCTGAGGTGGGAAGATGGCTTGAGTCTGGGAGGTGGAGGTTGTAGTGAGCCAAGATTGTGCCACTGCACTCCAGCCTGGGCAACAGAGCAAGACCCTGTCTCAATAAATAAAAAATAAAATAAAATAAAAATAGTGTTTTCTAAGGTCTATTTTCTGAAACATTTTCTGGAAATTCACTAACAACAGATGGGACATTTGAAATGCAAACAAAAATTTGAGCATTAATTTCCAACCATGGGTTCTGCCATATCTTTTTACTTTAATAGACTCCAGAAATATAATAAAATGCTATCAAATACTCAAAGGTGAGTTATTTTTAATCACCTTAATTTAAACAATATAAACCATAAAACACCCTAAAAAGTAGTTAGTGGAATTATAAAATCAAGTAACAACAGTGCAGTAAGCTCCCCCAAATTAAAAATGGCTGGACTGGTTTTTACATATGAGAAACAGGGAATAAAACTAATAGCAACAATAAAATTTTCCACCATCTCCCTCTATGTGCCAAAAGAATTAAAAGCAATGTATTTTGCCTTTATTAGTGATACCATAAAACCAATTTGTCCCAATTTGTTTTAATCATGATTAATTACTCCTTTCCAAAACAATGCTGAAAAATAATTAATAATGGATTCAAGGGCCAACAATCTAAGCCAATAGTGAGTAACAGTGAGAGGCCATGCCTCATAAACTCTTGGCGTCAGCTATGGTGACTCTCAGGTTTCACAGCTCCCAAGTTCTAACACAGAATACATTCTACTCTTCATTGTGAAGAGTCACAATATGTTACTTTCCAGCAGAGTGAACAGTCACACGGCTTACTGGGTAATATATCCAGCACACTCCATGCCGAATGTTATCTTTATACTGCCCCTTGAAGATCAGTCTCCCATCTGTGTCGTATTCCTGGGCTGGACCGTTCAGCTCTCCGTCTACATACGTGCCCTGGAGAACTCCCCCATCTTCATAAGTGTAAACTCCCTGGCCCTGCAAGGCATCATCCACATAATAACCCTCCAGGGTGCTGTGAGGAAAGGAAAAACAAAAAGGAATAGTCAGACCATGACTCGACTCTCTTAGAAGAAAGGATCATATCCAAGGAACTGCATGCCCAGTTGTGTCAGCCCTGACATGGATTCAGTGCAGCCTCCTAAATTATCATCGACTGCTAGGGAAAGATGCTTTAGGGACATGGGTAAGACTGAGAAGAAAGATGGAGATTTAATACCTAATCTCACAGTTCCTGGGAATCCTTTTACTCTGCTGGAGAAAATAGAGAAGAAAAAAGCTACTGATGGAAACTAAGAACAAGTTCACTTGAATATGTTTCCAGGCAATAGAAATTCTGATGTTACCTGTTCCACACACAAACCATTCATGTCTAATTTCCCTCAAGAGTGCTCCAGAATTCACTGGTAGTTCTCAAGGGTCTTTCAGATGGCTTGTATACAGTAATCTCTAATGATAAAACGTGGCTTAAAGTGTGTGAATGTCTACATATTTGTTTCAAGTCACTAATGTATTATTTATCAGTGATAGCCATAATTGGTAGTGATACAATACTTCCATCTCCTTGGAAGACATATGGGGATTTATTTAAGTATATCTATGTATGTATGTATATCTATGTATGTACATGTGTATGTGTGTGTGTATACATATACATACATCCATAATCATGGCCAGCAGGGGCAAGTAAGGAAGACTGCAGGCTCCACCCTGCTAATATCCTGATAGTTTGAGACCCATGGTCCTACACAAGAAGAAAGCTCACAGGGGTGCTCACGGTGACTTTACCAGTACTTCTCCATCTCTCTCCTTGTAATACACATTTGCAAGTTCAAGAACATGTTTTCATTCTTAGCCTCTGAAAGTCCCTATGAAATGAAACTAACTTTACCCAAAATTCCCTTTAAGTACTAAAATTTGGAATAAGGAAAGACCAACTCAAATTATCTTTAAAATTTTAAATGTAAGAAAATTTTGAAACAAAGACAGCTTGTTTATTTTAACAGAGGCAGGTAGCATTTATTCATTAATTCAACTAGTAAATTTTTTTTTTTTTTTTGAGACAGGATCTTGCTCTATCGCCCAGGCTGGAGTGCAGTGGCATGATCAAGGCTCACTGCAGCCTTGAGCTCCCGGGGCTTAAGTCATCTTCCCACCTCAGCCTCCCAAGTAGCTGGGACCACAGGTATGCGCCACCACACCTGGCTAATTTTTGTATTTTTTGTAGAGATGAAGTTTTGTCATGTTACATAGGCTGGTCTTGAACTCCTGGGCTCAAGGGATCCACCTACCTCGGCCTCCCAGCCACAACTAGTCAACATCTATAGTGTGCCTTCTCAGTAGCAAGCATTGTGTGAGGCTCTAGAGGAGATAAGGAACAAAACAAACACAATGGTATAGGAGAGACTGGCAAGACACACTGTGAACTGGAGCAGATGGGATGCAAAGAGGGCCATGAGGACTTAAGTGGCTGCACCTGACTCTGCCTGGTAAAGTCTTGACTTATTTCAATGAATAACTGAGAATGATCTATAATTATTAAATGAAAAGCACATTCTAAACAACGATAGCTTCTGGTTAAAAGGTAATTACACTATTTGTAGTCTCCCAAGGAGATAAATAGTTTTCTTTCAGTTTTATTTGTACTATCAATGACAAATAGGCTTCCTAAATTCATGAAGAGAATAAAGTACACTTTAGCATAGCTTTTGCATAAATAATCAAAATTCTAAAACAGTGAGGTTGGAAGTAATGAGATTCAACTGTCATTAGACTCCCACAATTAAAAAAAAAATCCTTGGTGAAGGGTACTAATCAAGTGACATAATGATGTAATTTATGTAGTGCAAGAAACTATTTATTCATTTATCTTCATTTTTAGGATTGCCAGTTATGATACAGGATTCCCAGCTAAGTCTGAATTTCAGATAAACAACAAATAATTTTTTAGTTTATGTATGTTCCAAATAGTGAATGGGACATAATTATACTTACATTTTTTTGTTGAGCAAATTCCAGTTTAACTGGGTGTCCTGGATTTAGCTAGATTTTTATTTGCTCATCCTGGCAACCCTATTGACTTTGGATTCTCAGCAGTATTCAAAATGTTCCTGTGTGAGTTTGGGTAGAATTACTTCCTGACAGACTAGTCTGCCAATATTTCTCAGGGTTATGATCAAATCTACAAGACATAAGTCTTGCAAATCAGACAAAAAATAATATGGCCTTGCAGACATTTCCCCCAACTGTATTCAGTGGCTTGTCCTAACCTCCCTTACCCGTGGAGCCCATCTTCATGTATCTATCAGAGTAAGAAGAACAAACTGCTATTTCCCTCTTAGCCCAACTGACTCAAGGTACACAAATGCAAATTCTTAAGGCATTGGAAAGCAAATCTTACTGCATTATTGTTTCAGCCATCTGCCTGAGGCCACAGCTTAGCTTGCTTGGCAACTTTTAATAGTAACTTGGATGAAATCTGATGACAAAAGGGGGCATATTAAACACATAAACTGGGTTCTTCAGGGTAAAAAAAAGTGATGTCTTTAAAATCCTCTGTCGTTGAGGAAATAAAATATACGTTTCTTAGACTGGCATTCAAGGCACTACCTTTCTCTCTAACTGCTCTTTCCAGAGGAGGCTGGCAAACTATGGTCTGCTGACTGTTTTTGTAAATAAAGTTTACTGGAACAAAGCCATGCATATTCCTTTCTACATCGTCTATGGCTGCTTTCATACTACAAGAGCAGTGTTGAATTGCTGCAGCAGAGACCGTATGTGGCCTACAGAGCCTCGATTTTACTCTCACCACATACAGAAAAAGTTTGCTTATCCCTGCTCTAAAAAGCTCTGCTCATATTGAAAGTTTACTCACTGACCTTTATATAGCTTAGCTTCCACACTATATTTTTCCTTGCTTTCCATAAAACATATGTGAGGAAACGTTTAAAATCCTTAAGGACAGCCAGGGGGAAAAAAAAGTTATGACTTTTTTTTCTTTTCTTTTTTCTTCACTGAAAACAAAAATAATTGTGGGCTAATAATGACTATTCTGAAATTTCTGGCATTTTTCTATCAAAAAAGAAAGAAGCCACTGGGTGCGGTGGCTCACGCCTGTAATTCCAGCACTTTGGGAAGCCAAGGCAGGTGGATTGTTTGAGGCCAGGAGTTTAAGACTAGCCTGGCCAACATGGTAAAACCCCAGTTCTACTAAAAATACAAAAATTAGCCAGGGGTGGTAGCACATGCTTGTAATCCCAGCTACTCAGAAGGGTGAGGCACAAGAATCATTTGAACCCAAGAGGGAGAGGTTGCAGTGAGCGGAGATCGTGCCACTGCACTCCAGCCTGGGTGACAGCGAGAATCTGTCTCAAAAAAAAAAAAAAAAAGACCGGGCATGGTGGTTCATGCCTGTAATCCTGGCCCTTTGGAGGCTGAGGCAGGAGGATCACCTGAGGTCAGGAGTTTAAAACTAGCCTGGCCAACATGGTGAAACCCCCTCTCTACTAAAAATACAAAAATTAGCTGGGCATGGTGGCAGGCACCTGTAATCCCAGCTACTCCAAAGGCTGAGGCACGAGAATTGCTTGAGCCCAGGAGGCAGAGGTTGCAGTGAACCGAGATTTTGCCACTGCATTCTAACCTGGGCAACAGAGGGAGACTTCATCTCAAAAAAAAAAAAAAAAAAAAAAAAAAAAAAAAAAAAAGAAAGAAAGAAAAGAAAAAGAAAAAAGAAAGAAGCCATGGGAAAATGACATTATTTTGTATCCATTAAAATGTTAATATCTGGTCATATTTGAAAAGTAGGTACATAGAAATAGTCTTCTAATGTTTCTTGGTGAAACTGGATTGAGAGCTGGGTTTCAGAGCAAGTCTGCTGGTTACTGTCTTAAACAGAGCCTACTCATCATCCGCAGGGAGCCTCATTTTCCTACAAAGTAAATCTATCCTGATCTTGGCAGCCCCGCCGTGCACATTACTCATCGGAGCCTAGGCATGTACTATTACAGAACACTCCACGTCTTTATTGATGTTAAATTTACGTGTCCTATTTCTCTAACTAGATTGTAAGCCCTTTATGGGAACAAATTAGGAAATATGCATCCACGTATCCCTCTCCTAACATATAAACTTCATATTGATAATTCCTAAGCAAAAGAATAGAAATGGAAAGCAGGATCATTTTGCATTGAGAAGAGAAGATTGAGAAGGAACATGACAGTGTTATTCAAGTGCAGGGAGCATTCTTTATATGAATTCGATATGCCTATAGGCTGTACGTGAGCAAAGTTTCTTAAACTTCCTATGCTTCATTTCTTCATTTGTAAATTGGACTACTCAGAGCATTGTTATAAGGGTTAAATGGGTTAATACATATCAAATGCTTAGAATATGGTCTGGCACATAGTGATTGCTTAAATAAAGAACAGCTATTATTATTAAACATGCATATTCATGTGTATGATGGCAAGCTTCCTACTAAAAAACTGGGTTTAAAAAGCATCATCAAAGAAACAGTTATGAAACACTGAAATAGATAAAGAAATTTATAAAACTGCATTAAATCTATTTTTAAAGAATAAGCAAGAAAAATTCCTATCTGCAATAATTTATGAGTGATCCAATTGACTGGAAAAAA